>NC_072847.1:0-619410 GCF_013085055.1 Fusarium oxysporum Fo47
CTGAACCCTAACCCTAACCCTAACCCTAACCCTAACCCTAACCCTAACCTAACCCTAACCCTAACCCTAACCCTAACCCTAACCCTAACCCTAACCCTAACCCCTCCACGCTGCCGCGCGACCTGCCGTTAGCGGATTTGCACGGGTTCACCCACCAACCCACAAAATCCTTCTCTCTAACCCTATCTCTTGTGCTGCCACACCCCTGCCGGGAGCTAAATATACGGGTTCACCCACCCACCTAAAGAAACCTTTCTTTTAACCCTAATCCTAACCCTAACCCAGCCCTAACCCAGCCCTACGCGCTGCACCTGCCGTGCGCCCCGCCTCCGGCGGATAGCATTACCTTCCTTCCTATTATACCCTTCTATTAACCCCTAAGTCCCTAAGCCCCTACTTAAACCGCTATCGCGCTTGCACCTGCCGTGAGCTGCGCCTTCGGCGCCTACTATTACCTTCCTTCCTACCTTACCCTCTTATCTCCTAACCCTTATATTAATTACTCACCCTAACCCTCATATTAATTACTCACCCTAACCCTCATATTAATTACTCACCCTAACCCTCATATTAGTTACTCACCCTAACCCTATCTCTTAATTATAGTAATATTTACTTCCCCTACTCTCTGCCCTTTTTACCTACTAACCTCCTTACTCTATATTACCCTTACCTCTCTATACCCTCTGACTTACTTGCCTTATACTATCCTTTACTCTCTGTCTTACCCTCTGACCTATCTGCCCTTACCTTAACCTCTTAATCTCTCTAATCCCTTTCCCCTCACTTTAATTTCCTTACCCTTTAATCCCCTTACTCTTACTCTAACCTTTATAGTAATAGCTTCCCCTAATCTTATCCCTTATTTATTATTGCATTTACTTCCTTTATTATTAGCTTTTTATACCCTATAACCTACTTACCTTATATTATTCTCTACCCTCTATGCCCTCCCCCTAACCTAACCCCCTTATTATTACACTATTTACTTTACCTAACCCTTATCGTAATCCCTTCCCCTAACCTTTATTTTATATTAACCACTTACCTTAACCTTTATATTAATTACTCCCTCTAACCCTCCTTATCTCTTACCCTCTCCCTCTCTTGCTCCCTTACCATTTATATCCCTTATCTCCTAACCCTTAGCATTATACACATACCTGCCGTTAGCAGATACACGGGGTTCACGTCCCTAACCGCCCCTCCCTATCCCTAACCCTCTCACCCTCCTGCTCTCTTATCCCCTTACCCCTCTTACCCTATACCCCCCTACCTCCTCTTTATCTCTCTCTACCCTATATCTCTTTATTACTCTCTCTATCTCTTCACCTCTCTTATACTAATATATCCTTATTATAATCCCTATAGCTACCCTATAGCTACTCCTTATCCTTATATATCTGCCAAACGACTGCTTCCCATAACGCGTGTGCATTTGTCCCCTTCATCCCGTGAAACCGCCTTTCAACCCCTAGCCAGCGATAAAATCCCTCCCTATCCTTTATATCAATCCCGAATGCAGCCCTTGCTATATCTCCGATCCGCCAGCTCCTCAACCCCATCAACACCACCGGCAGCAGCTTATCCTTATACACACACTTACCCTCTTCATCCCGGGTTTCCTCACACCAGTCTAACGGCAGCTTGCATATAAAGCAGCATGATAGCTCTTTAAACCTGATCTCCCTGCGCGCCGCATCATACCCTTCCTCTCCTACTACCTTGCACCACTGCCCGGCCTTCTCATGCCGCGGCTCATCTGGGACCTCCCCTACCTCTAGTCCCTTCTGATGACGTCGGACGTGACATACCGGACACTCCTCTGCAACATCGTCTAGCCATCGGAAAAGCATTCTGATCCGCATACCCTCTTCCTTGCCAAATGCCTTCCAAATCCTCCCGCCTTTTCTCGTGTCATAACCCTCACCCTCACCCTCACCCTCACCCTCACCCTCACTCTCTGCCTCACTCTCTCCTTCAATCACCTCCTCGGCCCTGCCCGCACCCTCATCACTGTTATTATCCTGCTGAAGCAGCTCACATCGATCACAAAGTGCAGCCCCATCCACATCCTTACACGTTTCGCCGGCTGCTCCGTCCATAAACGCCGAAACCACAGCCCTTCGACATCCCGGCGTCGATATGAATGCCTCCATCTGTGCCTGATTGATATCATCTACAAAGCTTCGATGCTGATCCTCTCGTTGCCGCCGTCCGTCGTGTACGATGATTGACCGGACCACCTCGCCTGCCCGCCGCCCTCCTCGCCCAGTCTGCTGCACAAAATCAACGAGCCCATACGGCTTCTCCATATGAACCACGGCCACAATCCCCTCGATATCAATACCTGTCCCTAACCCTGTTGTTGCTGCAATCCAACGGCTTGTGTGTCTGCCCTCTATCCATGCCGTTCGTGCCTCGTGACGGTCCTTTTCGCTCATGCCGCTGTGATGAAACCCGCAGCCGATCTCTTCAGCTATCGCTTCACACTGACTCTTTGACCGGCAGTATATGACCCCCTTCTGACAACCCGTCATATCTCTGTCTAGCTGTTTGATCACCTCGACCGTGCGATCCTCAACAGCATCACGCCCGGGCTTGACCTGCTGAACTTCATAGCGGCAGTTCGGCTTGACCGTCCGATCCCGCACCATGACCGCTGACTTCGCTAGCATCTCACCACGGAACCAGTCCTCCAGCACGACGGGTAGCGTTGCTGTGAGCAGTACTAACGGGCAGCCAAACCGACGTAGCCCAATTAGCTCGCCAAGCTTAGCCCGGTAGCCGATATCCATGATCACAGTATGACATTCATCCACGAATATCCGCTGCAGCAGCCCTGTACACGACAGCCCGTCAACGTACCCGGAAAACTCGGCGCTTGACACGATATCGGCACTGACAACGATCAAGCGTGCCGCCCGCGGCATGCCCTCTCGTCCCGAATTCATCGATGACCTATATCGGATGCAGTCGACCCCCATATCTGTTGCTCTTGCCACCAAGTCATCCATCAGTGCAACAAACGGCACGACCACGATGCTCGTGCCTGTATCCTGCATCACGGCCGGCAGCATGAATAATATGCTCTTGCCGGCCCCGGTCGGTAGCACATTGATCGCCGTCTGATCTGCTTTGAGTGCCATGATCGATCGCATGCACTCAGCCTGCTTGTCGGATCGCCAAGTCGTCTTCGGTCCAAGCAGCCTTCGCAGCCCATCCGCCATCTCGTCCTCTAGCTTCTTCCTCTTCTGAGCCGCCTCTCCCTCCTTATTCGTCTTTCTCCGCTTGCGGCTAGTTGCTCGGTTTGAACTATCAGCCTTTTGCTGCTGCTGCTGCCCCGTCACTTGACTATCCCGCTTACGCTTCACCGCCGTCTTCTCTTTATCCCCCTCTCCCTCTGCACCGCTTCCCTCCAAATACTGATGCCACAGCCTGCTGATCTCCTTGAATGTCGCGATCATCTCCGGTTGCAGCTTACCCGGGAAGCCGATATGTACGGCATAGTGCTGCCTCGCAATCCGTGTTCCGTGCGTCGACTGCAAATCCCACACGATATTCCAGCTTCCTCCACAGTCAACCGGCTCACCTGTGATCGGATCGATCTCGACGTTATCATCCTCATCTTCATCATCCATCTTACCTTCTAGCTGCTTCATCACAAGCCCTCGAATCTTCCGTCCCATCTCGATCGCGATCGCTCGATATCGTCCCACCCCGAGTCTGACCCCCGTCCCGGCCTGCATAACGCGAGCAAGCTTCCTGCTAAGCCGGTCGGTTTCCCATACCGACGAGTTGCCATCCCTCCACATATACTCTAGCTGCTCTCCACGCGGCTCGGTAAGCTGACATTCCCGCCGTAGCACCCTCTCAGTCGGAATTAGCCATGCGATATATGCCACAATCATCCGCCCGATCCGGTCGGGGACGAACCGTGCGACCTTCCGGCCGTTGTCACGGATTGCCTTCATCTTATCTCGATCGGTCACGATCATGACCTGACCATCTAATATGAATATATTCCGGATCAGCTGCCACGAATCGCAGTGCCGCAGTGTTGTGACTTCCGGTCCCCTTCCCGGAAGCCCACCCCACGTATGTACGAGCACGAGCAGCGTCTCTCGCAGCAGCCGCAAGTCTCGAAGCCACCTCTTAACACGCTGTCGCTTCCATCGAACCCTTGCAGCATCCCATATCGATGCTTCCATCAGCCGCATCACCTTTGCCGGCCCGGGCTCGAGCCAGTTGTTCTTCGGGTTGCTTGCGAATGACTGACCTGCCCCGAGCCGTACCATATTATCGATGATCCGCCCCATATCGATCTTCTTACTGACCGACTGCCACACCCCCCCGAACAGCTTATCCAGTAGCTTCTCTGCCTCGGTCACCTCATCGCGCAGTGTGCGGGTGAAATCCTCGACGCTGATATGCTCGCCCATGTGAAATAAGCCCTCTCCGTCCTCGGACCATCGTATCGACGGCTGCCCCCCCATCTTCTGCCGATACCCTTTCCCGTATGCCATCCATCCGATGATCGTGCTCATGACAGTGTGAGTGCCCATACACATCCACGATGTATGCTGCTCTTGAAATGCAAGTACGGCCTCGACCCCGACCTCGTCCCGATCTAGCGGCTGATTCTCAAATGCAGCCTCCAAAAAGAACAGCCGGGCCCACCATACTATAGCAGCTAGCAGACCAGTATATAAATGCGGCTCTATATAGCCCATCGGGCGTGGTTTGATACCAAGTGCCGCACAGAAGCACAGTAGCGAATTCGTATATGTGTTTCCGCCAACGTGAGTTTTGATCGAAGCCACGATAAACCGGAAGACGGCTCGGTCTAGTGCATCCTGCAGCGGGCTAGTCATACCTTCATCCCCTTGCTCGCCTTCGTCACTATCATCATCGTCTTGATATTCGTCTCCGTCTCCGTCTCCGTCTCCGTCTCCGTCTCCGTCTCCGTCTCCGTCTCCGTCTCCGTCTCCGTCTCCGTCCCCGTCTTCGTCTTCGTCTTTATCTTTAGCTTGTCTCTCTCTGCCGCTGAAGAATCCGCTGTCATGACTGCTTGGAACCCTATCACTCTCGAGCTCTTCAGCGACATCATGCAATAAGCTCCACTGCTCATCCGTAAAGCGAACGGCCCAGCATTTAAACGCTTCCTTCCGCCCGATACGGTATGCCTTCCAGCAGAAGCTTAAGTAACGGTGACCGACAGACTTATACTGGCTCATCGATTCTTCCTTGCCTTTACGGCCAAACGGCACGCCGCTTGGGGTCATTGATGTGATGCTGCCGAGCCACTGCAACGTCTCGGTCGGCACGCTATCGAGCCGCCAGCAGCAACGGTCCACCTCACGATCAAAGCTCTGTCCGAGCCGGCTGAGCAATAGTCGCTCACGAGCTGCTTCCTCATCTTCCTGATTCTGAGCCCACCTGCCTGTTGCTGCCCTCGCCCGTAGCCACTGGGCTGCATCGTGAATACTGATCAAGTCCCGGGAGCCAAAGTGTCGTACCCAGCCTAGCCTCTTGACCCACGGCGAATCACGGTCGATATCTTCCTCCAAGTCACCCTTCCGTAGTCGTACGGCGTCTTCTTCCTTTAGTCGAGCCAGACTTGCAGCAATGACCTTGTCTATAGCACTCTGATTTCCAGCATCAGCTTTGTTAGCCACTTCTAACGGGCCATTCCTATCGCTATCATCTCGAACGATCCAGTAGCGCGCATGCCTTCCTCCCATCCACGTCTGTAGCCGCACCTTAGTCCACGGTTCCTCTGCTGTATTATGCCCTGCCTCTCTCCAATGACGGACAATATTATCGTATGCAATAGTAAGATATCGGCATATACAACAGCTATACCCACCTGAAATAACGAGCTCTTCGATTGCTGGGCCGTTATCTTCTGGTACTGCAATACGCTTCGGGTCAGCTAGTTTTAGTTCACCATAGTAGTCTATGATATCCTTGAGCACTTGTCCCTTGAGCTGATGCTGCCGTCGAAAATGTGACTCAATGCTGCTGCCGGGCCGAACGGCTGCTTGACATAGCCGGCAGATGAGTATTTGATAATCCTGATTGAGCTGTACGATGTCCTCCATTGTTGTTTGATATCGCCTCTTTAATCTTGATTATAGAAAGTAAAGAGAAAGTAAAGAGAGAAGCAGTCTTGTTGTTTTTCTCTATCAATTATAGTCCCCTTTCCTCTGCATTATGCTAACCCCAAGCTCGTACTAGCTAACCCCAAGTGTGGGGTTGGGGTTATTTTAAGCCAATCAGCAACTCGGCCCAAGCCCAACCGATTCAAGTCCAAAATCTAAGCGAGATAACACAATTTATTAGACGATTACTGTTCAATCGTCTCTTAATAGTACCTAGGCTTTGGGTCAGGCTTTGGGTTAAGGTTAGGCTAGCTATTTTATTAGATAATAGCCCTTTGGGCTATTATAGAGATACAGAGACCTCTTTATAGAGGTTAGGGTCTAGGTTAGGGTTAGGCTTTGGGTCAGGCTTTGGGTTAAGGTTAGGCTAGCTATTTTATTAGATAATAGCCCTTTGGGCTATTATAGAGATACAGAGACCTCTTTATAGAGGTTAGGGTCTAGGTCAGGGTCAGGCTTTAGGTCAGGCTTTGGGTTAAGGTCAGGGTTAAGGTCAGGGTCAGGGATAGCTTAAGAACCTTCTAGAGAGATAGGCTAGGGGTAAGGCCAGGGATAAGGCCAGGGTTAGGGTCAGGGATAGGTTAAAAAAGAATTTACTAGAAATCCCTCTTATAGCTATATAATATCCTTTTTTTCCTTTTTTCTTTTTAATTAAATAACCTTCTCTTTTTTATCTCTTTATTATTATTTTCCCTTTTTATAGCTATTTATCTAGCTTATCTCTTTTTTATTAAGCCTATCTTTTCCCTATTTTATCTCTCTTTTATCTCTACTTATCCTACCTACCCTATATCCTTTTTTCTAGCTTATATAGCTACCTACTATATAACATGCCCTCTCAGGTCTGCCCTACCTGCCAAGGGGGCTATAGTGACCTACTAGAGCATATCTGGAAAAAACACCCTGCTGAGACCTATACTAACCAGCAGCTCCAGCCACTTGGCTTAGTCAGCTGCCCTTACTGTGCCACAGCCTGCCGCGGCTTACATGGCATAAGAACCCATAGTGCTAAAATCCATGGCATAGAAGGAAGAGCTAAAATCTCTACCTTACCTAGGCCAAGGACCTATATAGCTACTAGGGCCACTAATACCTTTACAGCTAGCCAATCAGAAACCTGCACTACTCCTAATCAGGCTAGTCAGGACCTAATTCCTAGCTATAAGACCTCTTTAAGAAGGAAAAGGCCAGCTAGGACCCCTTCCCCAGACTGGCAAAGACCTTCTCAAAGGCAAAGGCAGCTACAGCCTACCCTAGACCCTAGATCACAGTCACCTACCCTAGACCCCCTGCCTAGGTTAAGATCAGGGTCAGTTACAAGCTATAGCAGCCTATCTGCCTATATAGAAGACCCTCAAGAGGACCCTCAAGAGGACCCCCAAGAGGCTACCCTAGACCCCCAATACGAGGAGGCTATCCTAGACCCCTCCGAGACCCAACCTCCCCTAGAAGACCTTCCTAGGGCTAGGTCAGGATCAGAGGCTAGTTATAGGTCGTCTTCTAGCTATGAGGGCAAGGGAAGACCTTCTATAAGGGTCTCCTATAGGGCTTCTAATAGGGAAAAAAGCCCTAACCCTAAAAATAACCCCCTAGACCAAGGGGATCAACCTAGGACTAGGGAAGGGTCTATCTCAAGCTATACCTCTTTTTCTACTTCTTTTTCTACCTCTTTTTCTAACCCTCAAGAAGACCCTCCCCTATAGCCTAACCAAGAAGAGCCTACCCTACAGCTAAATCAGGAAGAACCCACCCTAGAGCAGCTACATAACCAAGCTATAGCCCCTATCCTAGAAAGGGCCCCTATAAAGAAGCTATTAGCTTTCTCAAAGGTCCCTATACCAGAAAAGAGGCTACATGCTAGGCAGGCTGTTATTTTCATAGCTGCAGCCTATAAGGCGGCAGAAGCCTTCCTGAAAAGGCCTACGGAAAGGGCTCTATTATACTTCCTTCTTCTCCCTAGGCTCCTAGGGCTAGGGCTACAAAAAGGAGGTCTAGGTACCTTATTAAGGTCCTATCCTACTAATATCCCTACCCTAGAAAGCCTACAGCCCCTACAGCAGCCCCAAAACTACCCCAAGGCAGCTAGACCTTCTATAGCTCTTAGCCCAGCCCAGAAGGCTACCAAGCTATTAGAAAGAGGCTACCTAGGCCGGGCTGCTAGGGCACTCATAGACCCTACCCCAGTGGCGCCTAATACCGCTGAAAATAGGGCTATATTACTAGAAAAGCACCCTATTGGCTCTAGAGACCCCTTCCAGGGCAAGACCCGCCCAAGACCTGGCCAGCCAATTACACCAAAGGCTATTATACAAGCTATTAAGTCTATAGGCAAGGAAAAAGCCCCTGGCCTTAGCGGCTGGACTAGACCCCTGCTAGACCTAGTAGTAGCCAAGGAAGATTCCCCTGTAATAGCCTTCCTTAGGCTGCTAGCTGATATGATTCGTCAGGGCACAGCCCCAGGGGCTGACCTACTATGTGCTAGCCGCCTTATAGGCCTAGAAAAGCCAGGTGGGGGGGTTAGGCCTATAGCTATAGGGGATCTTATCTATAAGGTAGCTATGAAAGCAATCCTTATGACCTCCTATAGGTCTGAGATGCTGTTACCCTTCCAGCTAGGCGTAAACAGCCCAGGAGGGGTTGAACCAGCTATTTTCCTTCTAGAAGAGGCTATCTTAGGCCCTAATAGTGCTGATTTTCAGCAACTAGTCTCTATAGACCTTGCCAATGCCTTTAATTCAGTAGATAGGGCATCTATAGCTGCTTCTGTGGCTACTTATGCCCCTACCTTCTATAAGGCAGCAGCCTGGGCCTATAATAGCCCTTCTCTCTTGGTTACAGAGGATGGATATACCCTAGCTTCTTCCAAGGGGGTTAGGCAAGGTGACCCTCTAGGACCTCTTCTATTTTCTCTAGCTTTTCGACCTACCCTAGAGACTTTAGCAGCTAAGCTACCAGATGTAACCTTGGTTGCATACCTAGATGACCTCTATATCCTTAACCCAGCCCCTAACGGCACCCTAGAGGCAGCTAGGAAGGTCTTCTCTAGGTCCCCTTTTCAGCTTAACCTAACTAAAAGCAAGGAAATAGCTATAAGGGACCTAAAAGAAGAAGGAATAAAGGCCCTAGGCTCCTTTATAGGACCTATAGCGCCTAAAAGAGCCTTCCTAGAAGGGAAGATAAGGACCTTAAAAGAGGCCCTAACTGCCCTTCAAGACCTACCAAAGCAGCATGCCCTCCTCCTGCTTAGGGGAAGTATACAGCTCCTTCTAAGGCACTTACAGAGGCAACTTGACCCTATAGGTCTTGAAGACCTGTGGGAAGAAGCTGATAGCCTTATTAGGCAGGCTATTATAGCCTTATTGGCTAGAAGCCCTAGTGACTGCCCTAAGGAGCCTAGCCTAGACCTTATAGCCCTTCCAGTCAGGGAGGGAGGCCTAGGAATTCCCCTACATAAGGAGCTAGCTGCACAGCTGCATCAGGCAGCTATGGAAGCCTCTGAACCTATCCTGGAAAAAATCAGAAAAAAGCCTCCTATAGATATAGGCCCCAGGCTAGGAAAAACAGCCCAGGAAGTACTAACAGAGGCTAATCAGGCCAGGTTACAGAGCTTCCTTCAAGACCTACCTACTAGCTATAAGCAAGCTAGGCTTGAAAATACAAGCTACCTAGGCCGTAAGTGGCTAGGAGTCTTGCCCACTAAGAAAGACCTATCTTTTGCAGACTCTGAGATCACTGAAGCCCTGAGAAGCAGGCTTTTTTACTCTATTAAGCCCCCTAGCTTGCCCTGTAGCTCCTGTGGGGCTATAGCAGCTTTAGGTCATGAAGATACCTGTAAAGGTGCTAGCAGAAGGTGGATTGCAAGGCATGATAAGATTGTAGGGGCCTTTTATAGAGCCCTTAGCAGCCAGCCTTCCCTAGAGGTGGAAAAAGAACCCCTAGTTAATAAGGAGACCAGCCTACGGGCTGACCTAGCTGTTACCTTAGGAACAAGCCGGTACTTCTATGATATCCAGATTGTTGCTATTTCTAAGGATTCAGCAAGGGAGGACCCTTATAGCACCCTTACAGAGGCTGCAGAGGAAAAACGCCGGAAATATAGGTCTTTAGGGGCCTTCTTTCAGCCTATTATTATCTCTGCAGGTGGCCTTATGGACCTAGAGACTGCCAAGACCTATAAGAAGCTCCAGCAGCTTGTAGGCCCTCTAGCAGCTGCCCAGCTTGATGCCACAATAGGCCTGACCTTGACCAGAACTAGGGCTATCTCAGCGGCTTCTATAGCCAAAGAGATCCCTGCAGGCCTAGCTAGGTCGGTCTGGAATACCTCTAGAAGGTCTTCCTAGACCTCTTATAGGCTATTCTAGCTATATCTCCCTCTTTTAGCTTTCCCTAGCTATACCTCCCTTTTCTAGCTTTTCTAGCTATATCTCCCTCTTTTAGCTTTTCTAGCTATATCTCTCTTTTAGCTTATCCTAGCTATATCTCTCTTTATTACCTATTTAGGCTATATCTCTTATTTTAGCCTATTTCCCTATATATCTCTTTTTATCTCTCTTTTTATCTCTTTTTACCTCTTTTTACCTCTCTTTTTATCCCTTATTACCTCTCTCTTTATCTCCTTTATTTCTTATTTTCTTACCTATATTCTTATTTCCTTATTACCTTCTTCTAGAAAAATCTCCTCTCCTTCTTATTAGCTATATCTTAGTTAAAGAAAAACACCAGGGCAAAAATAGCTTAGATAGTTAATACTAACCCTATCCTAACCCTATCTTACTCCTTAAATCCCCTACCTGCTGAAGTTACTACCCCACCTTTAAACCCCAGCTTAAAGAATAACTTACTTGCCTTATCTAGAGATAGTATATAAATATATAAAATCATTAATACTATAACACCCTGGTATTAATACTTAATATTATTAATCTCTTGCTATCTACCCTCTGCCGCATTCTCTTCCTATTTATTATATAGTTCTTGCAGAAGAAAGTAGCCATAGCAGCCACTAAACTTCTCTACTTCCCCTTCCTTTCTTAAGCATGCCTGCATTTAAAGCCCTATATTAAAAATCTTTTGCGGCAACCTACTACCTATCCGCACTATAGCATAGTCTATCCTAATGTAGTCTGCATTATAATTAGCTATACTAAGCAGATAACAGAATATATACCCTCTATATAATTGCTCCTAAAGCCTTTCCTGTAATAGCTTAACTTCCCTTGCTTTATAAATAGCCCTATTTGCAACCTGGCTTCGAATCTGCTATATACTAATCTCCTGCGCTCTTAAGTCTACCTCTTTATCCTCCTTGCTAAGCTCTATATCTTCTAGTTCTACTACCTTATTAGCAGCTTAATAGATATCGCACTACTCCTTGCCCTTCTTATACCTATCCTAGTTATTACAGCTATCTATCTCTAAGTCTAAGATTACCTGCCTATATACCTGCCTATTAATAAAATCATCTACTATCTTGCTACTCCTAAGCCCTATTAACCCTCTCTGCCCCTTAGTAGTAACCTAGATAATAATCGCCTCGCTTTATTTACCGTCCCGTCTAGCTTAACCACTCTACTACGCATAATCTGCCATCTTAAATGGCATCTCTATATGTATTACTACCTAAATATCTAGAACATTAATACCTAGACTAAGTGCATTAGTGGCTATAATTACCTATCCTCCGCCGTATTGTTCCTGCTCTAGTCTACTTATCTAAGCTTATAATCTTTCTGCCTTTCTATCTTATATATTAATATCTCGGTAATAAGTATTATAGTTTAGTTTAATGGCAAGAGTATCTATTACTACCACAGTATTATAGTATATAATTATCTTTGCTAGCCATAAATACTCCTTTAGCTTCTAGTCTAATACCTCCTAAACTTTTATTATAATTACTTTAGTTGCCTACTCTAGAGTCGCTACTATTAATATCTATATACTATATACGACATTAACGCAACTTATACTAGTCCTAATTATAATTACATCCTCTGATTACATATTTATAAGCTTAAAGAACTCTTCCTCCTTACTTAGTAGTAATATTGCTATTAAATATACTATCTAGACCCTAACTAGTGCTAACCGGCCTAGCTCTCTTAGCTTTAGTCAAAAGTCCTATATACCTTCTAGTATTATATATACTTTATTAAATACAAACCTATTAAGTTATGCTATTACCTAAAGTCCTTTTATATAATTATAGAACCGCTTAGTTATTGCTAATTCCGGCGTAATAAAAATAAGCAATGCCGGCCCTGGGGACTAGTTACTGCGCCACTTGGCATATAATATCTTTATCTTTCGGCACCATTCTATTAAGTCACCCTGTAGCAATATAAGCAGAACTACCATAATAGTTACCCTACCTAGATAGCTTGCTGCTAGTAGTATAAAGCTTAAGCTCTTCCTGCCCCCTGTCCCTATTATGACTATAATTAGGCTCTTATTTATTATAATCGCATAGATTGCCTTACGCTAAACACCCCGAAATCTAGCTTACTCTCCATATAAGTAGATAAGTTCTCGGTTAATATTAATCTAGCGATATAACTTCTATCTCTCTAACTGCAATTTTCGAAGCGCCTTATTATATATAAATACATTCTTTTGCTTACGGCCTGGCATAAGAACCTTGCTAAACCCTCCTATTATAAATAGGAAGCTTAATAACTAATGCTATTCTTTACTAATATAATAGAAGTTAACTTGGTATTTATTTATTTTAAATGCTCCTTTGGTAACTAACTATCTATAGATTAAGCCTGTAGTCTTAGACCTATAACCTACTTGCAAGTTATATAGGCTATCCTTATTACTATTACTCTTGCTACTGCTATTATCAGAGTCTACTTTGTGTAATAGCCTTATATGCGCTATAGATATGTTTTAGAAGTATTATTAGCTAATTATAGTAGAGATATACCTCTAGCTGCTAATATTTAGCTTTTGCCTATAAGATAGAGCACTAAGTCTCCTAATGCTGCGTAATAAGCATGGAGATATCTAATGTTCCCTGGGACCTAGTCTCTAACCATCCTGGCTAGCCTCGACTTAGCTAGCTTCTATAGCTCTATCTGCCTATTTATCATATTACCTCTTACTCTCTTAAGTACCTTCTATTGCCTATAAGCCAGCGTTGAAGATAGACTTATCCTATATATTAGCTTAGATATCTTCCCAAAACGGCAGAACAAGCTATAGATAGTACGTTAATAAAGTGCCAACCTCTTGCGGCAAGAAGCAGTAGATAATCTTAAGCCTCCTAGTCGTTATAAAGCCTTTATGTGCCCCTATAATAATTATAATAAGTCCTTAATCGCATAGAATATTACAAATCCCTCCATTACTGGTATTATAATGCCATATAATAAGAAGTTCCTATGCTCTCAGCAGGAACCTGCCGCTAATATATGCAAGAATGGCCAGCAGTTTTAATGCTTTCTCTATCCTAAGATTATATCAATATGCCATCTTAGAATTTATTTCCATGCCGTTATCGCTTATTAACTTAATCTATTTACTTCTTAAGCTGCTATATTATAAGATCTTTTTAATAACCTAGCCTTTACTAGCACCACTATCGCATTAGAATAATATATTAATAAACAAATGCCTGATTATTTCGTTAGCCGTATTATCTAGAAGCTAGTCCTATAGGATTTTAGGCAGTCTAAGTTTAGCCAGAGACTGCTCTAAGTACTTGCTAAATAGTAATAAATCCTTATAGAGTATAGTCTCTAGCTATTAGACTGCTAATCTTATTATTGCCTATATATCTAGAACGCTAAGATAGATACCCTTATAAATAAGCTCCTCTCTGCCTTTATCCCAGCTTACTAAGCTATATACTGCTATATTATTTTATGCGGCTATGCCAAAATTTCGGAGCCGGATAATAAACTGCATTAGTGTTATTTCCTAACCCTTGCCCCTACCTACTATAAACCGCTAAGTTATCTCAGAGATTAGTGCAAAATAGCTTAGGCTATTCTCCTCTGCTTCCTCCTGGCTTTATCCCTATTATATCTTTTACTTAATAGTTTTGGCTTATTAGTCTATAGTATATTTAATAATACAGAGATAAGAGATAGCTATAATGGCAGAAAGCTTTGGCATAAAACCCTTATAGCCCTCCTACGTACTATCTGCCTATACACTAAGAATAGTTAAGAAGCTAATAAGAATGCTATTATACTCCATATCCTTAGTAAAATAGTCAAGAACAGAGATATATAGCTCGAGAACGGCAGTTTCTAGTAGATCAAGAAGTCTAATAATCTCAGGCGCTTCTAGATTACCCCTACTTTCTTTCCAAGCCTTAGTTAAGTTATCTGCATGTTTTATTATAGTATTATAAGCTCTCTGTTGCCATATAGTGAGTTTAAACGGTGGTCTATTGGCTTTATTCTTAAAAGATATATATTAGATAATATAAGCAAGTAGCTGCTTAACTATAAGTATATACCTCCTCTATATCTTAGGCTTAAACTAGAAATAAAATAGCTTTATCCTCTCTTTTATTAGTTCTTTATAATTAACCTTAAATAAAGCATTCTAAGATATAATATCTAGTGTAATAATAGCCTTGGCATAGTTAACTAGCCGATTAAATATAATATATATAAAGCGCAGTTAAGTATTATCTAACTTATCTAGGTTATTTAGATTTACTTTATATTCTATAATAATTAAGCCCCTTAATAAGTCCTTTTTCCTACTAAAATCCTTTAAGTAGATAGTAGACCTAAGCCAATAAAGCCATAGGTTTAGCACAGTAAAGTCATTCTCCTTATTAATATGCTCTACTTCTTAACTTCAAATATCTTTACCCTTACTCTAGAATGTATTAACAGCCCTCTAGAGTGTAGCTTATAACTTATTATCTTAGGCCCTTAATTATTCGAGATTCAGCCCTCTTACTACCTTAAATAGCTTACTTCCCGGCCTACTAGAGAATAATTATTAATAACAGACTCCTATTCTCTACGGACTATTACTCCTTTCTTTATCTGTTATGGCAGCTAAGTAATATCTACCTTTAAGTTCCATATCCTAATTATGCTTAACCCTGAGATATTCTCGAATCCGCCTTAACTCTGCGCCTATATATAGGTAATTAGGCTAAGATAATATGCTTTGCTCTAGGATAAACTTATACTAAATACCTCCTATGCCTAGGGGACCTAAAGCTGCGATTAGCAGTGCATTATCAGGCCTAGGTAATAGATTAATATAGGCCTCTAGCTAACCCTTAAAGACATTATGCTTAGATGCCTACTTTTATGCAAGCCTAATCTCCTAGATATTAAGACTATATAAAGCACTGCAAAGATATAGCTTTACTTGCTTCTGCGTAACCATAGTCTGGCATATATAGCAGCAAAGAAGCCAGAATTCTGACTTATATATAAAGTATTTTATTATAAACGAAGTTAATAAGATTAAAGTCTTAACTTAACCTTTATATATTATAAGCTATTATGCAGTATTAATACTTTCCTTAAACCCCTTTACTTTATATCGGCAGTTTAAGCTAAATATAATTTAAATATAATAAGATATATGGCTATAGCTATTACTAAACTTTATAAGTTAAGAATATGCTCTGGTTAGTTATGGCAGACTGATTTATATTTATAAACCCTATTGCCTAATAACTATTAAAAAAAATAACCTTAAAGTAAATTTACTGCATACTTACTAATACCATAAGTTTATATATTAATATTAGTATTAATTAATTTATAAGTATTTCTTTTATATTCTTACCTGTTTTAAGCTTATTATAGCTACTATAGCGCCTAAAATGCTAATCGTTAGCACCTGCTTATTTTAATCGTCATAACACCTATATCTTATTAGTGCCACGAAATTTCCTATACAAAGTTAATTATCGGCAGGCTGTCGACGCAAATAATAACTATTAGGAATACTTATTATATTACCCTGCTGCTAAGGCCAGAGCCTATTAGATTATATAAAGTAGTATATTCTAGGGTTAAATAAAACCCTAGGCTATATAGTATACCACCAGCCTAGGTGTTAATCTAGAGCTAAGTCCTAGCTGCAAAGCAAATTATAAGATTAGGTACTTAAGGTTAGCTCCTTTAGTTAACCTATGCCTTTTTAGACCTAGCCGGATTTACACCCCTCTTATATACCCTCTAAGACCATTTTAATAGCCTATATGCCAGAGCTACCTTATATACTACTTTTTATTTTCTATAATATTTATTTATATAGGTAAATAAAAAAATTAACTTATAGCTATTAAACTATAAAACTATTTTATATATATTTTTCTAAGAGGTGCCCTATAGGTTATTTTGGCTAAGGCGAATTAAATAATAGTAGTCTTATTACTATATAGTATTTATAGCAGGCATAAGATGCATTTAAAGTATGCTATAGAGGTAAATAGGATTTTTACAGCTTAGTAGGCAGCTTAATAGGTCTGGCAGGTAGTATAAGTTAGCTCTAGAAGGTATAATAAGCTGCAGTAGATATAACTACAGAGGGTTAGCTATTAGTAATCTAGAAGGTAGTTACAGTGAATTATAGGGCTATCTAGTAGTGAATTATAAGGCCGTCTTATAGTAAATCGGAAAGCTGCTGCAGTGATATGGAAGGCTAACCTATAGTGGTTTAGAAGGTTATCTTACAGTGAGTCTAAAATCCTTTCCTTCTTCTAAGCTATAAGCCTCGCCCTTCTCTACCTCTTCTTATTTGGCTTAATATTATAACAGATATAGGCTAGGATTCCTCTTATTTATATTATATATATATATCTATTTAAAAGGTTATCTCATAGTGAATCATAGGGTTATCTTATACTAATTCAGAGGGTTATCCTACGGCAAATCAGAGGGTTATCTCACCCTAATGCAGAGGGTTATCTTGCAGTAAATTAGAGGGTTATCAGAGGGCTATCTCACGTTGATTTAGAGGGTTATCCTACGGTGAATCAGAGGGTTATCCCGCAGTAATTCAGAGGGCCATCTCGCAGTAAATCAGAGGGTTATCCCACACTAAATCAGAAGGAGAGATATATCTAATTCATCTTTAGAAGAGCCAAGCCCTGCATATATAGATAAGCGGCAAAGAAGACAAATAAGGCTATAAAACCTCACAGCTAATGCCAAGATCACACATAAGCAGCAAAGAAGATAAATAAGGCCATAGAACCTCACAGCCAATGCCAAGATTATATATAAGCAGCAAAGAAGACAATAGAGGCTATAAAACCTTATTACCAATGCTAAGATCACACAGGCATAAGTAAGACCTATATAAGGAGGAGGCCAGTGAATTAGAGGGTTATCTTATACTAAATCAGAAGGTTATCCCACGGTAAATCAGAGGGTTATCTCACACTAATTCAGAGGGTTATCTTACAGTGAATTAGGGGGTTATTTTATACTAAATTAGAAGGAGAGATTTATCTAATATATATTTAAAAGACCTAGCCCCTGCCTATATAGATAAGCGGCAAAGAAGACAATAGAGGCCATAGAACTTCACCGCCAATGCCAAGATCACATAGGCGCAAGCAAGACCTATATAAGGAGAAGCCAAGTAACTTAGGAGGCCATCTTACAGTAAATCAGAGGATTATCCTACAGCGAATCAGAGGGTTATCCTACAGTAAACCAGAGGCTTATCTTACAGTAAATCAGAGGCTTATCTCGCAGTAAATCAGATGGTTATCTCACAGTGAATCAGACGGTTATCTCGCACCGAATTAGATAGTCATCCTGCAGTGAATCAGAGGGTCATCAGAGGGCCATCTCACGTTGATTTAGAGGGTTATCTCATAATAATTCAGAGGGTTATCCTGCAGTGAATTAGAGGGTTATTAGAGGGTTATCTTATAATAATTTAGAGGGTTATCCTGCAGTGAATCAGAGGGTTATCTCACACTGAATCAAAAGGAGAGATTTATCTAATATATATTTAAAAGACCTAGCCCCTGCCTATGTGGATAAGCGGCAAAGAAGACAATAGAGGCCATAGAACCTTACAGCCAATGCCAAGATTACACATAAGCGGCAAAGAAGACAATAAAGGCCATAGAACTTCACCGCTAATGCCAAGATCACATAAGCATAAGCAAGACCTATACAAGGAGAAGCCCAGTGAATCAGAGGCTTATCTCATAATGAATCAGACGGTCATCTCGCAGTGAATCAGATGGTCATCTCACAGTAAATCAGACAGTCATCTCACAATGATTCAGAGGGTCATCCCGCAGTGAATCAGAGGGTCATCAGAGGGCCATCTCACATTAATTCAGAGGGTTATCTTATAATAATTCAGAGGGTTATCCTGCAGTGAATTAGAGGGTCATCTTGCAGTAAATCAGACAGTCATCTCGCACTAAATCAGACGGTCATCCCGCAGTGAATCAGAGGGTTATCAGAGGGTCATCTCATAATAATTCAGAGGGTCATCCTGCAATAAATCAGAGGGTCATCCTGCAGTAAATTAGAGGGTTATCTCGCACTAAATCAGAAGGAGAGATTTATCTAATATATATTTAAAAGACCTAGCCCCCGCCTATATAGATAAGCAGCAAAGAAGACAATAAAGGCCATAGAACTTCACCGCCAATGCCAAGATCACATAAGCATAAGCAAGACCTATATAAGAAGAAGCCTAGTAAATTAAAGGCTTATCCTATAATAAATCAGAGGGTTAATCTTATAATAAATTAGAAGGTTATCCTATCTCTAACCCTAAGCTCCTGCGCCTATAGGTAGGAATTATCTTATTTACTGCAGGTTAGTTAACCTTATAGGTAAAGATAATAATAAGACTTAGGGTTATCTTCTTAGCCTATTCCTTTTACTATTCTAATATAATATAAATAACTCCTTAGTCTTATCTTATATAGTCTTAGTATTAGCGGTAAAGTCCTAAGCTTAGGGTATAAGCTTGGGGTGGAGCCTCGGGGTGGAGCCTTGGGGTAAGCCGGGGGTTAGCTGGGCTTTTGTAGGTGGTTCTGCGTGAACTATGGTTCTGCGTAAATGGTCTGTGTGCCTGGCTCTGTAGGCCAATCAGCTTACATAGGAGCTAACCCCGCGCCCTACCTGCCGCTGTGGTTCAGCGTGAACCCGCCCGGGACTGGCGACCAGGAATTAGGGGAAAATGGTATCCTTAAACCGCTGATTGAATTACCTTTCGAAGGTTATAGTATTATATCGGTTAAGAAGATGATTAGTGGCTTTTCTTCCGTTAATTAGTACCCAGGGTTGAGCTCCGGGAGATATTATAATAGATATCATTCTTCTTACTTCTGTAGCATTATGCAGAAGATGAGGCTGACCCTGGAAAGGGTGGAAAAGGAATTGCCTTGCCTTAGGTTGAAAGATTTCGGACTTTTGACAGGGCATTAGTGCCTTCATGGCTTGAAATCCAACAGTACGAAAGAAAAAGGCTGAAAAAGGATATCAAAGTTACACTTGGCAAAGGAAGTAACTCGAGTTATAAAGCTTCTTACGAGAGGGAAAGATAACCTATCTGCTAAATTCGTGTGATAGCAAGTGAATCGTTATACGAGCCGAGTTTACTCGGAAGACTTCAGATAATTCTTCGATTCTTTAAGTATTCATGTTAGACTAATACTGAAGGGTAGGCAATGTTCATAGACGGAGTCTTTCTGAGTTTCTTCATCAGTAATCAGTGATAATCTACGATAGTTGGGGGGGTCCGGGTTGACATCTATGTTCAGATAGAAGGGGAAATCAGATTTTGACGCACCACGTCTCAGCCACACCGATGCACGAAGTAAACGGTATACTAGAGTATAGGAAGAGACCTTTTCAATTGATTCCTTCCAATAAGTTGCATTTTACTCATTTGAAGTAATCTGTATCGGCCAAAAAGACGATCGCAAAGACTGTATAGGGTAAGTAACTGGTAAACCGATCGGAGACTGTTTAAAGTGTACGGCCATCTCTGCTGCTTCTTCGCGAGCCAATGAAAGCAAGCACCAATTAAAAATTCAGCGAACGAATCAGTTGATTCAAGTCTCTACGGGCTGCTTTGTCGACTTTGTGGATTTCCCCGAGATGTCGAGATACGCGATCCTTGTCTGCCGTTATAGCATAGCCACATTGCTTACAGATGATAGCAGGCTCGGGCTAGAGTTGGACGTAGAGCCTTGCGTAAGTAGAATACTCGTTGTCTGGCATCGTTGTCAATCAGTTGATATAGAAGCACTACCTAGGAAGGGAGGATACGGATGAGCCAGTGGTGGTGCCGTGGTCAATTGGTTTCTACAGGGATGACACGGGCCAGGGCGACGGGAAACGCGACGCGGCGCATTTTGACCAAGAATACTTGAGTAGAAAAGTTACAATTAAGACAACGGGGCTAGGTATCTGTTTTTTAACTTGAATGAACCTGTGTGCTATCTATCTAGTCTCGAATATGTCCAGAACCGTCGCTCGATAGGTTTCAAGCTGCGAAAGATCAGTCTGTCCAACAGTATACTGTCCCTCAGCTCTTCTCGCTTCCATAATAACCCTCCCCGTCTTCCTCTTCACCAGCGCCCTAGCACTCTGATATATGCCCTGTCCAGGCAAAGCGACCAACCCTGCAGCACCAGAAGACATCTTGGTTCCCAGGTTCAGCAGCCCAATACCAACACCTTTAGCAGCGCCTGAAGCGCCCTCCTTCTTAGCCCCTCGGACAGGCTCCATCACTATGCCTCCGATTCCTTCAACGATACCGTGTGCAAAGTTCTTTCCTGCTGCAATACCACCGGATTTCCAATCTGTCACTGCACCTGGGTTATACACTTCACCTCCGTAGAGTTTTGGCGCATTGCGCATGCCTTCTGTGATGGCATATGGGAGGTCGAGGAGGACGCCCTTGGAGGAGTGCTTGAAGAAGCCACTAATGCCAGATGCAGAGGCCTTCATAGCAACGAGAACGCCATGTTGAGGTTTCTTGGTGTTATTGGTCTGGGGGTGAGGGAGTTCCAAACCTGCTGGTCGTCCAAAGATGTCTTCCTCAGACTCTCGCTTGGAACTGGTGCCAGAGTGGGTTTCGGTCTCTCGACTGCTGGCCCTACCGCTGCCCGGGGTAACTGGGCAGAATGCTTGGATTGGCTTGACGACGATGTCAGCAGCTGATTTGGTCATGCCCCAACCTGTTGAGGCGAGAGTAGAGAGTGTGGCTGTCACGGGGTCCCAACGTCGGTTCTCGATGTGAACAGGTTGTGATTGATACCTAGCACAGGGTTAGCAAACCTTATACAAGGGGCTTTGATGACACTTACGGCTTTAGGTTATTCCACGAAATCTTTCCGGCCTCCACCAATATCTCTATAGCAATCTTAGATAGTTTGACGTGTTTCCCCTTCCACTCATATGACCAGACTGCAGCCAGATTAGGTAGCACATCACAGCGCATCTTTTCTAGAGGCAAGTTGGCATGGAAAGAGGCCACTGCGCGTCTAACCCCTGCTTCACTAGACATTTTATTAGCGATTTGACGAGCAGCAGCAGATGCTTCGGGCGTCAGACAGAATCTTATAGCATCGGCGAGGTTCTGGCAGTTGAGACTCTTAAATGGGATGGGAGCTGGACCAGCACCACCTGCGTGGGCCATATTTCCCCAAAATGGTTGACTGGACGATGACAATTAGTTTCTGAAGCTGCTATTGGTGTTTGAAATACGCACTCTCCAAAGAACGGCACAATAGCTGTGGGCTTTGCGTTGAGTAACCCGCAAGCAGTTGTTCCAGCTCCTCCATGATGTACGACTGCAGTGATATGTTGAAATAACCACTCGTGAGGGCAATCGTCGAGGAAAAGCACCTGGTCGTCTCCAATTGAATCTCCTCCAAGTTTACTCCAGCCCCGTGAAACAATGGCCCTGGTGCCGGTAGCGCGCACAGCTTCCATGATTGTCGCGGTGAGCTTCTCGGGGTCGTCGATAACGATGCTGCCAAAACCTATATATACTGGAGGTGGGCCACTGGAGAGGAACTGGTGGAGTGCGTCGTTGGGTTTATAAGATGGTACTTCGCGAAAGAAGAAACCACAAACATCTATAAAAAAAAGGTTAGATAAGAGATATATTAGGCATCAAGGAGTCAATCCATACCAATATTCTCAGGCCAATCTGCTGGTTTAGGGACCAAAGCTGGCGACCAGCAATATGTAACTGGAACTCCCAGTGTCTCGGTCAAACAAGGACCCTCACTAAACGGGATCGGCTCCAGGTCTATCGTATTTCGCCATGTGTTAATAATATCCCCAAGACTATCACTTATTAATATGCCATTCATTAGTTCAATCCGCTGATAACTTACCCTTGCCATGTCATCCACTCCACCAACGAATAAGACACATAGTTCGCCGCGCTCGCAGACATATCACTGCCATTAGCCCTGAGGTTTGCAAGTGGGTGGCAGAACTCCCGAGTACTGGTCCAAGGCATCGTGAACATAAGATGCAGCGGAACACCCAGGGCTTGTGCACAATGAATATGAGCAAAGCTTGGCGGGTTCGCAATAATTGCATCTGCCACGAATGACTGACCCGTTAACTCATCGGGTTCAATGCAAGACTTCCAGCACTTATGCAGCATCTCGTTAACCATCTTGCGTTTTCTTTGGATCTCACCTCCACGCAGTGTCTTCATGCTAGGGAAGAGACCAGGATTCTTAACCATATACGCCATCAGCCTTTGTAACAAATATTAGCAAAACCATAGCCGTAAGATTGTTTGAGTTCACTCACTCAGAAGGATCACCACCGATGGAGAAAAACTCAAGACCAGACTCTTGCACGAACTTGTAGAATTGGCCGTGTGTGGCAAGTCGCACTCGATGACCGTGGCGCTGTAATTCTGTCCCGAGGGCAATGAATGGCTGAACATCTCCTCGACTGCCGACAACCTGAATAACAATGTTGAGGCGGATGCTTCTTTCGCTTGTCTCTGAGTATTCTGGCGGGCTGCTTGGGCGTTGTTCATATGAGAACGGGGGCTTCTCAGTGGGAACTAATCGCGAAAGTCGTCGAGCTATCCTTGAACTGAGATCAATGTCAATGCGACCATCGTCTGTTACTAAGTTAGTTCTGCTGATAAAAATGTTTAAACTTGAGTTCTTACCTCGGGCGGTTGTGGTTGCTTCCAATTCCGCCAATGCCTCGTATTGTGGTGGACCATCTGGCGTTTGAACAGCATTCTCGCCATTTGCCACCATTTCAAAGTACCTGGTCTGGCGATTGAGTTGATCATCCATTGAGGGGGACATTCTGTGTATCCCACAACGCTAATAAATATCTGCACAGAATGTAAGTCAAGGTTTTCAGAATCTCTATCATAGCGGCAGGTATTTTCTATAAGTATCTGCTGCGCTCAATCTACGTACGGGTTTTGAAGGCTATTGCGGTGGGCCAAATATTCTTGTATTCTGACCCAGACCCAGAATTCCCAAAGAAGGTGCATGGGCCACAAAAAATGGTAATAAGTGCCGTTACCGGTGGTTATTGGTACAGTAGGCCTTCTAGGATAGAAACTGGCATAGGGAAGATGATCCTGAGATGGGGGATGAAATAACAACTCAAAGGTTCTCGTAAACCCCCTTCTCTTTGACTGTGGTTTAGAGATGCTTGGCGCCATCAGAGTTGATGGTATGCATCTACATTCGATCCCGACCACGAAATCCTAAAATAGTTCGACGCAATGCTTCCCGTACATATGCAGCTAAGAGAGAGCTCTATCTCGTGTTTATCGAAGATTTCCATGGTGGGGTATCGGATTCGTACTAATGCGAACCAATCATGAAAGACCCGAGTCATTTGGCTCGAATTTAGGTCTTGACCCTGGTTAGCCATCTGCGCCTTCATTGGAGCTGCTCCGCACAGCCCCATTATTCAGGGATTCGGCTTCGGATAAAAGCACCTCGTTCCCCAAACGCGAGAGGCAAGTGTCGCATTCCTCGTTCGCTCGTTCACTGACGGCTTCTGCCTACTCTTCGTCATCATGACTCGGCGCAGAAAACATACGAAATCTCGCACCGGATGTTCGGAATGCAAACGTCGCAAAGTGAAGGTACGTAAGGCTCGTTACATTGGGATCCGACAAAGCCAAACTCCTAGAGGAGCCTTTATGCAGATGCGAGGCTGAACGTCGTTTCTTTTCCGCAGTGTGACGAATCGCATCCTGTCTGTTTTAACTGCATACGATATGGAGCTACTTGCAGTCTCGAATCAGCCCCTCAACCAAACAACCCGGGCTCGGTCCACACACTTGCAACTCACCCGTCGTGTTTTCGGGTCGAGGGCTCATATTTCCGTAATAACAATGCTGCCGCATGGGAAAGCACTATCCCTAACCTGAGCCGCCGCTCTCGCAGCAAGACCCCGTCTCTGCTGAACCCCGACCCATGGAGTCGCGACGCCGAGCTGATGCACCACTGGTGCACTGTAACAGCTGACACCTTGGCTGTCGGCCCCGACTTACGTTATGTGTGGCGCGCTGTCATGCCTCGAGAGGGTTACCAGAACCGCTTCGTCATGCACGGCGTGCTCGCCCTCTCGGCGATGCATAAGGCGTACCTGGCCCCCAGCCAAGCCGATACGTACCTTGACCTCTCTGCCCATCACCAAGTTCTGGGCTCTGAGGGTTTCCGGGCCCTCCTCGGAAACGTCACGAGCGAGAATTGGAGGCCGGTGTTTTGTTTCGCTGGTGTGCTTGTCGCGTACATCATGTGCCTGCCCGTCCGGTCGCCGAATAGGCATCTCCAGACACCGATTCTGAGCTTGCTTGATCTCATCTCGTGCATGGCTGGCGTTCAGACGTCCATCAAGCCTTTTCTATCATTGGTGACCTCGTCCGAGTTTTGCCCTACGGTTCGAGGGTTAGAAGAAGCAATTAACGATAGCTCCGAAGGGTGAGTGGCCACTGGTATTCCAGTCATTGTCCGTAAGCTCACTAATCGCCTATTACCGTTGAAGAAAGCCGTTCCCCAGTCTAGAGCACTCCCTGCTCCCAGTGGACACATTCGACGCACTCTCCAACCTACGATTATTCTTTGAGGCCGAACTGGCTCCAGGAAACCAGAAGCCGTACCTCGCCGCCGTCAAAAAGCTCGAGACGGCTGCAAGACTTGTCGCCCGCGCTGGCCTAGACACCGAGGTTGGGACAACACTCTTCTGGGTTTCCGAAGTGCATGAGTCCATCATCTCCGACACGCGAGCATTCGAGTATCCGGCACTGGCACTGATGGCGCATTTTGCCGTATTCATGGCGGCTCTAGAGAAAACATTTTGGTATGCGAGGGGATGGGCCAAGGGTGTTGTCCGCGATGTCAACAATCAGCTCTCTAACCAGCCCAGGCTGGCTCAGGTGTTGAAATGGCCCGAACAGAAGGTCTGGGAGCTTGCTTTGTAATATTTGATAGAACTTGATGTGGTGTAATTGGGTCTGAGAGTATGAATACGTATACTAAACTCATAACTTAAAATCAGTTGTGACTCTCCCTCGGAAATACTCAACTTATTGCTCCATTGAGTCAGCAACAGCCGACAGGAAGGCGACTAAACGCTTAACTCTACCCATGAACAATCTTTTCTTTCATTGCAGTTGCGAAGAAGTCGCTTCAAGTACCAGAAAACCCAACCCCGAGCCGTCAGAGTGGCGCAGAGACACTCCCATAGGCGTTGCTCAATCTCTATCGACACGCAATGGCCTAGACCAGCGGCGGCCCCTCGTCGTGGTCGCCGGGCAATTTCAATCTGACCTTGTTACTTTCCATTCAGTCATTCTCGATAACGACGCCTTGTCTCCTGTCGAGTTGGCACGTACTCATTATGCAAGTGCCAGAAGATCCCGAGCCATGCGTCAGGGATTTGGCGCTTACTCTTATGGCGAGCGTCTCTCTATCACGGACCTACATGATTCCGCCGAAGGCAATCCACAAGTGCTATTTTTGAGCCTGACGCGTAATATCTTAAGGCTGCGCGACTCTAAGCAAGTCTAGTCCTGTTGTTGGCGCAATGAGTGTGGGGAAAACTAGCCCGTAGCGAATCAAATGGCTCGTCTTCGTAGTATGCCTCGGTATTTGCTGTCCGAGAAAGCCGAACTAAGTTTCTGTGTCCGAGAAAACTCGCTTTTAGACTCACTGGCCAGGACTGGGATCGTTAGCTCAGACATACGGTATATTAACTCGTCCGCACCGCAACTCAATATCATGTCTTCCCTCAGTCAAGCAGCACCTTATCATTCTTTTGTATTTCATTCTCATTCAAAATGATTCCGAGACTATCGGCCACTCTATTGGCCACCGTCGTCTCGGTATGCATAGTCGAGGCGTCCACTGTATCATCATCACTCGCTCATTCCTACCAAGACGACAACTCCAAGGTCATTCTTGGAAACACCGATAGTGTTACACTCACATCTGACGGCAAGACTCCTGGAATCTTAATCATTGATTATCACCAGAATGTCGATGGGTTCCCGACATTTGAGGTGGTGAAGACCAAGGGCAACACGTCGGTTTTTGAACTCACTTATGGTGAGACCAAAGCGGCTGTCAATCAGTACATGGTGAGATTTAAGTCTAACACACTCTTCTTCGCCTGAGACTAACATTCAGATAGGGTGATGGCCCAATGTCTTTTGCCGCCGCGATGGACAACTATCGCATCAACCGTCACAACATCACCGGGCCGTCTGTCATTTCTCAACGTCTTATCCAAGGAGGCTTCCGCTACCAGAAACTGAACCTCTCATCTGCCGGAACTCTCGTCCTCAAGAACATTGGCGTTAAACCAACCACAGACACCACTCCCCTTGACAAATTGGCAGCTTATTTCGAGTGTTCTGATAAAGACTTGACCAGAATCTGGAGAACTGGTGCAAGGACAGTTCAGCTGACCGAGATCCCAAAAAATTCTCTTCCTGACTTTTGGAACATTACCAAGGAGGGTGCTTTGGTCGAAAGCTCAGCACCTCAGATTCTCGCCCAAGCTGAGTCGCTCACAGATTACAAGCTCCAGTTTCAGGTAAAGCCTTTGACTGGCCAGTTTGGCTTCCTGGTCCTGGGTGACTCGCTTAATACGGGCATATACATCTCGTGCAATCTCCTTGACGGTACCGTATCGGTTCATGTTGGATCAACCAACCTCGACAAAGTCATCAAGACAACCAAACTCTCCACGCGTCTCCCGATCAACAAATGGCTTACAGTAGCCGCCACTGTCAACTCAACCCAAATTCAGGTCTCTTTCAACGGCAAAGCTGGGCTCGACTTTACTCAGGCCGAGAAGTTTGCTGGATCAGTCGGTCTTGGCGCGGATTACCCTCATGCCGCTGTATTCCGAAACTTGAACCTCACGACACTTACTGGTGGCGATATTTACAGTGCATCTCTTAAGGACGATTCATTCTTGGACGACTTTCTCATGGGCACCAACCCTGCAGACACTATCGTTGATGGATCCAGACGAGATCGAATTGCTTATTCTGGAGATCTTGACATTGCACTCGCCGCGTCATTTGCAAGCACCTATGCTCGATCCTTTGTCGAAGGAACTATCGATCTGCTTGGATCCTTCCAAACCACCTCTGGCTTCTTTATCCCTACAGCAAAGATTCAACAACCCCCTCTCGCCTCCTCCCTACCTTTCAACATGACTGGTCTCATCGGATACTCGTTCAACATCATGACAGCCATGGCATACAACTACGAGATGACGGGTGACGTTGCCTTTGCCAAAAAGTGGGCACCAGCTGTTATTTCGATGCTTGACTGGGTACACTCTCAGTCTCGAGGTGGTCTCTTCTCTCTGTCTGATGAGTCTTTTGGCGGTGACTGGAACTACTATGACCCTCCCCAATCTGGAATTGTCACCAAATTCAACGCTGTCTACGCATATGCTCTTGCACAGTGCATCCCGATGCTCGATGCTGCTGGGAAAGACGTGTCGGTATACTCGAAGCAACTGAAAACTCTACGTACGGCGATGAACGACAAGCTCTGGGATGAGTCAATGGGCGCTTATGTCTTGTCAGAGAAACATCGGGACGGGTTCGCTCAAGATGCAAACGCCATTGCTATTCTTGCCGGCGTTCCCAGTGGCAAAGCCTCATCCAGCAGAATTCTTTCCACCATGAAGAAGGAATTGATGCTACCTGCTGGACCTCTGGCCTTCTCCAACTCGACATCTGCTGCTGGTTTCGCTCGCAAGATAAGCCCATATGCCAGCACTTACCACTTGCGAGCTGCTCTCCAGTCAAACAACACAGAGATAGCAAAGTCTCTTCTCAAGACACTGTGGGCGCCCATGGCTGATCCCAAGCATACAAACTACACCAACTGCTTCTGGGAGACTCTCAATCCAGAGGGAACTCCTGGTCTCGCTCTTGGCACCTCACTGTGTCATGGATGGGGAGCTGGTCCTACAGCTGAGCTGATTCGCCATGTGCTTGGTATTCAGCCTGTAGAAGCTGGTTTCAGGAAGTGGACAGTGGTGCCACAGACTCTTGGTCTAAAGTGGGCAAAGGGAAAGCAGCCTACTCCTCACGGCGATATCAGCGTTGAATGGAAGTTTGACAACAAGCTCCTCCATATGGAGGTTCGGGGACCGCGAAAGGGGTCGCAAGGAACTGTGTTCTTTCCCCAACCTCTGTTGACTCCTTTGTCCAAGACTGTTATCACGGTCAATGGCAAGATCGTTGACGAACCCAGTTTCAAGGTGCAGCCTAATGAGAAGCTCATCATTGAACAGAGGAAGCGATAATTCCACGTGTAAGACAAGTTCTTTAGATAGCTGATTTTCTTTCTACTTTTCCTCTTTTATCACTGTATTTATATAACATAGGCCAATAGCCAATTGTTGAGGAGTATCTGGCTATTACTTCATCTGGATTGTTCCTTTCTGTGTCTCGGACGATGCCTTCGATGCTTACTCTTCCTGCCTTTCCCGGGGCGCTCGTTGCCACTAGGATCACATAATTGTATGTGCAGTACCGATCTAATTAACTCCTCAGACAGTGCTAATTTTAACATAAAAAAAAGAGCGTAAGCAAATTCAGCGGAGATGACCCTCGACCTGGGCATTGAATGAGGACTGAAAAACGTTGTGAAATGTAAAGAGAAGCGAACCCGCGTAACCAGAGCATTGAGCAGCAAGGATACTCCGTACCTGACAATAACGCGCATCGTCCCGGCAGTGCCTAAGCGTAATCGAACGTCCCACCCACTAGGCTGACGAGCCCCTCAACAAGGGCTGGTCAGGAATATTGTTTCTCGCAAGGCTGACTCGGAAACTTAGCGATAACAAGGGAGCGGAGGCCGAGTGGGCCGGCATTGGAATTTGATCCCGACGAACTTGACTGCCTCATTGCGCCCAAGGCCCAGATTGATTTGCATGATCTGGTAGCTGACCTTGCATAGTAGCGTCCGACACTGGTGATAGCCGGCTCCCCGCTGTTAGGGATACCCGGCTCGCATTCGTATCTGTTTCCGATATCAGTAGTTCCCCCACTTCCTCAGACTCTTAAGCCCCTCCTCTCACTAAGTAAAAATGGAGGCTCTATTCTTGCTCCTGTGCTACTATCCTTACCACATGCTGGCCAACTCCGCGGCTCATAGATAAGTATTGTGTAGAATCAAGGGCATACCGAAGCTATGCAGCTCTTGCGAGCGTCTCTGCGGAGCAAATCCGACGCCTGGGCCGACTGGCATTGCTTGGATCAGTAGATACAAATGCCCGAACGACTCGCTTGGAATCTTCTCCCATTAAAGCCTGACTGATGGCAGGCTGCAACGCATACGAGATCTAAGGCAGATGAACTGGTCGTAAATGCTCGGACTCGCTTTCTATACGACTGTGGGGATGGGACCTGGCCGCCCCTGAAAACGACCGCCGGTCAAAGAACCTTTAAAATGGTTTGGAAAGCTGGGTGATCTATGGGTTTTTCGTGCACTTTTTGTTTTCCCATCTAGTTGTCCCTTGCTACCCCTTCCGGCGAGACCATATTCAGAAATCCTTCCCTAGCTCATTATGGATCGTCGAGCTGTCTCTATAGACCCCGAATCACGTACATTCGAGTTTAAGCCCTACAGATACACGCCCTCTTTGGTTGCCGCCGTCGTTAGCGTCGTCGTCTTCGCAACTCTCACAGCCCTCCACACATGGCGTGTGCATAAATTTCAAGCCTTTTACTTCGCAGCCTTCACAATCGGTGGTCTCTGTACGCATTTGCTCCCTTTGCGCCTCTGTCTTGATCGTGGGCTGACGTCGGCTGGCTTTTAGTTCAAACGGTTGGCTATGGCGGGAGGCTATGGTCGCACTTTGATCCAGAAGCTCTCGGCGGCTTCATAATTCAAGAAATTCTTATCCTCGTTGCGCCAGCGCTCTACGCTGCTTCCATCTACATGGTCCTCGGTCGCCTCCTCCGGTCCCTCCGGGCCGAGCACCACTCCTTCATTCCCGTCAAGTGGATGACCAAGATCTTCGTCATTGGCGATATTGTCTCTTTCACTTTACAAGCCGGTGGCGGTGGCATCCAGTCGGCTGGATCGCTCAAACTATACGAAATAGGCGAGAAGGTCATCATCGTTGGCCTGTTTGTGCAAATTGCCGTTTTCGGTTTCTTTATGGTCACCTCTCTGATCTGCCACGGTAGACTCGCCGGTGCGCTGGCTCCTGCCGCGGATCAGGAGATTATACCGTGGAGACGCCATCTTTATGTCCTTTATACCACAAGCATCATCATTCTTATCCGAAGCGTCTTCCGCGTCATTGAATACGTTCAGGGCAATGGCGGGTACCTCATCTCTCACGAGATCTTCCTCTACATCTTCGACGCTTGTTTAATGGCAGCTGTCATGCTCATATTTTTCGTTTGGTACATTGGGGATCTCGAGCCCAAGGAGACTCACAAGAGGCGGTTGACCGTGGAGTCTGACATTGGTTTGACAGGATTGGATCAGGTCGAACTGAATGGTGTTCGGATATGACGGAATGGGCCACATTACAATACCTTTTTTCTTATTTTGTATGAACTATATATTTGGTTTAAAGGCTGGGGCCGTTGGCTGTGGCGAGGACATGGGCAAGCTAGGTTTACCGCAGAATGAACCACGGCATTGGGGTGATACTATGTCGTTGATCTCGACACGACTGGTGCAGAATAGAATAATGTGGCGGAATATCTCGAATCTAGTTCATCTTAAGCTCGTGTTAGGACGAGGTGCCTTTTAGCCATCGTCGGAGAGTTGTCCGGGGCACTTGTAGAGGTCAGCGATTAATTTGATACTTAGATTTGGGTCTTAATTTTGTTTATATTGCGCAGTAGTGCTAGGTGAAAATATATTTTGTGAAACTTGATTGTTGTTTTTAAGATGAGAGTTCTTCTTGGGTTTATATCTCTAGATGATTTCATCTAGGACTTTGAACTCTAAATCCAGGACTTTCAGACTAACAGTCTGAATCCTAAAGGGAACGGGGGATCTCCGGCTTTTCCAACACTTAATGGCTAGCGTCGATAGCTAAGAGTCTTTTTTTCCTTCGAGCGAGGGCGATTTCATTCTACTGGAGTGAGAAAAGCGAGATTGATTGTTAATGGTCGCGTCAATGCAGTCGCGTGGGCCCCTCGCTTGTTCAGGCCGAGAGCGATGCGTGTTCGCCCGTCGATCTTCCTTGACAGTCTCTGCGTCTTCGGTCGGACACGAAACACGGCACCTAAGATGGGCGAAGTGTATATGAGTCTTGAAAAGAGCTCTTTCGGGACCTAAGCTAGGCCAAAACATCTATTATGCCAATTCTATCCTTCTGAAGGCCTTCACCAGAGCTGGAATATCTGACGGATGCACACAACCAGCTGCCAACTCCAAGCTGGACAGTCTCCCTGCCTCCAAGCCTTCAACTTTCTTTTGATTCAAGGCCCTGGCGCTTTTGTAGGCACCCTGCGCAGGATACGCGACAAGACCAAACATGGCTGTTGCAGACTGAGTAAGCGATCTGGATCAAATGACCATGTGCGTGTTCTGGGAGATGCTTAGAAGGTAAAACACTTACCACTGCCTGGCTTGGTAACAAGGCCAAGGGAACCCTTGCCAATTCCTTTCAGGAGCCCAACCGTGCCTTCGGCTTTTGCGCCTTCGATTGGCTTTGTGACGACGCCGGTGACGCCGCGGTAAAATCCGGACCCAAAATTCTGATTAGAAAAATGGTATTAGCGCCGCGCTGGAAAACAGTAGCGACAGAGCAAGAGGCGGGCTAGCAGACCTTTGCAGCAACAACACCGCCACTCTTCCAGTCCTTGATAGTACCATGGTCTTCGACTGTTTCGCCATAGAGCCGCGGGGTGTTCTTCAAGCCTTCGGCCAGTGCTAGCGGCACGTCAACGAGCGCGCCCTTTGCGACCGTAGTCGTCATGCCGGTGAGCCCCTGTCCGACGGCCCTCGCGGCGGAGACGCTAGGGGCCGGACCATCGCCTCGACTAGCTCGGCTGCGCTTGTACTCCTTGTAAGGGTCGATGAAGGCCCCGCCGAGCGACATTGTGAAGTCCGTCATCATGCCTAGCAAGGACGACGCACTGGCAGTCAGGGGGTCCCGTCGCTGCGGATCAACGTCGTAGTCTTTGGGTTGTAGTCTGGGAGTGTTGTACATTAGTATCGGTCGGCTATTCGTCGTAGGAGGGTTGTGCACTGACGCTTTGACGTTGGAAATCTTCAGTTGCTTTTGGTCAAGAAGAACTTTGAGTGCGGCATCGGAGAGCCTGACAACGCCAAGCTTCGGGTCTCCTTGCGGGTGGTACGTCCATCGAGCGGCGCGTTGAGGCAGCAAGTCGCAAGTGAGATCTTCCACGGGTAGGTGGCGGTGGAAAGATTCAACGGCTCTGTCGACGCCACATTCTTGATGCATTCGGGAGGCGATGGCCTGAGCCGAGGTGCGCGTTTCGGTCTCAAGACAGAGCTTGATGCCGGCTGCCAAGTTGTCGGGCGTCAGGGACTTATGGGGTATCGGACGCGGACCGGCATTGTTTGCTGCAACAATGTTGCCCCAGAAGGGTTGGCTTTGAAAGTCAGAGTGTGGTCAAGACCGTGAAACGTTTGATGGAAGAAATTCCGGAGGAGAGTCGAGAGATGAAAACAAGTCCAGCAAGAGGCGCACTTACTCGCCGAAGAACGGCACGATGATAGTTGGACGCGCGTGGTAGAGGCCACAAGCTGTGGTGCCTGCTCCACCGTGATGGACAACAGCTGCAACACGTTTAAAGAGCCATTCTAAAAGAGGATCATCAGCATCAGGATGGTTTTTAAGAGTTGGGATAGCCAATTCCATCTTACCGTGGGGGCAGTCACCAAGATATAAGACATCGTCCGTGTTAGGATCACTGCCACCTAGCTTACTCCAGCCCCGGGACACGATGACCCTGACACCAGCCAACCCACAGGCCTCAAGTATGGTGTTAGTCATACTGACTGCGTCCTCAAGCACGATGCTCCCAAATCCGACGTAGATAGGCTCAGGCCCAGCAGCGAGGAAGGCGGCAAGCTCATCGGGCGGTGTGTAGGATGGCTCATCGCGCATGAAGAATCCGCAAATATCTGTTCAAGACGTTAGCGAAACCCTCGCACAGACAGAATTCTTTTCTCTCGCCTATATTGGAGCCCCAATCGCTAGGTTTCGGGATCAAAGCAGGCGACCAGCAGTACGTGAACGGTATTTTTAACATGTCGACAATGTCGGGGCCCACGCTGGCCGGCAGAGGATCCAAGTACAGATCATGCCGCCTCCACTGGTTTATGACGTCTCCTAAGCTGTAGGGATATGGTTAGTTGGAGATGAACTGATGTAAACCACTATGTGGTGAGGGGACGTCATCACGTACCCTTGCCACGTCATTAGTTCAACCGCTCCAAAGCTCAGATAATTGGACACTTTGGGGTCCACGTTGTCGCTTTGGACGTTTGCCAGAGGGTGCGAAAACGCCCTCGTCGCAGTCCAGGGCATGGTGAACATCATGTGGACTGGTATTCCGAGCGCTTGTGCGCAGTGCACATGGGCAAAACTGGGGGGGTTGGCGATGATGGCGTCAGCAACAAAGGGTTTATGGGAGATTTCGTCTGGTTCGAAGCACGACCTCCAACAGCCTTGCAACATTTCTCGCATCATTTGTCGCTTTCGCGAGATATCACCCCCGCGGAGACTTTCTAGGGACGGGACAAGCCCGGGGTTCCGAACCATGTACTGAAAGCAATCAGTATCTCGTTACGGCACAGGACTAGGAGCCGAAGAGGCGAGTAGCCAAAGCAAGAAGGGCGATAGGAGTACACTTACGGACATGAGATCCTCGGGGTCTCCTCCAATTGGATAGAACTCAAGGCCATTGCCGGACGATCTTACAAAACTGGCAAATGTGTCGTGGGTCGCGAGTCGAACGCGGTGACCATATCGCAGCAAGGCCGTAGCGAGTGCAATGAACGGCTGTACATCTCCTGGGCTCCATGTCAACACATTGGGTGCTTGAACAGCGAAGGGAGCGGCCCTACCTCGACTGCCAACCACCTGGATCACGATGTTTAGTGGCGGACACCTAGCGGCAGTAGCAACGGGCGGTTCGCAAGAGGGCGATGGGAGCGGAGGTAGGACTCGGGTCAACTGTTTTGGCGACGTGGACGAGAAGTTGACATTGAAGGTGGCATCGGCTAGATTTGGTTAGATGAAGTCAGTTTAATCAGCCGGTCACTGGAAGGCAGGCGTCTGTCTAAACGGGAACCTCACGGTTGATAGTTGTGGAATTTGACAGAAGGGCGCCCGAACAGTGGAGCGCATACGGAGGCGCAACCTCCGGTATTTCACTTGGTTGATCTTTAGGCGCCTGGCCCGATATGACTTTGGCTGGTATGTTGTCTAAAGACATCATTGGAAAAGCGCCGGGGGGTTTAAGGGCATATGCATACGCTGAGTTTGACGTATCCTGAAAGGGAGCAGCACGTTTACCTGGACACTCTCTCGTTTAAATACCGGGAGCCAACTTCTCAGTTCGGCTCATCCGTACGCTTGGGGCTTTATCGCTAATGGCATTACGTAGTACCGTATGGAGCCGCGCTGATCGCTGCAAAGTCCACTAGAAAACCTTGGACTAGACATGCATGATCTGGCGTAGCGCCCCCTCCTTCCCCCTAGTGAAAACTAGACTCGGTCCGTTGGGGCGAATGCGCGCGGAGCTCGGATCCAAGCAAACTAGCTCTACGGTTCGAAGCCTATCCACAAATCCTGGGAGGTAATTAAAAGCGGGGGCCTACTTCAGACGCTTCCTAGGATCTTGTTACTTCCAGAATGTCACTAATAAAAGTGCATGGAAAGTGGAACCATCTGTTGTCACATCAGTGGGACAAATCTGAAAATCCGCTAAGAGGCGAGGAGATCTTCGGAAACAGCTGAGCCCGAGGCAATCCGACGTGATACGAGCAAGGTACGAGTATAACGGGGAACGAAGCGGACCGCCCAGGTCAATTGCAAGGCGGAGACCCATGTTGCACGCTTTTCAGCATATAAATAAGTTGAAACGGTTAGTGTCGGGCTCCGGGGACTATACTGATAATCTTTAACGTTTCATCATGCTTTTCCTTCCGTCTTTGGTTTCTATTCCTATTGTAAGGAATATTTATGTCGCTCATTAGGTACTTCTTTAACCAAATCGCCAGTAGTGCCATCACGATGATCGCTGTATTCGCCCTTTGTGACGACTAGAACAACCGCCCCCTCCCACATTCCCAGATGGCCCTGCACGCGTCACCACCCTGAAGTTGACACTGGGCTACAACATTAGGTCTATGCTCAACCCGGCCTCGGACTTCATGCCCTGGGTGATGGCATATGTGGTCTAGTATAAGGATTTCAACGTATTCCAGTCGCGTTGGTGTGTTGGCGGTTTTATGGGCTTGGCTCGCTACTTTGTCGGGGTGTGTGTTATGCGACAGGACTAAGACCTTAGCATAAACCGTGTTGTATGGAGTATGCCGTGTAACCTATGACCCTGGTTCTCCCTCAAAGAAGGTTGGCCAATGATATTTCGGCAAGCGCTGTCATGCTTTGCCCTTACGACACCCGAGTTTTATGCTTAAATTGGCGATAAGAGTGAGGTAGATACGAGTGTTGTTTACGAAACCGAGGAATACTATGAGACTCGTGTATTCAAATTCCCCTCTCTAGCTCCATCCGCAAGGGTGCTACGTAGATCTGTTCCCTTAATACTTATATACTGTCGATGTGACTTGGCTCTTCTCACCATCGGCCTCACTGTCTCTATGTCCGTTACACAGCAAAAATCTGAACAATATTTTTATTCTATGTACGCTCATTTTAGTTCCTCTGTTTAAGTTCGCTTTAAGGCCCGCCCGGACATCTTGTTTCTCTCCCGTTCTCCATCCATCTACGACACTATCGCTAGTCTCATAGTCAAGGAATATCAAAGACCACTTCCCTTATACCACCCGATCTCCCACCAGTTAGAGACCGAACTGCGCTCTCTTCGCAATGGCAGGCAAAAACAGCCACGGGATGTATCCGTACGAGCCTAGCATCATCGCGGCACTCATCGCTGCCGGTGTTTTCGGCCTCAGCGCAGCCCTGCACACGTTTGTCGTGGCCAAAAAGAAGACTTGGTTCTACAGCTGTCTCATCGTCGGTGCTTGGAGTACGTTATCTGATTTCTGCTGACACTTCATGCTAACTGGTTGCCTATAGTGATGACCGCCGGCTATGTCTTCCGAATCCTCTCGTCTAAGAGCCCTAACGAGATGATTCTGTACATCATGCAGTCACTGTTCATCATCCTCCCGCCATCCCTGTATGCAGCCACCATATACATGATCTATGGCCGGATCGCCCTGTTCGTGCGATGCCCGCAGGCATCCCTCATCTCCCCCCACAAGATCACCAAAATCTTCGTCGTTGGCGACTTATTCGCCTTCCTCCTCCAGGCATCCGGCGGAGGCATGATGGCTATGGCCAGCCTCGCCGACATAGGCCAGAAGATTGTCCTCGTCGGTCTTTTCATCCAGATCATATTCTTTGGCCTCTTTCTTATCGTCTCCATCATCTTCCTCAAGCGTATGGCCGTCCCGGGTGCCGGTAATCCCATTTCCCGCGGCAAGCGGAGCTGGCAGGCCCTTTTCATAATCCTGCTGGTGGCCTCGGCAGTCATTCTTGCCAGGTGCATCTTCCGCATCATGGAGTTCGCCCAGGGGCACAACGGGGAACTGGCATCGAACGAGTTACTCATATACCTCTTCGACGCGCTCCCTATGGCGGCGGTGCAGATTCTCTTTCACGTCGTGCACGCGGGAGACGTCTTCAATGACCAGGTCGGTTTCACTAAGTTTGACAACGATACGGAATTAGCTCTCAACCAGGTCTGAGCTGATCAAGGCGGATGAAACGACTTTTCATGTTGTCGCCTGGTTAGTGGTCATACTCTACTTTGGTTGTTTCCTTGTTGGCGAAGAAGAATGCAGTTGCGAGTCGTATTGGACGCAGGCGAGATGGAACTGCGTATGTCTGAAGGGGTTGCTGTGCTCGGTCTAGTCTTGGTGTCTGCCAGTGGCGAATGGTCTAATCAGTACCATCATATACATATGGGACCTGCATCGCAGGCGATGTTGGTGAGGAGCATGAATATCTATAAGATTAGGTAGTTAATATAGAGCTAATAGACACTGCCTTGACCACGCGCCAACAGAATTAATATTAGATTTTATATTAAGGATAATTAAGATAATATAAAGCCTTTCAGCGTCGGGCCGCAAGTCTGCCCTGGGAGAAAGTAAGTAGAGAGCACGGGTCTCACGCCCTGGTGCAAGTCCCATCTTGTTGCGTTGAAAGCTAACAAACAGTAGTTTTGCATAGGCTAAAACGCGTTTAGTGCTTACGTATATGCTGTGGAATTTGGACCTAGAGCTCGCGTCAGAGAGTAACGACTGGATGGCCTGGCAGAAGGTGTTTATGTTTTGGGCAAAGCCGCCTCTGAAAGTGAGATATATATCAGCACCGACACGGGCTGAGTAAGGGATTTCTGGTCCTGAATATCTCTATGTATCTCTAAATTTAGCATTTTGTAATGCTTTAATCAAATATCGTGCTAAGGCTGCTTAAAATCCTTTTTGTATATTGCTATTTTCCTTTTTTTAGAATCCCCTTCGCCTATTAAGGTTGTCGATGAACATTAACTCATACAAAAAGAGCAATTCTTACGATGCATTACCAAGCTCTGTATTATAAAGATATTCATCGATCACGACTGCTTTGAGCTAAATGACGATGTCAAGGGCAATTGGTCTCTGCTGTTGAAATGGTTTGTGGTTTACTGATACCCTACAACGACGCACTGAGCTTTCGAACTCATTCTTGATCGCAGGTTCAAGAGCACCTGGTTAATAATTGGTTTAATAGCGTACCGGTAAAGCTCCCGATCACTGTTTTATCAATCTCTCGTGTCTCTATGGCAATAGCTAAAACTCGTTTCCGAATTGGCACGCTAGTCTTTGATTCGGTGTTGATGGCACCCCTGATAAACTGGATACATTGCACAGCCTCGACTTGCCAAGACAAGCTGAGCCATTGACGCGACTGAGCCCAGCAAAGCTTAGCCCGCATGTGGTGGACCCTTCGTAATTAGTTTAACGACTCTTGCTGATGCTATTGGTCATCTTGTCGGCACGCTCTGGCTTGACGGGTCGTGGCTGGGTGACCTATACGCGTATGACGTGGAGCACGGGGCTTGAAGGGGTGATTAGTGGCGGCACTTGGCAAATAAGTTAAGGAGCTTATTACGGAGTGTCTGGGCTTAATTCAGTTGACAGCCGAGATACTTGTTCCCCGCCCAACAGTATCAAGGTCATTCATTCATTATAAGACCAAAGCGACTTATTCTTTCCTCCCCTTGTTTCCCATCTTCAATGCTTGACTAGACACAGCCCCGCCCGACAAGTCACGGTATCAAAAAACCAGCCACCATCACTCCCCCTGGCAACCGCCACACGACAATCGGAAGACTACAGTTGGCCAGACTAGCATTGCCAATGACCATCAGTCAGGATCTGCCCAGAGCCGGAGCCTTCATTTCCAGTGCCCAAAGGATGCACCCGCTCAAGCAAGAAAATGCTTCTCATGAGGATATACACAGTCACATGGAACTCGCTCCAGGTCCCTCGGCCTCTTGGCTGTCTGTTGCGGTGACGTGGCTTCGGCAAATGACCATTTTCAAGGCTCTCCTCATTGTTTACTACCTCAACGTGGTAGCATGGGGAGGAATGATCTTTTTGTTAATGTGCAACGCGGCACCAGCCATGTGCCATCCGACCTGCGATGACATCAACTCCCCACGCAAAAAATGGATCGAAATAGACTCACAGATCCTCAATGCCCTGTTCTGCATACCGGCGTTTTGGCTCACCCCTCGACGGTGTATCGAGGTCTGGAAAGCTTTGCAGTACACGACGAGACAAGACACGACGGCCTTGCGCCAGCTGGCTGCGGCATACCGGGAATGGTTTCGACTTCCTGGATCTGAATCTCTACCCGCTCACATAGGCCCATTCCAAGTTGAGGCTTGGCTCCATCAAGCCTCATCTCTAGACATAGTGCCTTATCCGGTACGAAGTGTTCCAGAGCCACCACCGTCTGGGCGACGAGCCACGCCGACTCGACTGTGGAAACTGCAGGCAGTCGTTGGATTGAATCTGTTGATCACGATATTCCAGGTTATTCTCTCCATGTTTATGTGGTGCTACAACCGGCACAATCGACCAGGTTGGTCTGTGGGACTGTTTCTCTGTCTAGCCTTTGTGTTATCAATAGGTGCAGGCGTAGTGCAGTTCCTTGAGAGAAAAGGGGTTCAGCGGGTCGAGGGGAAACCCGATCCAGAGGCGTTGAGAATCGAAGATGAGGAGCTTGAGTTGGTGGATCGTCAGAAGTTCCTGAATAGCAGTCAAGTTGAAGCATCACGGTAGAAGGCCGGTGCGTAGACCACGACGAGAGTTAGTCGAGAAGGTTCACTCTGCATTGCAAAGGGGGCTCTGGTTGCTGAATAGACCATATCCGCAATATTTACGGTCAAGGAGGGCATATCGCCGTCATGATGCATGCCACGTGGTGTTTACCTCGATATATTCTCGGAGTCAGCTCAAGCCGAATGTCAACCGTCGCAATACGCTCTCAGCTCCCAAGAAGGGTTCTGCCTGGCCGTATCGGGAGCTGCTAGCCTTGCCATGCAAAGTTTGCGTTTGTCATTGTCAATGGGGCCCCCATCTCGTTTCGAGCTAGAGCTAACACGACGAGCTAAAAGTTAAGCGAAGACTCTAAACGAATCTATACGAGGCTAAACGAGGCTGCCTTGCCAAAGAGCGAGAGACGCAACGAATGGGAGATGGTCAATGCATCAAGCCCCCCTTGTGATCGGAATTCATTCATCATATGCAAGTCTAGAGCGAGACAATGCTTCTTTTTCTTCCTCACTCTTTTCTACCTCGTTCATCTCCCTACCAATTTTGATTCTCATCTACTTGTGAATACGACTCGATAAGAAGCTATTGCCATCATGTCGGACCAGGAAGCTCCGCCGATACCACGTCCCATACGCAGGCCACACGGGAAATCCAAGACGGGCTGCCACGACTGCCAAAGACGTCGTGTCAAGGTGAGCTTATCTCTACTCCCCCGCGCCTTCTCGTCACCACCAGTTTACTCAAGGCTTTTGTCCAGTGCAGCGAGGAGCGTCCAAGCTGCCGTCAATGCGTGCGACCAAGTGTCTGCTGCCAGTACCCAAACCAGCTTGCACGAGCATCTACAACCAGCCCATCCACGTCGATACCAGCCTTGCCGGACTCTCCTGGGAAATTCCGCTTTTCTCAGTCACCCTCGCGGGAATCAGAGCCGACCCCCAAGACCACGCTGTTTGACCTTCTCGATCATGCCTCGTCCGCCGAACTCAGACTGAGTGATCTACGTCTGTTTCACCATTGGATATTATCTCCCAGCCTTGACATGTCCAAATGGCCCAAGGATTGCTACATATGGCAAGCAATACTTCCTCAGATCGGTTTTCAATACACTTTTGTGTTACACGCCATGATGGGCCTCGCTGCTTTGCACATCGTCTCCAACGATACGCCTGAGAAAAAGTCCATGTGGATGGCTGGCGTTTACCATTATAGCCAGGCCCTACGTTGTTTCCAAAAGGAGATCGCCAATATCACCGAGCAGAACAGCGAAGCGCTCTTCATGTGGTTGGTATGCAACATCATGTACACTTTCGCCATGTCGAACCCACTTCGACAAGCTCCAGACGCCGTTGTCCCTCTACGACGTCAACACAATATGATAAGATACTCGGAGCTGAATTCATTCCTATAATTCGCGGTGTGGATGCCGTTCTTGTGCCTAGTCATAATTTTATTTGATTAGGCAGGATGATAGCCACAGCGCTGACCTCAATTCAAATATCAAGTCAAGTATTTCAAGTAAGTTAAATAAGTCAATAACGTATTTTATAAGCAAGTAAGCCATATAAGCGAGTGAGCCACCTTTTATCACCTTTATAATAAGATTACTCCTAAAAATATCACAATCTATCAGATTAATTAAAACAAATTGCTATATTCTTCCATATTGACCTCTATTTCCTCCTGACAGGTCCTTGCATTATGCCCAGCCTTACCGCATTTACCATAATACATAACCCTTAGTCCTTTTAGCCCTCTGCAACTACTACTTCTTAACGACTTAGCTGCTACCTATATATTAATATCTATCTAATTAATTGCTTATAATGCCTCTTCTATAGTTAAAGGCCCTCCTTTCTATAGTTTAGTTCTTTTTACCCTCTAGTACTGCCTTAGTATCTAATTCTTATATTTAAGTTATTAAACCCTATCCTTTAATAAGGCCACCTTATAGATAATAATACTATTTCCCTGCTTAAAATACTTAATAGCTTAGATAATTAACTCTAGGGAGCTGCTCTTATAATTAATAATTTATACTTATAGATATTTAAAATATAATTAGGCCTCTAATACTATCTTAGGGGTCCTTAAAGCCTAGGAGGTTAAAAGTGCTAAGACCTCTATAGGAGGCATTAAGGTCTATAACTATATATTAAGCTTTAAGATAATATTTTCTAAGTTAAAAGAAGTAAGCCTAGCTCCTCTAAAACCTCCTTAGATATTACTTTTTATAATAATAGCTTAATAGGTAGTATAAAAGGTAGGAAATGTTATGACCCCAGCGGTTACATCACGTGTGCCCCATAAGAATCTCCACCTTAATAACTAACCAGGATAGGACTAATAAATACAGGACTAACGGCGCTTTAAGACCGCATCGCTCCAGGACTAATAATAACCTTATATTATATTACTCCTATATAATTACTATTAGTATATAGAATATATTTATTAGCCTTTTATAGATTCTAGCTTACCAGCTATTAATAAAACTTTTTTATATTAATTAAGCCTAATATGCATTAAATCTACTATTAAGAGATATAATACTTTAATAAGCTTAGTATTATACCCTATGTAATCTGCTAATAATAAACCTAGTATAGCTTAGTTTATCTATAGTTAGAAACCAACTATTACATATTAATAGCTCTTATTTAAACGATATTATATAATACTAAGTAATACCTATATAATAGCACCTACTACTCTAAACTGCCCTTTAACTATAGGATATGCCTAGTATATTACTCCCCCTGAGGAATTATAACCCCTTGCAGAGGAGCTATAGGAGGTCCTAATAGAAATAAATAAAAAAGAAGAAGAAATATAAAGCCCTCTTATCTATTTAAACTCTTATAAAGATAAAGTTAAAAAACTTAAGAAAAAACTTTATAACCTAGGAAAATAATATAATATCCTCTTAGATAATACTAAAAATAATACTAAGATTATATAAAATAGGATTAAGGTTTTAGAGAAGAAGGTAGCTAATCTTATTAAAATCGCAGACTTACTTAAAGAAATAGCTAAGAAAAGTCAGAAGCTATATAAGGAATATATTAAGTATACTATAGCTCTTACTACTACTAGAAAAGACCCTAAAGAGATCCTTAGACCCTATTAGCCTAATTTATTTAATGGCAATGCTGATAAATTATAAGGATTCCTTACTAGCCTCTTAAGCTACTAAATATACTATCTAATTTAGTTTATAACTAAAGAACTAAGGGTGTAATATAGAATAGGATTCCTTAAAGATAAAGTACTATAAATAATAAAACCTATTATCTGCAATTATATTAATAATCTACCTAATAAATAATAATAAATAACTAAATATATCTATAAGAAGTATAAATATTTTAAATCTAAACTTAGAAATACTTTTAGAATTATAAATAAGAAATAAATAGTAGAAATAAAGATCTAATAACTTAAATAGAGAGGATCTACTGTAAACTACCTTATAGAATATTATTACTAGGTAGTAAAGTTAAACTAAGGCAAAGAAGCCTATATAGCATAAGTATACTTAGGACTTAAGTCTAAGGTTAAAAACGCCATAGTAAATATTAAACCTAAACTTAAGGACCTAAATAAACTTACTAATATTACTATAGAAATTAATAACTAGTAGTATAAATAATACAAGGAGAAATAAGCTAAAAAGCACAGAGGATTATATAACCCCTAATAAAACACTAAGCAGTAAGCTGCCAACTAAGGAAGGAAGTAATAAAATAATACCTTATATAGTACTAACGCAGGACCTATAACCATTAGAATAACGAAATAAGATAAATCCTAAATTACTTATTATAACTATAATAAGAAAGGATATTATAAATAAAAATATAAAAACCCTATTAAAACTAACCAGAAATATAAGCCAATACCTAAAGGAAAGAAAATTAATATAGTTAAAAAGGATAATAAACCCTAGATAGTAATTAAAACTATTAATATAACTCGAAAAGATAAATATAATATAATATATTCTAAATAAGAGCTATTAATATATAATAAATAAGGTTTTAAATAGAGAAACTAATTTATATTAGGTTTATATTTATAGATAATATAAGGTATTAATACTAAGTAGGTTAATTATTATATCTCTTAATAATTAAGTAATATATATTAGGCTTATTAATATAAAGAAGTCTTATTAATAGCTAATAAGCTAAGTCTATAAAAATACTAATAACTATAGTTTATATACTAAGTATAATATAACAGTTATACAAGCCGTTAAACCACAGGGCAAAAGATCAGGCCATAATCGCTATGCAAGCAATCATGGGTGTGCTATAACTGCCTTATAGAAGCCTTACAGCGCTGTTACGGGCACGAATCGTAACACGATGCTCCCTCTCTAGGGGCTTTCGTCCTCGAAGCCCGCTGAAGCCGGCCGCCACAGGGGGAACCAAGCCCTGTGCGGTGCAGCTGCCAACCTCCCAAGGCGTACCCCGCAGTGCCCCTCTGCGTTACGTAGGCACCCTTGTGAGCAGCTATACCAAAGGAAGGGGAAATCGAACCCTTGACCTTCGGGCCACCTGCTAACAGCGATTATCATGTAACGGTTACACAAGCCGTTAAACCACAGGGCAAAAGATCAGGCCATAATCGCTATGTAAGCAATCATGGGTGTGTTATAGCTGCCTTATAGAAGCCTTACAGCGCTATTACGGGCATAAATCATAATATATAATCTAAGAGGATTACTAAGGCAATTAGATTATAGTAATCCTAGATTTGTTACGACCCCAGCGGTTACGTCACGTGTACCCCACAATTTCACTCCTTTCAAGAACCAATCACGATGCAACCATGCAGGGACGACCAGCGTAGGGACGCCGTCGTCCCATGGAACGAAGCGTCCCAAGGACGACAGCGTCCGCACATATCGTCGTCCTCACATCACACACAGTAGTATATAGAACACATTCATTTGCACTTTCATAGAACTTAGCTCACCAGCTATCAATAAAGCATCTTTACATCAATAAGCCTAACACGCATTACTTGATCATTAAGAAACGTGACACTTCGCATCGCTCAGCATCACGCCCTACGTTATCTGCAAACATAAACCTAGTACGGACTAGTTTACCTGTTTGGAAACCCAACCGTCACACGTTGATAGCTCTTGTTCAGACCGTACCGCGTAACGCTGAGCAATATCCACGCAATGGCACCTGCTACTCCAAACCGCCCTTCAACCGCAGGACGTGCCCAGCACGTTACTCCCCCTGAGGAACCACGACCCCTCGCAGAGGAACTGCAGGAGGTCCCAATGGAAACGGACGAAGAGGACGAGATACAGAGTCCTCCTATTCATCCGAATTCCCATGAGGACGAAGTCAAGAAGCTCAAGAAAAGACTTCGTGACCTGGGAAAACAGCATGACACCCTCCTGGACAACGCCAAAAACAACGCCAAGATCGCGCAAAACAGGATCGAGGCCTTGGAGAAGAAGGTGGCCGACCTCGCCGAGATTGCAGAGTCACTCGGAAAAACAGCTGAGAACAGTCAGAAGCTGTACAAGGAACATATCGAACACACCGCAGCTCTTACTGCTACCGGAAAAGACCCTGGAGAGATCCTTAGACCCCGTCAGCCTGACTCGTTCAACGGCGACGCCGATAAATTACAAGGATTCCTCACCAGCCTTCGGAGTTACCAAATGTACTACCCGATTCAGTTCACCACCGAGGAACTGAGGGTTCGACACGGGATGGGATTCCTCAAGGACAAGGCGTTACGAATGATGGAGCCTATCATCCGCGACTATGTCAATAATCCACCCCACGAACGGAAGCAAATGACCAAATATGTCTATGAGAAATACGAACACTTCGAATCCGAACTCAGGAATGCTTTCGGAATCATGGACGAAAAACGAATGGCGGAAATGAAGATCCGGCAACTCAAACAAAGAGGATCAGCTGCAGACTACCTAGCTGAATACCGCTACCAGGCAGCCAAGTTAAACTGGGGCGAAGAGGCCCATATGGCACAGGTATACTTGGGACTCAAGTCCGAAGTAAAGGATGCCATGGTGAACATTAGGCCCAAGCCCAAGGATTTAAACGAACTTGCCAGCATCGCTGTAGAAATCGACAACCAGCAGTATGAACGACGTAAAGAAAAACAGGCTGAGAAACACGGAGGATCATACAACCCCCGGTGGAACACCAAACAGCAAAATGCCAATCAAGGACGCAAGAGACACGTCGACACTCAACACGGAACTGAGCCTGGACCCATGGTCCTCGGGGCCACACAGCGAGACAACAACAGAAGACCCCGCGACATGTCCAAAATCAGGTGTTACAATTGCAACAGGATGGGACATATGGCCAGCAAATGCCCGGAACCTAAGAAACCTAGAGACCCTAATCGAGGTAAGCAAACACTAGGAGCAACTAACGAACAGGACCCTCAGATGGCCATCAAGACCCAGACACTGGGAATGACACGAAGTCTGTACGACATGGCGGAAACCACCGCCCTGTATGAAGACTACACGCCAGCAAAAGAATGGAACCCGCACCCGGACAGCTCAATCAGAGAGCCCCGGGATATATTTCCCACTTACGAGGAAGCAAACAAAGAGAAACCAGAACCACGAACTAGGGAAATCCAAAATCAACTCCAGAGAGAAAGGCATGCACAAAGGATGCGAGACGAAGAAGCATACCGCAAAAGGATGGCAGAATACAACGAAAGGAGAAAACAGAAACTTCGCGACGATCCTGAATACAGAGAACGAACAAACGCCCGACACAGAAAATACAAGCAAGACAAGAAGAATAGCACACAAGATGCACCCACCGAAACCCTAGGCATGATGAGAGAACAAAGACTCTCAAAACAAGGAACAAAGGAATACCTAGAGGGTCTACAAGGGAAGGACGCTACCCCTAACAAGGGCAAGCAACCCGAAGTACTCAAACAAGTGGATGATATCCCAGTTAGAGTCACCCTACAAGACACCGAGCAGGCATTCCAAAAGGCACGAGAGGCAGGAGCAAAGATCCGCACCTACCACCATCGACAATCCCGCCACATGGGACACAGAGGAGGAGTAGCACGAGAAACCGCACGATACCTCCGCAAACAAGATGAACGCCTGGAACAGAAATGGCAACAACCCTACGAACAACTGTTCGACGAAACAGGCAGCAGGATGTGGACCTCACCCGAAGACAGGTACACCCAGGAAGCCAGAGAACATGGCGAAACAAACAAACTCGCACCCCTGAACATACGCGCCTACCACATGGACACTGCTACAAACCCACTCCACAGGGAACCAAAGTTCAACGTCAAGGACGATGTAAGAACATTTCCAACGCATTCAGAACATGAGGAACTATCGTGGCTCTCATGCAAATATCATTGGTGTAAGGAACATAGACAAAACAAGGAAGACAACGACTGCTTTCCTGTGACGATTCCTGGCACACCGAACGACAAGCCCTACCTAGCAACTGAAACAGAAGGATACCTAGTACACCTATGGTACGAAAATCTCGGAGTAGTGGAATTACGGTTCCATATGCCGTACTATCGCGAGATCCAAAAGAACAAGAACCTCTGCGAAGGAATCAAGCAAATGACGCTGGAAATCACAGAAGTTGAAAAAGAACTCGAAGCCTTGACCTTGAAAGAATGTGCGAAACAAGGAAGCACCTTCAAATCCATCGACTTCGGCGAAGGATTCGATCAGGCTTCAATCGACGACACCAGTTCGGAGGACACGATGCCAGACAGCGAACTCGAAGCCATAGAGGAATTCTTCAAAAAACCTCACGACACCAGAGGGAAGCCAACAGACGAACAAAAGAAAGCATGGCGACGATGGTGCAGATATGAGTTAGAACTCATGAAAGAACGACAAGAACTAAGCGAGGTGGATCACATCGAAGGATGTACGGATCCGGAAAAATGTCACCAACTATACCTCGAAAACATCGGAGCGTTACATGACAGACAGATGACGGAATCCGAAAAATATGAAGCACGTCTAAAGACATCTGAAAAACAATACGAAGAATTGGAAATACGCTTTCAACAGCGACTATTCGACGACGAATTCAGCAACGATTGCACCGACGGCGAAGAATGCGCAGACAGCGACTGCGAACAAACTCACAAGGACGCCTCGGGAAAAGAGATACGCTTCCTGTAACAACAGAGCCACAGGAAAGCGCCAGACAAGGACGGACAAGACCCGTACCTACAAGTGCTCTGGGAGCCACACAAGACAACAAACCCGATCGCCTAGTGCTACGAGCTCAGATCAAGGGAAGATGGCTAAACGCATGGATCGATAGTGGAGCAAAGAAGAACTTCATCGACCCAAGAATAGTCACAAAGCTAGGATTACCATGGAAGAAGAAGCGACTGTCATACCGACTTGTGAATGCGGAAGGACAGTACTTTGATTACAACAACGGTATTGTGGATCAAGAGATTGATCACCTCAAGGTCCGTATCGGAGGAAAGAATCAAGGGATAAGCTTCGACATCATACCTTTGGGAGAGAATATGGACATTCTACTTGGTATGAACTGGCTTAGACGACAAAACCCGCACATCGACTGGAGGACCGGCCAGATCACTTTCCCCAGTGACCCCGACAGCGATAGTAAAACGATCACGATGAGCAAGAAGAGATCTCAATCCACGACTAAAGGAGAAAGCGTGGACCGGCATGGAACAAAGATTCCACCACCTCCAAAAGGAGTACGACACAAGCACAAGAAAGGCCAAAGAAATAAAACAGAAATCCTAGGCATTCTCCAACAACAAGATCCAAGAAAGGACGAACCACCAACGACAAGCCAGGACCGACTAAAAAACATTCCGAAAGAATACCGGATATACGACAAACTGTTCAGAGAAGAATTAGAAACAGGAGTCCCCGAACACAGCCAATGGGACCACGAAATCAATCTCACAGACGACAACTTACCATTTCAGAAGTTGTATTCGCTCAACGAAAAAGAGCTACGAGTACAGAAGGAATACATCGACGAGATGCTAGCAAAAGGCTATATCAGGGAATCTAGTTCACCCTCAGCATCATCCATGTTCTTTGTACCAAAAAAAAACGGAAAGGATAGACCCGTCATCGACTACCGACCGGTCAACGCGAAAACCATCAAAGATCGAACCCCGCTTCCGCTCATCACGGAACTCAAGGATCGGTTACAAGGCAAAAAGATCTTCACAGCTCTAGACCTTAAAGGCGCGTACAACCTCATCCGTATCAAGGAAGGAGACGAATGGAAGACGGCGTTCAGAACCAGATTCGGACTGTTCGAATACCTGGTAATGCCTTTCGGTCTCACCAACGCACCCGCAACGTTTCAGCGGATGATCAACAGCGTACTTCGACAATACCTCGACATCTTTGTAGTCTGTTACCTGGACGACATCCTAATCTTCTCGGACAACGAAAAAGAACACAAGGAACACGTCCACAAGGTCTTGAAAACACTACAAGACGCCAAGCTATTGGTCGAACCAGAGAAAAGTCACTTTCACGTTACGAAGGTAGACTTCCTGGGACACACCATCACACCCGGAGAAATCCGAATGGAAAAGAAGAAGATATCCGCGGTAGCAGAATGGAAAGTACCCAACAACGTCAAAGAAACGCAAGCCTTCTTAGGCTTTGCCAACTACTATAGACGATTCATTAAGGACTTCAGCAAGATCGCGAACCCCTTAACAGAACTTACGAAGAAGGATAAGCCCTTCACCTGGAACGACAAGGCACAAGAAGCCTTCGACGGGCTCAAACAATCAATCCTCAGCGAACCCGTACTAGCGATGTTCGATCCCGACAAGGAAATCGAACTAGAGACGGATTCATCGGATTTCGCACTAGGAGGGCAAATCGGTCAACGAGACGACACAGGAAAATTGCACCCTATTGCCTTCTATTCACACAAGTTGCACGGAGCAGAACTTAACTATCCAATCTACGACAAGGAGTTCTTAGCAATTGTCAACTGTTTCAAGGAGTTCAGACATTACTTAATGGGAAGTAGACATCAGGTCAAGGTTTACACCGACCATCAAAATATTTCGTACTTCGCCACGACACACGAACTCAACCGACGACAATTACGCTACGCAGAGTACCTATGCGAATTTGATTTTGTAATCATCCACCGCAAGGGATCCGAAAATGGAAGAGCAGACGCAATCAGTCGACGACCAGATTACGACACTGGCACTACCAAAGCAAGAGAACAAGTGCTAGAAAAGAACGAAAAGGGAGAATACCGATTCACCCAACAAATGCAAACATTGGGATGGATACAAGCAGCAGACACCAAAGAAATTCCAGGAGATCCACAAGAGTTTATCCAAGAATTCCACGCACATCCACTACATGGACACCCAGGGGTCACCAAGACCCTGAAACGGCTATTACAGCAAGGATATCGCACGACACGAAAGGTAGTAGAAGAGGTTGTCAAACAATGCGATGTCTGTGCTAGAACGAAAGCACGACGACACAAACCCTACGGAGAACTACAACCAATCGAAGTTGCAGAACGACCATGGAGTTCAATCACTATGGACTTCATAACTAAATTACCGTTATCTGAAGACCCCTCAACCGGAATCTTTTACGACAGTATCATGGTTATCGTGGACAGACTCACGAAATTCTCAATCTACTTACCCTACAGAGAGGCAACGGACGCAGAAGTCATGGCCTACATTTTCTACGACAGGGTAGTAAGAGAACGAGGATTACCCAAGGAAATCCTATCGGATAGAGGACCGACATTTGCCTCTAAATTTTGGCAATCGCTTATGGCACTCATGGGAGTCAAACACCGGCTCACAACGGCTTTCAGACCACAGGCAGACGGACAGACAGAACGAATGAACCAAGTGCTAGAACAGTACCTTCGGTGTTACATCAATTACGAACAGGATAACTGGGTTGAGAAACTACCGAACGCCCAGCTAGCCTACAACACCGCCTACAACGAAAGTACGAAACTCACGCCGTTCGACGCAAACGCCGGATTCACCCCAAACGCGTACTACGACGCTCAAGAACCCAAGAATGTGAACCCCGCAGCCATTATCGCAAGCGACAAGCTGAAGGAAATACACGACGAACTCAAGACAGAGCTAGAATTCGTCAGAAAAAGGATGCAGAGACACTATGACCCTAAAAGGTTGAAGGGACCAACCTTTAAGGAAGGGGACATGGTCTACTTATCCACCAAAAACATCAAAACAGACCGACCAAGTCACAAACTGGACTACAAGTACCTAGGACCAGTTAAGATCAAACGGAAGACAGGGGAAGACAGATACGAATTAGATCTACCCCCGAACATCAGATGTCACCCAATCTACCATATCTCGATGTTAGAATCAGCCGCCGACACAATACATGTCAAGACCGGCAACGAACCCCGACAAATCACAGGACCAGAGGTATACGAAGCAGAAGAAATCAGGAAGATGCGCAAAGAAAACGGCAGAAAGGAATACTTGGTGAAATGGAAAAACTACCCAGAAAGCGAGAATACGTGGGAACCAACTAAGCACCTTGTTGGTGCCCAGCGGCTCCTGAAGAACTTTCACCAAAATCAAACAAAGGCGATGCGTTCAGAAAATCATCCCCCAAACCAAGAGAAGACCAGTCAACATCATTAGGAACATGATCCACCTGGAGATCACGCACCACGGCATCTTCATGAGCATCCAACATGGACAAGATACCATCCTCCTTCTCGACTTCTTGGAGACCACGGCGAGTGGCCTCAGAACGTTTCTCCTTCACCCTAGCACGAATCTTCCGGATACGAGACAGACGCCCAGCAGCCGCAGCAAGACGAGATTGCAAGGCCGCCATTTCCTCATGAAGCTTCAAAAGGTCATCGCTCGCTTCATCCTCATCCACCTCCAGTTTCTTCTCCTGCTTCATAAGGGAAGATACTAAAAGCAATCAGCGACAAACAAGAAAACACAGAAAAGAACTCACGAGAGGACGCCACCCGCGTACCATCACAAGGTTTTCTCTTGCGCACACATTCGCTACAACGACTGGAATCGGGAGACATCAAACATTTGTCCCCATTACCTGCCCTAAAACAACGGGTGCACGGCATATCCGCTTGCTCGCCGGACAACGCAACGGACTCAGCAAGTTTGGCAACGTCACGCTCCTTTTTTAATTTTTCTAACTCACGTTCCGCGTGGGTCTTGCGAGAATACTGTTTGGAGACACGGTCAGACATTTCGCGACATGATGATGAAAGGTTTAGGTTAGAACGCACCAAGTGAAATTCGGGATGGACAGGGTATGCAGGTCTCGAGGACGAGGCCCAACGGAGGGGAGAGATCGTGTTACGACCCCAGCGGTTACGTCACGTGTACCCCACAATTTCACTCCTTTCAAGAACCAATCACGATGCAACCATGCAGGGACGACCAGCGTAGGGACGCCGTCGTCCCATGGAACGAAGCGTCCCAAGGACGACAGCGTCCGCACATATCGTCGTCCTCACATCACACACAGTAGTATATAGAACACATTCATTTGCACTTTCATAGAACTTAGCTCACCAGCTATCAATAAAGCATCTTTACATCAATAAGCCTAACACGCATTACTTGATCATTAAGAAACGTGACACTTCGCATCGCTCAGCATCACGCCCTACGTTATCTGCAAACATAAACCTAGTACGGACTAGTTTACCTGTTTGGAAACCCAACCGTCACAAGATTATAATAGTTCCTAAAGTATTATAATCCTATTTATAAGGTAATCTAGCTTTAATTAATTTATAGCCGTTTAAGGGGCTAATATCTTATATAAACTTTTATAGGGTATATATAATATAACTGCTAGGGTTATAATACTTAGCAGCTTCCATAGCCAAAGAGATCCCTATAGGCCTAGCTAGGTTAGTCTGGAATACCTCTAGAAGGTCTTCTTAGACCTCTTATAGGCTATTTTAGCCTTATACCTCTTTCTTTACCTTTTCTTTAGCTTTCCCTGGCTAAATCTCTCTCTATTAGCTTTTCTAGTTATATCTCCCTTTATTACCTTTTTAGGCTATATCTCTTATTTTAGCTTATTTCCCTATTTATCTCTTTTTATCTCTCTTTACCTTTTTCTTTATCTCTTATTACCTTTCTTTTTATCTCCTTTATTTCTTATTTTCTTACTTATATTCCTATTTCCTTATTATTTTCTTCTAGAAAAATCTCTACTCCTTTTTATTAGCTATATCTTAGTTAAAAAGAAAACACCAAGGCAAAAATAGCTTAGATAGTTAATACTAACCCTATCCTAACCCTAACCCTAATATAACTACTAATACTTATATACTTTATTTAATATTCTTTCTTATTAGAGGGGTTTTTTCTTTTATCCTTCTTTGGCTTAATAAGCTAAGTAATTTCTTTAATAAAATAATATATTTATTAATATTATTTTTTATATTCTACTATTAAATATTAAAATTATAATAATAATATAAAGTAAAATAAGATACCTAATACTTAATTTATACTATAGCTAAGGGCTAAGAGATATTAAATAATAAATTCTTTAGTCTTATAAATATTATAGCTTTCCTATAAGAGTTTTAATTAATTATAAGTTACCTTAAGCACTAAGCTAGCAGGCAGAGGAAATTAGGGAAAACATCTTAACTTATATATTAAATAAGGAAAGAAGTAACTCTAATAAACCTTAATGCATAGTTATAATTTTTATATAATTATTATATATTATATAATATCTCTAGACTTAGTATTCTTAGACTAGATATAACTTTACTCCTAACCCTAGTATCCTAGTTAATTTATTAGCAGGGTTAAATAAAGTAAGATTTATATATTTAGTTATTTAATATTGTATTAGTTTAGTAGGTTAACTATTTAGTTAAATATAATACTATTAGTCTTTAGTATTAGTAAAATAAAGGATAGATATACTAATAAAGGATAATATAATTTTAGATATTATAATATCTAGCTTATGCAAGGTACTATAGTTTAATTAAGCTATATATACTTATATATTCTTAGACCTTTATTTATATTAATATTATATAATTACTATTAGTATTATAAGTAATAAAAGCTAGATTCTAGCTAATATCTTTTCTAATTTCCTTCTCTGTATTTATAATAATAATTCTTAAAGCTAGGTCTTATTTAGATAATTATTAAAATAAAATATAAAATATTCTAGCACTAAGAAAAGTAAATATTAAGAGTATTATCTATAATTACTTATAGTAAGGTTAGCTAAGATTAAGTAATAAAGATATATATTTAGTTATTCTTAATAGGATTAGCTATAATAGTAAGCTACTTATAGGGTTATAATAGTATATACTAGGCAATTAATAGGGGGGCATAACGAATTGATACGCGGGCATGATCCTTAGGGGGGCATGACTTTTATGGCCTCTGATTTATCTAAAAAAAAATTATTAATATTAGCAGAATTCTGCTAGAACCTCCTTAGTACCTCGAGCCTTGCTCTCCTTTAACAGCTGGTGCGATACGACTAAGCTCTCTCCATTCCTATCTACTATGTCTCCTAACCCTCAATGATTAGGATCTTCATTTTATCCCGATCCGAGTCTCCTTCCGGCTCATAGAGAAATCTAAGACGTGGAACCCGCAGTCCTAGTCCTAGCGATTAATCACGCCGCCGAAAACAACAGTTACAGGAGCTAATAAGCTGGCTGAAGCCCACTGTTACCACCGAATAGACCTCCCTCAGCGAGCAGTGTTAGGAAATAAGTATCGGCCTATACTATGCAACCTAGCGTTCAGAGACGGAGGAGTTAATAGGAGCTGCATAGCAGCAACGAGGAGATTCTTCCTTCTATAGTAGTAAGAGTAAATAAGTAGATAACTGCCTTTGAGGGCATAAGGGAATTAGATTTTTCCTTTATTGAGAATAAGGCTTTGTTGCCTAATACCTGAATATAAGCCTGTCTAAGCACTCCCTTAACCTGATTGCTGCTGTAGTAATAATAGATCTGGGCTTATTAAGCGAGCTGGCTTTACTGCCTTTGCACAGAGGTATTTATAGGTCTAGAAGAATTTGGCCTAATCAGGTATTACAAAAAGTCATGCCCCCCTAAGGATTATGCCTGTATATTAATTTGTTATGCCCCCCTATTAATTGCTATATACTAAGTAATATTTAAGTCTAGAGTTAGAAAACCTCTAAGAAAGGGAAAAAAAGTATAAAGAAATATATAATATAGATCTAAAATATCTAAAATAAGTAATAGTAATTAAATTATATTCTAGGCTATTATTAAATATAACTTATATATTATCTTTTATAGTAGCAGATTTATTATAGATTTTTATCTATAGTATTAACCTATAACTAAAATCTCACTAAGATATTTATAACCATCTTAACCCTGCCCCTACTTATCACACTAATATTACTTAGTATTATATAATATAATCTAAATAAGAGCTATTAATATATAATAATTAGTTCTTAATTATAAATAAACTAAGCTATACTAGGTTTCTTATTAGCAGATTATATAAGGCATAATACTAAGCTTATTAAAGTATTATAGCTTTTAATAATAAATATAATATATATTAGGCTTAATTAATATAAAGAAATTTTATTAATAGCTAGTAAGCTAGAATTTATAAAAGTATAAATAAATATATTTTATATACTAATAGTAGTTATATAGGAGTAATATAATATAAAGTTATTATTAATCCTAGAATAATGCAGTCCTAGAGCGCTATCCTTCTTATACTTATTGGTCCCGTTCTGGTTGGTTATTAAGGTGGAGTTTTTATGGGGTACATATGATATAACCGCTGGGATCATAATACTCTTACCATATTAATGCATATAGATAGAAAGTGTAGAATCTATGGGTGATTTTTCGGAAGAATATCGGCAAAAATCAAGAGTGGTCTAGGTTGGCATGGATGAAAATTAAATAATGCGACGCGTTTTCGTTTAACCTTGGTACAGTAAGTTCAGTGGATTGCTTGAATTATCATCTCCAATCAGCAGAGATTTCACCCTCGTAGTACCTCGTTTAAGTCCTCAACCTCGTTTAGATCTCGTTTAGATCTCGTTCAACTCGTTCATCCTGAATCTTGACTCCGCCTCAGTGTAATTGCACCTTCGTTCCATCCGTCGCAAACAAATTTTCTTTTTCCGTTCGTTTACCTACACAAATGGGATCCAAAAGTCAAAATTTAAGCAGGCAATCTCGTTCAGCTACCAGCCTTGCCTCGCGGCTCTGTTATTGGTCGTCATGGATTCCGAGGTTCATGACGTCGTTACAGTGAGAAGTGGATCGAAGCCCAGAAGGCCACACAAGAAAGCAAAGACAGGGTGTCTCGATTGCAGAAGACGGCGCGTCAAGGTTAGTGGCTCGTATGTGGCGGTGTCAATCTTGGAACTGATTGGTGCTACAGTGTACCGAGGAGAAGCCTGAATGTCGAGCTTGTCGTCGTCGTGGAGTTGAATGCGAATACCCTTCGTTTCAAGGGATAGCATTTGCATCACCAGCTACGCAACATGGCGACGAAACCTCACCCGAGTCAACTTCCTCGCAACCTCTGAGGCGGTCCCAGAGAATTGCACCTATTCCAAGTCTGGTGTTAAGTGCATATCAATCAGTTCTTGGAGTACAGCCACGCGACAGACCATCTGTTACCTATGCAGTAGAGGACATAGCTCTGCTTCACCATTGGACAGTCTCAACTAGTCTCGATGTTTACAAGAACTCGGCTTTATCGGTTATCTGTCAGGTCATATTCCCCAAGATCGCATTTAGGCATCCATTTGTGATGCAAGCTCTCCTTGGTCTGGCTGCACTGCACATCGCATATCTCGAGCCTCAAGAGAGGTTGAGGTATACAGCAGAAGCAGCAAGCTACCATAGTCAAGGCCTGCAGGGCTTTAATGAGGCTATTCCACAGTCCAGTGAGGAGATGGCTGATGCATTATTCGTCTGGTCATCTCTTAACTTTCTGTACGTATTTGCGGCATCAGGCCGACTGGGCGAAGGCCTTTGGGATGAATCGAGCTGGGGCGGTCGCAAAGATCGCATCTTGGGGTCGGGATGGGTTCCCATGCTTCGAGGTGTCCAGACCGTACTGACACCGTATTTCTATCACCTGGCAGACGGTCAGTTAAAAGAAGCCCTAAATCTTGGGAATTGGGAGGATATGGATCCGGATCTGATAGATGATGTGAACGACATGCTCTTCTGTCAGACGAGGGAAGTCTGGAAGGATAATCCTGATGCATCGATATACGAAGAAACTTTACATGTACTTAGGAAAATCAGGATGTTCATGGCACAGTTCTCAACTATGGAGGCAGAAACCCCTGGGAATTCGGTATTCAACAGGACCTGGCAAGGAGCCTTCCTCTTTGTACCCTTCGCGCCAGAGCGATACTTTACGCTGCTGCATCAGAGACAACCGCCGGCCCTTGTTTTATATGCTTATTACGGTGCTTTGCTGCATTTAGTCAATGATTCCTGGTTCATGGAAGGATGGGGATATGATATTGTTGGAGTGGTAGATGATCTGCTTGGCTCTTATTGGGAACGTTGGATGTCATGGCCACTGGAAGCAGTTGGTTTACGGATGGCGGACAGGTAGAGTTCAACCCGAGAGTGAGAGTATTCTAATGAATGATTTGATGATATAAATCAGAACTACTGGTATTCTAGTGCAACGCTGGCGTCTGAGTTTCTCTCGTTGTCCTGCATTATCTGTTTGAATGTCCCACTTTACTACCCTCTCAACAGGGTACCTCTTTCAGAGTCCTGCCAACATAGATGTATGATTCCGGATCGGAATGCTTCCGGTATTTTGGAGTTTAGGCAACCTCGGTGAATGCGTGCATGCTGTAGCCTTTACCAGCGCCCCTACCATCCAAAATGGCGGTAATCTCAGATGGATGGGACCAGTTGAATAAGATCATGGCGCCAGTCAATTTGGGGATGTGAGCAGTGTGATGTAGCGATTTGTAACTCGAGAGATTGCTGGTACTTCTATCATAGGCTAAATTAGGGGGGGCAATAAGTATCTTTGTACTGACGCATTTTAATTGGCTGTAACCCCCTGCCGTGACCTGGTGGGAGGTTCAACACAACTCAAGGGATACTGATTTAGGTGGTGTTTTGATGAAAATGCGTCTCGAGCTGAACTTTTCGTACCCCGCACGTACTTTTGTGATTACCTAAGGGCTGTGGGGCTCGTGGCGTCTGACAGGTGGGCGTCCCCTCCAAGGGTACAATATGATTGGCTCAACATATCGTGCATGATGACAAATAATCCCCACATCATCGACCAAAAAGGCTTCCAGAATCAGTACAATGCCACTAACAATTAAGAAACGTTTACAGCAATATCATACTGTTACTATATAACGAAGCTTGCTATTCTAATTAAATAACTACAATCAGAAAATAGCTACAGCTATTTTCAGTTGGGCTATATAAGAATTTCGAGTGAGGAATCGTTATGCATCTATGTTATTCTCAAGCTTCTTGAGAAAGGCGAAGAAATTCGTCGCTATAGCGGTAATAAGAAAAAGGCAATTGATAGGGGTGCCAACCCATTTTGATACGGGTGCCGCACTTTTAGCGCTTCTCATTGGCCCAAATCTCAGGTGTTAGTGCACCGGTACGTACCAAATTCTGCCGCACTTTTTGCCAGTTGGCCACCAAAGCTTCGTATCGCTTAAAAGCAAATGTGTTGATTGATTGTTGTTCTTCGTACGGGGTATTCCATTCCGCAGAGTTATTTAAGCATACAGCTAGATTACTAATGCAGTTGTTTCCTGACGCCGTGAAGATCATGCTTACCCTGCGACGCTTCGACCAGTCGTCGTCAATTCGCGTCGCGTCTTCACCTTCCTTTGTCATCACACTTTCTTGGCATACAAATGTTAAGAAAGTGGCCCTGTCTACACGTAAATCCTTAACAAGTGCACAACAAACATTCCAATCTGCGCTTTGCGCAGTCGCAAGCCGCGGCGATGGCTTCGTCTTCAACGATCCCACCCGCTGCCTTGGATCCCTTCGATCTAGGGATCCACACTCCCATCAACCTGAACCGGGGAGCCCGTGCAGCCCTCTTACAGAACAGTCCGGTAGTCGTCAACGGCACTATTGGTGTTTCACCTGCTCCCGGCCGGATGGCTCAGTAGGCGGGTTTGAGCAGGTGACACCGTCCTGCAACGTCCGGCGCAGCTGAACGCCATATAACGTTAGCCACGTGTCGCACAATGGATTGAAGGTTGGGTCATTCAGAATGAGCAGCAGTAGTGAGTTGATTGATTCTATCTTCTGTGTGGGGTATTCCATCCCACAGGTTTTACTGTAAATCACCCAGCTTGATTACTAAGGGCTGTTGTTCCTGAGGCTCGTTGAGACCATGCCCGGCCTGCGACACAATGGTACAGGGAAGCCTTGATGCCGGAGATGGAGGAAGGGTCCCCACATGGCGTAATCTAACAAATGACTATGCACTCATAAAGTCACGTGCCTGCTAGTTGTTACCTCTTCGCTCGCTCGCTTGCTTTGTGCCGTAGGGTACGCAGGATCTTCACGGCTTCGGGAAATAACTGTATTAGTAATCTAGCTATATGCTTTAAGTAACTCTGCGGGATGGAATACCCCGCACGAGACAACTGAACAATCAATCAATACATTTTTGCTGCTGCTCATCACATTCGCTTTAACCCTTTTAAGCACGCTAAGTGCGATACTTTGCCTTGCACTTTCCACTTCGAACACAGTAGAGCCCTATTATGAGCCTGGCGCAGCTATCCCTTTTACTTAGCAATCCTACCTGACTCACAAGCTGCGCCTGGCTACAGGGGCCCTTTCAGCTGCTAACGCCTCCCTTCCCCACACAATAAATCCCGCAAAGATGTTGATGCCCAAGTTGTCAGTGATGACAATCCGTTTGTCGTCCCGACGCATCGATCCGAACAGAAGCCATCTCGCTGATACCGTCATATCTCGCAAGGCCAAGGTGCCCTCTTCAAAGTGAAGATGGCGCCTCGCTGGTTTAGGAAAGTCGAATCCAAGGCCAAAAAGCTGTTGTCTCCTTCGGCTCCTTCACCATCACCTTCGCCGACACCGTCTCAGCCTGCATCTGAACCAGCAGCTCGACCAATATCTCAGCCAACGCCTTCTCTACCTACCTCGACGGATTCCGAAACCTCACCGCTGCCGAATCTATAGGAGCGACTTTGGAACCAGGCCTACGACGAGCTCAAAGCGAGCGAGCCCAAACTAGTCGAAGTATACGAGAAGATCCTATCAGTTAGACTTTACCGAAAGGACCTGAGCTCTGTTACTTGCGAATTAACCGAAAATAAAATAGAGGGGGCTCGTAAGACAAGATGCTGCCAAATACAGCAGTTAGTCCGGGATGGACTAGACCGGATGCAGAAAGCAGCGTCCATTAAGCAAGGAATCAACGAAGGCTTGCAAGCAGTGCAAGCGGTGAGGGGGATAGTAGATAAGGCGATATAGGCCGCACCGGAAGCCGCCATCGCCTGGGTTGGCGTCTGCCTTAGACTAGAGGTGTGTGATCTGCTTTCCTAACCGAAGAGAACGGTGGATGATCGCCTTCTAACAGTTGCTAGATCCTTTTGAACCCTGTCACCGAGGCATGCTGTAATTATAATGGCATTGCCTATGTCCTGTTGAGAATAGAGTGGTACTAGAACCTGGTGTCCCTACTCCTCGATAAGAATAAGGCAGAGTAATCTTCTGTAAGGCTATAAGTCTAACTAGAGAAGCATATTATGCAGCTATATAAGAAACTTCTCTTATATTAAGTAAAAAGCATCTGCCTTTACCACCATAACTAGGCTGCCATGGTCTTAAGGGATGTATTCTGACTAGATAACTAGGCTAGCCAGCTTAATAATATCTAGAAAGCCGAGGCTGCTATTGGAACCAACTGTGGTTAATATAATAATAAATAGAGTAAGATCTATCTCCGGAAACTCACTAATACCATAAGCGCTCTAAAGATAAATCTCTAAGATATCTATTTAGCTATCTAGGATTAAATATAATAGCAAGAGAAGAGATATTAAGACGCTAAGTATAAGAAATATATGCAGGATCTGCATATAACTGACCTACGCGAGGATAAGAAGCAAATCCAAGTCACGAAGGGTGGCCTGCTCAGGGACTCTTATCGCTGGATTCTTAACCATACTAAATTCTAGTAATTTCGCAATAATCTGCAGAGCCGGCTGCTCTGGATCAAGGGTAACCCTAGCAAAGGCAAGACCATGCTCCTATGCAGTATTATTAACAAGCTAGAGGAGGGATCTAATTATTTTCTTTCCTATTTCTTCTGCCAGGCCACTAAGACTTAACTAAGTAATATATTATCTATGCTGTATGGCCTTACCTATCTCCTTATTATCTAGCAACTATCGCTTATCTTATACCTCTGGTCTAAGCATGATGTTATAGGCAAGAAACTCTTCTAGGGCATAAATATCTAGGTATCTCTAGTTAAGATACTTATAGATATACTAAAGGACCTAACTTTAAAAGATATACTCTTAGTTATTAACGCCCTTAATAAGTATATTACTAATCAAACCTAGCTTCTTAATTTTATTATCTAATTATTATCTAGTCCTTTATCTTGCATTAAGTAGATTATATTTAGTTGCAACTGGCCAGATATTAAGGATAAACTTAACACTGCAAAGCAGAAGGTTAGGTTGCCCCTCGAGTTAAACAAGGACTTAATCTCTAAAGCTATTAATATATATATTAGATATAAGATGGATTAATTAGTATGCTATAAGAAATACAATAAGGAAACAAGGGATACTATTAAGGATTACTTAACCTCTAATGCTAATAATATATTTCTCTGGGTAGCCTTAGTCTATTAAGTGCTTATAGATCCTAAGGTCTAAAAACGGCATATACTTAACATATTAAAGTTATTCCCTTTAGGACTTAATTCGCTTTATAACTAAATAATAAGGCATATTAGTAATTTAAAGGATATAAACCTTTGCAAAGAAGTCCTAGCTATTACTTTAATTATATACTAACTTATAACCTTAGATAAGTTAAAGGTTCTTATTAAGTTACTTAAGGACCTTAACTAAGATAACTTAGAAGAAATTATTAAATCTTATAGTTCTTTTCTAACTCTTTAAAAAGGTATTATTTATTTTATATATTAATTAACTAAGGATTTCCTATTAAATAAGGCATTTAACTAAATCTTACCCTTTGGCGCTATATATTAGCACTATGCTATCTTTATAAGGTTACTAGAGGCTTTCTTAGAGACTCTTAAATATAATATTTACAAACTAGGCATCCTAGGACTTCTTATTAACTAGGTCTTATTACTTAACCCTGACCTATTAGCTTTAATATAATATTCTTATATCTTCTAGGTAGACTATCTTAATAACTTGGAATCCCTGGTAAAAATAAGGGACAAAGACCTATAGGACGCAGTAACTATCTATAACTTCCTTTAAAAGAAGTATTTATATTAGTTAAAATATCCTAGTTTATTATATAATATATTAGCGGGGGTTATAGCAGTGTAAAAGCTTAAAGCTTTAATAGTAGTAAGTTATTATAAAGGTATATATAAATTAAATAGTCTAATATATTAGCAGAAATCCAAGGAAGTATAATAATTAACTGAACTACTTTGCAATACATACTGCTTTATTCTTTCTTATAAGCAGGCCATAGAGATTGCTCTATTATAGGTCTATATATTAGCACTCGTATTTAGTCTTACCTGCAGCCTAATCAGAGAGCTCTTCGAAAAAGATAAGCCAAACTAGATTACGCTAAAGCCGAGCGTGGAATCAGACTGGAATGCATGCCTGCAGACACTCAAGGGCCATTATAGTTCGGTGACCTCGGTGACCTCGGTGGCCTTCTCAGCAGATAGCCAGCAGGTCGCGTCGGGCTCGAATGATAAGAAGGTCAAGGCCTGGGATATGCCAACGGGTGCATGCGTATAGACGTTTGAGGGCTATAACGATTCGGTAAACTTAGTAGCCTTCTTAGCGGATGGCCAGCAGGTTGCATTAGGCTTAAATAATAAGATAGTTAAGATCTGGGATATGGCAACCAGTACATATATATATACGCTCAGGGTTAGCCAGGTAATTACCTATCTTTTATCCGATCTAAGGATAAACTCTCTTCTCTCTACTGATATTAGACTTCTGAATCTAGATCTCCCGGTTCTACTGCCTGCCATCGATAATAGGTCAACTAATGCAATTTTATGGAGTGTTTGCCACTCTGGCTAGGATATAAGCACCGACAGTATATAGATTATAAGGGATAGAAAGGGGATGCTTTGGCTACCTCCTAAGTATCAAGTAATAAAATCAGCTGTGGTGGGACCAATGGTCGCTATCAGCTGTCATTCAGGTCGTGTACTCGTGATAAAGTTCTCTTAGAGTGGAGGCAGGCCTAATGACCTCTGGGTTACAAGCAGCCCTTTTCCGGCTCTCAGTGATCCACATAAAATAAAGCATTAACCAAACGAAAATTCCATCCACAGAATGTCCCAGTCTTCCAATGTAAAAGAAACCACATATCACATGATTGCCGGCTCGAGGCAGTTCGCGTTTGGTCTAGAAGGCAAGAACGTCTTAATTCGTTCCTACATCCTTATTGTTCGTCCCATTTTCACTACATCATTATTCCAGCTCTAGATTCAAGTCAAAGAGGACTTTGACGCGTCTTCATTGGGCTATTACCCCTGTTTTCCTCTTTTACTTGAAAGGGGCTACTTAATGAAAGTGCCGTGACTCTACTTTCAGTCATGGCAGGGGCGCTTAATCGTCCCATTGGCGCTCTACTTCTGACCCTGGATAATTCTCTTAGAGTTTGAGGCGGTAGCTTAAAGCTTCGCGATATATGTAAAGTTTGATTACGGAATTCTATGCGAACAACGCGTCTTTAACGCGCGCTCTTAGGACAGGTCCAAACTTCGTGAAGACAATAGCCCTTAGTGTTCTTTAAGATTCTAAAGGCAACTTTCAGTGAATGAAGAATAAGTTTTAAGCTGTGAAACGTGATGGAGATGCCAGAATTGCACCTGGAGAGCAGTCCCCATAGCCGTGCTGGAGTTATTAACCTAAACGAGATGACACCATGGCTCTGATATACTTGCTGGCCTGACCTATTCCGGAATCGATTACTTGAAGTTATTAGCATAATAGCATAATAGCCTGACTTCGTCTAAGGCTAAGATTATCTGCTTGGCTAATGGAAAAGAAATTCGGTTGAGAGCTCTGCTGAGGCCGAAGCTTAGCTGCGTATCTTACTCCTAGGTGTTGATATTATGTTTAATTATATAATAGCTATAATGGCCTAGTCCTACACACACACACACACACACACACAAGTCTATTACTCCCGGTAGGCCATTGCCCAGAGGGCTCTATAAGTTAAAAATAAATACATCTCGCTAGTTGTTGCCTTGATCTCGCCAAGCCCATGCGGTTCTTATCTTATTCTTTCCAGCCTAGTCATCGCTTATCCCCTTAATCCCTGTAATTATTAGTAATAGCAGGTCAACTTAAAGCCTAATTCCTCTAAGTGTTCAGTTTCCTATCTTCGGCGGCTGAAGCGGTGCCTGCTTCTGGTTGCACGGGGCAGTCGTTAGTAGGTATAAGTTTATGGTCGATAGGTTAGTAGTGATGTTGTTGTCATCTTTGTTCCAGGTGACCTGTGGCGATCGCGAAACGGATTGTGGCTCGTACTGCTTCCATGTTTGGTGTCCACTTTTGTCCCCCAAATGAAAGGAGAGGTTGCCGCGCTTTTCCTCTACACATTGAAGCATCATCTCCTACTCTTCTATTCCTAATTGTCGTGTACCCCTAATTGTCGCCTACCCCTATCTACTTCTCAAGCACCTGTCTATCTCCGGTTTATTCCCTTTCAATCCATACTATGGCGACTGATTTATCCCATTTCAATCGACGATCTGCACGCGCGTCACACATGTATAAGCGCGTATTCCAGAGCTAGGCAGCAAAAGGAAAGTAACGTGCTGTAATGCAGCCATTATTCCCTTCTTCCTTTTTGTTCTCAATTTCTAGTCAAGTAAACTAAAGTATTCAATGTTAAACATAACAGCAGAAAAGAAACTCTCCTACAGAGTATACACCTATACTAAGATCCATCTCCTGGTTTTACCTATAACAGCAACTAATTCAATGTATTTGACTCTAGATATATACGAGGGGGGTTATAATAGATCTTTTAATAGGAACGAAGCCTAACTGGCAAATTCCATATATTATCTGCTTTATAAACTATAATCACAGTCCCCGTGGTGCTTTTCATAGCATAGACCATTATATATAATTATCAAATAGGCAGCCAGTATAATTAGGTCAAGGATTAGGTGCAACAATTTACATCAGTCTTAGTTAACAGGCAAGGCTACAGCGGTAAGTAAAATAGGGCTTATCCCTCAACGCTCTACTACTTTAAAGAGTTGCTTTCCATACCTATGAGAATAGAACGGAATACATAATGAATTCATGTTCTATATAAGCTACCAAAAGCCTAGCCAAGGATCAATTTCAGAATTTTACGCAATCATATTACAGAAGCGCTATTCAATACATAATTATCGTTATTGGTCAAGTTCACCGCAGCAATTCACGGCTTGGTCCGGCTTTTAAGCCCTTTCCCTCCTGCCCTTAACTCATTCTATATTAGTTTATAACTTAATTGCCTTTACTATTTATCTTCTACTCTCCCTAAAGACTAAATCTCTGAAGCTATAGGGTATGTAGCTAGTTATACCAGCTTTAATAATAAGGCATCAGTCTGTATAAATGCCTAAATAATCTCTTCCTAGTATTATTTCATATTAGGAGTTGGAATACCAAAGAATTTATAAATTAGAATTTTTAGGTTAATAAATACAATTTAGGACGATAATATGTTCTTGAACTTATATAGTGTACAATGATAAGCACATTCTCATTCTGACATAGCCCGAGATCTATTTATGCTCCTCTTTAATAATTAAGGCTTCTAATAATTCACATAAAGACATCTGCCCTCGGAAAACTGCTTAATAGTTATCCGACCTTGTCTCAAAAGTTGGTCCCATACTTTGAATCTTCTGCAATCTGTCTGTATAAGTGTTATTCCAATAATCAATAAACTCTTATGCTTCTTTATATGTTCTAAACGATTTGTGGCAAGCAAAAGAAACTTATTTTACGGCCTCTTTGGCTCCTCCGGGTCCACTAATCCTGTTAGCAATTACTGAAAACACACACCTAACAAAGGAAACACCTACTCCTAGAATAGATAAATACCAGGCTTGGGACCATTAGCGACGGCATAATGGTTATATGGGTCAGGCAAGGGTGCCGTTTCGTCTGTTCCATCGTCGATCAATTGTTCGATATAGTCTACTCCTATTAGTTCCATATATATTCGTGCTTTATGAATTGTGTAGAAGCCCCTATGCTTAGAAGGACTCGCGGGTATGCATCTGCCCTGAGAGCCGTTAATCAACTTGTCTTGGGAGTTATCCTTGAGTAAATGGTACCAAGATGAGAAGATAGTAGGCTTGTTAATATGCCCTTTAATGACTGCATAATACTTTTTACTCTTCTTAGGGTTCCCCATGTTTCCAGATTAAAGTAAAATGGAGGCAATAAAATAGAACCATTAGGTTAGTTATCGAGAAGATAGCCATAATAAGGTGTAAAGTAATGCTTGCTATGGCTAATAGACACGAAGACAAAATGGGGCATGACGGTGACCACCGGTGGTTTGAGGTAAATCTTATAGTCCGTAAGGCATTACTCCTGGCTTAAAACTGATAACGTTTAATAAGAGGGGAGTTCACACCAGGCTTAGGCATCAAGGCAGATAGGCACAATAAGCTGACAGCCGTAAATCAGGCTGATTTGGTGAACAAGGGAAGGAGGGCGAGAGGAAACATGGGAACCAATGGACTACAAGCAAATAGGCTCAAAGTATCGAATCAATTGGAGATTTTGAACCAATCAACAGTTTGTTAAGGATTGGGTGTACTAATGGCGCCGCCAACTCTGTTTGATTAGCCATCGATGTCTAACAATTAATATCACCCCACCTGTGCTTACCACCTCCGAAATGCAGGTGCCTTTGTTGCTTGCTGGCTTATGGTTCGCACACAGATAAATAAGGCTCTGCACTGCAATGGGTTATTGAACGGCTGCACATGTTTCTTCCACACGATTTAACGAATAATTTACTCCTTAAACATTGCAAGAACCAGCTCTATCTATAATGCAGTTTGAGTTACAAATACCTTGTTGCCAAATATCCAATAAATAGACAATTATAAGAACTTTACTATACTCCTACAGCCTCGTCTCAGGAGAACTGGTCATAAGTCGCTCTGGGCTGCAGTTAGTACTGTGTCTGGTCCGGGGCTCCTTTTCTTTCGGCAGAATTCGCCGCATCGTGTATCAGATAAATGCGAACTAGAGTCACATAGCTTCTCTTTTTAGACTTAGGCGCAAAAGAATTGTCAGATGGCAGGCACATGAGAAAGTGGCTGGCTTCAAACTGTTGCAGTCTGCCTAGCCTGCATTATGCAGTCAGGGAAAGCATTACTAGTTGAGTTGCATGCGTAGGCGGGGCAAATCAAGATACCGTGTACTGCTATGCAGGATCTTCATGATCACGCAGCGATGGATGCACTGGGCCATCGGGCGTTCAGTGGCACTTGTGACAGGCTGACAAGGCGAGCAACTCAAAAGCGGCTCGGCGAGTCACTAAGTGGTGCGAGAGGAGAATTGCGGCATGGCAGTGAGGGGAAGAGAATGGGCAAACATTGGCTGTCGTATGTTTCCTCAATCGTGCGGTAACACGCTTTACCCCGCAAACCATATTAGTATTAACTTGTTGTTTGGCAGATTGGCCGACTCTGCGAAGATAGCTAAGGCCTGACGAAGGAACCTGTATTATGGATTTGCCCTCAAAGAAAAAAGCCTCCTGCTGCATTGCAAGTATATACTGTAATGGAGCTTCCTATCTTACCTCATTATGAATACCGACGAGTTGCTTAGTGGCAGGAGTGCGCCATTTTCTCAACCGGCGCAGTCGAGCTGAGGTGGCTAGCCATAAGGTTGCAGGACTTATTCCCGACGGTCGAATGTTGGAAGGAGGCCCGAGCATTAGTCTGACCAAATGCCCTTTTTCCGTCCTTGCAGCCTTATGGATCTTGGCATTGTGGATTACCATGTAGATTATTCTTAGTGGGGCTCTGATTGCAACAGCATATCCGCGTTTACTTATAATTAATATTAATACTAAGATAATATTAATCTGTTAGTAATTTACTTTTTATAGATATTATAAAGATAGTAAAAATAGTAATAATAATAATAGTAATAAAAATAAGGAAAAAGAGAATAAGAATTATAATAATTAATAAGAATTAAGAAGTTAAAGGGGGTTTTTAATATTTAATAAGAGTAAGACTTAATTATATATATAATAAGGACTAAGGTTTATATTACCTATGAGTTTAGATAAATTATATAATATAAAAGTAAGGTCTAGATTATATATATAATTACAAGGACTTAATCTTATATATAATAAATAAACCTAACCCTAACACCTTAATATAAAACCTCCTATATACTAGCCTAAGTAGCTATTAAAGGAATAATAATCTGGCAAACAGAAGGTATAGCCTGTTTCGTGAACTAAAGTCATAGCAGTGAGATCGCCGTTGGCGGCGCCAAGGCCCTGGCGCGTGGAGATAGGGTCGTAGTAGGCTTAAGAGCGGTAGATATAATCCGATGCTTGGCGTGTTGTAATGACATACAGGACGTCGACCTTGGGCGGGGGTGGGCGGGTGCTGTTAGCCGTGAAAGCATTGAGGGCGTCTTGAATATAATGATCCTGTCGCTAATTGCCGCCCTGTCTACCTATCCAGTTATACTCGGAAGCCGCCTTGGGCCAGACTTGCCTATCCTAATATGCTATCCTGATATCATCTCTGCTATCCTGCTATATCTAATATAATATATATCAGATATCAGATAAAGCTAGGCTCCCTTATCCTGATATTAGGATAGATATCAGGATAAGCTGCACACTCTGATTAGTCGGATGCTGCTTTATCGCCTAATAATATCTATTTTTTTTATATTTTATAATCTTTAGATCTCTTAAATATTACTTAAAAGTGCAGTTATAATATATTATATTATTTTATGCCTCTACTACTCTTAATAATAGCTTCTTCTTTACAGTAACCTATAGATTTTACCTTACTGCCCTAGATAACTATTAACCCTACTGTTAATATAGAATTAGTATTATCTAAGGTCCTAAACTTTAATTATATATTCTATATAATATATCCCAAAAAGGGCCAGTTTAGACCCTCAGGGAAGCGCAAAATAAAGGGAGCAGTAGTTTATAAATGCCTTCTCTGTTCTTCTGATCAGGCCTGGTCAAACCCAAACAAGACAACGCCATAGCAGATCAACTAGGATCCAAAACGGCACCGTATCCGATATACCCTTCATATTATTAACTTATCCCTTTAAGCCTTTCTTTTCGTATCTTTACGTAAAGCACTTCAAGCCGCCCTCGATGCTGCTAGTGATATCACTGGGGATAAGCGCTATAAACCATTCAGCTTTATCCTAAATGACGCATAAGTAGTAATACGCCAAACCAGCCAGATCAGATAGAAGCTTAGACAGGGAATTCTGGCGGCGTAGCATATAAAAGAGCTTCTATTCAGAAGATAAATCCTCCACCGAGATCAGATAATAAGTCAGACAACACTACCAGAAGGGGGGGCTAGATTATAATGCCAGCGCTGCGTAAACTACATCAGATCAGGCTATAGCTATATAACTTACCTATCTATAGTAATATATAGGATAAGTATATTAAATTATAGTTTAATATTAATAATAGTATGCACTAGAATTTATAGCATAGGATAATTAATAATCTAATAAGGAAAAAGCAGTAAGTAAAGTAATTCCTACTTAACTATAATAAAGCTCTAGGTAATAATATTCTTACTTCTTCCTATTAGGATTACCTAGAGAAAATATATATATTTCTCTAACTATTTATAGTTATAACTTTATTGGCTTAAGGCATAATAGTAATACTCTTATAAAACCTTATAATTATAGATATATTACTTTACTATTATAAGTAGAAGAAGGTATTATTTTAGCTTTTACCTAACTTAAATAACTAGTTATTAATCCTCTCTTTAAGAGCTCTATAAAGCCGAGGAGATATATAATCCTCCTATATTACACTCTATTAATATAGGCTAGTTTATACTTAATAAGTATTATACTTTATTTAGGGAGTCCCCTATCTATGTAACTACCTTTCTCCTTAATCTATTAAAGTAAGCATAATACCTTAAAATAAACTAAAAGGGAGAATAGGCTGAGGCTGCTATTAGGGATATACCTTTAATATAGGAGGAAGAATATAAGATAGTGCCTGCCCTTAGACCTGCCTAGGCGCTAAGCAAAGTATCTAGGTTGCAGCAAGGGCACTTAAATGAGCTTGATTGGCTTCTAAATGAGATTATGGTTACCGAGGATATAACTAGGGATATAGATGACTTTGAAAACTTTATTTATAGCTAGCCGATAAAGATTAAAGGCTCTCCTTTAGTCTAGTAGTATTAGAGGGATTAGGTTTAGATATATCTGCATCTTAGTTATATAGCTATTAATATATTATCTATGCCCCCTAGTTTTACTAACCCTAGTTTATATTTAGTAGAGGAAGATATACTTTATTATAAGATTATAAAAGTATATTATATATTAATCTAGAGAAGGTTAAATATATTAGTAACTGGCTATATAAAGGACTTATTATATTATTATTATATAGTAGTAGAGGGCTTATTATAGATAGTAAAATAAATAGTAGTATTTATATTAATTCAGAAAGTAATTTAAATTAGAATTAAATAAAATATTTACCTTTAAGCTTAAATATATTTATTATTATATTATTCCTGCTAAAGCTACTAAAACTCCTAGACTAATATTATTCTTACTATCCTGCTAAGCTAATATTATATTAGGATAGTATGTTATCCTAATATCAGGATAATTTATTATATCGGATATAATATCAGGATAGGCAAGTCTAACCTTAATTGCCATTAAAGACTGGAGTATAGTTTCTCAAACCATCCATAACCATTAGAATCTCTCAACTCAAACTAAACAAGCCACTAGATGGTTTTAGGCTTATAGTTATAATATTTAAGCCAAAACTGCCACTACTAAACAGGGCCTATCTAGTTGGCTTTACTGCTATTATACTTAATAGAAAGTCTATAAACTAAAAGCCTATATTATATTAAATACCTAGAATATTAAAAATCACCTTAGTAAAGTATATAATATCTTTTATCTAGATCTATTAAAAGTAAAGCGCTATATATTAGAGAGACCTTTAAATTAATATAACCTCTATAAGTTTACCTCTAGGAAGTAGAAAAGAGATAATCTTTATAATAAGCTAGTTACTTAATTTAATAAAGTAATATTCTAGTGCTTACTTATTTAGTAAATTATAGATATAAACCTATCTTTTTGCCTCTTAGAGTATATAAGGCTTTATAAACTTTTTAACTATCTTAATCTATTAGTCTATAAGACTTTAGTAAACCTTACTTATAAAATAATTTAGGCTAAGGTTATTTATAAGTTAATAAGTATAAAGCCTATATTACTAATACTTTATTATAAAACCCTAGTAAGATTTATATTATATTTAATAGCTAGACCTCTTAGAATAAGTATTCTTTCTTTTTTATTAATACTTTCTTTCTTAATAATAAAACATTCTAGCCTTAAAAAATCCTACTAGGCCTTGTAAATATTACTATAGCCCACACCATGGAAAATATCTATAGAGTAATTATAATAATACTAAAAGAATTCAAGCTTATATAATATAATAAACTTAGATATTTTATTCTTAATAATACTTTAAATAATAATAAGGCTATAAAGGAATTAGAGCGCAAGTTTAAATAGCATAAGCCTATAGCCAGGAGGATTTGCTACTTTAGATATATCCTTTACTATATCACTATGGCTATGCTTTTTATCTATAATACCCAAGCTCTTAAAGACCTTAACCTAGATGACTTTAATAAGTAGATAAAAAGAGGGCCAGTTAGAAAATTATATAACCTTTTTATCTAAATTAATTAATTAAATAAGGCAATAGTTATCCTATACAGACTATAAGATAATAACCCTAATAAGAACTACCCTAGCATACTTAATATTATTCTTAATAACTATATATACTAGCTATTATAATATTATATAATTAAATATATAATTAAGCTCCATTACTGCCTTAAAGACCTTATAGATATTACCATCTAAACAAATAAGAAGTTAGCCTAATCTTAATTTAAAGTTAAAAAATTATAAAGCTTACTTCCTTTATATCTTAAGGAGGATAATATCCTTATTAATATAAATTAGGAAGCTCTAAATTAGTTTAGTAATATTCTTGCCATATTTAATTCTTACCTTTTAAGGCTTAAAGGTAATTATTAAGTTTAGCTTTAAAAAGGAGGTACAGAAGTATAGTACGGTATGGTTTAGCAGGTTACCATTATATATAAGTTCCTCTTATTAACATTAGAGAGGGCTAAGACAAAGTCAGCAGATTGACCAGAGTCTAGTTAATTATCTTTCTACCTATATTAACTCTATATAGGCCAAACTTAATAAATATTACACTAAGCTTAATAAAATACTAATTTATTATAAAGCTACTATCCTTTATCCTAGAATATAATAAGTATTCTTAATAAAGGTATATAATAAAAAGAAGGGTTAAATTAATAAGGCTTAATATCTTATCTAAATACTTTAGGAGAAAGAATATAGGGATCTTCTTACCTAATAGGAGATTACTAATAGTAATCTTCCTATAGCCATAAGGGCATAAGAGTATAATCCCTTTAACTTATTTTAAGATAAGCTTATATTATATTTAAACTCTAAAGAAGAATTAGTTACTAATAAGTTTAAAAGGTAATAATCTATAAAGTAGGATATATTTTTAAAGTATAATAATCTACTTAAATACTAGTCTGCTAAGCAGTTTAAGTATCCTTATATAATAAAAATCGCAATTAACATCTTATTAGTCCCTATAATAGCTGCCGAATATAAGAGAGTATTTTCCTCTGCTAGTAGTATAGTCTCTCCTTAGCAGACTTATTTAGATGCAAGTATAATTGCAGTTACCTAAACGGTTAGGTTATGGCTAAAGGCAGGACTTCTAGAAGGATATAACAGGCTGCTAAAAGAGATAAGTGGCAAAGTAGCCAGGGTAGTTACTTAGTGGCTAGTATATATTATATTTAGAGTGGTAGATAGAAGCATCTATTTATATCTACATGTAGCCTACCTCTACCTATCTATCTTCTGTTTTATGACTAAGTATCTATATCTATTTACCTTGGGTGTCGGTAGATAGATGTAGATAGATTCCCCACCCTGCTCGAGTATGGGCTCGTGTTATAGGCGAGCACAAACAAGCATTATCTGCTTCTAACACCTCCTTATGCCATGACAGACGAACAGTTTGAATATATGGCGGATGCGCTGAGAAATGTCTTGTTAAGCATGGCAACTTTGGCAGAGAGTGCTATTAGCAAGAGCCGCCAATATTAGATCTATTTAGTATTAGGTAGTAAGGAATTACTTTACTGCTAAGAGTATTCTTATATTTATTTCGGCTCTCTTGCATGTATTAATCTCAACTATATGGATTTATATATAAGAAGAATAATATATGATTGCGGTAATTTGCTCTATCATTTAACTAGGATATGTTATATTTATGGGGGTAATCTCGTATAAACTGACAGCTAGGGGAGGACATAATGCTTTGTCTATGGATAATCACGTTCATTTTCTATAAAGTGATCCCTGCCCTTGATTTTAACGCTCTTTAAGCCCATAAGTTAACTCGTTTCAACCTGCCGGTTCGCTAGGACGGAGCAAGGGTGACACGGCCGGCAACAGCACCAAACAGGGACAGCTAGACTTACGCAGGCAGCTCAGTGCTCCCACAGGGATATACATTATAATACCCTGGTGGTTTAGCACTGGCACGCCAGCAGCTATGCTTATAATAGAGATCGACTGGCAAGGAAGGAAAGAGAGTCGTTATTTCAAGAGGTAAGAATATCTCTATTATTCCAAAGCTTCATCTCTAGCCACTATTCCAAATAATATAGGCCATGTCCCTGGCTGTTTTAACGGTGTTAATAACGCGACAAAACATCCCTTTGTTTGAACATACAACCGCCTCCCCATAGGACATACCGGTAAACATGCCAGACGGAGTGCGACGCATGCCAGCTGGCTCGGCGGTCAAGCTGTCTGTAGAATTAATATGATGCAGATCATGTTCTTTGAAACTCCCAGATGTATACCAGCCTGAGTTTGTATCAGCATTAGTTAAATCCTCGGAGAATCTACCTGACGCTTTAGGTGGACGAGATGGCTCTTGTGGTAAGAATGGCAAAACACGATGACTATATAAGGCGCTAGAGGTGTAGCGCATAACCGTTTCTGGGACTTGTACATGTTCTCGATGTTTTAGTGTTATTGATGGAAGCATCGCGATCGTCTTTCTATCAGAGAGTACTGAATTGCCCTCCTTTGCCGGCTTTCGCGACCTGTCTAGCTTCATTATGATTCCATCTTCGGAATTGGTATTGGTATTGATATCGCAGTCGTCGCCATCGTCGTCATCGTCGTCGTCTTTAACTTCAACGGCGATACATTGCTCGACTTCATAATTGAAGTAGATGTTTTTACGCTCAACTCCTGGCGATGAGATCCCACTGTATGCTGATGATGGCAGCATACTAGAGGCATCACGGCTCATTGGCATCGAAGGGAAGGGGAATATTTTGTGATCCATCGTCACTGCGCGATCAAAGAAAAGCTCTCTTAATCGCCGGCTGTCTTTCTGCCTCACCTGGGCCACTGGGGTTGCCTGCTGGGGTAAGGACGATGTTGACAATGGCTTCGGCAGTATGATATTTGATATGCTCCTTTTCTTCAAGATAGACTTCCTGTTAGTGTTGACTAGTGAGTTGGGCTGGAGCAATGAGGCACCGAAAGGCCCAGTCTGCGTACAGTAGATCTTGCTAGCACCTTGCTGAACGGGCCTATATAGCCAACTCACATCATTATCTTTCAGCCTGCACAAAGTTAGCTTGATATTTGTGCCTAATTCCGTTATGTCCCTACTAGTTGAGCGTTTCGGGAGATACAGACTTTAGGTTGTTTTTATATTTTGTCTATGTTCTCTAGCATGCATTCTCTAAATGGGCGCTATTGGGGTCCTCTCCTCGGCGGGTGGTAATATATTACTATGATGACAGGATTTCTTCCTCCTTCCAGTTATGAGAAAGGTAGTTGATATTCCTCCACGGCTAGGCGTTAATAGCAGTGTTAACTTTAGCGCGCTTGTGGAACTTTCCTAATTCTGGCGAACCCTATGTTGACGTATCAGCCGGATTATCATTGTCAACAGACGAGGTGTAGTATGAGTCGCCCGCCTTGAGATCCGACCGGTGTTCCAGGCTATCGTCCGGTGCTACAAAGAAACCGTCTTTCTGAAATTGGGGTAACTAAGCGTGCTCTGCCGACGGCTTGACCTGATGAATTCCTTCATTATAATCGGATGGGATGGAAATATCCCCAAATGGTGTCGACGAATAGGACATATCTATTGATTCGCCGTAGATAGGAGGCGGCGAGGAAGCTGAAGAGGGTGCGGTATCTGGATGTTCAAGAGACTGAGAGCATGGGTCGCTCGTTGGGTCTGCTCCAGACTGAGCCGTTGTTATCCTGCCCGCCAGTTACCAGGGAGAATGGCATTCTTCCATTTCTGAGAAAATAAAGTAGCTGCTCCCTTCGGAGGAGGGTAGAGCGGCCATCTGGATAGATGGTTCATAGAGCTGCCTCCTACACACCGCACGCCATACAGGGGTATATCCAGGCTGCTCGTTTTGAGGTGTAATAAAAGCTCTGGTTTCTTGGGTTATTAGAATTCGCCCCTGATCTCGAGGGCAGCTCCGGTGTGAGCGACCGTTGGCGAGAAAAGGAAGGTTGAGATGCCAACAACTTGGGCGTGGCGCCGTGCCAATAATGGCCCATAGCAATCGAGATTGAAGAAGAGAGAGGAGTAGCTACGCCATAAAAGCAATAGAGGGACATCATGAATGGCACTCTCTGCAAGGTGTCAGTTTACAGTGAAAAGCCCCTCTTCATCTTGGCTATTAGTCATATTCACATGTTAACCACTCCCGGATATCAGGGATACTGCTGGGAAACATATCCTGCGGTACCGTTACAGACCGGTCGGAGAGTTTCGAGCCACCTTGCCATGGCCTATAAGCCGTACTTGGTATAGCAGGTCAGAGACGCATAGCTTGCCTAATTGACAGCTGTAGCTTGACTTACGGCTACGCGAAGCGCAGGTTGGGTCGTTTGTTGTGCGCTTGTTAAGGATCTTGGTGTAGATAGTGCCACTTTCTTAACACTTGTATGCCAAGAAAGTGTGATAACAAAGGAAGGTGTGTGCTGTTCAGAATTTATGTTATATTATATTATATATATTTTTCATCCAGGGGGCCATAGGCCCCGAGTCCCCTGCTGGGGCATAGGACGTGCTGAGCTAGAGAATTAGGGATTTATCTATAAGCTAATTACAGAAATACCATTGGCTATAAGGGCGATTAGTTATTTATAACGCGAAATTAGTCTTCCCTTAGATTCCAATTTTTATAACTATTAGTAGACTAAATACACTCTATCCAGCATCTTATCGGCATAAATAGCATATCCTATTAAGCTTATTACCTGTCAGCAGGATAATAAGGCGCAGCCAGGATATTATAGCTGCTTTTAGAGCCTGATATCAGGGAGGCTAAGATTAGCCTATGTATATAATAGCTTAAAACTGCCTTAAGGTAGTTGCAGCTAAATAAGAGGCATTGGCCTGCCCTTTATCTAGCTATAAGTATATAAAAGAGAAAGGAAAGGTAATAAGGAAATATATTAATAATAAAAAAAGAAAAAGAGTTATAAGTACTTTTTAAGTTATAAGTACCTAATAGTAAGGGTAAATTTTCTTAAAGAATATACTATCTTTAGATAGATTAATAAACTTAGTAAAGTTTCTTCTTATTACTAGATTAACTACTATATTTAGTAAGGGTGCTAGCCTTATCTAATAATATAGTAATACCTTTCTGCAGTAAAAGATATAATCTAATGCTTTATATTAGCTATATAAGCAGACTAGGTATATATTACTATAGTTAAACCTCTTATAATATATAGTAAAGTCCCTATAGACGGACCTTACTGCCAGTAAGTAGTATAAGGCTATATATAGGAGTATTAGCTTTAGTAGGCAGCCTATAATTGCCTTAAGGTTAAGTCTCTTATATTACTTAGAAGCAGAGGTAAATTACTATATCTTAAATACTTCTTTTAGTTTTTATCTTATAATCTATTATAAGTAAGCTAGTATTAATTAAGTACCTTTAGGTTTAAGGAGTAATAATGCTGCTTTTGCCAGTTTATTAGCCTGTTTATTACCAGGGATGGAGGAGTATCCTAGGACCTAGAGTACTTATATAGCTCTATATAATACTACTAAAGCCTAAAACTTAAGAAAGATATCTTAAGAGGAGTTAGAGGGCATACCTTATAGGTATATAGCAGCTATAAGGTTATCTAAATAGATAAAAATAGTTTATACTGCTAATTCTTATAGGTTTAGGGCAGCTTTAAGGCCCTTTAATGCCTTAGTAGCTTTAGTATTAAAGACCTTAGCAGGCCTAAGGCGATTTAATCTATTAAAGATAGGGATATTATTCTAATAAATAGTAAAGCTATAGCTTATAGCTTCTTCTAAGGATAAAGAGCTATTTAAGTATATAACTAAGGTAAGTAAGTTAAATCTCTTAACCTAGTAGAGGAAGGCACTGGTTAATTTCTCTTTTAATGCTATTTAGAGTAAAGGCATTTATTCTTAATAGAAGTATTACTAGATAAGTTTTGGCTGCTTATAGGGCGTAAGCAGCTTATCTATGCATCAGAGATGTATCCTAAAGATACTTTTTGTCTATATTTAATATCTCTATTTAATAAGGTTATGGTAGGTAGGTTAGTTAGGTAGTTAATGTAGGCGTGTTTAATATGCCAGGGGGGTAAGCCTTATTTAGTAATTTAAGTTATATAGCAAATCTTAGTTACTTTACTTTAAGTAATTAGTTAATTAGTAATATACTGCTTTCCCTATATAGGATAGCAGTAAGAGTTATCTTCTAGATAGGTAGTATTACTCTTATAGCCTGATTTATGGCTTTGTTTATTATTTATATAAGATACTAATTACTTAATAGTAGTTCCTTTATAGGCTAATTCCATTGCAGCCTAGTACTGCCTAGATATTATGCCTCTAAGCCATAAAGTAGTATTAGCTTAATATATACTCTAATAGCACTTTTAGCTGCCTACTTCTTAATATATAGTTAAAAAGATAGCCTGCTATCTAGCTAGATGCCTAGCCAGTATAGCACTAATTTAGGGTGCTTCTCTATATTACTATAATATATTACTAGGGTAGTCCTAAGTATTTTATAGGAGAAGTATATAACTTTAGTCTTCTTTATATTAAAGGAAATGCTATTTGCTGCACCTTATTACACTATCTCCTTAATAAAACTAAATGCCATAGTAGTAGTCTTATCTACTATGTTACTTATAGATAGGATAGCCATATTATTTATATAGCCAAAGCAACCCTAGGGATTGCCTAGTTAATAAATTGGCTTAATATAAAGCAGAAAGAGGATTAGTAATACCGGTAACCCCTGAGGGAGGCTGCACTATAGGGGAGAAGAGGGCATAATAGTATCTTAGTACTTAATACATACAAACTAGCCACTTATAAAGGAGCCAGCCTAGTAAGCCAAATAGTTAGGCTAGCCTTATTTATAAAGATATAAGATAAGCCTATTATATATAATGGTATTAAAAGCACTCTAGATATCTATTATAACTAGAGTTATTACTTTCTTACTTATAAATGCTTCTTTGATGTTATATATTAGGGCTATTACTAGGTCTATTACTAACCTCTTAGGTAATACCCCTATTTACTATAGGTAAAGGATACTAAAGTATATTATTACCTAGGCTAGATAGTATATAATTAGCTGCTTAAGTCCCTTACTAAGATAAGAAAGCAGTGAGATTAGTTGCTATGCTTATGGCTCTATAAGGTCTCTATGCCCTGGTTTTATAATTATAATTATCTCTGCCTCCTTGAATACTTTTAGATAATAGCCTGTTATAAGGTATCTTATAAAGAGACAGTAAATATATATCTTAATAATATACTATACTGCCTTGAGAAGTTTAATTATAATATTATCTAATCCTGGGGATATATTGCCTATACTTAGGGTTATATATTATGCCTCTTCTATAGAGATCTCTAAAGAGAATGGTATTAGTTTATAAGGAGTAATAGGCATTTAAGGGTTTATAATATTATCCTCTGTAGTTCTTTATTCTAATATAGCCTATTAAAGTATATTAGCTTTATTTATCTAGGTCTTATAGATAATATTATTAACTTATAGTAATAGAGGTTAAAAGGCTTTAGGGGATTTTAACTACTAAATAGCTTTAAAAATAGCACTACTACTAAAGAAGCTATTAATAAGGTTTTATTAATACTTCCTTTTAGTATAATAGATTATATAGTAAAAGTCTCTCTTAGCTATTTAGATATCTTAGTTAAAGCCCAGAGGGTAGCTATATTTAATAGCTTAAAAAGTAGCTATAGTATTAATATACTCCTCTGTCCACCCGGGAGCTAAATATCTACCTTTATATATAGGCCGGCTAAATACTTTTACTATTAATATTAATAGATTTATAAGTATTAATATAAGCTTATTTAATTCTGTAGGGTTTAAATATAACAGGGGGATTTCCGTGGCTCTAAGTTCTATAATCTTAATGAATTATTTAAGCTTATTTTTTATTATTACTTAGATCTTAGCTAGCTATATTAGAGTTAATTTAATATTAGGGAAGGTTAAGCTAAGTATAAAATAGTTAGAGTTAGTAGTAAGGTAATCCTTAATAATAGCTTTGGCTAGTAGCAGGTTAATAAATATAAGATTAATTATATTACTATATAGATTTATTAGTATATCTAGAGTATTAAGAAGGTTAAGGTCGTTTTCTGATGTCTAGTCTGTAATTTCTTAGCTGTGATTTATAGCTTAGCCTGTTTACTAACTATAATATCTGGCATTAAAATTGCCAGTAATAAGGCAGCGCTCTGGCATAGGCCATTAAAGTAGTATATTTAAGGCATCCTTCTTATTATTCTGGCAATAAAAGTTAACTATTATTATGCCATTAACTATAATCTAAAGAATATTATATATCTTAAAGGGGCGAATCTAATTAGCTAGAAGCCTTAGGTCTTATTAAATATATATTATTACTCTAGGCGAAGTATTATTACTATTTTATATATTAACTAGTATAAATATATTATATGCAGGATATATCTTAGTTAGGTAGCAGGCTTTAGTATAAGCTATTTATAGCTCTTATAGGAGTATAATATTATATTATTTTAAGTTAGTTAGCGCCAGGGCGTAGTTATGGGCTAGTGGGATCTTACTGATATTAGCCTAGAAGACCTTAAGTGGCTTCTTATTATTCTTTTATATCTATAAGTACCTATTCCTAGTTATAGTTATAAGTACGGCTTGTTAGGATTATATAATACTTCTTCTTCGGTGAGCTTAATCTATAATACTTAGGCTCCTCCTTTACTTCGTAGGTAGCCTAGGGAGCTATAGCCACTATAATACACAAGGGTGCTCCTAATATAGCTAGACTTAGAGCATAAGCATCTAGCTATTTATCTAGTCTGATATCGCCCCTTTACAGCTTAGCCGCTCCTTATTAGGTTTCTATATATATCTCTAGTTATATTTTTAAATATTATTATTAGTATATTTCTATACCCACTATTTGGACATGTTCTTGTTATTTTTTAGTAAGCCAGCGAAGGATGCCATATACTTTCTTTGGCCAAGCTAGGCACTTACTAAGGCTGGCCTTATAGGGCCCTAAGTAGTTAATGTATTATTCTAGTGCAGTATAGCTATCTGCAATATAATTAGTTATGTTATAGTATTAGTAGACTGGCTGTCTATAGTAGTTATAGGTAAAGTAGTAATCTTAGTATATTTTATACTATTTAGGTTAGATAGTTTTACTTATAAGTCTGGCTATATAGCTATTAAAAAGGGACTAGAATCTCTTAGTGGGCTTAAGAAAGGATATAAGTAGAGTCTTAGTTAAGGGATTATCTAAGAATTATCTCCTAGTATATATATTAACAGGCTTAAGCCCTATTTAGATTTCTATCTTATTGCTAATAATATTATTATTATCTACCTTATTACTACAAAAGTTAGTTAGTTTTCTAGGAAGGTCTAAGACTATATAAGTATACTATTCCTTATTTATTTTTACTATTATAGCTCTTAGCTTAGCTGCCTACTTAGCCTGCTTCTCTATAAGAAAGTTATATATTTTAAGGTTAGCAGCTAGGATAGCCTATCTTAATCTAACTTTAAATACCTATTAGATCTTATCTAAGATAGCACTAAGTTTTTCCCGGATTAGGGTCTAGATTATATAGCTACTAGAGGTCCTGGCTAGAGCTCTGGCTTCTAGATAGATAAAGATATAGAGGTCTTATTAGGGTAAAGTAATAGTTAATTATTACCCTTAGTGATAAAGTAGGTTAGATTATTAGTATTATTATTATTAATATTAGGGAGTTAGGTAAGCGCGGTTAATAGGGAGCGAGGCAGTAATGCTGCTATAGGTAGGCTTAGAAGCTAGTATATTATTAGAAAGCTCTTATTTCTAAATACCAAGGAAGCTATTAGCAAATTGCTAAGTAAAATATCACTATAGTCTAGCAGTAAATTACTAAGCAGCTTCTTTAAACTTAGCATAAAAGGCCTAGAAAACCATTAGCTTAGTATTATACTTTTCTATGTGCTTGCAGGTAAGGTTATTAGCCGATTTAATAATAGAGATTAGCTGATTATAGATTAATATAGGGTTAGTATACTTAGCTCCTTCTGCAGCTATAGTAGTAGTAGCAGCGTTAAGTGGTAAGGATGGTATCTATGCCATCTGCCTAAGTCTAGGTAAAATACTAACGGGACTATTAATAATTATAGGGCTGTTTTGCAGGAGAGCTGCATAGGCTTCTCGGTTTAAATTAGCAGGAGTGTAGATCCTAAGATTAAAGCAATCCAAGATAGCAGGCAGGCTTATTATAGATAAGGCCATCGCCGCGGCTTATAGCTATATGAAGTGCAGGTTAGGTTATTTATTGTGCGCTTATTAAGGATCTTGGTGCAGGCAAGGGCCACTTTCTTAATACTTGTATGCTAAGAAAGTGTGATGATAAAGGAAGGCGATTAGGCAAGTATATTAAAATCCGCGCTTTTAGTGTCAGGTAAGAGTGTATATAGTTTGCAAATCTACTTATACTATATATATAGGGCTTTGTTTTATAAATACGAGTTATTATAGGAGAGGAAGGTATAATATAAGTCTATTATGCCTAGTAGGCCAACGCCTAATAGGCTCTGAAGCTAAAGGTATATACACTTTGCTAGTTATTGCCTTACTCTTGCTAAGCCTATATAATTCTTACCTTGTTCCTTCTAGTCTAGTTATTGCTTTTCTTCTTAGTCCTCGTAATTGTTAGTAGTAGCAGGTTAACTTAAAGCCTAATTCCTCTAAGTGTTTAATTTCCTATCTTCGGCGGCTAAAGCGGTGCCTGCTGTTGACTATATGAGGGCGTCGTAGGCTATCGTTTAGTGTTAATAAAATGTTGCTAGGTTAGTGGTGTTCCTGTTATCTTTGTTCTAGGCGACCTGTAGCAATCGCAAATCTGATTGTGGCTTGTACTGCGTCCATGTTTGGCGTCCATTCCTGACTGTCTGATGCTGCTTTACCTCCTAGGAAGGTACAGTAAAGATCGAAATTGGTTGTCTATCCGCATACTCTCTTTAACTTCTAGCGCACAGACCAAGCTTACGGGGTGTATATAGTAATTACTGATTTTACTGTGCTTGGTGTATCCTGGCGGCTAAACCTATAATCGGGCAACCTACGGCAGTGTTACTCTATAGGCTGAAAGCTGCTTTATTTTACTCTTAGTGGACAATGTACTCCTGCGCTTCCCACTTTTTTGTTAGCATTTCATCGGTGGAAACCCAGCATATGGTCAGATTGATTACATTTCCTTACCGAGGACCGATGCCTTAGACTCCATTACTGCACCGGCCCCTTCTAACCTCTTATAGCAGTACTGCAGCAGGTCTTGTAACAAATGCCAACTGGGATCACCCTCTGCTAATATCTCTGCCTCAACCGCAACCACATGCTCCAGCATCTTAACGGCTTTCTTTGTCTTGCCATCTGTAAGGTATACTCGTGTAAGTTCGTGCTCTGATGCCAGTCGATGTAGGTGATCTTCTGCTAGTATCTTCTCTTGGGTCTCAACTACATGCTCTAGCATTTCGACTGCCTTCTTCGTCTGACCATCGTCAAGGTATGCTCATGCGAGCTCGTGCTCTGATGCTAGTCGATCCGGGTGATTCTCCGCTAACGCTGTCTCTCGGATCGCAGCTACATGCCCTAGCAGTTCTACTGCCTCTGTCATCCGTCCGTCTACAAGCAAGTATCAGCCAGCCTAATAACCTAGTTTATAAAGCTCTTTGCTCTAGTTATCCTTAGCATATCTAAGGAGTTTAATTACATAAGGCAGATATTGCTGCCAAAGGTCTCGGTTTTCCCACTTATCCATCGGGAATACCTCTTCTAGGCGTGCTATTACTGCCTGGCTTTACTTTTTCTCCGACTTATTCTCTGCAACCCAAGTCTTTATTACTAGATGCACTAAACTATGCATATCGAATACCTCGCTGGATCCTTGTCTATTTAGAAATCTATAGCCGCATAATATGCCAATTACTTAAGTTAATTGTTATTATAATTCGCCCTCGGGCAGTATTAACTAAGGCACTGCCTTCGGTTTAATATAAGCCAGAAATATTAAAATATGTAACGTAAGTTTATTAGCCTTATAGATCTAGTTAAATAAGATGAACTAGGTAGTTGCTATGGGATCTTAAGACTGCTTATATCTTATGTTATCTTAGAACTCGGCGTTTAATAGTTCTATCCTGTTATGATCTGTATTTACGAAGAGTTATAAATACTGCATAAGTAATATCTGGTTTTTATTTATATATACTACTGCTTGCATAATAGCTAGTAGAAGGTATATTAATAGCATCAGGAGATAGTCTATAACTTGCTTATTACTTAAAGGGATTTCCTAGATTAATGCCTCCTTAAGGTAGTTTCTTGCCTTATCTCGGCCTATTATAGGTACTTTAAGAATATTTCGCCTAGCAACTAATACTACTACTTTTCGGTATTATATTATAAATAGGATTTGCCCTTTATCGCTTTAGGGAAGTAATTAGTATATGCCCTTATCTACGCCTATGAAACCTATGACAGTTTGCATATCATCAGCGTTATTAACCACAAGAAGCCATTTACCGGCGCGTTCTAAGCTCAGGTACTAATAGACTAATTTAACCGCATTATTATTATCGGCAGTAGGAATTTCGCATATATTAATAATCTGCACATATGCCTATTCGAAGCTAGCACGGCTTAGCGCTGGCACCTAGAATACTGAGTAGTCCTGCTTCTTCTCTTTAATCTAGTAGGCAAGCTGCAGAGCAATTTGCATTTTGCTAATACCCCCAAGGCCAACCAAAGCGATTTTTCAGCGGCTCTCAGCGAACAGTAGGTCTTATAGCCTCGAAATGACCTCATCTCGGCCCACGAAGAGTTTATTTTTCGAAAAGGGAACAAGAAAAGCAGGTTGTATCTAACGCCCGTCTACAGTGCGTGTAAAAAGGCTCTGATTAGAAGAATCGCGGCTCTGTAAAAAGAGGCTATTCTGGAAGTTTGAGGGGAGGCATGGAATGTCTTCTACTGTAAGCAGTGACGTTGCTAGAAGCATGGTTTGGCATACCTTGGTAAAGTAAGGGAACCCAGAAGCCAAGAAAAGCCTTTATATAGGCTGCCGCTATAGCTGCAGTATATCGCTGCCAGACCTTACTTTTATGACTATCAGCATAGTTATATGCCCCTTTGATTATAATGCAAGGAAGAATATCCTAAACTCCTGCGCCTTCTATCTCGAAAGTAATTATATCTCTTGCCTCTACTTTGCGGTCCTGGTCTTTGCCGGACTTTATTACTGAATCGCTAGATGCTATCAGTCCGAAATGGATAGCAGGTGCAAGACTAGGCCCTATGGCCTGAAGACGGTATTGTGGTATAAGCTTGCTATTGCACCTGACTTGCTTGCATAACTTCTGGTCCTCGCTGTGGCAATAGGATACTTCAAATAGTATATTATATATAACGCTAGGATATTTAGTATAAAGCTCTGGATTTTGGCGGAGGATACTAAGGTATCTTACTATCTTACTTACTAATTGTTAATGGCTGCTGATCCCTTTGGCTTGTGCTATGTGACGAATATGGTTTTAAACAGGGAAACTAGTCCATACTAGGTTTATATTTGCAGATAGTATAGGGCGTTAATACTAAGTAAGTTAGTTATTATATCTCTTAATAATTAAGTAATGCATATTAGGCTTATTAATATAAAGAAGTCTTATTAATAGCTGGTAAGCTAAGTCTATAAAGGTACTAATAAGTATAGTCTATATACTAGAAGTGATCTAAGAGGATTACTAAGGCAGTTAGATTACGGTAATCCTAGATCACAGTAGTTCCTAGAGCGTTATAATCCTGTTTATAAGGTGATCTAGTTTTGATTAGTCTGTAGTTATTTAAGGGGCTAATACCTTATATAAGTTTTTATAGAGTATACGTAATATAACCGCTAGGGTCGTAATATAATCTCTCCCCTCCATTAGGTCTTATCCTTAAGACCTTAAAGTAGGCCCATTCTATTTCTTATCTGGTTAGTTCTAACTTGCATCCTTAAATATTTTTCCATCGGTATATGCCGCTGATAAGATATCTAGTCGTATTTCGAAGTCTATTAATCGAAAAACCAAAGAGCGCAAATTTTTAGCCGAGAGCATTAAACTATTGCGTAAGTTTGCTAATATGCCGTGTTCTTATTATTTTAAGTATCAAAGGGAGTGCTTAATAACGGCGGATTCTTCTCACTATAGCAAATATGTTTATCAGGGGCATTCCTGCAATAGTACTCAGGTTATATTATCTTATATATTATTTTTCCTTTTCGTTAAATCTTATTACTAATATATCTAGTTAAGAAACTAATTTCTCAAGAGAAGAAGTTAGATAAGGATAAGGAAGAGGCTGGTAAGGATCTCTTAAAACTTTATAAAGAGTTGGCTGCATTATAGGCGCATATAGCCATGGCTGCAGGTCATTTATCTCGGATTTATAAGACTAAAAACAAGGTGAAAGAGCATCATGCATCCGAATTTCATCGCAGTATTCAGGGTCTTAAAGGAGAGGATAAGTTAGCTAAGAAGTTAAGTTATTAAGAAAGTAAAGCTACCAAAGAGCTTTAATCCCTAAACCCTAAGAATATTAACTAAGATTCTCTAGGTCTAGGTATTTTTAACTTCGATTCTTTGCCTTCTAATACTATTAGTAAAAGTTCTTTAGGAGTTATTAAGCATTTATAAGGTATTTCAGTAGTTCCTATGTATTTTCGCTTTCTAAATAGTTTCTCTATTTAATTAGGTATATGGTTTATCTATTAATTTTATCTATATCTCTAATAGTTTCTGCCTTATAAACTTCTAGTCCTATGATTTATCGTAGTTTATTACCGGTTTTAACGTATATTATATCTGCTGCTAATTCTAATATCGAGATATAATATACTAGGTGATATTAAATTATCAGGGGTAAGTCTAGCTCGTAGATATCCTTCTTTTTCTTTTATTTAATTTTAACCGGTCTGAGATATTTATAGTCTAACTTATGACTTAGTCGGTTCGTTTTAATATTCTTAGTAAATAGGTAAACCATATCCCCCTCCGAAAAGGTTAGTCCCTTTAACCTCTTAGGGTTATAGTATTATTACATCCGTTTTCTAATATATTTAAGTTCTTTCTTTATTTCCTTATGTAGGTTTTTTAACTTATTACTCTTAATTATAGCAGCTAGGTTAATTAATTTAGGTTCTTATACTTTATAATAAGCATCTAGTATAAATCCGAAATTTATATCTAATAGTATAAGCTTTATACTTTTATTATAGGCAGTGTTATAGGCTAGTTAGGCGCATAATAGCTTTTTAATCTAATTATTCTATTATAGTTAATATAATACCATAGGTATTATTTTAGTACTTAGTTTATTCGTTCTATTTATCTATCTATTTAGGGTCTAAATGCCATTAAGAGTCGGTGATTTAGTCCTAGATATAATATAAGTACTTACTAAAATTTTAATGCAAAGGTAGGTCCTCTGTCTAATAGGATTTCCCTTGGTAGTCCTTTTTCTCTTACTACCTTATTATAGAAGATATAGGCTATAGTTTCTGCATCTATTACCTCTCTGTAGGGTAAGTAAATTAAAAATTTTATAAGTCTATTTATGATAACTATAATACTATTATAGAAGATTCTAGTTAAAGGTTCTTCTAATAACAGTAATTTAGTTATAAAGTCTATTATAATCAAGCTCTATAGTTATTTTACTACTTCTAATAGTTATAGTTCTCTATATAGTTTATATTATTATGCCTTTATCTTTATGTATAGGTTATATTACTTAATTATTTTTTCTACTTTTTTTCTCTAGACTTTATATCCTTATCGTAGTAGTTATTTAAGGGTCTTAGTGACTCCTTGGTATCTATATAGTAGATATAAATAAAATTCGCAAAGGAAGTTATATACTTTGTTTTCTAGGATCTCTTTTATTAATGCTATTTATATCTATCCTAATGTTTATATTAGTTATATAAATTAGTATTCTCCTTTTTAATTTTTCTCTAGGAGTTATTCCTTTATCTTAGGTATGCCAGTATTATAGTCTAGTTATCTGCTAATTATATCTGCTCTTCTATTATCTAAACCTTTTCTATAAATAATCATAAAGTCGAATTTATATAAGTATTCAGTATAGTATAGTTATTATTAGTTAAGTTCTTATATTATAGTAAAGTATAAAATATTCTAATAGTTAGTATAGACTTTAATTTAGTATATACTTCCTATAAGGTAGTATCTAAATTCCTTAAAGCAGTTAATAATTACTAGGAATTCTTTATTATATATAAGGTAATTAAGTTCTAGCCTATATAACTTATATAAGTAGAATGCAATAGGGTATAGCTTGCCTTAGTTATTGTATTAACCTATTTATCCTCTTAGCGCAAAGTCTAATAAATTGGTTTCTAGTTCTATTTCCTTATTAGGGTTAAATATAGCCAGTATAGGTTTACTAAGGATAGCTTATTATAATTACTTAAATGCTTCTTATACTTCTAGTAACTAAATAAATTTTTATTCTTTCTTAGTTAATTCTATAAGAAGGTTTATAATCTTACTAAAGTCTTTAATAAATTATTAATAGTAATTAGTAAAGCCTAAGAAGCTTTATACTTTTTTAACTATAGTAGGTTTTAGCTAATCTGCTATTACTAAGATTTTCTTTTATTTTATTCTAATTTCGCCTAGGGTAATAATATATCCTAGGAAGTTTACTTCTTTTATATAGAAATAACTTTTCTCTGGTTTAACTAGCAGGTTGGCATCTTATAGGGCTTTTAGGACCTTATAGATATATTCTTTATATTCTTTTTTATTATCTAAGAAGATTAAGATATTATCTAGGTAGTATACTATAAAGACATCTAAGTACTATTAAAATATATTATTAATTATCTGCTAAAACGTTATAGGTATATTAATAAGTTTAAATGGCATTATTAAATATTTAAAAAGTCTAAACTTAGTTTTAAATACTATTTTCTACTTATCTCCTTCTTTAATGCGGATTAGGTTATAAGCTCCCTTTAGGTCTAGAGCAGTAAAGATTTATTTACCTTATAGATAGTCCTTAAGTTCTGTAATAAGCAGAAGTAAGGTCCTGTCTTTAATTATAAGGGCGTTTAACTTCCTGTAATCTACAATAAGTTATAGTTTCCTATTCTTCTTAGGAATAAATATTACTAGAAATCCTGCTGCTAATATAAATATCTAGATATTTCCTTTTATTAGTTCTATTTCTAGGTATTCCTTTAAGGTAGTAAGTTCCTTTTTATTAAGGTTATAGATCTTCTAGAATAGTAAGTTATCCATTTTAAGCCATATTTCGTGGTCTTAGCGGCTATACTATAATACCTTCGTTTTAAGTTCTTCTTTAAACAGTTTCTCATAGATATAGTATTCTTCTGGGATATTCTTAAGTCTATCTTATTATTCTTTCTCCTCGATTTTCTTTTATAGCTTAAGTTATTTATCCAGGTTATATAGTTAGGTTCTAAGGAGACCTAAGATCTGACAGTTTTATTATTTCTTGCCTTTTATATACTTATATTATGCTCCTATTAGAGGTAGTAAATTCTTTGCTTTATGCTTTCCCTTGCTATCCTCTTCAGTTAAGGTTTAAGATCTCTTATTATTCGTTATAATTATTTTATTATTACTATCGGCATTACTAGAAAAGGTAACTTAGCCAGTCCTCCAGTTAATATAAGGGTTTTTCTTTTATAGCTAATCTATACCAAGGAGGATATCTACTTCCTTATCTAGAGGAAGGATATTAAAATCTATTCCTTGATTTTTTCCTTAGATAAAGACCTTAAGGTAATTAATCTCTTAATCTATAATTCTATTATTATAATTAAATAGTTATCCTTCTGCATTAATTAGCAGATAGGCATCTTTCTTCTTTCTCTATAGTAATTTTAGCCGTATAACTACCTTTAGGTTAATAAAATTTCATTTAGCTCCATAATCGATCTAAGCATCTAGCCACTTCCCCTTAATCTAAACCTTTAGTACTAGGCATTTTAGTATAGGTTCTTTATATAGTCCCAGAGCATTTATTAGTCCGAGTCGTTCTCATCCTTGCTCTTCGCTTTCCCATGGCTCTGTTTTCACAGGAAGCGCATTGCTTTTCCCGAGCTGTTAAGGTGCACCAATTTGCAATCCTCGTCATCGCATTTAGTTCCCATATAGCACTCTGCATCATCTTCTAAATCGCATTCATTGCTACTTACTTCCTCTTCTAAAGCTATTTCTTTCGTTTTATTTTCTTAGTATCTTTTCTCTGCTTTGCAAGTATCTTATCTCTATTATTCGCAAGCTTCTTATTCTTATTTAAGTTCTTCGTAGCTAATACGCTATTAGGCAGTGAACTCTTCGTTATGTAGTTATTATTATAAGTGTTCTTTTAGTTCTATATCTCATGCATAGTGCAAGGTTACTTAGGCAGAGTATTCCTCGTAGTTATTTAGGTATAAGCTATCTACTTCCTATCTTCCTTATAGTTCTTCAGTATCTTCTAAACTGGTGTTATCGATAGATAGTGTTTTTATTATATAGTTATATTACCTGTTAGTAATCTTCTCCTAGTATTCCTTCTCCTATCCTTAGAGTTATTCTATAATCTCTTCTTTCTTATAGGCATATCTTCCTTAAGTTATTTCTTTAAACTCTTTCTCGGCTTCTTCGATTAGTTACTAGGAGTATTTAATTCCTTCTAGTAATTCCTTGTTTTTATATATCTATTAATAATAGGCCATACTAAATCATAATTCTAATACTCTGAGATTATTATGCTAGATAAAGGGTATATATCCCTCTGTTTCTTCCTTAAGGTAGGGTTTATTATTAGATATTCTAGGAATTATAATTAGAAAATAATTATTATTAAGCTTTTCTTACTTATATGTATTACACTAATAGTACTTATAAGAGATCTATAATACCTACTTATATTATTCATAGGTAGGAAGTATTCGAATATTATCTTATTAGTTATACTTTTCTTCCTTATATAGCAGGTTTATGGCATCATTAGTGTAATAGGCTCTGACTAGTATTATTTCCAGTTTATCGGTGTTTCTATGTTCTTTGGCTCCCTATAGGCAGAAATCTTTATATATAATATATATCTAGGTTCCGGATTCATCATAAAGTGGCTCATACTTCTACTTCTATTTTTACTTAAGTTATTTATCTTATTTACAGAGGTCTTATGCTACTCATCTAGCTGCTCCTCCTCTGTATCCTATACTTTAGGCATTCTAATATCTTTGCAAGCAGATATGGTTTCCGGCTTCGCATTCTTTCTTCCAGGCTTCTTTAGTGCTTTATAGAGTAGTTCTAACCGGGATGCTATCTATAATTCTAGACGTCGAGGCTTGTTTATTCGTTTTAGGGATAATTGCCTTTCCTTCCCTGATTACTCCGAGCATCTAAGGTTCTCCGAGGGTGTTTTTCTCGGCATCTTCTTTCTTCTTTTATCTCCTTTCTCGCTGTTTTTATCGCTAATGCTCCTTCTTCTCCGGGTCTTGCATACATTTATAATAACATCGGCTATTTACTTTATTTCTCTTTATTCTTTATTGTTCTTTCTCTTCTTCGGTTAATACCCTGAGCTATCTTCCAGGTTAGCTCTCAGGTTCAGGTTCTATAAACATAATCGTGTAGTTTAGAACCGTTTTATAACTGCTTCTGGTCATTCCTAGCGTCTAAGTGCATATAGCCATTTGGGGGTCCTGTTATCTAATTAGTCCTAGGGTTTACTTACCTTAGTTTAGGTCCCTGGCTCTTCTAGGTTCCGGATAGTTACGTGCTATGTGTCTAAACCTGTTGCAGTTAAAGCATTTACACTTAGATATATCTCGTTGGCGATGGTTACTGCCTGGTTAGGTGGCTCTAAGTACCATAGGTCCTGGTTAGGTTCTATGCATAGTATTATTTAATTAGTTTCCTCGTTGCTGGCCTTAGTTTTATGAATTACCCTGGTTATTATTTCATCTTTAATTAGGGTAATATAGGTTAAAGTCGCTTCCTTTCCGTTAGTATGTGGCCTTCTCTCGTCTACGTTTATATTATTATTTATCAATTTTAATTGCCATAGTGATATACGTGGTCAGATCATCCAGTCTATCGGCTAGGTATAGTTCGTCCTTGACGTCTTCTTTCAGGCTTTAGTAGTAAATTTCCATAAGAGACTTATTATCCCACTAGGTTTTAGCGGCTAGCTATCAGAACTTGGCTAAATATGCGGCGCATAACTTATGCTGCTTAAGCGCAAGTAATTCAGCGGCGGCTTATTATTCCTCGTTAACTACTCCGAAGTTATCTTTAAATGCTTATTTAAAATTTTCCTAATCTCTGAAGATGTTTTAGGTATCTTAATCCTAAAGGTTCTCTTTATTTTCTAGGTAATCCCTTATGATAGGTTTAAACCAGTCTTTAGTATCTCCCTGTATCAGGGGTGCAGTAAATAGTAGCTTTTTCGTAGGCATGTCTAGTCTGTTTAGGAACAGGCGAAAGTATCCTTTTATTCAGGTAAGGAATAGGATTATATTAGTCGCCTAACCTTTAAAGGGTTCCGGCTTAGGTGGCTTAAGTGCTTCTCCGAGGTCACGGCCTCGCGGTTTATTACCACTGTTATTAGCTGGCGCAGCGTTCTGCTGTTTATTAACTCGTGTCTGCAGGTTGCAAATAGTGTTGCATAACTGCTGGACTTCAGCTATAAGTTCAGCCGTGCTAGGTAGTACTCCAGTATAAGGAGGTGCCAGTCTGGTATTAGCATTACTAGACATTTTAATAGTATGATATTACTTAGTCGTTTAACGTAGTATATTCTAAACAAGAGCTATTAATATATAATAAATATAGTTTTAAACAGGGAAACTAGTCTATACTAGGTTTATATTTACAGATAGCATAGGGCATTAATACTAAGCAAGTTAGTTATTATATCTCTTAATAATTAAGTAATATATATTAGGCTTATTAATATAAAGAAGTCTTATTAATAGCTAGTAAGCTAAGTCTATAAAGGTGCTAATAAGTGTGGTCTATATACTAGAAGTGATCTGAGAGGATCACTGAGGCAGTTAAATCACAGTGATCCTAGATTATGGTAGTTCCTGGAGCATCGTAATCCTGTTTGTGAGGTGATCTAGTTTTAATTAGTCCGTAGTCATTTAAGGGGCTGATGCCTTGCATAAGTTTTTATAGAATACATGTAACGTAACCGCTGGGGTCATAACATACTAAAACCCTGCGTATCTCCTGGTTTGGCCTTCCTAGAGAGTCTAGCAGCCCTTCTTTAGGGATAAACTAGTCTAATAGGCGCCGTCTAAAATTATATTAGATAATGCCTTTACTAATAATAATATCTCTAAGTATGATTTCTTTACTGCTGTGCTTAAAGGGAGTAATGCTATAGATACTAATAATAAGGGTAATCTTAATATGCGGAAAACTTACCCTGCAGCTAGAGGCTGCTGCTGCCGTATGCACTTTACTTATCCCTGGTATATATATAAGTATGATATTATAATAGCCTATTATACCTATTAAGTAGGAATTAGGATCCTATGCTGCCTTCCCAAAAGGTAGATTATTACTATCCTAATAGTAATTAAATAAGGCCTTAATAATATTAGCCTTAAGGGGTAAAATACAAATAATAGCTATCTCAAAGCCGCGATAGTTATTTAGGCGGGGTGGCCGAGGCGATAGAGTTAATATAATAAAAGTGCGGCTTAGTTAACCGATGAAACCAGATAAACCGCAATACTATTGTCTAGAGAGCGACTACCTTTAATAAAGTTATCTAAAAATATTATATATCGGAATAAGTATAAAAATAGTAGAGATATTTGCGATTGAGAATAGAATTATATAACCGAGGAAATAAAATATAATAATAAGAAATTAAAAACTGAGAATTAAATAAACCTCTGCGATATTGCTTGCCGGTGGTATTATAGATTAGCGATAGTTGATGAATTAGGAAGGGAGAAGAAATCCCGGGCAGTCGACCATGAGCGGGGAAAAGGTCAAAACCCAGCCCTGTAAGGCATATTTCCCTGGCTCGTTACTATGGATTATCCTTGTCGGGAGCGGGTCCGCCGCCAATCATGCCGTTTAAGACCCCTGCAAAAGCAGTCACAAACTTTCAAGGCATTCACCAGAATATCTAAAAATGATGTAGGCCGTCCTAGGGTAAGTAAAGGCTTAGACACTGCATCGCCTGTGTTCCTGCTGAGTCTTTGCGCGTTTTCGATAGACTTGATAGTGAGGATGAGCAATAAAATGCTGTGAATTACTTATCCCATATATAATACAATACATAATCAGATGGAAGCTTTTTATGATTCTCACTACGAAGCATATTCTTGCCAAATGCCATAATAGGCAAAAACCAGTACAAGATCAGGAGCCATTTTAGGTTTTATCAGCTAAATAGCCAAACTAGCATACGGCCCGCTCCTAGCGTGATTTGACGATAATCATAGATCACCAGATGGGGTTACAGCTAAAACGTAGCACGTGAAGACGATAAAGTTACATTCCTCAGGTCTTCTCCAGATGCTATAATGCAATCTAATCAAGGTGGAGATAGATATCGCGATTCATCAAAGGGCCCATAAACAATGCTACTGGACTGAAAGTAGTGGAGCACTTCCGCGTCATAAAGGGCTTTTTGTGGGACATGGGAAAAAGGCATGGCGCCATCCTCTTTGTGACGCAGGCAGAAGAGGCTGTGTCACAAAGAGATTCTGGACCCTAATTCTGGACATCTTCGGCCGCAGCTCATCTTTCAGAAAAAATGCATCGAAAAAAAAAGAAAACAGAACGAGCAGAGCCATGCTCAAGCTGTTTTAGTATTATTCTTGTATGGTTGAACAGGTGGACTGGGCATCTTAATCATTTTATTGAGGCCGTGGGGTACTGTAGTGTCCATTTCTGGGCGTTGTGAGGGAGGTCAACATTTGGAGGTAATAAAGTATGGGATGATGACAATCTGCTGTGAAGCCGCATTACGCTTTTTAAACATGCACGTAAGCTGTCAGCAAAGGAGTATATGAATACCGTGTCAATAGATATGAATTACTGTGTAAGCCATACGCCCCTATCAAAAACGTCCGTGCGATATAAATCAAAGAGAGTCAAAAATGGACAACCGATTTCGATCTTTACTGTACAGGTGCTCAATACTGTACTCTCTGATCCTTACATGAATGCCTCATTGACCCCACTAGCTTAAATCTGTGTTGGTGAGGTATCGTATAGTGTAACTGAACTTGAAAACTACCGGAGCAGGATCGATAAATGTCTATGCATTTATGTTTAGTGATGCCTTGACCTCTAAGTGCTGTCCTCGTTTTACAGTGACTTGAATTGGGCATTACATGACGACTTTGAAAGAGAGACCAACAGTCACAGCATTGTACATAACCTATGGATCTTGAATGAAATAGGCGAGATCACCATTTTGTTTGTTCAAATGCTCCCAAGCAACTTTCATGTCCTGAATGCTTTGAGCGTACGACATGTAGTCAATCTGATCTTCCCGAGCCTTGGGTAGGTTCTAGCTATGTATACAGACAATTTCGATCCAGCCGGAACCTGACTAACCTGATCATCCCTGTATACCCCCGGTTACGTAAATGGCCAAGTGGCTTCATCCGGATCACAGCCTGTTCCTTTAGTGCAGTAGCCCAAAGAATGTGCCCTTGCATGCCAAAGACCTTCCCCAACACTTTGGTTAAAAAAGGTGATAGGGGCAAAACCAGGTATTTCAATAATCATGCATTCGTCATGTCCAAAGGTGACTGGTGTAATAACATGAGTCTGTCCCTGGTATACAGCCACCTCAAGCTGTTTCGGTCGACCCCACGAAAGATCTCTCTACTTGGGTGCATCACGGACGCAAACAAGGTATGACTAATATCCAGTCTGAAATGATCAAATTGGATTTCTAATTCATGTTGCGCGGTTCTGTAAGAGCGTAGAGATAGCTTGATCTTGGCGATGAGGTCTTTCTGTGCAACTCCACTGTTGCTTAGACCGCCGCTCTTTGCTGTCTTGTCCTTTGGAGTTGCTATTAGAAGATGTCCATATGATTTGTTCTTTCCCATGAATACGAGGATAGGGATTTGTCCATGTGACAGAACTTCATCTGCCCATCCAAACTCATCCCAGAGACGAAGCCAATGTCTCATATTCTCTATTCCGGGCGTGCCTATAATGCTCTTAGCATTCTTCGAGGTCGAAAGGAAGAGGAGAAGGTCTCGGGGATTGAGTCCCTTTGTGATCCTATGCAAGATATCATCATTGAGGCGTGGCATATTAGAGGTACCTAGGAGTTGCTTGAAGGGAGAAAGGAATAATGCAAAGTTTAGTAATTATGTGTAGAGTATACTGTACATATACCGTATGGCTGTTAAAGTATGATGAGCAAGTCTATGTGTGAACTATAGCTGATAATAATTCTTTGATGTAAAGCATAGGATGATTTTCTGCCACAAAGTGGCATTAGACCTTTTAAATACAGAGATAAGCTGACAATAATGGTTATTTACACACCATACTAGTGTATATGAGAAGACTAATGACAGCCTAGTCACCCTGGCCCCGTCCGCTAAAAATAACACTTGGTCGCTAAGCAAATGGGTGTAAATGACTAGAATTGATTCCATTTAGTGCAGTATGTACTGTACAGCATCTCTTTCCACTGTTTGATACATATTGCATATGTGCCACACGATAAGCTTTTCCGGCACTGAGATATCTTCTGCTCACGGATGACTCGGTAATCGAAAAGGCCAATACAACTTCCCCGCCGATACTGTACATGCTGTCAACGGCTGCTGAACTTCCCATTGTACAATTGGAGGTGTGATGACTCGTAGGCTCTCTTTAATTCGCTTAACCTTAGCCAGTCAGCACGGAAAGATTTCTCAGTATTCCAAGGGGCTTTACAGCACAGTATTGGTATGATATGTACCTTCCTCTTACAGTGTTTCCCAGGTTCAGTTACCATATAGTATATAGTAGGGCATTTGCCACATAGTACATCATATCATCGGTAAGGCAAGTATGTATCCCTTGTTGATTACCGGGTTAGCTGTCAGCAAAGTGCACCTAAATGCCAGAAAGGGTTCTATACTATATGGTGCAGTATATATATACCTATTCGAAGAGTGCTTACGGTCATATAATTAGTTATTGGCATTTATATTTATATCCCTTGGTAGTTAAATCCTGTTTTTAGTGGATGGGCTTAGGATGAATGAACTATTATCTCCTTTATAATATATAATAGCTAGAAAAAGCTTTAACTTGCTAATACCCTAAATGGCACCTAAACTACCCTGATTCTCGGTTACGAGGCAGAAGAGACTAATACTATATAGCACTATAGCCTACTAACTAATTAATCTATCTTACTTACGAAGCTTTACTCTGTGTTCTGTTAGTATATAATTTTTAAAATAATTAAGGCTCTTTAGGAAGTCGCCTTTATATTTGCAGTTAGGATGGTAGCAGACCTACGTAGGGTGGCAAGTTTTGTGCTATAGATAAACCCTTTTAATATAATCTATTATATAAGCGACTCTTATAAACTTGCAGGTTTAAGCCTAATGAGATAGAGCCTCGTCCTTAATATAAATCGGGCACTGGTTCCTCTCCAAAATCCGGGGGATCTGTTTGTTTTTCTCTGTCAGTGGGAAAGCATCCTTGACCTCCCCTTAGAGATTAGCATTACCCTATGCGCTGACTTTTATGGATCGTATTAGATGAGCTATCTCCCGGCGATGTGCTAGAGCGGCCATGAGATTGATCGCGGTAGCTTTCTTGCTGATAATTTCCTCTGCTGTTAGTTGTTGGTTAGCGGCGAAGATCTCCTGTAACTGATTTTGCTCCTCTAATTGGTGCTAATTCCCTGGCTTAGTGATATTATTAATATGAGAGCTGGTTTTATGTAATTGCCTTTTTAATTCTCTATTGTAGAGCCTCCGGCGATATACATCTCGGTATATTTTTGATATCTTATCCCTGAATTGCTTCTTAGTGCTCTTAAGCTTTTGCTATAACCTTTTGAACTCTATTTAGTCCGGTGCTAAAGTGCATTTAATATACCTATATTTGAACTTAATGTCCTAATATTTTGCCTTAACTAATTGCTCTAATTTGCAAATCTCTAGACCGGGGTCTAATATATTAAGCTATTCTTATAGTATTCTCTTTGGGATTCTAGGGTCTCTTCTGATATTTATGTGCATGAATAGTTCTGTTAGTCTATCGTCTAAGGGCTCCTCTTTAAGGTAAGCCGTTTAAGTGTTCTAGCCTACTTGCATATTTAGATATGTATTCTAGTGGCAGCCTGTTATGGGATTATGCCTTATAACCTGATCTATGATGGCATTAGGAGCCATATAGGTAAGTATATCTACTAGCCCTTGTTAAAAGCAGTAGGAGGTTAAAGGGTCTTTATAGCCGAGGGCGATGCTAATGCGGTTAAGCTAATATGCATATATTAAGTAGCGTATAGCTTTAATGTCAGATAGAACCTAGGTCTTAGAACTACTTCTTATTGTTCTTTGGAAGATAGGGATCTTAAGTATATGCGGCTTCTAGTGGACCTTGATAGCCTGGTAGGATAGCTTTGTATTGAAAAACGGTTCGGCTGAATTGTACCTGTCTACTAGGATAGTATTGTCGTATATGGCCCTTGCCAGGACGTGGCTAATTAGGTATAATATAGGGAGTCTATGTTCTCGGACTAGAAATATCATTCTATTTAGGGGCAGGTTAGTATTTATTACTATAAAGAGCCTAATTTGTAGTTTATGTATAGCTTAGGCTTCCTATTTATATTCTTATAAAACTTAAGGGCGACCTCTATGGCTAGTATGTCCCTGCGGCCGCCTTTAGGGTCTTTTATGATCCACAGTATTAAGTCCTCGTAGCATAGCGCTTTGGTAAGCCGGATATGGTTATCCTCTGTCTTAACTTCCGGAGTAGCGGCAGGGCGTCGCCGTTGGTCGCCTTCATCTGGCGTTTCTTCTTCTTCTTCTTCTTCTCTGCCAATCTCAGTGGTGTCTGTTTTGTAGCCTGCAAGGTTACCCTCCGACATAGGCTCGCCGTTACTGCAATTAAACTCCTGCAAAGGATTCCTGCTACCTCGTTTCTTAGTAGCGTCAGTAAGCTTGGCTAGTTGGCAGCCAGTGTAACCTTGCAGTAGGATAATTATGGCGCAGTTTAGATGATCGTCTTCAGTTTGGAAATAGGATGTCTCCCCAAACCATATCTTGATGAGTACTTTTATTATTTCTTTGACTGATGCCATAGGCTTTGAGCCTGGCTGGTTATTAAGCTTGAACTCTGTTTTTAGATTAACTGTGCAGGATTATTGAACCTTGTGATTAGCCTCTTTCCTGGATAAAGGTGGACCCTTATATATATGAACCTTGATAATCTCTTTGCAGTTATTCTTATTTATTTCCTGTCCTTTGTTAGCTCTGCGGTATAGTATCTTAAAGTTGCGCTAGTATTAATTGATGGTTTTGTACTTGATATTTCTTTGCCTTCTGCTGAAAAAGCTAGAGTATATCTAGTAAAGGAAGGCTTAGATAAATCCCTTGTTATAGAGGTAGGGGCAGATGGCTGTTTGCTACTGCTGCTTCTTAACCTTAAGATAATATCTAACCAAGCCATGATAAGTAAGACGAGTAATAGGAAACCTTATGCCTGCCGCAGGAGCTGCTTAGTATAGATAAATTACTTACCTCTTGAATTTCTGTCTTATATAGTATAGGTTGGCTTTTATATTATAAGAGTCTAAGGGGGGGATAAATTTCGTCTGGTTGAGCATGTATGCTATCTGCTTGTACTCGCCTGGACTCGGCCTTCGTTGGTAGTTGTCCTCTAAGATCCGGGAGCGCCTATGATACTTCCTCGCAGCATCTTGCATGGCTCTTAAGATATCCTAATGAACCTGCTTGCCACCTGTGAAGGCGGTTATGGTCGCCATGGCTGCCGTGGCCGACGTGGCCGACGTGGGCTCAGGTCCAAGAGGCGGCGGGACTCTTGACCCGGACGCGAGTTTGGATGGATCGAGAGGCCTCTCGGGAGCTTCTGGGCACTGCGAGTCGCCAACAGAGGCGGTGGCAGGAGGGGAGGCGGTCTTGGGATCGAGAAGTGGGTGCAAGATGTCGGTGTCGTCAGCGATCCGGGGAAGAGCGCACTTATGGTCGGCACGTAGGCGGTCGGGCACGATAAGGGGGTAATTATCTTTGAAGCGGCGCTGACGATGATGGTTGCCTGGCAGGGCATCCCTGCAGGGGGGAGGGCTTACCTGCAGGCGACGTTGTGGCCCCTGCGGGCAGCTCCCCTGTCGCTGACGGAGTGCCCGCCGCCTGTTCACGCAGCGTGGGGCATGAGAAGGGGGGGAAGGGGGGGGGGGGCCGCGGACCTTACCACCAGAGGCGGCGGCATACTATGCCGGATCTGGCGGTTGATACTGCAACACCTAGACTTGTGGTATTATAATATTATAAGTACTTTATTATTATATACTAAGTTTAAATAGCAGCTAATTTACTTTATCCTTAAAAGATATATATTAAATAATATAAGTAAGTAGCTACTTAACTATAAGTATATATCTCCTTTATATCTTAGGCTTAAACTAGAAATAAAATAGCTTTATCCTCTTTTTTATTAGTTTCTTATAATTAACCTTAAATAAAGTATTCTAAGATATAATATTTAATATAATAATAACCTTAGTATAATTAACTAGCCTATTAAATATAATATATATAAACTATAGTTAAGTATAATCTAACTTACCTAGATTACCTAGATTTACTTTATATTTTATAGTAATTAAGCCCCTTAAGACGTCCTTTTTCCTACTAAAATCCTTTAAGTAAATAATAGAATTAAGCTAATAAAGCTATAGATTTAATGCAATAAAGTTATTGTCCTTATTAATATACTCTATATCTTAACTTTAAATATCTTTACTCTTACTCTAAAATACATTAATAGCCCTCTAGAGTATAGCTTATAACTTATTATCTTAAGCCCTTAATTATTTAAGATTTAGCCCTCTTATTACCTTAAATAGCTTACTTCCTAGCCTACTAGAGAATAATTATTAATAATAAACTCTTATTCTCTATAGATTATTACTTCTTTTTTTATCTATTATAGCAGCTAAGTAATATCTACCTTTAAGTTTTATATCCTAATTATACTTAACCCTAAGATATTCTTAAATCTGCCTTAGCTCTATGCCTATATATAAGCAATTAAACTAAGATAATATACTTTACTTTAGGATAAACTTATACTAAATACCTCTTATATCTAGTAGACCTAAAGCTATAATTAGTAGTATATTATTAGGCCTAGGTAGTAAATTAATATAAGTATTTAATTAACTTTTAAAGATATTATACTTAAATGCCTACTCTTATATAAGCTTAATCTCCTAGCTATTAAGATTATATAAAGCACTGCAAAGATATACCTTTACTTACTTTTATATAACTATAGTCTAGTATATATAGTAGCAGAAAAGCCAGAGTTCTAACTTATATATAAAGTACTTTATTATAAGTAAATTAAATAATATTAAAGTCTTAACTTTACCTTTATATATTATAAGCTATTATATAATATTAATACTTTCCTAGAACCTCTTTACTTTATATTAGTAGTTTAAGCTAAATATAACTTAAATATAATAAGGCATAACTATAGCTATTACTAAACTTTATAAGTTAATAATATACTCTGGTTAGCTATAGCAGACTAATCTATGTTTATAAACCCTATTACCTAATAACTATTAAAGAAAATAACTTTAAAGTGAATTTACTGTATACTTACTAATACTATAATTTTATATATTAATATTAGTATTAATTAATTTATAAGTATTTCTTTTATATCCTTACCTATTTTAAACTTATTATAGCTATTATAGCGCCTAAAATGCTAATTATTAGCACTTATTTATTTTAATTATTATATTACCTATATCCTGCTAGTACTATAAAATTTCCTATATAAACTTAATTATCGGCAGGCTATTAATGCAAATAATAAACATCAGGGGGCTATATTACTATCTAATAAGAGTCTTAGTAAAGTTACCTATTAATAGTAGTAATATATTAGTTATAAGCTTACTTTTATGCCCTACCCTATAGTATTTCTTTTTCCCCCTTTTTTATCTTAGTATTAATTATAATCTATTTTAATTCTAGGTATATTATATATAAAATAATAAAGTAATATTATTATATATACCTCTTAATCTATAATAAGCTATTGCCTCTTTACTGCTCTATTAATAACTAATATATTATTATTATTATAAGCCTAGTGTTTTTTTTTACTAAAATTACTATTAGTTTAGGCTAGAAATTAATACCATAGATAGCTAATCTCCTAGAAATTTAATAATATCTCTAGTTATAGCTAACTTAGGAATTAGAGATTAATAGCATAGTAATTCTATATAATTTAACTTCTATATATTACTTAAATATCCTATATATACTTAACTTTTAGTTATTAGTATACTTCTCCTATTAATAAATTAGCAGCCTTATTATTACTATCTATTATAATAATATTTAGTTTAACTTATTAAATAATTAATCCCTTAATTTAATAACCTATCTTAATAGCTATATACTAATAGCTTAAAATAATTAGCTAAACCCTAATTTATATACTTATAATAAGAGTAAGCTATTTACTTAGCTTTATTATATCCTAAAGCCCCTTCTTAGCTAACTTTTATAGCTATAGGTTAATTGCCTTAGATAGGCCTTAAATACTAAAGAGCTAATATAGTATTTTCTTAAATAAAAGTAGTTAACATATACGATAAGCAAGCAAGATAAATAAGCAAGCAAGATAAGAATCTCAACCTTCTTAAGATAAATTAAAATAAAAACATAACAGACTATCTAATTAATTAAAATTACTTACTATACCCTTCTCTAGATACCTCTAGAACTACCTGATAGGTCCTTATATTATGCCTGGTCTTGCTATATATACTATAATACTAAATACCTAGTCTAACTAACCTTCCTTGACTACTACTTCTTAATAATTCGGCTAATACCTATATACTTATATCTATTTAATTAATTAAATCCTGACCTTCCTATATAAGTAGACTCCCTTTATTCTATAGGCATGTCTTCTTTGCCTTATGCTGCCAGCTAAGTATATTATTTGCCTTATAAAGCTCTTAGTTCTTAGCCTCTAATAAGGCAGTCTTCTATATATTCCTTATAACTGCCTTTATAAGAGACTGAAGAGCTTTAAGGATTAACTCTAGAGAGTTACTATGATATCTTCTGATTTAATTACTAAGGTATTTAGACTATAATCTAGCCTCGAGGACTATATTTAGGGTCTTTAAAGTCTAAGCTTGAGCTTATTAGGCTACCTCTTTAATAGGCGTTAGAGTCTATAGCTGCATATTAAGCTTTAAGATTATAACTTCTAGGTTAAAAGGAGTAAGTCTGGCTTCTCTAAAACCCCCCTTAATATTTAACTTAGTTATAATTAATTAAAAGGCAGTATAAAAGGCTAGGAAGAACTTGGTCTTAGAAATATAGGTTATAGACCGTCTAATTAGTTGCTTTATTTCTCGCCTATATGCCTTTTTTAGTAGCCTAAAGCACCTAATATTAAGTAGCTATAATAGGTGCAAAGAATGAGGAGGTATATAGAGTATAATAATATTATTAACCTTATAATATAGCTAGAAATCAATGGATTAATGACTTTTATAGCTATTAAGGATTAGAAGATAATAGGCACTAACTAATTAGATAGTTATATATTAATTAAAGTACTTTAGCTAGTTAAGACCTATCTTATTATCTATCTAGCTATTTGGTGTTATAGTAATAGCCTAAGTGCCTAGGAGGTTGCTCTCTTAGTACTAATTAGTAAGGTAATATTAACCTATAACTACTAGATATAGATTAATTACTTGGCCTTCTGTATTAATTACTTGAATTATAGTAACTTATTCTTGGTTTCTAGGCTAGACTAACTTAGGGTTTTTATATCTTTCTAAGCTAGTAATAACTTTACCGCTTAATATTATACCTATTATAAAGCCAGTCTTATTAAAGTTCTAGATATTATCTAATTAGATGCTATATTTTGCAATTATATTCTCTATAAGCCTAAACCAATTGCAAATAATTATAAGATCTTTGCATTTAGCCCTCTAATAGTTATATTTATAAAAAGAATATATCTTAAGGTCTAGTTACTACTTAATAAAATTAATAGCCTAGCGCTTACCAACTAGTAATATATTATGCTTAGTAAGTAGTTGATTTGCTATTTCTTTAATATTATAATGCTAAGAGGGAAATCCTTGCAAATCTAGATTTAAAATATACTTAACTATAAGCTATTCCTCCTAATTACTTAGTTTCTAACCATTTGGAATATAATTAGCGCGAGCCTGCTGACCCTAAGATCAGTAGTAGAGGGTCTGGAAGTAGATATCATAGAGAAATGCAGCTCGTTATAGACTTAATTTTAGGTCTGCCTAATAGGCCTTAAGTATAAGAATAATACAAGCCTTAGCAGTAGATTATAATATGTTATTTAGTTAAGAATTAATTAATTAGATAGTGTTAATATAAGGTAAGGGATTTTTGTCTTGCTTACTTGTCTGTCTTGCTTGCTTATCGTATATGTTATATAATATATACTATTATTATTAAGCTTAGGCCCTTAGGTAAGAAATATATTACTCTTTAGCCTTATTTACTATTTAAGCCCTTACTTTTATCTTAGTCTATAATAAGTATTACTTATCTATTAAAGATAAATATATTCTTTAGTAGCTATTTAGTATTATAATACTTTAGTATTAATACTTCTAGACCTTACCTAGGCTATCTTCTTTATATATATATAACTAGGAATATACTTAACTAGAATTACTATAGCTAGCTAAAATACTTCTCTATTGCCTATTTCTAGCACTTAACCTAATTACTACTATTTCCTATATTAATAATCATCTATAATATTATACCTATTAGCCTTATTAACTTCTTAGCACCTAGTATTAGCTATATATTTCTCTAGTTTATTATAAATAACTACCCTAGGCCTTTAAATACTAAGCTATTAATAATATCTTATAATTATATTATTTTATAGATTTAACTTTATTATCTGCCTATAAGCTTATTTAGCTAGCCCTTAGCTTCCTATATAAATGCTTATATTATCTACTAAAAGCTATTTATAGTAATCTTATTACCTAGATAGTTAAGTATTATATTATTACTATCTTATAGCACCCTTGCTTACCTACCTTCTTAATTATAATAGCTTTATTTATATATTATCTACTAAATAATAGCACTAAATAGTATATATAAGCTAGTTATAAGCTAATTATAATAACCTTTCTAGAACTAATTAATAGCTATAAAACTTATATTATAAGTTAAGTCCTTAGAGTTATATAGGTTATCTTTAAAAAAGTACTTTAGCATTAGAATCTACCTATATTATAAGAAGCTAGTAAGAAACTAGGTATATATATAAGATAACACCTATATACTATCCTCCTTAATACCTAATATAGCTATAAAGTAAAGCAGTAGGTTATAATATTACTTCCTCCTAAGCTTTTACTTAATTAACTTAATATAGAAGTTAAAGATAGTTTTATTAAGTGCCTCTTTATTAGGGTCTTCTTTTTCTCCCTTATCTCTACCCTTAGTGCTTTCTCTATCTTTATTTCCTTCTCTGCTGCCCTTTATAACCTGCTATTGCCCCTGCCTCTTCTTCTTATTAGTAATTATATTAAGTTACTAAATAATATTAGCCAGAGAATTCTATTACTCTTCTATAAATTAAATACTATACTTTATCTTAGCTCCTTTATACCTAAGTAGCTAAATCTAGATATAATAGTATAAGTACTACTACTAGTATATACTATACCTATCTATTATATTTAACTACTGCTTTTAGCTAAATAAGGTTAATATTAGCTTAGTTAGGTTAATACTACTAAGCCACTTAAGTATTTTATCTAATATCTTATTTAGCCTCTCTATATAATAGCTAAGCTTATACTAGAAACTCTTAGTTAACTTATATAGCCTCTGGTTTACTTTATAATACTTATAAGGCTATATCTACTACTTAACTGCAGTAGAAGCTAGTAATAGTCCTGCCTAATATAGTATTAGTTTATCCCTCTGCTATAAGTATATTAACTATTTTATAAACTATACCTATCTTAACTTAGTATTAACTCTGCCTAGTGCCTCTACCTAATATTACTATTTTATCTCTGCCTTCTTTAAATCCTTCTTATATACCTAGATAGTCTATAGTAGTAAAGTATCCTTAGCTATAGTATTATTAATATATTTAATAGCTAGACTACTATTAGCATTAGTGCCTTATACTAGGTTAATAATCTAATACCTTATATATAGGGCTTTATATAGTAACTAAAGTATTATATACTCCTAGCTATACTTACTTTTTACTTATATTTTATATCTATTATAAGTCTTATATATAAAAAGATTTAACTTATTATAGGTTAGAAAGTAATAGCTCTTACTTCTGCAGCTAAACCCCTTATATATCCTTAGCCTAGGGATTAGTATACTTCTATCTAATAGCAGTTATATATTCTTATCTGCTAAGTCCTATAGTATCTAAAGGCAGTACCCTAATAGTAAAAATAATACTATAAATATAATTACTGCTTATAGCTACTCCCTAATAGTTTTATAATAATTATAATAGTAGTACTTTACCTTATCTGCTTTAGGCTTAATAACTGCCTTATAGATTAAATAAAGTAAGATATTAAGCTACTTATAAAGCTAGATTATCTAGTCTATTATATTATTTATTATAGTTATAATAATAACTAGGCTATTAATATAATATATAAATTTAGCTAAATCTAAATAATAATAGCTATTAGTTATTTATTATAACTCCTATTAATATAAATATATTTAGCTTAATATATATAAACTTACTTTTATTATTACTATAGTAATATATAAACTTTATTCTAAATTATTATTTACCTATATTTAATAAATTAATTAAACCCTTTCCTCCCTTATTATTTTCTAGGCCTGCTATTAGTATTTAATGTTAATTCCCTGTTAACTCGGGGTTAGGGTTTATCTATTTTAGACCTAATTATCGCCGTTATCCTAGGGGAATGTTATCCTAGAGGAATGGCCTATGCACTACCTGCAACTACTATATAATTTCGCTAACCCCAAGTGTTTGTTTAGCCAGAATAACACCCGGACTAGAGACCAGGCCACTGGATTTCCTCTAAGCAGACATAGACCCTAACTAAGGTATTAGAGAATATTTAATAAAAAAGTTAAGAGGAAATCTTCTCTTATTTAAATACTAATATCTTGTGCTTGTAAATATATAGCTTAGTTTCTTAACTTAAAATACTCTTTTGGAGCCTTAATATAAAAGGGAGGTAATACCTTAAATCCCTCGGCATTCTTATTACCAGCTTATTAACTTCTCTCGCCACCAAGCCTAGCCAATCCCAAATACAAAGTTCTTCAGGAGCAAAATTCAGAGGCTCCTCCCAAAGTGGATTATGTATATTTTCACAAGCACTCAAGTCCTTCCAGGAAGTCAAGACTAAGACGTATGCTTCTGGACAGCGCATTGTGTTCATAGCATAGTCTGTACAGCATGCGCAACAAGACCATAAACGCCCTTCAAGGCCACTCTCAAGTCTTGCCTATGCCTTGCAAGAGACCCAACAGTCTTCCTTATGTGTCCAAAGGCAATTCTGTAGGGTCTTACCTGGGATATCAAAGTCATCAATTGTTCGATTACGAGATATGTCGGCATAAGAACGAGTAGCTGTTAGAAGATTGGGTGAATAGATAGCGAATCTTGGGAATCGGTGAGATCGTGAGATGGCAGCCAAAAGGTCGAAGTGTATATGCGTTGGTAAAATGGTCGATATATATGACTTGACAATGCTTGGGAACTACCAATCTTCTATCGGTCTGCGCCCAGTACCAGAATTAGTGCTTTACGAGGGCAAGTATCAAGCATAAGGAGCGTCTGTAGCCCGATCTCAGGACATCGTAAGCAAGGCATATTTATGTTTGGTTGGGCATGGCCGCATATGCGAAGTTTTGCCGCATCAATTAACTCTGCCTTAGCGAAAGCTGAATGAAACCAACCGACATCAAGTCACGTATTCCGTTGTTCTTCAAGGCTGTAGAGATCAAGTTTGTTCAATCTGATAACTGAGTCCCCAGGTATTATTCGCTTGGTGGTCCTGGATAGTAGATCCAAATCCACTATCACACTAACCTGCTATACCTGCTATATAAATCAGATAGATACTAAGGGCTTAAAGAAGAAAAGGACGTTGTAAAAGCAATCTCCGACTGATAGCGACGCTCTCGACATGGCCGACTGGGGTCATTAGGCTGTGATGTACACTGCCACCCCTGGGGTCACACTCCGAGGAGGCGCTGCCCCTGTCAATAATCGTCACCTAGCGGGTAGGATAGGCTCTCAACAGGATGTCTTCCCGACGTAGATAGCCAGCGCGGTATTGGAGCTCAGGGTGGCGGCGAACCGGCCGCTCGAATCCACCGTCACGTAGGTGTTGCTCTGCACATTGCAGTACGTGCCCGCGGGCAGTGAAGTTTGGTATGTATGGGTCACTGAGCTCGACTCGTGGTTGATGGCGACATATCCCATGCTTCCCCGTCCGAAGCCGATAGCGTTATTGCCATTATCCCACCAGTTCGTCAGCCCTTGGCCGCGGACGGCGTTGCGGAAGGCGACCATGCGAATGATCTCCGGCCAAGCGTGCTGGCATTTCCAGCCGTCCTGCCAGCAGGCGTTAACAGCGCCGTTATTAGGCGGTCCGGCGTTCTTGTCGGAGAACTCGTAGCCCGAGTGAACATCCGTGGCGCCGTAGGGGTAAGCGAGCATGAAGACGTTAGCCAGCGTGTACTTGGCGTTATCCTTGTAACTGAGAGTGGCACCGTTGCGCTCGGTGTCGTGGTTGTCAACGAAGACGGCGGCGATAGAGCTGCTCATAAAGCCCCAGCCCTCCCCATAGTTCCTCAGATAGGCGAGCTTCTCGTTGTTAAAGACGCGCTTAAGGCCGTAGGCGTAGCGGAACTCCTGGACGTCGCCGTTGCCGATGTATTCGGTAGGATAGACGGCTTCCCCGGCGCCGTAGATGACCTCCTGCTTCCAGTACGCGGACGGGTTGGCCAGGCGGGACTTGATGTTGGCAAGGTCTCCAGCCGCCATGTGCTTGGCGGCGTCGATGCGGAAGCCGTCGACGCCGAGACTGAGCAGGTCGTTCATGTAGCCGGATATGGCCCTCCGGGGGTACTCCTCATGGGTGTCCAGATCGGCCAGGCCGAGAAGTTCGCAGTGCTGGACGTTCCGACGATCAGAGTAGTCCCTGACGCCAGAGGTGCAGTCGTCGAAGTCGAAGAAGGAGTAGAGGCCAGGGTAGTTATACTTGGAGTACGACGAGCCGCCGGTGCCGGTGCCACTGCGGGCCGACATGTGGTTAATGACGGTGTCCACGATGACCTTAACGCCGGCTCTGTGACAGGTATCAGTCATGTTCCGGAAGGACCTGCGGTTGCCGAGGCGGCCGGCAATCCGGTACGACACGGGCTGGTATGAGGTCCACCACTCCGGGCCTTGGATGTGTTCGGCGGGCGGAGAGACCTGGACATATCCGTAGCCGGCGGGACCGATGGTGTTGTTGCACTCCCTGGCGACGGAGTCGAAATTCCACTCGAAAAGGACAGCAGTGACGTCCTTGGTCCCAGGAGGGGAGGCATTGACTACAGGAGGGGCCAGGCCAGCGGTTATCAGCCCTACGACTACAGTGAGGCCGGTCTTGCGTGCCATGATAGAGATTCCGGAGGCTTCTCGGATTCTTTTATACCAATAACTTCAAGGACGTGTTTGCACAGAGAAGACACATAGGAGGACAGAACAAACTTGGAAGTCTTGATTGTTGTATGATTAAGATGAAAGAGGGGGTATCAGTTATTTATATTCGTTCGTACGAGACATCTATTCAATAAGAATTCCTGAACACGAACATGCTACCTCGTAGTCAGATCATCATTCGCGTGCCTCCCTCATCGCCTAGTTTCGGTCCTTGTTAAAACGCCTTATCAACGAACATTTCAATATCTTGCTGAAACCTACCTTGGCTTGGGTGGCTTGGTCTTGTAAGGTGGTGCAACCAGCTAGACTACCCCCTAGGGTTGCAGTGCGTCCTGGACTCAAGTGGATCCAACCCCTTCCCCGTAGGCATATCTACCAATCGCCAGTCAGTCTCTCCCCCGCAAATGGATTCATACGGTGCCAGGTAAAAGCTAGCAATATCTAAGAAGGAAAATACCCGAATCCCGGGCCGAGATATCAAACCATTTCTAGGATTGATCGTCCTCTAGGCTGAAAGCCTCAATAAGTATAGGAACTTTTGAAGCGAGACATTAAATACACTGCGTTTTGTGAATATAATTCTCATAACCCTCCCTGTCCGTACATGGACTGTGTAAGGGAAGACCCTAGGCTTTGTTAACGAGAGAGAATTAAGCAGATTAAAGTATGTTAAGCTAAAGGAGGTCATAGCTACGTCACTGACCTCCCACTACTGTAGACAGTCGCGTTTATAATTTGTCAAATTACAACGATTCTGGTCCATGCACGCAGCATGTCTATCACGGCGGCTCATAGGCGAATGGGTACCCGTCCTAATAACTGTTAGATTGGCGCCTGCGTGCGGATAGAAGGAAGTCCGCCCTTCGTCAAAACAATATGTGTGGCGTGTAGCTGTGAAAACATCAACAACGGACCAACGCCCCCGCACTCCGACAGGAGAGAAACACAAGGTATCATCAAGGCTTCAATCAATAAGATCACCAGTTTCTGATCCATAATCCGTTGAATTCACCTCATTGTGCGCTCAAGATACGTACCGCGCATCTAGCAATAACGACCCACTTACACAGTCTCGTTCAACCAACACATGAAATCTCAATACAGCCTACATCACCAGCTCAGTGACCAACTGGGTTTCTCTGTGTCGATACTTACATCGTTCCTGAACCTTACCCACAAGCCACTTGAAACGTTCTAACCCCCCATCTACCTCATAGCTTCAGCTTCACCCAAATGTCACCCGTTTCCAAGTCCACAGCTGAGCAAGCCATAGCTCCCAGATTTATAATGAACCTCCGTCGTAGACCGGATCACTGACACTGGAACTCAAACGCCTCTTTATGTTGATTTGTTTATTGGATGTCATAATGTCATCGCCTAATAATGTATGGGCGCTAAAGTAGAAGGGGCTTTTCCCAAAAAAAACTGAGTTAATTTGATGGGTTATGTTGAATTGTTAATTCTGGGTTAGGCCTGTTTGATGTTGCTTAGGCTGCCTTATTGAGGGTGCGTAAGACTAGATCTCTGGCCATGTTTAGATTGCGAGATAGAGCAAGCAGTGCCTCAAAATGCGAGTTTAGTTATTTCAAGATCTTTGCATAGAAGTTATTGTGTATAAGAAGGTGGGTTCTCTCGACCTAGGTGTTATTCGTAGGTAATCTATTAACTTAAATTGTCTACTCAGGTATTAAGAACAGAAACGAAACAGGTCCTCCAGAAACGCGCTTATAGGTATCTATAGGGTGGGGGATAAAAAGGGCAAGTGGGGTTAGTGATATACACCTTATATAAACGCAGCGTCATACGCAAAAGCTAGTTTTAGACTTTCTTCCTCCTCGTAAACAGCTATTTTTAGCTGCGCCCTGGCTCAGAATATTATATAAAGCTAAGTCGGGACCTGGTCTAGCCTGATACGCTCTGAGCCGTAGAATTTATCCCCACTCCTACTCAAGAGCTTTAACGTTATCTCAATAATATCTATTAATACGCAAGAATACAAAAAGGGGGAATAAGTAATGCCTAGTCCCACAGTCCAAAATCAATTGTTGTACAATTGATTTAATTTACCCCAATTTACAAGGGGTAGACGTGATTTTTAACAGGGGTTAGACTTGAATTTCAAATAGCTAGAGTACAGAGAGATCAACTAACACTCGAGGCGGCATGTTACGACCCAACACATTCTGACGCACGTGAATGAGTGCCCCACTTTTTCTCCCAATCAACAGCTACCTATCCTGTAACAAGTCGAATGCACGCCATTCGACTTACATGACGAAGGAAGATAGACAGAGTCGAACCGACTACGTTCGACTCGCATATCTCTCAGTATATATACACATTCATTTAGCAGTAGATAGAACTTAGCTCACCAGCTATCAATAAAGCATCTTTACATCAATAAGCCTAGCATGCATTACTTAATCATTAAGAGACGTGACACTTCACATCGCTCAGCACCACGCCCTACGTTATCTGCAAACATAAACCTAGCACGGACTAGTTTACCTGTTTGGAAACCCAACCGTCACACGTGTAACGGTTGCACAAGCCGTTAAACCACAGGGCAAAAGATCGGGCCATAATCGCTATGCAAGCAATTATGGGTGTGCTACAGCTGCCTTATAGAAGCCTTATAGCGCTGTTACAGGCACGAATCGTAACACGGCACGTCAGCCTCATAGGACGAATGGAAGCATATTAGTTTGCGAGAAAATAACATATTAGGAGAGATAACAAACAATACGCAAGAAGCGGCACGCGGCATATCAGTAGGAAGAAACTCATGTGATGCATACCAAATATGACGAATGTTAGTCCGTATAGTGGCAATTCCTTGCGTAGGGTAGATGTGTTTTCTATGTTGTCTCCTTTCCCTTTTCTTAAGGAAAGAGCAGTCCCACTATGATCCATCGAAATACAACTGTTGGCTGCATGGTCCTGCCAGCATGGATGAAAAAGGAAATGGCTACATACTTCACCCCTCACAGATAACAAACAACAGGCCGCGACTACCCGGACCACTGCAGTCATCACTGAGTTATGCTGTGTAAGGCTCGGAAGCTATCGATTCCGTCGATGATTAAGCGCCGAGAAGGGCGGGGTAATAGAATATATAAGACTAAGAGAGGCAACAAGGTCGATTACGAGGCATCAATGACGACCTGACCGGACGCCAAGAGTCAAGAGTGGGGGAGCTGTCAAGATAACCAGCCCTACCGAAAATCGGTATTCCTCCTACCCTGATCTGATGTACTGAAATGCACGAACCGTGCGGACTGGCCAATCATATGACACAATCTCAATCTCTACAACCACATCAAAAAAATTCACCAAACTTCAAACTCGTCGCAACACTGCAATCTAGCTTAAAATCAATTTATACTATAGGAAAATACTTTATTATTATCTTGCTATATATACTACTTTTATGTATTTTACTTACTATAATGTCTTCGACCTTGCCCCCCATAGTTTAATAGCGTGGTTTTTTTTTCTATGGCATTTTCTACGACCTAGCATGCAAAGTCGTAGCTGAATGGTTGATAGGAAGGTGTGATTGAATGGGTTGAATTTGTTGCTCTCGCCTGGTCAGTGGCTTGTCATTGTGCAGTCTAGGGTAGCAGTTTCTCGTATAGGACAATCCAGCCAGAATTAATTCTGTAATTCTGAATTGCGCAAGAATAGGTTGTCCGAACTTATCAAAGTGTCACCGTTGGAAAGAGGGGAAACTGACTCTCCTACCTTCAGTAGCTTATGATTAATCGTCTGGGGTCGCTGAGATATGAACATTTTAATTTGAATGGGGAGATCCTACGGTGAGCTTGATGGGAATCATGTATCACGGGATCTCTTAAATTATATGAAATTTTTAAATAGAAGACATCCAGTCCGTGGTGGGTACAGTTTCAAGTGGCTGAGATACAACAGGACACAGGGACGCAGTGAAGGCGGCGCGCTTCCTGGGCAGCCGAAGCACGTCCCCTTATTCGCCATATTTACGCCCTTCTGAACCTTACCTATACGCGACACATGTAATTATGACCATTCCTTTAGTTGCCTTTGCAATTTCACCAGCCTTTGTCTCCTCAACCGGCCGTTGAAGCCTGAGTTGCACCTGGATTGGAACGCCATCCCGTGTTACTGTAGAGCAGAGCCCCGTGCTGAAGTAGTAGTATCAAAAGGGTTGACGCTGGAAGAGACCAAAATAGACATTTAGCTACGGAACCAGGTGATTCAAGAGGGGTAAGGCCAGTAGGGCCGCCGATAGCTGGTGGGGGACGGGCAAACAACTCATAGAAAGGTTTGCAGAGCCATGCGAGGAGCATAAGTAGGAGCAGCCACGATCGTGTGAATTGTCAGTTCTGTTCGCTACACTCGTTCTGTAATACTGTGCACCACCCTCCCGGTACTATTGAAGAGGATGTGGGCGTTAGAGTCAGCACTGTGCGCGGTGTTCACGCCGGAAGGTAGGGCGGCGTCGATATTGTGGTCATCTAACACCCTATAACGAATTTACTGCTAGAAAAGTAAACGTTACCGTAGTGCAGCCCTTCCCACCCGTTTATAGTAGCCTTATGCATCACCTAACCGAGGAAACCGCAGCAGAAAGCTAGCTTTTCAAACCGAAATATACGCTGAGGAATCATGTAGCCAGCAACAGTCTACCCGAAGTTGACATGCCACAAGAGTATCACGGCCTTCCACACCAGCCCGTGTAGCGTCCTGGGCTCCGGATTTTCTAGGATATAGTCCTCAAGTCTTTCCTCCGTATAGAACGTGGTTAGTTGTTGCGGTGAGGGGTGACCACTCGCCTCGGCATTGATGAACCCCACAGTGATAAGCAAATTGACAAACCACAGGCGGAGACCTAAGGGCGACCCGCCGGTCTCCTTGTGCTCCTTCTTCCGCCGAATATACGTCTTCGCAAGAGTCTTCAGAGTGACAGGACCTCCTTCAGCGCCGTCATCAGCGCTGCCTCAAGCCGCGGCAGGGTGATGTTCATGCCATCTCGCGGCCTATAAGTTGTCAGATAGGTGAGTTCGCTTCTCCAACTTCCTTAGCTTTTTAAACTTACAAGTACCCTTGATTTGCGAGCGCATTCAGGCCGGGGCACGGTGCTCGGTCTGCAATGTTACGTCTGATGTAGGAATGGTCTTCCCCGCGAATTTTTCTCGCTTCCTCGTCTCGCCCCTTGGTCTCGAAGTTCAAGAGAGCTTTTACCGCATTCAACAAGGTGAAAAACATTGTGCTTATCGATATTCAGTGTGCTGCGTGGAAATGTGCTCAGGCTGCTGCCACTGATTTATATACTTTCAGGCTATTCTGACTCAGCCAGCCCCTGTTGAGTGGCTGCGCCCGAGTAGCTCGCTTGGTTCCTCTCTCACCCTAAGCTCACCTAGAACAAGTCCAACCAACCAAATGTAAACCACCCATCCTAGCCGCACGGCAAGTTCCGCAATAAGCCAATGGCATCACAAGCACCACCCCTTCGTGCATCTGTCGGAATTCGATGAAGTACTAGACATTGAATGCACTTGGCATGTGATAGTGTGAGGAAAGAATGAGATCAGCTTTACAACGATGCGCGTCACAGATGATGAGTCGGTGACTGGATTGGAGGGCTAGTCCTTTGTTATGCGAGAAGCGGCTTAAAGCTCACGGAAGACCTTTCATCTCTTGCAGTCTTCTCTTCCCTGCGCCCAACTCGAAGCCTAAGTACTCGTTCATAGCAGATTGGGTCCCAGAATTCTCACCAGAGGCCTATCTAATCGAAATGGACCACCCAAAGATGTCCTTCCGGCCCTCATTCATTGAGCGGACCATTATCTCGATATTCCACCTCATCAACAATTTCGTGTCGTGGTTCAAGTTGCCCGCCATCTTGGGGGCGCTGAATCTCGCCGCCATGCGCATTGAGCTGCGAGGTTATAATCTCCACGATGGCTACGCGTCCGCTTCTGCTCAGGGAAATTCTCAAGAAGAGCCCATGGATGACGAACGCTATCTGAATGCACGTCACTCGGATGGGAAGTTTAACTCGCTCGAACTTCCCCTCATGGGCTGTGCTGGAATGCGCTTCGGTCGAAACTTCCCAAGAAAGTATTGCCAGAAACCGACAGAAGATCGACTCTGGACACCAAATCCAAGAGTCGTCAGCGAGCGCTTCATGGCACGCAAACCGGATGGCTTCATCCCGGCCACAACGCTCAATCTGCTTGCTGCTGCTTGGATCCAGTTCCAGACACACGATTGGTTCAATCATGAGCTGGTAAGATCTGACGCATTCCAGCAATAGAAGACGTGAAAACGGACAGCCAGCTGACCCTGATTGACAGAGTGACGAGTCCTTTAATATCCCGCTGCCTGTTGGCGACCGATGGTCGGACGGCCGTATGGAGCTTCCTCAGACGAAGCCTGACGCCACTCTTGACCCTTTCGACCTCAAATGCCCAGGGTACAAGAACTTGAACACCTCCTGGTGGGATGGCTCACAGATCTATGGGTCAAGTGAGGAGGCGACTTCAAAGTTGAGAACCCGAAACCCTGATGGAAAGCTGATGTTTACTGAGAGCGGTATAGAAGCCTTCCTACCCCAAGACAAAGATGGTAATCCCCTCACTGGCTTTAACAATAATTGGTGGATAGGCATGGAGATACTGCATACCCTGTTTGCTCTTGAGCATAACTCCCTTTGCGATATGTTTCGAAAAGCATACCCCAACTGGACTGGGTAAAGCCGCTTCTATGGATTTGCCCTTGAAGTTGTAGCTAAAGATTCCTATAGCGACCAGATCTTTGACAAAGCTAGGCTGGTCAACTGCGCGCTAATGGCAAAGATCCACACAGTGGAATGGACTCCTGCTATTCTCGCACACCCTGCTCTTCAGATTGGTATGAATGCCAACTGGTGGGGCCTTGCTGGTGAGACCCTTACAAAGCTGGCTGGGAGAATATCGAAGAGGAGCGAGATCATTTCTGGCATTCCCGGTTCAGGGGTTGACCATGACGGCATTCCCTACAGCCTCACAGAGGAATTTGTATCCGTTTATAGGATGCACTCCCTCATTCCCGGTAAGGCATCCTGTTGATTATTCCCCTTATATCGTTCTAAGTAAGGGTTTCAGAAAATATCGCCTTCTTTAACGCGAAAGATGGGAAGCACCAAACCACAATCCCTATAGTAGATATGACATTTAAGAATGCGCAGAAGCCTTTTTCTAAAGGCCTCTCGTTCGCCGACATGTTCTACTCCTTTGGCATCAACTATCCTGGAGCCATTACCAACAATAACTACCCAAATTTCTTACGCGACTTGACTTCCCCGGATGGCCTCCACCGGGACATGGGTACTGTTGACATCTTACGCGACCGTGAGCGCGGCGTCCCGCGGTACTGTGACTTTCGACGTATGCTGCGTATGCATGTCCCGACTACATTTGAGGAGCTGACTGGCGGCAACAAGGCGCTCGCCACAGAGCTCTCCGAGGTGTACAACGGAGACATTGAGGCCATCGACACACTGGTCGGCTCGCACAGTGAGCCTGTGATCCCCGGCTTCGGCTTCAGTGAGACCGCGTTCCGCATCTTCATTGTCATGGCATCGCGGCGGCTCAAGAGCGACCGCTTTATTGCTGGGCAGTGGAATGCCAAGACATATACGAAAGAGGGTTTCCATTGGGTGCAGCATACGACGATGAAGGATGTGCTGATCAGGCATTTTCCTGAGCTAAAGGAGGCGCTAAAAAAGAGTAAGAATGTGTTTGCGCCTTGGGTTCAGTTGGGCGAGTCGAAGAAGTATCAAGGGTTTGAGACGACTGTTTCGGAAGTCGCCTGAAAGGGGGGATTCGATTTCTGACGAGTTCAAGTTTCCTATCTGATCTATTTTAGTCTAGATTGTACGTTTCAGTTGACGAAACGAGTTACAACTAAATAAGTTTGAAATACCATGAGAAGCTTGATCAGACACGAGCAACGAAATGGCAGTAATAGAAAGAAATAGGACGTGAGAAGAACATGCAGGGCTTTATTTAGCTGGAATGGTATGGCATTCGGATTGGATCAGAATGAGAATCTACGGGTCTAGCTAGACGAAGCAGCGGCACATTAAAGATCACTTCACGATATGGTTGAAACGCAGAAGAAAGTCATCGTCACCCCGGAGCAAGAGTTTTCACACGCCTCACAGCCTCCGGCGGCATCAGATGCAGCCCCTATATCCGTATGTATGGCACGTTTTTGTGGGGGAACGGAAATTGGCGCCCTCTCATTGGTGTGTACCCCTGTAGATCCTTTTTTACTCCAAAAAGGAGTTGCACATAATAGCCCCTATTCTATCTTTTTCATTAAAATTGGACAGTTGGCCCTTCTTATTCGCCACACTATCTTCCTCCACTGCTAGAATCATCACCAGTTTTGCTTTTTCTCATTTCCAACCTCTAACATCTTCGGCGCTGCTAAACTAGACCATACTACTGCCGAAAAGAAGGCATATGCTTGGGTGTCACGTGCGAGTCAAGGGTCTTATGATGAACAGCAGATCTTTCAGGGGCAGACACTTAAATTAATAACAACACACAACATAAATAAACTGGTTTGGATCAATAGACCCAATACACCTACTGTCTGACAATTAAGATCTCAACTGCATCTCAGCAATCCGCGCACCTAGGCGATTATATTGATATTAAGCCTAAGACTTATTATATATTATAGAGGTAAGTTAATAGGTTGATAATTTATAACTACTAAGCACTAACGTGTGTGATAAGCAAGTGCTCCAGACATGCAAGTGCTCCAAACATTCCAGCCCATGATTTTCAAATCAATACAATAATACCATCAAGTATCTAATCAATTAAAACTACTTACTATACTCTTCATCAGAGGTCTCAATACCTACCGGACATGTCCTTGCATTATGCACAGCCTTGCCGCATATACCGGTAGTGCTTAACGGCTTGGTGTTGCAGCCGTATTAGTCATATGTAATATTTGATAACACTTTACGTGACAGGACACGTCGGGTTCCACAATAAATCCCTGTTCTGATCAGCACTACCATTTCTTTTTGTGGAACAATGTAAAATCAACTCTACACCCTGGCAATTATTAACCCTACTAGGCTTAAAGTGGGTCAATCAAATCAACTCTACTAGAGTTAATTTAGTCATTAGTTACTAGGGTCAGCCGACGGAAACGCAACGCGTTTCGTGTTTTAGGTTTTCTAATTTCAAGTGCGGTAGAAGAAACGCAGTGCGTTTCCATAGGAGAAATGTGGGTCAAAAACCCTACACGATGATTGGTCTAAAACAGGAAACGCAATGCGTTTCTGCTAGTAATACTTGAGTAGGATGCGGCTCTATATCGAGGTTTGGCCTATTAGCCAACGCGCGAGCACTGAAATCAACTACCTCATCGAGGCATCTTTCAAGACTGAGAGCCGCATGACAGCCTCGGCGAAGCACGACAGCTTTATCTCCTACCTGCAGGATAAGGGCTGGCCAGTATTTTAAGGTTTAGGCCTAGATCCAGGTTACTCAATCATAGGTATACTGCCCTATAAGTTAGATGTTGCTGGCAGGTGATAGCCTAGAGTAAGAAGTTTTACTTAACCTATATATACCGGTAACCTAAGGCATATTTAGCTATAATACTATTATTATATTACCTAATTAAAATAAATATAGGACTATTTATTTATATTAGCTAATATATATTTAAGGATAAGTATAAGCTATAAAACCTTAAATAAGTTACAAATTCTCTGCTTTAAAACAGGTTTATTAAAGAGCTTAATAAGATATAAAAAAGTATAAATTACTATAGGTCTATAATAAGTAGTATATTTAGTTTTATATTAATATACTTAAGTAGATCTATATTATAAGATATTACTTATCTCTCTTTTTGGCATTATTACAGGTTAGTAGATATTATTAGGACAAAGTTAAGGCTCTTAGGTAGGAGCAGGGATAAATTTAATGGCTTAGAGTATATCGCGCTATATAAAGTCCCGGCTTGGTTTTAATAATATTCTAAGCCAGGGAGTAGATAGCTATTTATAATAAATAAGAAAAGCCTAAAACTAGCTTTTGCATATAATGCTATATTTATATAAGCTTTATATTATTAACCCTACTTGCTATTTTTATCTCCTATTCTCTAAATAGCAGTAAGTGCGTTTTCTAGAGGGGTAGACACGGGGTAGAGATGTATAGGCTGTGGTTAGTGTTAAACAGGTGCTGGGGCCTCACGTGCAAGCAGGGATACTTTAAGATTATAACCGAAATGGTAAAACCTCTAAGGGGAAGATTTTAACAGAACATAACATAAATATACTAATTCACATTAATAAACCGAATACACGTAATATCTAATAATTAAGAGTCTTAATTGCATCTTAGCGACCTATGCACCTAAATGCATATAACCTTCGGTTCATTCTATTACTATGTCGGCTAAATACGCCGAGAGGACTATTAGCTATGCGTCTCCGGAGGATTAGGACTCCTGGTCCAACGAATTCAAGAAACTGGCGCATGCCTATAACCTATAGCAGTATATTAATCCGACTGATCATATCCGATGGCCTCAGCGACCAGAACTTCTAGAAATCTGAGACTACCCCAGATAAGCAGATCCGGATGATCCTGATAGTGGCATAATGACGCCCGGCTTAGATTACGTACCGCCCCGGCGAATTAGAGAGTTAATATCTAAAGGAAGAGCAGAATATAAGCATGATATTAGGATTTACTCTCTGAAAGAAACAGCATATAGAGAGACGAAGAAATAAGAGCAGAAGCTGGTTAAGTTTATCCTTAAGATGGTCTTGGCTATGTATTAGAAAACATCCTGCGTCACAGGAGACCGATTGGATAAGTAGTATCAGGAGCTATAAAGATCTAGAGTGGTATATAATAAATGCCTTTGACCTAAAGTGCATAATAAGTACCACAAAGCCATATATACAGCCCCGAAGATTAATAAACTTAACAAGTAGGTAACAAAGTAGGAGATAACTATAGCTAAAGTAATTAGTAAGAAAGTCCCTAATACTCTTAATATATAATACTAGGCAGAAGACCTAAACTAAGTAATATATTATATCCTCCCTAGCTAGGTATCTACTTTCTGATAACACTAATGCCCTTAAATCCTTAATAATTCCCTTAATTATTAAGAAGTCGCTGCTAATATTTAATATAAAGCCAAAATGGCTAATATTAGCAGAAGGCCATTAGGAATTAAGAGAGGCATATTTGCAGCTATATACGGCGCTATATCTAGGAATAATAAACCTATAGTTATAAACTGCAATAATAATACTATTAAAGTCTAAGGAGATGCCTTAGATTAGGCGATAAATGAAATATCCTATGTATATTAAGATATGCAAGGCCAAAGCCATAGGCATAGAGCATAAGGCAGCAGAAGAGAAGTATTAATAAAATGAAAATAAGCAGAGATAACTATTAATCTGAACCTAGATAGCCCTACCTGTCGAGGATGTTTAGGTTTCTATAACTAGAAAGGCTGCTAGTACTTATTCCTAGCCTAGAAAGCCGAAGGATAGGAGCCCAACTAATTAATATAATAATTAATAAATAACCATCTTAAGAATAATATTAGTTTAGTGGAGGAAGTTAAATAATTATCTAAAAGTAGAGACAGAACCACTTAGGATAAGTGACTTAGGCAGGGTATGGCATACATTAAGGCAACCTACCTAGTAATGCATAACTTTATCGCAGCCTTTAATTATGCCCCCTACCCTCTTAGATATTCTGCCATCCTTGACTCTAGATTAATAATCCATATCTTTAATAAAGTGTGCAGGTTCCTTAACTACTGACCGGCACCGTCTAGAGACTTTATCTATGCAGGGGAGTCACCAGTGGCCATTTATAAGTACAGGAATATAGATATTTGCATTTAAGGACCTTAAGGACCTTCTCTTCTTAGATTGCGAGATATAGCTTATTATATAAACTTTGCATGTAATATTATATTATACTGCTAGTTATAGAAAAGGGGCTACTACTAGGATACTAAAGGGAATAATAACTAAATCTGCAGGAAAGATGGTTTAATCCTCTGTATATTAACGGATTATTTTAACCAGTATATACTAGAGTATATCAATAAGTTAATAATAGCAGCAGCATTCCTAGCTAAATAGAAACAGTATAATTCATAGACTAAATGCCCTCCTTGCAGTAGAGATAAAACCTTTTGGCACCTTTGACTTAGACACCTAGGGCCTGAAGTACTTAAGCACCTTATAGGCTAATCTCAGGGGGTAAAGATTAGAGGGATCTCTACGGTTAAGTATAATACTTGCGGAATAGCAAAGGTAAAGCGCTAAGTCTATTAATAAAGATAAGTTCTACCTAAGAAGGCTAGAATCTGACTTACTATTGATTTCTATAATATAAGTAGGGATCTAGGCTATACTTTAGTTATACTAGTTACTAACTATTACTCTGGCTATATCTAGGACTATTATCTTCCTAATTAAACTGCACCAATGCTTATTAGTGCACTTAAGTATTTACTTAGAATACTAGAGTAATAACTCTAGTATAGGCCTAAAGTTATTAAATATAATAATAAGATCCCGGATAGTTACTAGGTAAGTAACTTCCTTAGTATTAAAAACAAGATGCACCTAAAGCCCTCTGCGCTATATGCCTAAAGTTAAAATGGCGGCATAGAGCGCTTAGGGGGTATAATTAAGGAGAAAGCTTACGCAATAAGAATTAAAGCAAAGCTGCCTTCGTTCCTTTGGGTTAAGATCTGGCGCGCTGCTATATACCTATATAATAAGACACCTAAGTATATCTATAATTAGAAGATGCTATATAAGCGTTTCTATACTTACTTTGCCTTTAGGGATAGTATGGTTATTACGGAGCATAAGCCTAATTAAACATACCTATATGTATATAGCTATAAAGCCTTTGCGATAATGACTAATACTTTGAAAAAGAAGAATTAGCAATAATAACTTAATCCCCGAGGGTAAATAGGATACCTAGTCAGATATAACTTAATAAATATCTATAGGGTCTAGAATCCGTTAACTAATAAGGTTATCTCTACTAGAGATATAATCTTTAACGAGAAGGAGATGTTCTCTAGGGATATATAACACCTTAAGGATAATTTAAAAGAACTAAACGAAGAAGAACTTATTTAGTATCTTACTGATACTAAGGTCCTATAGGGATTTAATATTAATCTGGATACTTCTACCTAAGAAGAAGATAAGAAATTAAGCGCCTTGCCTAAAGGACTAGCGTTTAAGCAGGAGGCTGTAAGTTATTTATATAGAGGGTTTGAATGTAATCCTATAATTACATAGGGTAAGACTAGCAGGATACTAATCGTAGGAGATTATAATTAAGAAGAGCCTAATGGGACTAATTACCCCTATATAACTGCTTGATTTACTCCCTACCTGACCCTGGAGACTTGCCCTTTACGGCCTGCTGCCCTTCTAGTTACTACTATTAGAGAACCTCCTGCAAGGAAGGAGGGGGAAAAGCCCCCTCAGTTACAAGCTGCCAAGATGGTATATATCCTACCTAGCGCTAGCACTTCCCCGGGACGAGATAGTATAAATGGAGCCTTTCGTGTTATTTTAACTCCGAGCAGTTACTAGGAGGCTATATTTAATGCCGGTTAACTTATATTTATAAAAGGGACTTAGAATGGCAAGGTGGTAAGTAAGCGGAAGCTCGAGAAGTAAGCAAGCTCGGCTAGCTGCCACCCTAATAGCGGAGAACCTTAGTCTACGGGAAGCCATGGGGAATCTACTAAGCTGATAGATTCTCCTAACTGCAAAATATAATTTGCAAAGCTAATAGATTTAGGTAACAGCCAACGCCGGATATACCGGCGAGATATGCTAATCTTACTAAAGAGGCATAAAGACCTTAAGAATTATCTATTAGGTAACCTATTTTATAAGGCAGAAAAGATATATCTTAAAAGCCATAAAGAAATGCACTCCTGGCGTAAGGTTTAGAGAGAAGAAGGCATAGGTAAGAAACTCCTAGACTGCATGTAGGTTTATATATACAAATTCAATAAGCACGGGTAGTTTACTAAGTGCAAGGCCTGGCTTATTATACGAGGCAATTAACAGGCCAAGTCGATACACGAGGATACCTATGCATCCATACTTACTGGCCGATCTTTCCGAATACTTATAGCTATAGCTGCTTGCTTTGATTTAGAACTTCTCTAGTATGATATCATTAACGCCTTTATTAATACTAAACTAAAATAGGATATCTATATGTAGATGCCTGGAGGCTACTAAAAGCCTGGCCTGATTCTTAAACTTTAGAAAGCACTATACGGCTTACGCCAGTTACCATTACTTTGGCAAAAGGAACTAACCACTACCCTTATAAACATTGGGTTTAAATCTATACCTTACGAGCTATACTGTCTCTTAAAAGGAGGAATATTAATATTCTTTTATGTAGATAACCTTATTATTGCCTATAAGAAGACTAATTAAAAATCGGTTAAATAGATAATAGGCAAGCTTAGAGAAAAATACTAACTCTCTGGAGGAGATATACTACAGTGGTTTCTTAGAATTAAGATTATTTGCAACTAAAACTAACATCTAATTTAGCTATCGCAATTATCATTTATGGATAAGATTACTAGTTATTTTAGGATTTAAAGGGGAAAGCCTTCCCTTACTCTAATAACTATGAAAGAACTTCTTCTAAATGAAGAGTATATATTAATAGCATTAATATAGTAGTATTAACGCAAGACCAGATTAGTGCTCTACCTGGCAGTAATTACTCGACCTGATATTGCCTTTACTATTTCTCGACTTTATTAATTCAATATAAACCTAAGTAATAATTACTATAAGGCCTTAGACCACCTATTCCGGTATCTGCAAAACACCAGGGCACTTATACTATAACTTAGCGGAATAAATACTTTTAATATATATAGTAATACTTTCTTTGCCGATAATATAATTAATCAGAAGAGCTTGCAAGCCTATGTAATAAAGCTATTTAGAGGGACTATTAGATGGCGCGCTAATAAGCAGGATACTATGACTACCTCTATAACAGAGGCAGAGTTGCTAGCACTTGCGTAGGCTGCAAAGGAGTCTATATTCATCTCTAGATTAATCACCGAGCTCGGTGTGACCCTTGATAATAGAAGTATTATTATTTAGTGTAATAACGCGCAGACTATTTGGCTTATTAATTCTAATATAGGGCTCCTGCAGACCAAACTTCGACATATTGATATCTATAACCACTGGCTACGCCAGGAAGCACTTACTAACCGGATCTTAATCCGGCATACTCCTATTACCGAGATGATTATAGATGGCCTCACGAAGGCATTACCTGCTTAGCAGTTCTAGAAGTTTATCACACAGGTTGGCCTAGTGGATATCAAGGATAGGATTCAAGAGAGAAGGACTAAGGAACTCACTGCAGAGGACTTTATTAGAACAGAGGAACATCTCAATAGAGAAAGAGCCAAATAAGGGATCAGAAGGATAGCTAACCTAATAAGAGAAATACAGACTGCATAGACTGAGCCACGATGGCCAGTCTGGGGGGGTGTGTTAAACAGGTGCTGGGGCCTTACGTGTAAGCAGGGATACTTTAAGATTATAACCGAAATAGTAAAACCTCTAAGGGGAAGATTTTAACAGAATACAACATGAATATACTAATTCACATTAATGAACCGAATACACGTAATGTCTGACAGTTAGACGGAAAGGGAGAACACAGTGTGTTTCCGGTCTACATATATCAGTAGGGTCTGGGTCAGGTAGAACTCGAAACTCAGCAATAAAAGGACTAGAACTCCACTTAACTTGAACTTTCTCGGGGTCCTTTATTGAAGCTCTCTTTTAAGTGAAAGTGGAATGCGAGGAAGATACAAGGATTATCAGCCAAAAGGATCGCGAAGCGTCCACTTTCAGCGAAAGTGGGCGGCTCAATAGAGATGTAGGTCCCTGTCTTTATTAGCGTGGTTTTATGTTGTATGTGTTTTCCATTGGATTCAGACCTGTATCCGCCTCGCAGCTAAGATAGGTTAACAATATGACGCAAGTTCACAGCTCTTGAGACGGCATCTGCCCACTATTTTCACTAAAAGTGCCTTTCCTCGGAGGCTAATACGAACCACCTGCAGGTCTCCCATATTGAGTCCAGACAATTGATGACAAAAATCGGACACCATTATGTACAGTAGCTAGCCGACGTATCCTAAAAGTGGCTTGTATCATATCATTCGTGACGTAATACTTGAAACATTCTTAACTGACCGATTTATAATTTAATTTCAATTGGACCACTCAGAAAATATAAAGCACGGCTTGCTCCTTGAAACTTTCCGAAGTATAATGTAACTGCAGGAACGATGGAGAATCCCGAGTACGACGAACCTGCAAGGCCAACATCCAACCATATTTGCCTTGACTGATAATTTTGTCAGTTTTAATACTAAGCATATAAACTTTAATCGTATGCTAAAAGCTGGAAAGTAAGTTGATAGCCGGGCGGGGAATTCCGACGGGTCAGTCCTACGAGGCCGAGGTTCCCCAGTATTTACCATAATTTGAATTTGCCTCAGCTGCAACACTAACTACCGAAACCTTAAGCTGATGTGAGAGGTTGGAATATGCCGACCTCCGGCTGAGGAATCCGATTTGGAAGTCCTACGTAGTGGATGCTCCTGCCCACAAGCTGCAGGCGCCATCAATCATTATACCCTACCTTCCTAATTTCATTATCCGCTTCTACATCACACGCTAAGTCTATCTGCGAATGACCGGAAAGTTTAACATGACGCAAATTACAAAAACAGCGAGCAACCAGGCAACAGATTGGTGTGGGATGTAGGTCTAGCAATTCCACATGTTAACTATTTTCTCCATTGTTAATATACTTTCAATGAAAAATAAAAAAAGATGACTCATTATTAGGTCACGTTGGAATCGCTCTTTTAAAAACCTTATTATATTACTGCTATGAGGTAAGTACGATATAATCATGATTTAATATCAAAAGAAGCATAACGTGGTTAATAAGTAAATAGGTCAGACAAGTAAGCGAGTCAAAAATCTCAACCTTTATACTTTTAATCCATTTAAAAACAACATAAACTATCTAATTAATTAAAATCACTTACTATACTCTTCCCCAGGGGTCTTAATACCTACCTAATAGGTCCTTATATTATGGCCAGCTTTGCTGCATACCCTATAACGCCAAATACCTAGTTATATTAACCCTACTTAATTACTACTTCTTAATAATTCCCTTACTAGTTATATACTAATATCTATCTAATTAATTACTTATAATACTTCCTATATAGTTATTGCCCCTCCTTATTATAATTTAGTCCTTTTTATTATTTAGCGCCAGCTTAGTATCTTATTTATATCTTAAAGATTTTAGAGCTTACTCCTTAATAAGATAACTTTATATATAACTGCCTTTATTACTTTAGTATTTAATTTTAAAGCTTTAATTATTAACTCTAAGGAGCTACTCTTATACCTTTTAATTTACCTTTTAAGGTATTTAAACTAAGATTAGGGCTTAATTACTATATTTAGGGTCTTTAAAGTCTAAGTAGTTAATAGTTTAGTAGCCTCCTTAGGAGGCATTAGAGTTTATAGCTATATATTAAGTTTTAAGATTATATTTTCTAGGTTAAAAGGAGTAAGCCTAGCTCCTTTAAAACCTCTTTAAATATTACTTTTAGTAAAAGTAGCTTTAAATATAACATAAAAGGCAGAAAAGAATTTAATCTTAGAAATATAGGGTATAAAATATCTAATTAGATACTTTATTTCTTAATTATATGCCTTTTTTAGTAGCCTAAAGTATCTAATATTAAGAGGCTAAAGTTATAATAATTAGGTTTCTAACTATAATAAACTAAGCCATACTAGGTTTATTATTAGCAGATTATATAAGGCATATAATTAAGCTTATCGAAGTATTATATCTCTTAATAGTAGATTTAATACATATTAGGCTTAATTAATATAAAGAAGTTTTATTAATAGCTAATAAGCTAGAATCTATAAAAGTACTAATAAATATAGTTTATATACTAGATATAATCTTTAGGTAATTATAGTTATAGTTATAATCCTGGTAAAGAGATTATGGTTAGAGTTATAATCCTCTGTAGGTAATTATAGTCTAAAGTGTAATTATTCTAGGAGTCTTTAATAATAGGTTTAAGAAAAAGTAAGGTATATGTGATATAACTGCAGGGTTTATAATATAATATCTCCTCTCTATTAGGTCTTGTCCTTAAGACCTATATATTACCTGTTAGGCCAACCTCGTCTTAGTAGGTTATAACTTAAACTTATATTAATTTTTCTAGGATGCTAATATAATGTTAGGTTGCATAATAAAATGTTTATCTAAGAAATCTAAAAAACTAATTATCCTATAAGAGGCGATTAAAAACTTATTTAGGTCTGGTAATAAGGTTCCTAAGAGAAGGGATATAACTAAGGATTATACTTTGCTCTATTAATTTGCAGTTAAAAATAGTCTTTCTGCTGCAATACTATGCATATATTATTTTAAAAATAAGAAGAAGTATTATTTCAATGATATTAAGAAGTCTAGCTGCTGCCTTAAGTGTGTTTATTAAAGTCGTTCTTATAATGGCATTTATATCGTATTTACTTATATAAGTACTTTATTCCTTCTTTCTTATATATATTAACTTTAATAGTAAATTATTTAGTAGATTAGTAAGAGAAGTTAAAGGCTTAGGAAGAAGAGGCTAGTAATAAGGTATTAATTCTTTATAAAGAGCTTATAGAATTGCAGTCTTCTTTGGCTAAGGCAGTAAGTTACTTATAATAGATTTATAAGATTAAGAAGAAGGTAAAGGAATAAAATGCTAAGTTATTTAAGCAGGGAATATAAGAGCTTAATAAGGAGGATAATATTCTTCCTGCCTTATAGTCTTATAAGAAATAGGTAGTTAATAATCTTTAATTATTAGGCATTCCTAATAATATTAACTAGGTATCCTTAGGCCTTAGTAAGGAGTTTAATAATATTAGGCCTTTAATAAGTTCTAGGGTTAGTAAAAATTCTTTAGGAGTTACTAGGTATTAGCAAGGTATTTTAGGGGTTCCTATATATTTTTATTTTCTAGGTAGTTTTTCTATTTTATAAGATATTCCCTTTAACTATTTATTATATAGGTCTTCCTAATTACTTTTACTTTATAGACTTCTAGTCCTAAGATTTCTTATAGTTTATTACCTATTTTAACTTATATTATATCTGCTACTAATTCAAGTAATAAAACATAAAAGACTAAATAGAGCCTAACTTTTAGTAGTAAGTCTAGTTTATAGTTATTTTCTAAGATTTTCTATAGTACTTTATAGGGTCTAATAAATTTATAGTTTAGTTTATAAGTTAGTTAATCTATTTTAATATTTTTTATAGCTAAGTAGATTATATCTCCCTCCGAAAAGGTTAATCTTTTTAACTGTTTTAAGTTATAGTAGTTTTTTATATATTCTCTAATAAATTTAAGTTTTATTTTTATTTCTTTATCTAGATTTTTAAGGTTATTACTTTTAAGTATAGCAGCTAGATTAATTAATTTTTCTTATTATATATTATAGTATATATTTAGTATAAATTTAAAATTAATATAAATTAGTATAAGCTTTATACTTTTATTATATATAGTATTATAGGCAAGTTAGGCTATTAGTAGTTTCTTAACCTAATTATTTTATTTATAGTTAATATAATATTATAAGTACTATTTAAATACTTAATTTATTTATTTAGTTTATCTATTAACTTGCAGTTAAAATGCTATTATAAGTTAGTGGTTTAGTTTAAGTTATACTATAAGTAATTATTAAAATATTACTATAAATATAGGTCTTTTATCTAAAAGGATTTCTATAGGTAGGCTATATATACTAATAATATATTAATAAAAAATATAGGAAAGTTCTTCTATATCTATAGATTCTTTATATAGCAAATAATATAAGAATTTTATAAGTTAATTAATTATAACTATAATACTATTATAGAAGATTCTAGTTAAGGGTTTTTTTAATAAAGGTAACTTTATAATAAAGTCTATTATAATTAAGTCCTAAGGTTATTATGCTACTAGCAAGGGTTATAATTATCTATATGGTTTATATCTTTATGCCTTTGTTTTTATATATAAGTTATATTATTTTATAACTTATTTAACTTATTTCTTTTTAAAATAGTAGTAGCCTAGTTCCTGAAGTTATTTTATTATTTTTATAACTCCTTGGTATCTATATAATAGGTATATATAGATTTTATAGATAAATTCTTATTTTACTTTTTCTTATTTATCTTAATCTATAAGGGATTATATTAGGTATTTTTATCTCTGTGGTTTTTATTTATAGATTAAGTATTTATCTATAATTTATTTAATTTATTTATCTTATCCTAATCTGAAATACCAAGAGAGGTAGCTTATACTGGCTTCTTTAGGTTTTTTATATATATCTTAATAGTATTCTTTTAGTTATTATATAGAGATATACTTCTTAAATCCGATGTAATGTTGTTTTTCTTCTTCTATTAACCCCTTATAAGTTATGGCAATAGTTTTAATAGGTTATGCAAACTAATATTCTCCTTTAGAGTTGGTTTCTAAGAGTTATTCTTTGGTCTTAATAGTTCTTATATTAAAATCAGGTTATTAACTAATAGCATCTATATATCTATTATTAGTCTCTTTATAATGCGCTATAGTGAAATTAAATTTATATAGGTATTCGGCATAATATAATTATTATTAGTTTAGCTCTTATATTATTATAAAGTAAGTTATGTTTTTATAATTAGTAAATACTTTTACTAGGTATTTACTTCCTCTAAGGTAGTATTTAAATTCCTTAAAGCAGTTAATAATAGCTAGGAATTCCTTATTATAGATAAGGTAGTTAAGCTCTACTTTATATATCTTATAAGAGTAGAAAGCAATAAGGTATAATATACTATTATTATCTTATTATCCTATTTATCCTCCTAAGGCAAAGTTAGAAGTATTATATTACGACCCAACACATTCTGACGCACGTAAGATAGGTACCCCCACTTTTTCCTCCAGTAAACATCCACCTACCCTACAGTAAGTTAAATACACGCCATTCGACTTATATAACGAAGGAAGATAGATAGAGTCAAACTAACCATATTCGACTCGCATATCCTTTAGTATATATACATATTTATTTAGCAGTAGATAGAACTTAGCTTATTAGCTATTAATAAAACATCTTTATATTAATAAGCCTAATATATATTACTTAATTATTAAGAGATATAATACTTCGCATCGCTTAGCATCACGCCTTACGTTATCTATAAACATAAACCTAGTATGGACTAGTTTACCTGTTTAGAAAACCTAACTGTTACATATTAATAGCTCTTATTTAGACCGTACTATATAACGCTAAGCAATATCTACGCAATGGCACCTGCTACTCTAAGCCGACCCTTGACCGCAGGATGTACCTAACACGGTACTCCTCCTGAGGAAGTATGACCCCTCGCAGAAGAACTGCAGGAGGTTCTAATAGAAATAAACGAAGAAGACGAGATTCAGAGTCCTCCTATTCACCCGAACTCCCATAAGGACGAAGTCAAGAAACTCAAGAAAAGACTTTATGACCTGGGAAAATAGTATAATACCCTCTTAGATAACGCTAAGAATAACGCCAAGATCGCGCAGAACAGGATTAAGGCCTTAGAGAAAAAGGTGGCCGACCTCGCCGAGATCGCAGAGTTACTTAGAAAAACAGCTAAGAATAGTCAGAAGCTATATAGGGAACATATCAAGCATACTGCAGCTCTCACTGCTACCGGAAAAGATCCTAGAGAGATCCTTAGACCTTATCAGCCTGATTTATTCAATGGTGATGCCGATAAACTACAAGGATTCCTTACCAGCCTCCGGAGCTACCAGATGTATTACCTAATCCAGTTTACCACTAAAGAACTATAAGTTCGACATAGAATAGGATTCCTCAAGGACAAGGCACTACAGATAATAGAACCTATTATCCGCGACTATATTAATAATCCACCCCACGAACAGAAGCAAATAACTAAATATATCTATAAGAAATATAAATACTTTAAATCTAAACTCAGGAATGCTTTCAGAATCATAGATAAAAAACAAATAGCAGAAATAAAGATCTAGTAACTCAAGCAGAAAGGATCTGCTGCAGATTACCTCGCGGAATACCACTACCAAGCAGTAAAGCTAAACTAGGGCAAAGAAGCACATATAGCATAAGTATATTTAGGACTCAAATCCGAGGTAAAAGATGCCATAGTAAACATTAGGCCTAAGCCAAAGAACTTAAATAAACTTGCCAGTATTACTATAGAAATCAATAATTAATAGTATAAATAACGCAGAGAGAAACAAGCTAAGAAACACAGAGGATTATATAATCCCCGATAAAACACCAAACAGCAAAACGCCAATCAAGGATGCAAAAGATATATTAACACCTAACACGGAACTAAGCCCAGACCCATGGTCCTCGGAGCTACGCAGAGGGATAACAGTAAAAAGCCCTGTAACATATCTAAAGTCAAGTATTATAATTATAACTAATTCAGATATATCGCCAACAGATATCCAGAACCTAAGAAACCTAGAGACCCTAACCGAGGTAAGCACACCCTAGGAGCAACTAATAAACAGGAACCCCAGATAGCCATATAAACCCAGACCCTAGGAATAACACAAAGCCTATATAACACGACGGCTCTACGTAAAACCTATGCATTAATATATAACTGGTATCTATACCCAGATAGTTCTATCAGGGAACTATAAGACAAATTCCCAACAGAAGAAGACGCAAAAACCGGAAATACACCCCGAATTCTATTACCACATCAGACAAAGATAAACAAATACCGAAAAGAGAAATAAGAAGATCTAGAATACCAAAAAGAGGAGAAGGTAAAGTTTCATGCCTAATACCTCAGGAGAAAAAAAGAAAATAGGTAAAAAAAGCAAGAAGCAGAAAAAGCATTCCGATAATAATATATAAAAGGAAAATTCAGAACAACTAAAACCTTAGGCATAATAAGGGAATAAAGACTCTTAAAATAAGAAATCAAGGAATACCTAGAAAGTCTATAAGGGAAGGAGACTACCCCTAATAAGGGCAAGCAACCCAAAGCACTCCAATAAGTGGATAAAATCCCAGTTAGAATCACCCTACGAGACACCAAACAGGTCTTCCAGAAAGGACAAGAAGCAGAAGCAAAGATTCGCACCTACCACTATTAATAATCCCGTTACATAGGACACAGAGGAGGAATAGCATAAGAAACTACATGATACCTCCGCAAATAAGATAAATGCCTAGAACAGAAATAGTAATAATCCTACGAATAACTATTTAATAAGATAGGCAGTAGGATATAGACCTTACCCGAAGATAGGTATATCCAGAGAGCCAGAGAATATAGCAAGACTAATAAACTTATACCCCTAAACATATATGCATACCATATAGATAATACCACAAATCCACTCTATAAGGAACCTAAGTTTAATGCAAAAGATAACATAAGAACATTTCCTATATACCTAGAACATAAGGAACTATTATAGCTCTTATATAAATATCACTAGTATAAGGAATACAGGTAATATAAGGAGGATAATAACTATTTTCCTATGATAATTCCCGGCATGCCAAATAATAAACCCTACCTGGCAACCAAAACAGAAGGATACCTAGCATACCTATAGTATAAGAATCTCAGAGTAGCAGAACTATAATTCTATATAGCATATTACTATAAGACCCAGAAAAACAAAAACCTCTGCAAAGGAATTAAGTAAATAACACAGGAAATTACAAAAGTCAAAAAGGAACTTAAAACCCTCGAGCTAAATAAGCACCAAGAATAAGAAGAAGATTATTAAGATAAAATTACTAGTAGGTAATATAACCACTTAATAAAAGAACCCTTAATTAATAACACCAGTTTAGAAGATATAATATTAGATAATAAACTTAAAGCCATAGAAGAATTCTTTAAAAAACCCTATAACACCAAAGGAAAGCCTATAGACAAATAAAAGAAAGCATAGCAATAATAGTATAGATATAAGTTAGGACTTATAAAAGAATAATAAGAACTAAGCGAGGTAGACTACATCGAAGGATATACAGATCTAGAAAGATGCCACAAGCTATACCTCAAAAACATCAGAGTATTACATAACAGATAAATAATAGAATCCAAAAGATATAAAGCATATCTAAAGATACTAGAAGAATAATATAAAGAATTAGAAATATACTTCTAATAATAATTATTTAACGACAAATTCATAAACGACTACACTGATAAAGAATGCATAGATAGTGATTATAAATAAACTTATAAGGACGCCTTAGGAAAAGAATTATACTTCTTATAATAACAGAGCCACAGGAAAGCACCAAATAAGGATAGATAAGACCCATACCTATAAGTGCTCTAGGAGCCATATAAGACAGCAGACCTAATTGCCTAGTGCTATAAGCTCAGATCAAGGGAAGATAGCTAAACGCATAGATTAATAGCAGAGCAAAGAAGAACTTTATTAATCTAAGGATAGTCACAAAGCTAGGACTACTATAGAAGAAGAAGCAACTATTATACCGACTTATAAACGCGGAAGGATAGTACTTTAATTATAACAACGGTATCATAGATCAAGAGATTAATCACCTTAAGGTCTATATCAGAGGAAAGAATCAAGGGATAAACTTCGATATTATACCTTTAGGAGAGAATATAGATATTCTACTTAGTATGAACTGGCTTAGACGACAAAACCTACACATCAACTAGAGGACCGGCCAGGTTACCTTTCCTAGTGACCCCAATAGCGACAGTAAAATAATTACAATAAGCAAGAAGAGATCTTAATCTATAACTAAAGGAGAAAGCATAGACCGGCATAGAATAAAGATTCTATCACCTCTAAAAGGAGTATAATATAAGCATAAGAAAGGCCAGAGAAACAAAACAGAGATCCTAGGCATTCTCTAACAATAAGATCCACAAAAGGATAGACCACTAACTACAAGCCAGGACCAACTAAAAAACATTCTAAAAGAATATTAGATATATAATAAACTATTTAGAGAAGAATTAAAAACAGGAGTCCCTAAATATAGCTAATAGGACTATAAAATTAATCTTATAGATAATAACTTACTATTTTAGAAGTTATATTTACTTAACGAAAGAGAGCTATAAGTATAGAAGGAATACATTAATAAGATACTAGCAAAAGGCTATATTAGGGAATCTAGCTTACCCTTAGCATTATTTATATTCTTTATACCAAAGAAAAACAGAAAGGATAGACCTATTATTAACTACCGACTAGTTAATGCAAAAACCATTAAAGACTAAACCCTGCTTCTGCTTATCACAGAGCTTAAGGATTAGTTATAAGGTAAAAAGATCTTTACTGCTCTAGACCTAAAGGGAGTATATAATCTAATCCGTATTAAGAAAGGAGACAAATAGAAAACAGCATTTAGAACCAGATTCGGGCTTTTTAAATACATAGTAATACTATTTAGTCTTACTAATGCACCTATAACATTCCAGCAGATAATTAATAGTATACTTCAATAATACCTTAATATCTTTATAGTCTATTACCTAAATAACATCCTAATCTTCTCGGATAATAAAAAAAAACATAAGGAACATGTCTACAAGGTCTTAAAAACATTATAAGATGCAAAACTATTAGTTAAACCAGAAAAGAGTCACTTTCACGTTACAAAGGTAGACTTTTTAGGACACACTATCACACCCAGAGAAATCCAAATAAAGAAAAAAAAAGTATCCGCAGTAGCAGAATAAAAGGTACCCAGCAACATTAAAGAAATACAAGCCTTCCTAGGCTTTACTAACTACTATAGATAATTCATTAAGGACTTCAGTAAGATTATAAATCCCTTAATAGAACTTACAAAGAAGGATAAACCCTTTATCTAGAACGATAAGGCATAAGAGGCCTTCGATAGACTTAAATAATTAATCCTTAGCAAACCCATACTAGCAATATTCAATCCCAATAAGGAAATCAAGCTAGAAACAAATTCATCGGATTTCGCACTAGAAGGATAAATTAGTTAACAAGACGATACAGGAAAATTACACCCTATCGCCTTCTATTTATATAAACTACACAGAGCCGAACTTAACTACCTAATCTATAATAAAGAGTTTTTAGCAATTATCAACTATTTCAAGGAGTTTAGGCACTACTTAATAGGAAGTAGACATCAGGTCAAAGTTTATACCAACCACTAGAACATTTTATACTTCGCCATAACACACAAACTTAATCAACGATAATTACGCTATGCAGAATATCTATATAAGTTTAATTTTATAATTATTTACTGCAAGGGATCTAAAAATAGAAGGGCAGATATAATTAATTAATAACCAGATTATAACACTGGCACTACTAAAGCAAAAGAATAAGTACTAGAAAGAAACAATAAGGAAGAATACTAATTTACCTAATAAATATAAATATTAGGATAGATATAAGCAGCAGATACTAAGGTAATTCCAAGAGATCCACAGGAGTTTATCTAGGAATTCCATACATACCTACTACATAGATACCAAGGAGTCACCAAAACCTTAAAGCAACTAATATAACAAGGATATCAGACCATATAAAAGGTAATAAAAGAGGTAGTTAAATAATATAATATTTATATAAGAATAAAGGCATAATAATATAAACCTTATAGAGAATTATAACTAATTAAAGTTATAAAACAACCATAGAGCTCAATCACCATAGACTTCATAACCAAATTACCATTATCTAAAGACCCCTTAACTAGAATCTTCTATAATAGTATTATAGTTATTATAGATAGACTTATAAAATTCTTAATCTACTTACCCTACAGAGAGGTAATAAACGCAGAAATCATAGCCTATATCTTCTATGACAGGGTAGTAAGAAAACAAGGATTACCTAAGGAAATCCTATCAGATAGAGGACTAATATTCGCCTCTAAATTTTAGCAATCGCTTATAGCACTTATAGGAGTTAAACACCGACTTATAATGGCTTTTAAACCGCAGGCAGATAGCCAGACAGAATAAATAAACCAAATATTAGAATAATACCTTTGGTATTATATTAATTACAAATAGGATAACTAGGTTAAGAAATTACCAAATGCCTAGTTAGCCTATAACACCGCCTATAATAAAAGTATAAAACTTACGCCATTTAATGTAAACGCCGGATTTATACCTAACGCATACTATAACGCTTAAGAACCAAAGAATATAAACCCTGCAGCTATTATCGCAAGTAATAAACTAAAAGAAATACACAACGAACTCAAGATAGAACTAGAATTCATTAGAAAAAGGATACAGAGATACTATAACCCTAAAAGGTTAAAGGGACTAACCTTTAAGGAGGGGGATATGGTTTACTTATCTACCAAAAACATTAAAACAGACCAACCAAGTCACAAACTAGACTATAAGTACCTAGGACCAATTAAGATCAAACAAAAGACAGGGGAAGATAAATACAAATTAGATCTACCCCTAAACATCAGATATCACCCAATCTATCACATCTCAATGCTAGAATCAGCCGCTAATATAATACATATTAAGACCGGTAATAAACCATAATAGATCACAGGACCAGAAGTCTATAAAGCAGAGGCAATCAGGAAAATAAAGAAAATTAACAGATAAAAGATATACCTAATTAAATAGAAAAACTACCTAGAAAGCAAAAACACATAAGAACCAATAAAATACCTTGCTAATGCCTAGCAACTTCTAAAGAACTTCTATCAGCCCCAAGGAAAAAAGAATCCAGCATAGCACTCCAGTCAATAATACCATAATCTTCTAACAACTAAATATCATTAAGAGCAGAAGACTCTATGGCCTAATAATCAGCCAATTCTTAATTTTCTAACGCCTCCAATTCATCAAGATCCTCACAACCACAATAAATCATTTTAGCAGCCTTTTCACGCAAATGCTTTTCCTGGCAACGCAAGCATTAGAGACAGGCAAGGGCCTCCTAGAGGTCAGCCTCAGCCTGTTCCTTCTGCTCATTAATACAATCCTTTTCACATAACACCCTCGCAACTATAAGAAATTAGCAAAAGACAGATAAGGAGGAAGAATCCTCAAAATAGACACACAAGCTTAAGAAGTCACACCGCCAAAGTCGCAGTTAGTATACTTCTTAGATATGCAAAAATCGCACCGCTATTTGCCCTCCGAAACCACGCACTAGGGACAGTTAGCATAAAAGCAGGCAGAACAATAAGGCATCTCGAAACCGAATTTATAAATCAAATTAGAAATATCTTCGCAACACTCAGAAGCCACTTTAAGATAATTAACACACTTAGAAACACGGCTAGACATATTATCAGCACGGAAAAATATTTATAGGAGTAAGTTCAGGTCGCACCTACGAATTTCACGCTTAGTCGCTTATAAGCCTTAAGGATAAGACCCTAAAGAGGGGAGAGATCATATTATAACCTAACACATTCTGACGCATATAAGATAGGTACCCCTACTTTTTCCTCTAGTAAACATCTACCTACCCTACAGCAAGTCGAATACATGCCATTCGACTTACATAACAAAGGAAGACAGACAGAGTCAAACCAACCACATTTAACTTGCATATCCTTCAGTATATATATATATTCATTTAGCAGTAGATAGAACTTAGCTTACCAGCTATCAATAAAACATCTTTACATCAATAAGCCTAACACGCATTACTTAATCATTAAGAGACGTAACACTTCGCATCGCTTAGCATCACGCCCTACGTTATCTGCAAACATAAACCTAGTACGGACTAGTTTACCTATTTAGAAAACCCAACCGTCACATATTAGTCTTAAGTTTAACTTACTAGTCGGGGTTAAATATAACCAGGATAGGTTTACTTATAATAGCTAATTTAAGCTACTTAAAAGCTTACTATGCCTTATTATTTTATTAGAATTACTTATCCTTCTTAGTAATCTCAGTAAGAGGGATAATAATTTTACTAAAGTCTTTAATAAATTATTAATAGTAGTTAGTAAATCCTAAAAAGGATTAGGTTTCTTTTACTAATATAGGTAGCTTCTACTTAATAACTACTATAATCTTTTATTTATTTATTTTAATTTTATTATATAAGATTTTATATCCTTAATATATTACTTAAGACTAATAGAAGTAACTTTTAGTAGGTTTAATAAGTATATTAGCATCTTATAGTACTTTTAAAACCTTATAGATATATTCTATATGCTCTTCTTCTATATTAGAGAAAATAAGGATATTATCTAAGTAGTAAACTATAAAGATATTAAGGTACTCTTAAAGTATATTTATAATTATATATTAGAATACTACAGGTATATTAGTTAATCTAAAAGGCATAATTAAATATTTAAATAGTCTATATTTTATTTAAAAGGCTATTTTCTATTTATTACCTTCTTTAATTTAAATAAGGTTATAAGCAGATTTAAGGTTTAGGGCTATAAACTATTTCTTACTAAATAGGCAGTCCTTAAGTTTATTAATAAGCAGTAATAGTATTTTATCCTTTTCTATAATTTTATTAAGTTCTTAGTAATCTACTATAAGTCTAAGTTTATTTAAATTAGGTTTTAATATAAATATAACTAGGAATCCTGCTAAGGATTTTAATAATCTAATATATCCTTTTTATATTATATTATTTATTTATTTTCTAAGTATTCCTAGCTTATCTTAAGATAGGTTATAAATAAGGAAGAATTTTAGGTTCTTTCTATCCTTTAGTATAATCTTAATATTATAGTCTATATATTAAGGTAACTTTATATTTAATTCCTCTTAAAATAATTTCTTATAGATATAATACTCCAGTAATATATTCTTAAGTTATTTATTAAATTCCTTTGCAGTAATCTATTTTATTTATTTAATATCTTAGTTTAATTATTTAAACTATCTTTTAAGAGTTATAATTATTTATCTAATATATTTTTTTCTGCCTTTATTATATTTATATTATATTCCTTTTAGAATAGGTAATACTTTATTATACCTATCTTTACTGCTCTTATTAGTTAAAGTTTAAGATCTTATATTATAGCCTAAATTATTTAATTTATTATCTAAAGGGTTAATTTTATAATTAACCTAGCTAGTTCTCTAGTTAAAGGCAGGGTTATAGTAGTATAACTATAGGTAATCTAAGACTAAGTTATAGTCTTATATATAAATAATATTAAAGTTAATTCCTTAGTTTCTTCTATTTATAAATATCTTAAGGTAATTAATCTCTTAGGTGACTTTTCCTTGTTTATATTTAAAGGATTCTCCTTCTCTGCTTTCTATTATATAAGGTTCTTTCTTATCTCTCTATAATAGTCTTAAATTATTAACTATACTAGGGGAAATAATATTTATAACTACTCTGCTATTTACTAATATATTTAACTATTTTCCCTTAATTCTAACTTTTAGTTTTAGGCAGATTTATTAGCTTCCTTTTATTGCTATTCTTAGAGCTTTCTTAGGTAATTTAGCCTCTGATTTTTTGCCTATTTATTGCTTTGTTATAGATAGCGTATGCCTTTTCCCTATAGGTAATTTATGCTATATTTACTCTTAGTGCAGTTAATATTACTAGGATATTTATTCTAGGTGGCTAGTTTTTATTAGTAAGTAGTTTCTATCTTTCCTACCTTATAGTCTAGGATAATATCTGTTTTTTCTTCTTTAGTAAGGGGTCTTTTTTTTTCCTTCTTAGTTTATATTAATTATTTTTATAATTATTATTTATTTAGTTATTAAAAGATATCTTATTCTTCTTAGGATACTTCTTCTTCTTATTAGGTAATATCTTAGTTAATTTAATTAAGTTCTTTATTAAATAACTTATCTTCCTCTATTTTAATTTCTTATTATACCTATTATCTCTACTAAGTAATATATCAGGAGTTCTAAATATATGCTAAGGCTTATTCTTATATCTCTATATAAGCTTCTAGTCTTACTACTTAAGATCCCCTATATCTCTTTATTACTTAGTATCTAACTATGTTAATAATTAAGTAAGGTCTCTGCTTTTAATGTTCTAGGACTTATACTAGGAAATAGTTATTTACTATTTTATCTTATTAGTATTATAAATAGTAGTATTATATATATAATATCTATAATATCTGCTTATAATTTAGATAATTAGGGTACCTCCTTAGGTCCTTTTTAGCTTATATGCGTTCTTCTAGAGTTATAGGCTCTTTTAATACTTTCTTTATATATACTTAGATATAAATACTATTATCTTATTCTATAACTACTTATTCTCTAGCGAGTTCTATATACTTCTGGTATTTACTAGTCTAAAAGTATTAGTTAAATTTATTATATTATAGTATAATAGGGGTATTCTAGATTATCTTCTCTTCTATATTCTAGAGTTTCCTAATATTGGATTCTCTTTAGACTCTATAAGATTCTAGATAATTTAGGTTATTAATATATTAATTTAGTTATTATAAGGTAGTTTTAATAGGAATATTATTAATTCCTTAGTTAACCTTCTTAATACTAAGTTTATTATCTAGGTTAGGGGTAACTTCTTTTCCCTTCCTGACTATAAAAACAGATTTTCCTTTGGTAAGGTGTTATATTTTTCCTTTAGGTATTAGTACCTATTTGAGTTTGACTTCTATATTTTATTTTGCTTTTAATTTTTATTATTTCTATTGTTTACTTTCTTTTCTTTTAAACTTAGGGTCTTCTTGTCTTTTTGTATTATATGCTTTTTTTTTTCTTATTTCTTGTCTAGGCTTTGTGTGTAAATTGTTGCTATAAGAGCTGTATATCCTAGTATAGGTTGTTGTTCTAGGTCTAAATTTGGGTAGTATTTCTTAAGAGTTTCTTTTTTGCTAGGGAATAGGTTATATACGTAGATGTTAAGTCCGGGATTAGATATATTATATCCTGTCTTAGTTATATTAATGGTTTTAATTGCTATTTAGGGTTTATTGTTTTTCTTAATTATATTAATTTTCTTACCTTCTGGAATGGGTCTGTATTTTTGGTTAGTCTTAATAGGGTTTTTATATTCTTATTTATAGTGTCCTTTCTTGCCATAGTTATAGTAAGTGATTTTAGACTTATCTCGTTTAGCTATTCTAATGGTTATAGGTCCTGTATCTGTTTTATATAAGGTATTATTTTGTTATTTTTATCCTTAGTTGGCGTTATAATAAGGTTTATTTCCTTGTTATCCTTAATTGCTTTGGTTATGATAGGTTCTCTATTGGAATTGCATATTGTTAATTTCTATAGCTCTGCTAATATAGTCGACTAGTATCTTAGGTCTTACTTCTTTATACAGTTCTGCTTAAACTGTTTCTTTAAGTCTGTTAAAGAAGAGTGATATAAGTAGTTCTTAATTCTAGCCTAGTTTAGTGGCTAGTTAAAGAGATTTAGTTTTATATTTAGATGCTGATTTGGTTTGTCAGAGTATTTTAATTTTTCTTTCTGCTTGGCTTTTCTTGTTAACTAACCTAAATGCTTATTATAGGGCTTTCTTAAATTTGGTATAGTTATTATAGATTTAAAAGGTTCTAGGTGGCAATTTATCTTTAGGTATAGTGGTTATTTCTTCTAGCATAGGTTAAAACTACTAGGCGGCGTTGCCCTTAAGACGTCCTGAAGCGTATATGACCCTGTTGCTATTATTTGCGAATTAGTTTAGAAAGTAACTTATATAGGCTTGGCATTAGGTGAGAAAGGTAGCTAATCTGGCGGGGTTTCCGTTGAATGGTTTAGGTGCATTAGGTTTAAGGATTTCTCTTATTTCTTTTTTGCTTACGGCAGTGGCAGCGAGGTTGCATATTTCCTAAATAGCGTTCTGGTAGTTAGTTGCCTGCTAGGCCTGCAGTTCTGCTGCTTTAGTGAGAGCCTGTCTGAGGTTATCTATTTTGGTGGTTATGTTAGTTATCTGCTAATATAACTAGGTAATATCAGAGTCGGTACTACTCTCAGAGTTGTTGTCTATGTCCTGATCACTGTTAATAGGTGCTGGAATAGCGTGGGGTGCAGCGTGTTGCTAGGCAGGGTTAACATGGGTAGCTATTGCGTTTATATTGCTTAGTGTTATGCGGTATGGTCTGAATAAGAGCTATTAATATATAACGGTTAGGTTACTAACTATAGTAAACTAAGCTATGCTAGGTTTATTATTAGCAGATTATATAGGGCATATAACTAAGCTTATTAAAGTATTATATCTCTTAATAGTAAATTTAATACGTATTAGGCTTAATTAATATAAAGAAGTTTTATTAATAGCTAATAAGCTAGAATCTATAAAAGTGCTAATAAATATAGTTTATATACTAAATATAATCTTTAGGTAATTATAGTTATAGTTATAATCCTAGTAAAGAGATTATAGTTAGAGTTGTAATCCTCTGTAGGCGATTATAGTCTAAAGTGTAATCGTTCTAGGAGTCTTTAATGATAGGTTTAAGAAAAAGTGGGGTATATATGACGTAACTGCGGGGTTTGTGATAAAAGTAAGTAAGATATATAAGTAAGTATATAAAGTATAATAACCTTATTCTCCTTATAATATCTCTTAAAATTAATAAAGTAATAGCTTTTATAGCTATTAAGGATTAAAAGATAATAAGAATTAACTAATTACTTAATTATAGACTAATTAAAGTGCTTTAACTACTTAAGGCCTAGCTAGTTATTTATTTATTTATTTTAACTTATTATAATAACCTAATTGCCTAGGAGGTTATATTCTTAGTATTAATTTATAAGGTAATATTAGCTTATACTAATAATAAATAATATAATTAATTAACCTTTTATATTAATTGCCTAAATTATAGTAATTTATTCTTAGTTTCTAGGCTATACTAATTTTAATCTTTCTTACCTTTTTAAACCAGTAATAACCATTTTAGCTATAATAATACCTATTATAAAGCCAGTCTTATTAAAGTTCTAGATATTATCTAATTAGATATTATACTTTATAATTATATTTTATATAAGCCTAAACTAGCTATAAATAATTAATTAATTTTTATATTTAGCTCTCTAATAGTTATATTTCTAAAATAATTATATCTTTAGCTTTAGTTATTACTTAATAAAGTTATAAGCCTAGCACTTACTAATAGGTAATATATTATAGTTAATAAGCAGAGAATTAATTATTTCTTTTATAAAATAAATCTAGGTTAAGAATAAGTTGGATTATTATTTATTCCTCTAGATTAGATAGTTTCTATAACTTAGGATATAATCGCGTCGTGATTAAATGCCATTATGGCGGCGGCGTAAGGTCTTAAAAGAAACCTGATATATAGTTAAGGCACGTCGGAGACTTAGCTTTGGGTTATTTTGAAGGGCTTGAAGTGCAAGAAGGATTCTAGCTTCATTTGATAATTAAGGCATGCTTGGTGGTTGAGAAGTATTTGATTAGATGGTAATATTGTAGGATAAGGGGTTTTTGACTCACTCACTTGTCTGACCCACTCACTTATTAACCATGTTATTCCTCCTTGAATCTTGCATGCGAATGACTATGAATTATCGCTGCGAGTTCTCAGTCTCTGTGTGCCATGATGGGAATAGGTGAGAGAGAGCCTCCTCACAGTTCCAAGCTCTTCTGTGTTCTAGGTTGCAAGCCTTCAGAGTGGCCCTTCATAGTCTTCTCGATGTTAGTACGCAGGAGATAACTACTCGATTCATTTCCATAATGTATGTATAAAGTGTGGTGCGACCTTCGAGGGTCTAGCTGCATCCCAAATAGGCGCAAGTAATTTCCAGCAGTTAGCAGGATCTTGACCATAGTTACAATTTCGTTCCCGCAGGAGCCTTCGAGTTCGCAGGAGGTTCGTCGAGTTCCTCGAGTAAATGGCGGTTTTGCCCCTAGACCTTAACCTTGCATCCACCAGTTAGCGCCCTCGAGGAGCCTAGGATTCGCTGCGCAGCAAAAACCTGACTGGAGTTTGAGATCCCGCAGTAATTATACTTAACATTGCGAAAGAAATCTTCCATGCATTGAGGAAACAACGCTAATACTGGTGGATGCGCTTTATGTATTCTTAAGCATACACCAGGGTGAATATAGCGCATACACGTCGATGCGGGTGAATGTGCTCAACACTAAATGTAACGCTGAGGCTTACGATGACTTGTAAATGTTAAAACACCGCAGCGGCAGTTAAATAAGCTCTATATAGCTCTCTGGTAATGGTCCCCGAAGAGATTAAATTGCGTTACTAATACGCATGATGTCCGTTGGCAAAAGGAGCTTCCTGCTAAGGCACTTAATACGATGGGCGGGAGGAGGGGCTATTACCTCCCGATTACTGTTAAAGATATGCTAGTCCCAAGAGCTTATTCGGCCATACTGAAGAAAGCATTATATCCTACAGTCATTATTGAATGGCCGATTGGAAGATAATACACCTTTAGCACACTGCACACTGCACCCTGACTTTAACGATGCCCGATGTAGTCGGTAATTAATATGCCTTTTAAGGATCGAAAGGGTGACGTAGAGGATAATTTTCCTCCTACTAGTAGCCCGCTTTGCAAATTCAATATGTAAAATTCTTTTACTATGTTAAACAAATTTATATTTTTATTTTATACTATTTTTTATTTAATTCATAAGTTAACCTAATTTTTTAACTTTTTATTTAACAGATATAACTTAATATATTTAATTTCTATATAGAATTTATTTATACTATAATACTTAGTTAAAGTTCTTAGCATCTTAGTTATATATGAATTCTTATACTAAAGTGTATTAGAAGGTTTATTACTTTTTACCTTAATATAACATGTTTAATAGGTAACCCGACCGGATAAGTACTCCGACCAGTGCACTGTATAGTATAAAAATAGCTTACCCTATAGAATGTTAAACTATAAATAAAATAGTTAAAAATCTATAAAAAATATTTTTAAGTAGAGTATAGCTAGCTGTGCCAGAAACTGTTTTTAAAATAATTTTATTAATTTTAATTTCTATAGAAAAACTTAACATATAGTGTATTATATAGTATATATAGAGTTTAAAGTTTATAGCTACATGAAATTGTTTTTAATTTTAATAAAAATAATATAATTAATTTATAAACTTATAGATAAGTTATTAAAATCTTAGCTATTTTAGACTCAATTTAGAATTTTTAAAGATTTTTAAAAAAATAATCGGATTTAAGGTGGAAATAAAAGTAGTTGGGATACTTATCCGGTCGGGTTACTTATTAAACACGTTATTTAATAATATAACATAGTTAATAAGCAAGTGTCCCAGACAAGTGAGTGTCCCAGTATACTATGCACCTAGAAATAACTTACCCTATATTACTTTTAAAGCTTAAATAAAATAGCTAAAAGTCTATAAAAAATATTTTTTATAATAGTATAGCTAATTATATTAAATAGTATTTTTTTAAAGATTTTTAGCTATTTTATTTAATATAGAAAACCTTAAAATACAGTGTATTTTACAGTGTAAATAAACTTTAAAGTTTATAGCTATATAGGATATTTCTTTAATATATAAGAAACTTAATATAGCTTACCTTAAGACTTATATATAAGCTATTAAAATTATAGCTATTTTAGGCTTAGTTTGGATTTTTAAAGAGTTTTTTAAAATATAAATTTAAGGTAGAAATAAGACTAGGACACTTACTTATCTAGGATACTCGCTTATTAACCACGTTATCTCTTTGGGTGGCATAAGGCATCACCAAGGTCACTTGCCCCACTTAGCTAACTAACCACACTAGTACCTGCGGGGTATATAAGGTTCTTATTAGACAGCTAGGTAATTTTTTACCACTAAATTTATTAAAAACCTTATATAAATAGCCCCTAGCCTATTGCAATTAAAACGATAAGCTCTTTAAAGATATAAGATAGCTTAGATAATTACAGCTTTAAGACCCCTCCTTTAAGTGATCTTACCACTATGCCTAATTTTCTGCCTAAAGAGGGCTGCAGTTAGGATTTTCAACCTTTTAACCTCGAATATCATGATTTTAAGATTAACCCTCTGCCTTAAGAACCCCTTTAATTATTCCAGCTTTTTATACCTATTTCCCTTATATAGTTATAAATTAAATATACTAATTCCTAGGTCTCTTACCTCCTTAAAAATGGCATTATTAATAACTAGAATACCCCTCTTTCTAAACACTTATGCATCCTTAAGTAGGAAGGCCTCTCTTCTATAACGGCTTATATATAGCTTAGAGTTATTATTTACCTAGGAATTTATAGGGAAATCTTAATAAAGGACTATTAGAAGGCACCTAGCCTATGAGATTAATACCTTCTTTACTTAATTATTAAGTTTATACCCTTATATAAGTTTTAACTAATTAGCTGCTATTTTTATACTTTTAATTATATTAAAGTTAATATAAGAAATAAGGATAATCTTCTAGAGACCTTCTAAGCAGCTAAAGAGTAATTTAATCTTATATAGAAGGTATTAACTATGCTCTATCGTCCAGGGACTAATCTAACTATAAATACATATATAGTGCTATTTATAGGTAAATCAAAAGAGATAACACTTATTAAGGGAAAGCCTACCCTAGTAGGCTTTAAAGTCTAGGTTATTACCTAACAGGGCTTCTTTCTTTAGTGGCTTTAGCATATAAAGTCATCACTATATACCGCTATTATTATTAATTTACCTATACTAAAGCCAGTAGGTAAGAAAGGAAAGCTATAGACTAAGATTTCCCTTAGTAATATATAGAGTATTATAGTTTACCTAGTAAAAAGGCTGCTTCCTTAGATATATTACGTCTTTATAGATAACCTCTTCTTATTACTGCAGCTCTTCTGCCTTCTTAGGTAACTTGGCTTTAGAGCTATAGGCATGGTATGCCCTAACTGCGGTATTAGCACTATAATAAAGAGGATAAAAGAGACTAGTAAAGCTCCTAATAGTATGCCTTTAAAGTATAATAAGGTTATACTAATTCTAATGCCAGATAAAAAGATATAAATAACTTTTAGCTGTATTTCCCTTACTAATTTATCCCTTTTTATTCCCCCTAGGTTATTTAAATTACTTAGAAGGATAGTAGTATAGTACTCTTTATTTTAACTATATATATAGGCGCCCCTTATAAGTATATACTAAAAAAGAGGAAGTTATTAGTAAAGAAAGGCATAAAGGCAGAGGAAAAAAAGCTATAGCGCCTTTTCAATAGGAATAGCTTTAAAATAATCCCTATACCTACTATTACCGCTTAGTATAATAATAAAATAAATCACATAGATTACAGCAATTAGATAAGGTCTTATATAATATATAAGTATTAATTCTGCTGCAGTCTATAGTAGGTATTACTTTAGAGCTTCTTCCTTAAAGTTATACTTATAAATAGCTTTATTTTGCAAAAGAAGACCTAGCAGCCTTATTAAAAGCCCTATAGTATGCTAAAAGCTTAGAAGGAATGTATTTGCAATGCGATTTTTAATACCTATGCTACTAAAGGCAGCATAAGGAAGAGAAGTTAGTCAGGGAAGGAAGAAAACACTAAGGATCTAGAAGCATAGTAAAATCACCTATAAAGAGATATTAATTATATCTGCTGCGGCAGCTATTTGCCTTGCCTAGCTTGCAAAGGCTACCGGCAAGGGCAGCCTAGACTCTTTAAAAAAAGAAAGGAAAAAAGAGGCTATCTCGAGCTAATATCAGGAAATCAGGGATACCAGAAGACTAGGTATAGTTACAAAGTATATAATATAGCGATTTATAATAATGCTGACTATTAGTACCTCTATTACATACTAATTTAGGTGTAGGTAGAATGTACCAATTATCACGATTATTTTAATTGGCCCCTGACCCTAGTCGTGACCTCCCTGATGCCTTATGCCACCCAAAGAGATAACCTTTATAACTTGCAATCCAGTCTCTTAACTCTAATATTAATAACTCCTCTAATATCTAACAACCTTAGCATATTGCACTCAATTTATATGGTAAGTTTAACCAGATAAAACATAAGCAAACATATATTGCGCTTCTTCTATATACTTACTTAGCTGACATTCCAAAGCGGAGTGTGGCACGTATTTCTGATTGAGGCTATAAAGCTGCAGCTACCATCCAATAGTAATGGTAAACTTGAGACAGGGTGTGAGGTGATTTTAGTGCGTGCTTTGAAAAGATTCATTAAATTACTCACAACGTCGGCGTATTCCGCTCAGCGTACGACCGGTGTGGCATGTTCCCACCAGCTAATCCTATGCACCTTTTCAGGACTGGGTAAACCTTCCATGCATAGGCACGACGTCCTGCACTCCCCACGTTCCTGTTAGATGAGACGCAGAGTATTCTTGCTATGTCCTCTTGTCTATGAGACGTTGGTCAGAGTAACTACATATGCAAAAGCCGCCTAAGCTCCTTTGCTCACCCTTGCGACGGAAATTATGGCCGTTTCACAGCGGTATGCAAAATGGCCACAACCTTTGTTAACATGGCGAGCCACGGCGAATGCCACGACTAGCGCACTAAATGTCACATGCAAATCGCCGAAAGTGACGTAAGGAATACACCAGAAACTGTCTAGAAATAGACTTTAGCTTCAGGATGCTCGAGGAATGGCCGTAGAGACTGAGACCTTCCGTTGTACCCCCCGGTTCTGATCATTACTGAATTCAATTCGAGCAGGTTGCACCAATGGGTTATATCTAGTCACTCTCAGCCCTCAACGAGGTCACGAGTACCCGCTCGCATGGCGATGGTCTAATCCCACTTGCTAGTACAAGTCACCATGGTATGGTCGAAGCAGATACAAATTTAGGGCACCATTAATATGGGGTCCGAGCTTTAAATTGGTTGCATGGCTTGAAATACGTCGAGGGCCGAATGAAACGTGGTGTAGCTTCTCATGCCTACTTAAGAGGCCTCTTCCCACTATTTAGAGTGCTATTCTCTGCTCCATGTAGAGCGCAGAGCCAACAAGTGTTCATCATCCTTGTTTCTACCTGCTGCATAACACGAAGGCTCCGAAGACCGTTACAATGTTACGAATCGCTAGCAGGCACTTGTCAGTCGAAGCGTGGCCGTCCTTCCTCCAGGAGAAACATGTCAAAATATCCATGCCAAAGGAATTATTTGTCGGCGCGTACGAGAAGGCGTATCTGAGCCTTGCCGGTGTCACCATGGATGACCTCACTTTCCGGATCCCCGAGGGTGGTAAAGCCGGCGTGGTTTCAGAGTGCAGAGACGCTGAATTTGATCCCAAAAACCCAGATATCATGGTTTGCGTCGGATATGAACCCGGAAAGTACCAGCTGGAGGTGGTTCACCGCGCTACGGACATCGTCCTGGGCGCGCATACATTCTTTGTCTCAACGACGTGGGGTGATCGCAGGCTCGGGCCTGGAATCTCGTTCGCAGGCATCACGGAAGAGTACATTTCTGGACAGACTTTCGGAGGCGGCTCAACTGGTCCTGAAAACTTCAATGTCATCCCGGCTCGCGGCACACGACAAATAGCAATCCTGTTTGTGGACTTCCCCGACGGGCTGTATCCTGCCGACGCAGCAGGCATGCAAGAGATTGAAGACCGCTGGATGAACGAGATCATCAACGGCGTCACCTTTCAGGGCAGGGCCGGCGTAAGCACTCGCGCTTACTACAGGGAAGTCTCGTACGGAGTATTCGACATCGCGGCTCAGGCTTTCGGCCCCTTTCACCTCGCGGATAATTGGGACCACTTCTACGACACGTCGAACGGGTGGCCGCAGACACAGGTTCTTGCACAAGCAGCCGTCACAGCCGCACAGAATGTGGTCGACTTCAGAAACTTCCAGTCGGTTCTTATCATTTCGCAAACAGCCAACGGCCAGTTTGCGTGGCCTGTTGGATACGGCGGCACGTATTCCACTCAGAATGGTAACGTGAACCTAGCCATTATGTCCATGTGCCACGAATGGGGTGCCGGCCAGAGGCCCGATCGCAATGTGCATGCCACCGTTGCTCACGAGCTTGGGCACAACCTCGGGCTTGGCGACCAATACACGCCAGATACCGGTAGAAACACGGGATCTTGGGAGCTGATGAACTGGGAGGACAACCTTCCGCACTTCACAGCCTTCCATCGACTGACCCTTGGCTGGGTCCCAAGCACGGATTGGGTAAAGTGCTATAACTTCCTCCTCGATGGTGGAGTCCCTGTCAACGAAACCGTGACCCTGGTTCCCTTTGAGCTTGGTGCTCCTGCTGCTGGTAGATTCGCGCTGATCGAGATTCGAATTGCCCCTGGCTGGAACTACTACATCGAATACAGAATCGGACAATCGACTCAGGTCGGCGACCGTGTCCTTGACACAAACAATGCCATCTTTGTGACAGACACTGATTCAACACCCGGCGATGCTCCAATCGCTCGACCGAATATCATCCGGGTTCCAAACGACCCAGATGGCGATGGCAGCGTCCTTATTAACGGCAGAGACTATCGGGAGACAGACCAAACGGATCCCACTTTTCCAACGGACTTCCGCATTAGCGTTTCAGGGATCGATGGCACGAAAGCGGACATCAAGATCGAGTACGGCGTCAGCAGCCGCCCTGACCCGCTCATCCGCCCCTGGCCGGCCGGGCCTGGGCGCCAGTGGCAGAGTCCAGACATCGAGGTTCGCAACGTGAGGAACCTGGCGGACCCAGCCTGGTTCAACGTGCCCTGGTCTGGACACGACAACACGGTGGTCGCCAAGATCACCAACAACGGCGACCTGGCGGCGATCGGCGTCGTGGCCAGATTCACCGTCAAGAACATGAATGTCGGTGGAGCGCAGGAAGTTCCCCTCGGCAGCGGCACCGATATGCATGATATTCCCCCTGGAGGCGTCGTCGAGTTTACTGCGCCGTGGACGCTTCCGGACGGCGGTCACTTCTGCGTCACCGTCAGGATCGATCCCTATATCGTCCCTGGGACAGCTCCGCCCGTGTTGGAGAGATCTGTGTACAATAACTGGGCTCAGTCAAACTATGACCGGTTCATTTCGGCATCGTCATCACCGGCGACCAGAGAAATCACATTCCTGGAGGTGCGAAATCCGTTCGAGGAGAGGACTCAAGTCATGGTCCAAGCCAGCCAGACGAACCCTCTATATCGGACCTATGTCGAGCACACAACGGCGTGGCTGGAGCCCTGGGAGTCTGTCAACATCAAGGTCATGCACGAGTTCGACCCGGCCAATCTCCTCAAGTGCCCCGTTTCCCTTGGAAAAGGAAATGGCTCCATCATTCCCGCACATGGAGACCCCTCGAAAAGTAATGAAGTCGGCCGGGTTACTGAGAAATACAGTCGAGTACCAAACCGTGCTTCATTTGTGGGCTACATTATCGATCCCAGAAATAAGAAAGAGAGACCAATCGGCATAAATCTCTTCAGCGGCGTGCAACATGAGGTCGTTACAGGGCGCAAGACCAAGTTCGAGAGTTTTTATGTCAATCAGGAAAGAGGACAGCCAAGTCGCTTTTACGGAAGAGTGGTTGAAGATACGGCTACCCAACCCCAATGTGTTGCGGGGGGTAATGTGATCGTAGAGTTCATGAAAGAAGAGGGAGCCGACATCCGGGCGAGATCATACGCAACCGTCAAAGTCGACTGGGAGGGTAGGTTTGTAGCACAGTACAAGGAGGACGAGTCGAGGATCAAGGCTGAGTCCGCAAGGGCTTACTATGTGCCAACATCCGGATATGGTGACTGCTGGAGTGAGAAGCTGACTTCCAAGGAGGGTTCTTGGTAGCTAGCGACGTTTCTGGCTTCCTGCACGTCCATGTTGCTACACGTGCTTCTGAATGGCTTGTACAGTGACGGTTTTATGGCAGCTGCTAACACAATCCTCGAAAGGAGTGTACCTTTCTTTTCCGACTCCGGGCAGCTGGAATTTAGGTAATCTTCGCTTCCCTGCACTGTTTCATTTCAGGTTACCTGCCTCTGATGGCTGGCGAACTTGGCGAGATTGACAGTGAGGCACAACTGGCGGCGTGTAGTACTTACCGTTTGCATTAGCTTCGCATATTGAGAGTTTGTTTATGTCTCTGTCCCTCAATATTGGTTTTCCCACTGGGTTTTTCCAGTATTATTTCGCAAATGCGGAGGGAACTTTTTCTTTTTAATCGTTTTTCAGGAAAAGAAGTAAAATATAAAAACCTAAATATTTAAGTAGTAATTGCGGACGCGCTGTTGCGATCAGAGCCCCACCATAGCCATCCCCAATGCCAAGAGCCATCAGGCTGCAAGGACGGCATGACGTTCCCTGCCGGACTCGAATGTCACAGAGGGTCAATTGGTCAATGATCAACGCTCGGGCCTCCTTCGAACGTACGGCAGTTGATGAGCTACCCCTGCAAGCTTGCAACTAGTTAACTCAGCTCGACAAAGGCAATGTGCATGACTGCAGGTTTCCGTTTCAGGCAGAAATGGTTTAATGCCCTTTGGACAACATGAGTCGAGAAAATACCGCATCTTGCCGGTTCTATCCACCTTATCTACCGCCGTACGCAAAGCAACCCATCAGTATTTATCATATAAGGCGAGGGAGGAAGCTCGGTTACAGCCAACACCTGTAATACAGCAGGAGGTTTTCTTCTTTAAGGGACATCGATAATACAGATCATCTGGTCAGTACTCAGCAATCTCCGCGGAGCAGGCCAGCCTGCCCAACGACGACTTAATGCTGACATGTTGTGCGGGATAAGCGTGCCACCTTATAACTAAGGAATATACGCAGCCAATAATTGCCCATTCGGTTCCCCTCATATCGAGATTGGTCGCCTGCATTAGTTAGTTCGTCACAAGTATTATTGCACACCTAATGGCCCTGTGCATCAGCTAAGTGGTCAGCTGCTCACCATTAAGGCTTTGTGGACGGACTAGTATGTGTCGAAGTCTGCCTTGCTTACCCTATGAAAAGGGCTGTTGTGGCTGCAGCCAATCAAGCTGGCCACTTTTAAGCCTTCGACAGGGTTTGCATCAAGGCCGAAAACGGCAATGGACCGAGGTTGTTTTCTCTTTCCCCCGGGAGACTTAGAAATTGTCCAAACCGGCCTGTAATGCAGAGAGTTTTAGGCCAGCTAGCTCTATCGCGCTATAGTTGTTTCTGATATCCCTCAGCAGTTTACCATTCAGCTGATGTTGATACCGAAAGTGGGATTCAATACCGGCGCTGGGTCGAATAACTGCCTTATAAAGCCGTCAGAGCGGCATCTGGGATTGCTCGTTAAATTGGATATAGCCCTCCATATTATGAACGATTGGTTTTGTCTCTGGTCATTCTGTGACTAGATATAACAAAGTAGTAGATGTTGTTCTGTTTATATTCCTACTCATAAACTACTCTATGCTGCATACCCCTTGCCCCAGGTTGGCGCTGGCTAATCCCGAGCGCCAATCAGCCACTACGCTTATGCCAACGCTGTGAAACATAAATCTGTTGATCTCGCGACCTAATTTCTTTGCCGATTTAACTTAAATCGCATGCAAGTAACATCTATATAGACTGACATTATTAGTAAAGATTATTATGATCTGCTAGTCAACGAGCTACCTGACTTCCTATGAATTTTGCAGGGGCATAGTCTTTAAAACAAAGCCTAGATCATATGCCGCAAAACATGCCCAGCAGGCATTATCACGTTATTAAAAGATCCAAACGTAGAACCATGAGCAGCAGATGACGAGAAATATGAGGACAACTAAGACACTAACATAGATATGCCAATTAGTATCTCCCTGAAAGTTGAAGAGATTCGTCATCTATAGTATCTGACTTCTTTTAGCATACGCAGTTTCGGGATAATATTTACAATAAAGTGTAGTAGATAGGAATAACCCCGAATTACTTATAGTAACGAGCGAGGAAGGTAAGAATAGCAATGTCAGTATTGTAATGCCTTTGATTGTTCTACTGTTATTTGCTTGTAGCTCTGTAATAGCTAGATTGACTTTGCTATCCTTCTGGGCTATTAAATTGGATGACTGAAGAAAATTAATAATGTCAGGTTAGTAGCCCTTGATTAAAACTAAAGTCTAAGATATAATGTATATCGCATTGATCTGACTGGAGAGTCTTTATTTAAGTTCAGAAACACGATCTGACAAAGGAGTGAATCGTTCCAGGATGTTGCTAAAGCTGCCCTCTAGCTCTGATCTTTGACAGGGGGACAGAGAAGTTAATCCAAGATCTCTTCGCCGTTCTCCTTCCTCATTGATAATCTTCAGGCAGCGATGCCCAAATCTGAATGCATATGATGTGACAGTGCTGCTGTGACATAACTCAAGGTTGGTTGCGTGAAGTTGATTAAGAAGAGTCTCGACAGTCGATAGGGACTGCAGTTGATGCAACTGTAGGTAACCTGCCCTCCACTCTGGATGCACCATATTCGTCGCCGTCTCTATTACTGCAACTTGGTTCCATGTTCTGGCAATCCAGTCGGTCCATCGCTCGTAGCGGTTCCCGTAGACAAGAGAGAGGAAATACACAGGATGGACCCTCAACAGGTCGACATTGGCTATGCATCGCGACCGGATATCTTTCATATCATCAGCTGGGTTGCGCTTATGTATACAAAACAGTTGAGAGACGAAAGTTGAATCCTGATGGAGCAAATAAGGGAGTTGCTATTCTTTGGGCAACGAAACACGATGTCTAGTTAGAGGTCAATGGGTTACTCAGGGGGGCGTGCAGCCTTTATCTTGCGAGCTCTAGTTGATATACTAACTGATATGGGTGGGGTTAATATCGTCTTCCTCATACTGAAGGTAGGTTGAGATGAATGGTAGCCATGTAGTGAACAGCTTTTGCGATTGGGATCGATTGAAGTTGGCTACGTCAACTATGCAATTGAGAGTATCGAGGCGAAGTTGTAAAGCTCGTCGGGCAGTGGTAGGGTCTCCAAGCGAGGTTCTACCTCGATATGAATAAGTTAAGCGGAACTAAAACTTTTAGTGCAAGGAAGTCTTACACAAAAACAAATTTGCGGCATTCACCACCTAATTTGATTTCCTTGCCATGATTACTCTAAAAGGTGTCCTATGTGAGATTTCAGATCTTTAAGCACGCTTTTTTTTTATAGAGCAGGTAGGTAAACGATAAACTAATTTAGCAAGTTCGGCTTTCAGAGTATTATCATCTAGTATTTCGTCCTAATAACCTAAAATGTTTATATCCCATATCTAGGCGATAGTGTTTTCGGTTGTAAAAATACTATTCTGTATCTTTACCTTATTATCAAGGTATGCATTGCTCTGATGCAGTTGGTCTAGTCGAAATAATATCTCAGATATTAATGAGAAGTAAGCTAGTGATTATAATAAGGATATTATTATATATACTAAAGGTGCGATTTCTAATAGTCCTTTACTAAGAGGGAAAAAATTATTTGCACTTAGAGCTGGTTAATCTGAACGTATTTCAGGCTTATAGAAAGCAGAGGCTAAGTTAATACAGTTAATACCTAACGCTTCTGCAGGCAATGCCAACACAGCCCTCTTCGTAAGGCAGCCAAACGCAGGGGTAACTAATCATTAGTCGATTAATTAGTAGCTTGCTACAGCGGCTAATACAGTTAATGCAGTGATTGCATATTAAGCCTAGGGGCTGGCAAGGCATAGTACAGGGCTTTACTTTCATATATAGAAAAAAATAAAAAAAAAATAATAATCGATGAAAGAGGGTTACTAAGTGGTTCCCTTTGAGATCAAGTACTACCGTATTAGCAATTCAGTATTAGGCAGCATATGCCAGCTTGGAAACCACGCGCATAGCAATATCACACCCCCTTCCAACTGAGCTAACCATTTCTCCCAAAGTCTTGGCCTTTTCACGTATAGGCTCATCGGTAATCGCTTTAAGGATAGCCCCACTAAGTCCAGTCGTAGCCCAGTCAGGAATCGTAGCTTTGTAGCCCCAGACTCCAAACCCTTTGGAGTCTTTAAGAGAAGGCAAATTTATACAAATTATGCCAGACCGGAAGGACGACTTGCGGAACACCAGCACTGAAAAGTCAGTTGTCTTGTGGGTATAAGAACGGTAAATATACTTACGCGACGGCCTCAAGGAAGCAATTGATCCTCCATAATGGACAGAGACTGCAATTAACCCAGTCTCGAGCAACGCGAATGGATCAGCAGTAAGCCAATTCGTGATTAGAATTGCGTGGCTGGCTGAAGAGATCCGAATGCTGCCGATTCTTGAATCAATAGTTGCGTGGTGTCACTGTTGGTTCAATAGTGCGATGTTCAGCTCGTAATGATATATGACAGGCTCCACAAGCTCACAGGGGCCTGTGGTCTAGCCTGGCGGCTAATAGGCGGACAGGTACCTGTCCTTCTAAAATTAGATAGGGCCCGTCCTAGATTCCATATGTGGTATAATTCTTTCTGCTATTAGATTACCTTATGCCTTCTTATTCCACTGCCTTAAGTAGTTTAATAAGTCCTATTTACTAGCTATTCTAATAAACCACTGGCTTAAGGTAAAATAGCTATAATATATCTAAGTTCTAAATTTACTCTAAATTCTATTAAAGCTAGAGCTATATTATAATATAGCTTTCTTCCTCTTCTATGGCTAAGTATAAGGCTTCTTATTTATTAATATCCTACTAGGCTATTTTATAAAGCTTACTAATGCCTCTTCTGCTTATAAATAGTTACCTATTCTTAGTCTCTTAAGCTACTTATACTTTAATATAATTAGGCTCTGCTTTATCTTAGTCTAAATAAGCTACTATCTCTTCTTTAGTTTATTCCCTTAGGCTTATTAAGGTTATATAGTACCTCCCTATCTGCTTATAATTAAGATACTAGCTATAAATTGCTTTTAGATATACTAAAGGCAGGCTTATTATTTTTTTATATTAGTAGTTACCTAGTGAGGTTCCTGGTAGCTAGGCCTTATACTAATTATCTCTTGATGTGATGTATCTCTGGTGGATTACTCGTAGATCATTATACCTCAGCCGCGTTGTTGAATCTGGAACTGGATCTTGCAAGTGCAAGGGTGACGATACTAACGGTCCGATAGCGGAGCAAACTATACCACATATGGAAACTGGGACGCCTTGAAAAAGAGGGGTGCACGGGCCGCAAAAACTGGTATTGGATATCAATACCAGTGGTAATTGGTACAGTAGGGTTAATGGCGAAGCCGCATTCGATGCAAATTATTGCTGGCTCTGGCGAATTGTAGTATAAGCCGAGACTCTCGAGCTTTTAGAGCTGACTCGGCCGCAATATGGCAATAGCATCAGTATACGTCGCGAGGCCTATTATATTGATAAAGTTGAGAAGGCAGCAAGAGGATCGGATACCCTCTATGGAGCAACGTTTAGCCAAGAATAAAGAGAGTGCTTGATTGCTGCTTCCCTCCTAATCGACGCAACCGAAATTACTAGACTCTGTAATGTTTAAGAGCGCGGTCGTCTACATGGTTGGCATGGGCCTTCGTGGAAGAAATGCGGCGCATTTCGCGTTCTCGGTTTACAGGCCCCAGATGGAAATGCGGCGCATTTCTGGTCTACATTCTTGAGTAGGCGCTGAGCCATGGATTGCCTCCAGCGTGATTCTGCAAGTACATCTTGTGAGAGTATTCTTTGTCTGACTAGCTCATATACCGCGAAATGCCAGGCTTAAAAGTGCATGAGTCTTGCGGCGTATTTAAGATGGCAGGAGTCGCGATAAATGGCGGTGGCTGATGCGGCTGTGTTGTGCTTTTATCTGCCAAACCTGGGCCAATCTGCCCCTCATGCGCGCAATCCGGCTTCCTGTCTGTTCCCTCTCCTCGCGTCCTCGTCTTTCTTGATTGCTTTGGCAGAATACTGTTAACGGTTGACTAACTCATCAGCGATCCCCGGTGACCAGGCCCCTCAAAGGACCGCTGAACCGCCTACCATGTCTACTCTACTGGGAAGGATTGTGCCGCTAAAGCCTGAGATCTGTCTCGCGAAAGCGATTAAACAGTTCGAAATGGATCTCTCTGATGAGCAAAAGGCCGCCTTCGACTCAAATAAGCGCCAATTATATCACTACCCCCCGAATATCCATGATATTACGCGGCTAACGGCCAAAATCAACCATCGTGTTACAGGAAATGTCGGTAGTGGTTGTTGTTTTGGAACCCGTCTTGTTAACGTCTTAGAGCCTGTCTAGTAATTTGCTGCCCTTAGGGATATCGTGGTAGGCAGATCCTAGAATATAATTATATGCAGCATCTGGTTGTTAGTGCGGATGATATTGCTTATTACTTTTCCACGCTATAGTAGCTATTTTCCTTGCTAATTGCTTACGTAGATACTTATAAACGTCTCTTCTTGGTTTGATAAACTATCAGAGCTCTTTATAACTATCGGCCGATTAGCACCTTACTACCAGGCCATAGCCTTACTCTATCCACGATCCAGGAAGCTGTAATTACACCTCTCTAAATACTTCCTAGTAGTTATCTGTATCTGCTATAATCTCCTAAATATAATACGAAAGTCGATATTTATATAGTTTATCGCTCTTATAATAGAATCCAATATAAGCAGTTATTAGTCGGATTTTAATCTATAGGCCAATGCGATCAAGGAGGAGGTGAACTTTCTAATGGCATAATAACTTCAGAAGTAAAGTTACTACCTTAAATTTATTTCTAAAACCTCTAAATTAGAATTATATTGCAAGAAATATAAGAATTGTTTTTGCATTCTTAATTCTTGCTTAATATATAACTATTAAATGATATGGAAAGAAATCTGCAGATATAGAAATACTAGCTAGTTTACACTCTAGTGCAAATATTAAGATTAGAAGGTTAGAAGTAAGTCTTATATACTCTTATATTCAGGGAAGCTCAGATCTAGAAAGTCTATCTTACTAGCTAACATAGTTAATAACCTAAACCTTAATCGGAAAGATAACTTGCCTATTACTTACTTTTTTTACTAGCATAACGTTTTTAAAAGTCTCTAAGTATATACTATCCTGGGTTCCCTAGCTCGGCAATTACTTTATATAATTAAAGAACTAATTATAATATCAGAAGATCTTGCTGTTATAGGTCTTTTAGTCCTTAATCTAATAGAATACTCTGCTTATTAAATTATACCCTTAACCCTATTTATAGAGCTTATTTTATCTTAGATAGATTAGATAAATATAATAAGAGCTAAAAGGAAGAAGTAATTCTCTGCTTATAGGAAATTTAGATTATATATTTACTACTAATTTATTTATTATTTAGATAAGAGGCTGGCAAGGCATTGGCATTATATATTAAAACTTCTATAAGACTAAATATAATTTCTATTCTGGAGAATAACCCTGATATTACGGAGTTTATATAAATAAAGCTAGAGAGGAGAGTTAAATTAGGGAGGCTAAAGGTAGGGAAACTAACCCTTATTCTAGAGATTTAAGATGCCTTATTAGAGAGGGCTTAAGGCATATTTCTCTAGGTAGTTCTTTAAATTAACTCTCTCTGCCTTATAAAGATAGATAAGTCTATTTGCTATACTTTAACTGACCTCCTAAGAGATCTCCTAGGCACCTTCTCTTATATCTTAGAATAATTAGCAGCATTAAGAGAGGAGGACTAGAGGCGGATTCTTAAACTTATTACTGCGGCTTATTATCCCCTGATAATAGATAAATTATAGGAAGCCTTAAGTGTGGTTCTAGGAGACCCTAATTAGAACCTGGCATAAGTACCTAATAATATCTATATAGTATTAGCTTATTGTAGAAGCCTGGTAATTATAGATAAAGAAACCCTATTGGTAAAACTAATATACTATAGTATTAAGTAATTCTTGCTTAGTAGGCAAGAGAGTATAGCTGGCTAAACGTTTACTATCTATGATGTAAATAAAACTATGGCAGGTATTATCGTAATATACTTAAGCTATGGTATTTTTAATACCTAACTTTCTAATAGGGTAATTCTATAGGTCTGGCATGGAGTAGTCCCGGTGAATATTATTAGCTCCGTTTTAGACTTATAAAGTATCCAGAAGCTTGCACTAAAACTTCTTAAGTCTTAGAAGCCGTTAAGTATTAATATTAATAAGGTAATAGTAAGGGAGGGCTAACATTCCAAGGTATAACCTACTAATTAATTTTACTTTCTCCTTTATGCCAAGTTATATTAGGCATAGCATATTCTGTATGATTCGGAGCAAGATAAGGCAACTTATAGATATCTGTATTAAGTCCTCGGTTAAAATCTTCTCGTCGTAGATGCAATAGACGACAGTGGTCAGATGCCGCTATTATAGGCTGCTAAGGGAGTATATAAGGCTGTGGTATGACTCCTACTCGAGAAGGGTGCTGATATTAAGTCAAAGAATAGTAATGGTTAGATGCCGCTATCTCGGGCTGCTAGGATAGGACATAAGGCTATAGTATAACTCCTACTTGAGAAGGGTGCTGCTGTTAAATCGAATGATAGTATTAGTCGGACGCCGCTATTGTGGGCTGCTGGGAGAGGACATGAGGCTGTGGTACGACTCTTAGTCGATAATGGTGCCGCTATAGAGTCAGAGGATAGTAATGGTCGGACGCCGCTATGGTGGGCTGAACTGGGAGGGCAAGAGGTCGTAGTGCGACTGTTGGAGTCGTATGATGCTCAGTCTACTTAATCATGCTGGCCTACTTACTGTACCAATTACCCACTGGTAATGGCACCCAATACCTAACAACAAGTCAGCTACGACTTGGCCACTTCCTCAAAATTTCTAATATTATACTGCAGCGCGATCTCCTTGGTTTATTTTGTTTTCTTTACTCTTATTCCATCCCTTCCAAAGCTCAATGGAGACAGCCTACTCTTCTATTCCTAATTGTCGTGTACCCTTAATTGTCGCGTACCCCCTGTTTATTTCTCACGTGTTTGTTTATCTCCTGTCTATTCCCATATGCCATACTATGATGACTTATATTTTCTTATTTCGATCGACAGTCTGCGGGCGCATTACTTACGCGTGTAAACACGCGTAAACGCGTACTCAGCTCTCTTACATCATCTGCCCTCTTTTCTGTAGTTTCAATTCGAGGTTTCCTCTAACGATCTTTAAAAGCTCGTACTATCGAAAGGCTAGTGGACTATAAACGACTTTCACTACGGAACTTGACCACGAAATTCATGATTGGCTGAGTGACGGTCCCACATATCCAAAAACGGCCACATCTTGACCACTAAATTCTGATTGGCTGCAAAGCTTGGGGCCGACGACGAGGTCAGCAACTTCCAATACGAATATACCAACAACAAGCTAGAAGGCCTTATAAAAATATAAATAAGTTGAGTCCAAAGCCTATAGTGTATGTATTTATATGATGGTAATAAGTTTTATGCTATATTTAGTGTCCAGTCCGAGTGGGTAAAAAATCGATGTTATAAAGGTCCATTTAAGTACGAGTAACAATATATATTATAACCTATATTTATTAACCACCTACTACTCTATGATCTAATACTAAATACTACTACCCTTTATAAATCTCTGGAGTAATATATATTTCCACCCTTTTTTACTACCCTTTCTATCTTAAGGTTTATATAAGCTATAATAGTGCTTAAGGTTTAACTTATCGATAAATAAGAAGTCATAGTAATTGCAGCTAAACCTACCTAGCTTTAGGAGTTATAGGATAGCCTTATTACTATTTTCTAGAAGTAATACCTTAGTTGAATCTTAAAATGCTTACTTATTATAAAATAATAGTATTCCCTTAAGTTTATTTCCTATATACTTATATATATTTTAAAAGTAGGTTTTAATGCCCCTGCTAGGTTAAATAGCACCTCTATAGAGGAGGCAAAGCAGAATTTAAGGCTTATTAAGCATATAAAGAACTTTATCTATAACTTTAGAGTATTTCCTTTTAGTATATATATCTTAGGGTAAGGCCTTATTATATATTATAGGTAAGATTAAGTTATACTTATCTTATTAACCTTCTACTAGTATAGACTATATATCTTCCTTACTTATAGTTATTAATAGTTTACTACCCTTTTATCTTTTTATTAAATAAGCTTTATTTATTAGAGGTATATAATCTATAGTAACTTCTATAATAATTTACTTCCTATTAGATAGAAATAATATTAGGCTAATAGGTATTCCTTTAGGTTTAAAAGGCAAGCTCTTACTTAATTAGCGCAGAAACTTATATTAATAGATTAAAGCCTACTTATAGCATTATAAAAGTAATAGTTAAAGTCTAGATAGGTATGCTTTATCTAGTCTATATGTAATCCTATGCTAGAGTAGCTAATGCCTACTCTGCTAAGTAAATATAGTATTAATATTAGTATTATTACTATAGTTATTATGCCTATTAAATAGGATATATACCTTGCAAATATGTTTCTCTGTGACTGCTATAGCTAGCTGGTAATATATCTGTATATTAATCCTTTATTGCTATACTTCTTAAGTCGCCTTTGTAATAATATCTATCAGGTGAGATATAGGCCAAGGCTTCCCGTTGTAATAGAATAGTAATTATATCTGCAAGCACTGTTGGGCGCTCCTATTAATACTGAGCTGCTTGCGGCGTAGTAGATCAGTAACCCATCGAATATAGACAAGGTACTTAAATAGAACGTGACCCAGTCTAACCGGAAGGAATTACACCACATAGAATTCGCGGTTTATCAGTCGCTTTGCTTTATAATGGCAGATAATATATGCCATATAGCCACCCTAAATATATATCCTACAGGCTATATTCGGACCGTTCTTATACTCGAGGCTAACGAGTTCCCTAACTCGTGGTGTCTGGCTATATGCAGTGTAAAGACCACCAGCAAGCTGCTCCTCCATCTTCCTGACTTGTTTTAAATACACTGTTACAGCATGCCACTTCTAGATGCCGTCTTTAGCTAGTCTGTCTTTGCCTATAGTATAGGTATAGACTAATAGCTCTAGGTATGCTGACTTAAGATTATTCCCAGGATAGTTAATAAAGCTATAATTACTTTTTAAATTAGATATATTGTCTTTAATCTTTGATAAGTTAATATATGGATATAGACTAAATATTAACTGATTATATAGTGCTTCTGCCTATGTAATAAAATAGTCTGTAAGTTTATAAAAGTTATTTATTATTATTTAAAATATGGTATAAAATACTATCTTACTATTATTACTCTAGTAGAAAAGCATAGATAGTGGTTTAGTGTATGTAATATTATGCCTAAAATCTCTAAGGCTTATTAGCTTTGCTAATAGGTATTATAACCTAGAACTATATACTTGGCTTGGAATTTATTAAAGTACTTAAATTACCTAGCATCCGGCCATTATAGGATACTAATAGACTAATATTTATATAGAGGTAATACTTACTCTAGGAATAATATATGCTTTATATAGATTATTGCTAACAGCTTAGAGTAATATTATTAAGCGAGTTAGAATCTCTGATAATCTGCAGAAAATCTAAGAATACTGCTAAAATATATAAGCAGTGTAGAGCTTGGTTGCTAATTGATATAACTTTCGGTGCTGAGCATAATATATAGCTGAAACAATAGTTCGAGGAATTATCCGCTTGCAGATGCAGCAGAGCCCCCTAATGCCCCTGCGAATAGATTCTGCTGGGTTCTAGCTGTGTTCCCCTCAATATTATCATAATATCCAGAATCGTCGTAGTTGCTCTTATTATCATCGTCATCCTCAAGTTCCCAAGCTTTAACGTTCTGATTATCTGTTTCGGCGTCCTTTATACCTTCTTTCCTATCTGATCCCTAATAAGCTTAAGTGTTAGGATAAATATCAGTAGATTAGCCTTCCATAGGGCCAGAGTGTATTCCTACCAGAAGACTTCCCTGTTTTTTTATGGCCGGCTATATTCCTTTCGATATATTAAGATAGTTCTAAATGTTATGCTCCTAGATCTGATTTAACTATATAGCGATCTCGGGCTTTATCTTTATATTTGTTATTCCTTGTCGAGAGTTATCTGGCATTTGGTATATTTATAGGATAAAAGCTAAGAATTGCTTCTAAGTCCTTTGATATCTAACCTCGCTACTTGTCTCTGCCATGAGATTAAAAGCAAGCTCTCGGCGACTCTGCAGCCTTAAGCTGAGCAGCCAGCAGAGAATATTGTGACTAGTACCGCGAACTGTATCCTTATAACGATCTATCACCGAGTCAAGTGCTCTCACGATGCATAAGATCTTCTGTTTATCCTCTTGTGGGCTAACCAGATTCGGCGCCCCTTCTGAATTACCCTGTCCTAAGGTGTAGTCTACGTGGAGGGAATGGCAATTAGGTAGTCTAATTAGCGCGCGCAGAATATCTTATTAGGACCCTCGGTAGATAGAAGGCTATTATGTTTAGTCTAGCTATAAGCTTATAGCGGCAAATATATCGGTCCCTATGTTATTAATAGTTATCTGCGGTTAACTTAAAGCTTCTTGATACCTGGCTTCCTGATTTATGACTTATTGTAGATAGGTGGATGCCTTAGATGTAAGGATATTAGGCATTCCTTGCGATTTCTTGGCACTTGTCTTTGCTTTTGGCCTATCTGTCTTTATTTTTATCTATATATTAACCTTAAACTATTTGCTGCCTTCTTGGGAAGGGAAGAATGGTTGGCCTGCAACACCTTCTATCTATGGCAGAAGTTCGGCTGCCTGATGTTCTATGGGTGGCCTTCCTTTGCTTCTGGGATTGACCTACTTATAAAGCTTGGTATAATGCTCCTGTATCGCCTGAACCTGGCGAATATTAAAACCATAGTGTTGGCATTTGAGGATATTAAGCTTAGGTGGGGCAAGGCAAGGAATGGGTTTATTTGTTGGTAGTGGATATTATAATTAAGGTAGTTTGGCCTGGGTTTAAAGCATATCTGGTAATACTTTAATAGATTCTACTAGTCTGCGCTGGGTATATAGGTTAATTCTAGGATGCTTTTTGGCAAGATAGGTGGTAACTTCTCTGGCCAAGTATGTATATTAATATTTCTGATAAATAAGAATCTGATATTGAGAAAGAAGTATAAACGGGTATATAGGGTTAGAAGGACCGAGCTCGGTTAAAGGCTTAAGTATTATAGTCTAACGAATTAGTGCTGTAGGCAACTAACATTAGTTGCTGGCTTGATATTATATTTATTGCGATGGATGCTGATGAATCGGAGCCAGAACTTGATGCGCTGCTGTTAAAGTGTTGTCTTGCCTAAACGTGTAACTAAGCACCAATCAGAAATCCAAGTTAACTCCCTGTTAAGGTCTACTCTATCCTAACGCTAGACCATTTTTTTTAAAATTCAAGTCTACCCCTTATTAAAATTCAAGTTAACCCCCTGTAAAGTGGGGTAAACTAAATTAATTATATAATAATTAATTTTGGACTGTAGCACTAGGATATAATTGATGCCCATTGCCGTTGCTTATGTTACTAAGTTATCTATAAATGTAATATATAGCATAACTATAATACTTATGCCTATTAGCTGTATTACTGCCGGCAGTATAAATAGTATGCTTTTTCTAGCCCTTATTGGTAGTATATTAATTGCTATTTAATTTATCTTAAGTAATATAATTACTTATATGCTCTTAGCCTGCTTTTTAGATTACTAAGTCGCTTTCGGTATTAGTAGCATTTATAACCCTTTAGTTATATTATCTTCTATCTTCTAAGCCACTTTCTAAGTAATCTTTCTTTACTTATAGCTCTGCTGCCTTATTACTTAATTATCCTACTTATATTTTAGTATATTCTTCTTACTTTTCTTCTCTTTATTTTTCTCCTTTATACTACTTCTCTTTAAAAACTAATACTAAAGCTTACTAATCTCCCTAAAAGTTATAATTATCTTATAATAGTTAGTTCCTAACTATAGATAAACTAAGTTATACTAGGTTTATTATTAGCAGATTACATAAGGCATAATACTAAGCTTATTAAAGTATTATATCTCTTAATAGTAGATTTAATATATATTAGGCTTAATTAATATAAAAAAGTTTTATTAATAGCTAGTAAGCTAAGTTATATTTAATACTAAATAAATATATATATATACTTAGGGTAGTTATAAAGTAACCTGCTTAGTTATTATATAATTCTAAGAATTACTAGTGTTTTTAAGGTAATTATTATAACTAGGCCTTAGTAGTTATAAATAGAATCTCTTAGTTTATAATAATTATATATAGTTAGTAAAAAATATAGGATATATATAATATAACTGCTAGGTTTATAATATAATTTCTCTCTTTTCTTAGTCTTACCCTTAAGACCTTACTTATTTGTAATATAATAATTCTTTTTTATATATATCTAACTTAATCTTATAAATATTCTTCTTAATATACTAATTATATTTTCTTTAGAAACTAAGTATTATCTTATTAGAGCTAAACTTATTATATTTATTAATTATAAAATTATATCTTACTCTTTTTATATTAAGAATTATATAAAGTATATAATAAAAGAAGGTTAAAAGAATTATTCTAAGTATACCTATTATAGTTATTCTTATAATAGTAAGGATATTACCTTAACTAAGGGTTGGTTTATATTTTTCTTTTATATAGTATTTTTTTATTAATTCTTTAAGTAGTAGATTATTTAGTTTAAGTAAGAAATTAGATTAAAGTAAATAAAGAGGCTATTAAAAAAGAGCTTATTTAGTTATAGTAGTAATTAAATAAGTATTTATTTAAGCTAATATGTTTTTATCTTTAGAAATATCTTATTTAAATTAAAGATTTATAAGTATTAAAAAAGAAATTAGCTATAATAAGTAATAATAAGAAGGTAGATAATTTAATTCCTAAGTCTAATAAGGTAGTTAAGTTAGTTAAGGCTAATATTACTAACCTTATTAACTAGTCTATTATTTTTAATTCTTCCTTTATAGTTAAAAATAAAATTTCTTTAGGAGTTATTAGGTATTAATAAGGTATTTTAATAGTTCTTATATATTTTTACTTTCTAGGTAATCCTTTTATTTTATTAAATATTCCCTTTAATTATTTATTTTATAAATATTTTTAATAGTTTTTACTTTATAAATTTCTAGTCCTAAGATTGCTTATAATTTATTACCTATTTTAACTTATATTATATTTACTATTAATTTAAATAGTAAAATATAAAAAATTAGGTATAGCCTAACTCTTAGTAATAGGTTTAATTTATAATTATTTTCTAAGATTTTTTATAATACTTTATAAGGTCTAATAAATTTATAATTTAACTTATAAGTTAATTAGTTTATTTTAATATTTTTTATAGCTAGGTAAATTATATTTCTTTTTAAAAAGGTTAATTCCTTTAATTATTTTAAGTTATAATAGTGTTTTATATATTTTCTAATAAACTTAAGTTTTATTTTTATTTCTTTATATATATTTTTAAGGTTATTACTTTTAACTATAATAGCTAGGTTAATTAATTTTTCTTATTATATATTATAGTATATATTTAATATAAATCTAAAGTTAGTATAAGCTAATATAGTTTTTATACTTTTATTATATATAATATTATAAGTAAGTTAGGCTATTAATAGCTTCTTAACCTAATTATTTTATTTATAGTTAATATAATACCTTAAGTATTATTTAAGTATTTAATTTATTTATTTAGTTTATTTATTAATTTATAATTAGAATACTATTATAAGTTAGTAATTTAATCCTAGTTATATTATAAGTAATTACTAAAATATTACTATAAATATAAATCTTTTATTAAAAAGTATTTCTATAGGTAACTTATCTATATTAATAATATATTAATAAAGAATATAAGAAAGTTATTTAGTATTTATTACCTCTTTATAAGGTAAATAATATAAGAATTTTATAAGTTAATTAATAAATAACTATAATATTATTATAGAAAATTCTAGTTAAGGGTTTTTCTAATAAGGGTAATTTAATTATAAAGTCTATTATAATTAAGTCTTAAAGTTATTATATTATTAGTAGTAGTTATAATTATTTATAAGATTTATATCTTTATATTTTTATTCTTATATATAAGTTATATTATTTAATAACTTCTTTAATATCTTACTTCTTATACTTATATCCTTATTCTTAGAGTTATTTTGATATCTTCTTAACTCCTTAGTATTTATATAAGGGGTATAAATAAAATTTATAAAAAAAGTTATATTCTTCTTTTAATAGGGTTTTTATCTTTCTTACTATCCTTATAATTATTTTAATAGAGTTATATTTCTTATAGTTTTCTACGAGGTTTTATACTTAATATTCTAGGGTAATACTATTATAAATATCTTTTATTTAATTTTATAGTTCTTTATAGTCTTTATTATAAAGAATTAAATTATAGTAATAATTAAAAATTATTATTATATATTTATTAAGGATTTTAATTCTTCCTTTAAAGTAAGATATATTACTGTTTTAATTATAATATAATCCTTTAAGCTAGTTAATAAAGTCTTATTTACTATTATAATATAGTAAGGCTTAATATTTTAATAGGGGTTTTAGTTCTTTTATTATTCTTATTATTATTTTAACTAATTACGTAAATTAATATTCTCCCTTAGAGTTAATATCTAAGAGTTATTTATTAGTTTTAATAGTTCTTATATTAAACTTAAGTTATTAGCTTATAATATTTATATATCTATTATTTATTCCCTTATAATATATTACATTAAAATTAAAATTATATAAGTATTTAATATAATATAATTATTATTAGTTTAGCTCTTATATTATTATAAAATAAGTTATATTTATATAATTAGTAAATACTTTTATTAGGTATTTACTTCCTCTAAGATAATATTTAAATTCCTTAAAGTAATTAATAATAGCTAGGAATTCTTTATTATAAATAAGATAATTAAGTTCTACTTTATATATCTTATAAAAATAAAAAATACTAAAATATAATATATTATTATTATCTTATTATCTTATTTATCCTCCTAAGGTAAAATTAAAAATATTAGTCTTAAGTTTAACTTATTAATTAGGGTTAAATATAATAAAAATAGGTTTACTTATAATAGCTAATTTAAGCTACTTCAAAGCTAATTATACTTTATTATTCTATTAGAATTATTTATCCTTCTTAATAATCTTAGTAAAAAAGATAATAATTTTATAAAAGTTTTTAATAGATTATTAGTAGTAACTAATAAATCCTAAGAAAGATTATATTTATTTTATTAATATAAATATCTTCTATTTAATAACTATTATAATCTTTTACTTATTTATTTTAATTTTATTATATAAGATTTTATATCTTAAGTATATTATTTAAGACTAATAAAATAACTTTTAGTTAATTTAATAAGTATATTAATATCTTATAATACTTTTAAAACCTTATAGATATATTTTATATATTTTTCTTTTATATTAGAGAAAATAAAAATATTATCTAGGTAGTAAATTATAAAGATATTAAGATACTCTTAAACTATATTTATAATTATATATTAAAATATTACAAGTATATTAATTAATCTAAAAGGCATAAGTAAATATTTAAATAATTTATGTTTTATATAAAAGGCTATTTTCTATTTATTACCTTTTTTAATTTAAATAAGATTATAAGTAAATTTAAAATTAAGGGCTATAAATTCTTTTTTTAAATAAGTAATCCTTAAGTTTAATAATAAGTAATAATAATATCTTATTTTTTTTTATAATCTTATTAAGTTATTAATAATTTACTATAAGTCTTAGCTTATGTAAGTTAAGTTTTAATATAAATATAACTAGGTATCTTACTAAGGATTTTAATAATTTAATATATCTTTTTTATAATATATTATTTATTTATTTTCTAAGTATTTTTAGCTTATTTTAAAATAAATTATAAATAAAAAAGAATTTTAAGTTCTTTCTATTTTTTAATATAATATTAATATTATAATTTATATATTAAAATAACTTTATATTTAATTCCTCTTAAAATAATTTCTTATAAATATAATACTTTAATAATATATTCTTAAGTTATTTATTAAATTCCTTTATAATAACATACTTTATTTATTTAATATCTTAATTTAGTTATTTAAACTATCCTTTAAGAGTTAGTATTATTTATCTAATATATTTAACCTTACTTTTATAATACTTATATTAAGTTCCTTTTAGAATAAATAATACTTTATTATACTTATTTTTATTATTCTCTTTAGTTAAAGTTTAAAATCTTATATTATTATTTAAATTACTTTTATTATCTAAAAAGTAATCTTTATAGTTTACCTAGCTAATTCTCTAGTTAAATTATAAGTTATTTTTTTTAAGTTTATAAGTTAGCCTTAAAAGGTATATTTAAGTATCTCTAAAGTCTAATATAATTTAAATATTTACTACCTCTTAGTAGGCAAAACTTTATTAAGTTAATATTATTATAATTAGCTGCCTTAATTATAGCCTAAACCTAGCTATATATAACCCAGCTAGAGAGCCTTACTTACTTTTTAGCTAGCCTTAATCTTCTTCCTATAACCTACTTTAAAGGCTACTCTTTTGCTGACCCCTGCAGCATGCTTAAATCATCTACTACGCAGTAAGTAATCTAATCCGACTTCCCCTATACCTTCTAATCGCAACTGCTAATAGCATTACAGCTGCCTTATTGCAATACTCTAAAGAAGCCTATGGCCACCTAGGCCTAATAAGCCCTACTTAATAAAAGATTATAATATAATTTAAATAATTAAAAGAGCTCTCTTAAGCGCTAAATAAAGTAATTATAATAAGCTTTATATAATAACTACTAAAATTAAAGTAGCCTAGATAGTTAAAGATAATATTAGCTGCATTAGGCTGGCCCTCTTTAGCTATAAGGTCCTCTGGCTTATATAGCTATATCTTTATATTCCTTAGATTAGTAAGGCCTTCCTTAATACTAAGATAGAAAGCCTTAAGACTCTTAGATAGGCATTAAATAAAGGCTACCTACAGAGGAGGTAAAATAAGTTCCTAAAGAAACTTTATAGCAGCTTATATAATAAGTGGCTTTATAATATTAGGAAGCAGGCAATAAAGGTACTACTTTTATTAAAGGAGATCAGCGACCTATAAAGACTAGGCTAATTATAGTCTTAAACCATAGTGTTATGACCCCTGCGGTTATATTATGTATACCCTATAATTTCATCTAATAACCTACTAATTATGTAGTAAGCTATGCAGGACGACTATTATAAGGATGCTATTATCCTATAGAATAATACATCCTAAGGATAACTATATCCCCCTAAGGCAGCGTCCTAATACCCTGAATAGCAGTATATAAAATATATTTATTAGTACTTTTATAGACTTAGCTTACTAGCTATTAATAAGACTTCTTTATATTAATAAGCCTAATATGTATTACTTAATTATTAAGAGATGTAATAATTAACTTACTTAGTATTAATGCCTTATGCTATCTATAAATATAAACCTAGTATAAATTAGTTTCCCTATTTAAAACCTTATTTATTATATATTAATAGCTCTTATTTAGAATATATTATATTAATAACTAAGTAATATTATATTATTAAAATGTCTAGTAATACTAATACCGGATTAGCACCCCCTTATATTAGAATACTACCTAGTATAGCTAAACTTATGGCTAAGATCTAGTAGATATAGGGCACTATTAATAATCTTTATGCTTATATTAATAAATAACCTGCTATAAATATATAGACTATAAATAGAGAAAGAGACCTTAGAGAAGCATTAAAGCTACCTAAGCTAGAACCCTTTATAGGAAAAGCAGCCGATATGGTCCTATTTATTATATAAATAAAGGTATACTTCTGTTTATTCCTGAATTGCCTAAATACTGCTACTAAGAAAGTACTATATACTTTACTATTAATCTAAGGAGATGCTAAGGAATAGTAGGAACCTATTATAAGGGATTTCCTGGAAAATAAAGAAAACCTCTAGGAATAAAATACCTAAAATATCTTTACTAACTAGGATAACTTTAAATAAGCCCTTAAGGATAATTTCAGAGTAATTAATAAAGAATAATATGCTATAGCTAAACTACTAGTACTTAAATAGTATAAGTCCTGCATAGCCTACTTTACTAAATTCTAATAACTTGCATTTAAGACTAAATAGGATAATAAAGCCTTAATAGAGATATATTATAGAGGACTAAAGGAAGAGGTTAAAGATGAATTATACCTAGCTAATAGGCCAGAAGGAGGTTTAACTAAGTATATTACTATGGCAATTAAGATTAATAAATAATAATATAAACGCAGAAGAGAGAGAGTAAACTATAAATAGGGAAATAATTTTAACCTATATTACCCTAACTAGTAATATAATAATAATAACCAGGGTAACTCTTAAAACCAGGGATAGTAATAAGGTAATTAGTTAAATAATACTATATATAGTATATAACTAGGACCTATAGTACTTAGAGCTATTTAACTAGGTATTAACTACTATTAGTAAGATATATTTAAATGCAAATGTTATAACTATAATTAATTTAGATATATAGTATATAGCTGCCTAGAACCTAGAAGAGCTAGGGACCTAAACTAAGGTAAGTAAACCCTAGGACTAATTAAGCAATAAAACCCCTAAATGGCTATGCATATATAAATACTAGGTATATATAGGTTAGGATATAATATAGAACTCTGCTACTACCTAGGAGAAAGCCTAAAGGAAGTAAAGGAAAGAGAGGCAAAGAAAGATATAGAAGAATAAGTAAAGGCCGAAAAATACTATAAAGACTTATAAAAGGCATAATAAAGATATAATACCAAAGAAGAAATAAAGGAGAAGAGAAAATAATAGAAAAAGGAAAAATAATAAGACCCTAAGTATTATAAGGAAGAAAATAGACGATAATAAGAGAATAAATAGAGAAAATACCTTAGAGAATCTTAGATTCTTAGAGTTATTAAGGAAAGAAAGATAAACCCTCCTAAGAATAAAAAATAAGCCTAGTTATCTAAGATAGTAGATAATATCCCTATAAAAATAATTACCTAGCAAGATAGATTAACTATTACGGTAAATACTAAAAAGGGATATATTAATAGGTATAAAGCACCTAGGTTTACTAGAATAGCACTTTAACAGAAGGAAGAAGCTATTAGATAAGAATAAGAAGCAGAAACTAAGACCTATACCTACTATTACTAATACTCCTAAAGCATAGGATATAGAGGAGGCGCGGTATAATTAACTATATAATACCTCTGCAAGGAAGATAAATAACTTAAGAATAAGTAGAAATAACCCTATGAATTATTATATAATAAAGTTAGAAAAAGAATATACTTATTGCCTAAAGATAGGTATATTTAGGGAGCCAAGGAATATAAAAGTACTAAGAAAATTAAAGAGATATATATTAAAGCCTATTACTAATATAATACTATAAACCTATTATACTAGGAATAAAAATTTAATAAGAATAATAATATTAGAATATTATTAACTAATCTAAGATATAAGGATATCTTATAGGTATTATATAAATACTATTAGTATAAGTACTACTAATAAAGTAAGGAAGATAATAACTACTTCCTAGTAATTATACCTAGTATACCTAATAATTACCTATACTACGAATAGGAAATATATAGATATTTAGTATATTACTGGCATAAAAACCTCAGAGTGGCTATACTATAATTTAACCTGGCATACTATAGATAAATCTATAAGATAAAGGAGCTGCTAGAAGGAATTAAGTACTCCTAATAGCTAATTAAAGAAACTAAAAAAGAGTTTAAAGGGGCAACTTAAGGAAGGTATGCCTATAAGAAAGAAGAAGTTATAGAATAACTCTAAGAATAGGAAAAGGAATACTAAGAACGGCTTGCTAGTAGACAGCATAACCACCTGATAAAGGAACTATTAGTCGATGATATAAGCTTGGATACCACCGAAGAACTATAAGGTTAATAGGAAGCCAATGGACTTTACCTATATAATAACCCTATAAAGCTATAACAAAGCAAGGAGCTTATTAACCTTATAGAAGGATTTAACTAAGCCCTAATTAACAAAGAATAACCTAAATAAGAAACTATGCCAGATAAATAAGACATAAAACTAAAAGAATACTTTTAGTAATAACTATTTAATAAAGAGTTTATTAATAACTGCCTTAACAGAGAAGGGTATAATAACAGTAAATGCAAATAGATATACCAAGATATATTAGGAAAAGTTATATGCTATCTGTAATAGAGCATTAAATAGGCAAAGAGCAGAGATAAGAATAACTTAAATTACTAAATACTCTAGGATTATATAAAGAACCTATATTAAAATATCTAATACTAAAGGTTTAAATTAAGGGGAAGTAGCTAGATGCTTAGATTAATTATAGAGCTAAATAAAATTTTATTAACCTAAAAGTAGTTATATAACTAAAATTACTATAGAGAAAAAAGAAAAATACTTATCTGCTAATTAATATAAAAGGATAACTATTTAATTATAATAATAGAATTATAGACTAAAAGCTTAATTACCTTAAGGTCTTTATCTAAGGAAAAAATTAAGAAATAGATTTTAATATCCTTCCTCTAGATAAGGAAGTAAATATCCTCCTTGGTATAGATTGGCTATAAAAGAAAAACCCTTATATTAACTAGAGGACTGGCCAAGTTACCTTTTCTAGTAATGCTAATAGTAATAATAAAATAATTATAATAAATAATAAGAGATTTTAAACCCTGACTAAAGAGGATAATAAGGGAAAGCATAAAGCAAAGAATTTACTACCTCTAATAAAAGCATAATATAAGTATATAAAAGGCAAGAAATAATAAAATTACTAAATCTTAGGTCTCCTTAGAACCTAACTATATAACCTAGATAAGTAATTTAAGCTATAAAAGAAAATTAAGGAAAAAGAATAATAAGACTAACTTAAGAATATTCCGGAGTAATATTATATCTATAAGAAACTATTTAAAGAAGAACTTAAAATAAAGGTACTATAGTATAGCCGCTAAGACTATAAAATATAGCTTAAAATAAATAACTTATTATTCTAGAAGATTTATAACCTTAATAAAAAAGAACTTACTACCTTAAAGAAATACCTAGAAATAGAATTAGCAAAAGGAAATATTAGGATATTTATATTATTAGTAGGATTCTTAGTAATATTTATTCCTAAGAAAAATAGGAAATTATAACTTATTATAGATTATAGGAAGCTAAATGCCCTTATAATTAAGGATAAGACCCTACTTTTACTTATTATAGAACTTAAGGACTATTTATAAGGCAAATAGATCTTTACTGCCCTAGACCTTAAAGAAGCTTATAACCTAATCTATATTAAACAAGGAGATAAATAAAAGATAGCATTTAAAACTAAGTTTAGACTCTTTAAATACTTAGTAATACTATTTAGACTTACTAATATACTTATAATATTTTAGCAGATAATTAATAATATACTTTAATAATACCTAGATGTTTTTATAGTATACTACCTAGATAATATCTTAATCTTCTTAGATAATAAAGAAGAATATAAAGAATATATTTATAAGGTCTTAAAAGCCTTATAAGATACTAACTTACTAGTTAAACCAGAGAAAAGTTACTTTTATATATAAGAAGTAGACTTCTTAGGATATATTATTACCTTAGGCGAAATTAAAATAAAATAAAAGAAAATCTTAGTAGTAACTAATTAGTTAAAACCTATTATAGTTAAAGAAGTATAAAGCTTCTTAGGTTTTACTAATTACTATTAATAATTTATTAAAGACTTTAGTAAGATTATAAACCCTCTTATAGAGTTAACTAAGAAGGAATATAAATTTATTTAGTTACTAGAAGCTTAAGAAGTATTTAAGTAATTATAATAAGCTATCCTTAGTAAACTTATATTAGTTATATTTAACCCTAATAAGGAAATAAAACTAGAAACTAATTTATTAGACTTTACACTAGGAGGGCAAATAGGTTAATATAATAACTAAGGCAAGCTATATCTTATTGTATTTTACTTACATAAGTTATATAGACTAGAACTTAATTACCTTATATATAATAAAGAATTCCTAGTAATTATTAACTACTTTAAGGAATTTAGATACTACCTTATAGGAAGTATATACTAAATTAAAGTCTATATTAACTATTAAAATATTTTATACTTTACTATAATATAAGAACTTAATTAATAATAATTATATTATGCTAAATACTTATGCGAATTCGACTTTATAATTATTTATAGAAAAAGTTTAAATAATAGAAGAGTAAATATAATTAGTAGATAATTAAACTATAATACTAGCATACCTAGGACTAAGGAATAACTCCTAGAGAAAAATCAGAAAGGATAATACTAATTTATATAATTAATATAAACATTAGGATAGATATAAACAGTACTAATAAGAGAAATCCTAGAAAATAAAATATATAACTTTCTCTGCAAATTCTACTTATATCTATTATATAAATACCAAGGAGTAACTAAAATACTTAAATAACTATTATAATAAGGGTATAAAGTCTAAAGAAAAGAAGTAAAAAAAATAATTAAATAATATAACCTATATATAAGAATAAAGGCATAATAATATAAACTATATAGAGAACTATAATTATTAGAAGTAGCAGAATAACTATAGAGTTTAATTATAATAAATTTTATAACTAAGTTATTATTATTAGAAGAACCCTTAACTAGAATCTTTTATAATAGTATTATAGTTATTATAGATAGACTTATAAAATTCTTTACTTACTTACCCTATAGAGAGGTAATAAATATAGAAACTATAGCCTATATTTTCTATAATAGGGTAGTAAGAGAAAAAGAACTGCCAAGGGAAATCCTATTAGATAGAGGACCTACCTTTATATTAAAATTTTGGCAAGTACTTATATTATACTTAGGACTAAATTACTGATTTTTAATAGTATTTAGACCCTAAATAGATAGGCAAATAGAATAGATAAATTAAGTACTAGAATAATACCTATAGTATTATATTAACTATAAATAGGATAATTAGGTTAAGAAGCTATTATATGCCTAACTAGCTTATAATACTACATATAATAAAAGTATAAAGCTTATACTATTAGATATAAACTTTAGATTTATATTAGATACTTACTATAAAGCATAGGAACCTAAATTAATTAACCTAGCTGCTATAATTAAAAGTAATAAGTTAAAAAACCTATATAAGGAAATAAAAACAGAACTTAAATATATTAGAAAATAGATATAATAATATTATAATACTAAGAGGTTAAAAGGACTAACCTTCTTAGAGGGGGATATAGTTTACCTATCTACTAAAAATATTAAAATAGACTAATTAAGCTATAAGTTAGACTATAAATATCTTAGACCGGTTAAAATTAAATAATAAAAAAAGAAGGATATCTATAAATTAGACTTACCCCTGATAATTTAATGCCACCTAGTATATTATATCTTAATGCTAGAGTTAGCAGTAGATATAATATATATTAAAACCGGTAATAAACCATAATAAATTACAGGACTAGAAGTCTATAAGGTAAAGGCTATTAGAGATATAAATAAAATTAATAAATAAACTATATACTTAATTAAATAGAAAAACTACCTAGAAAATAAAATAAAAACATATAGGAACCTCTAAAATACCTTATAAATACTTAGCAGCTCCTAAAGAACTTTTACTAAAATCTAATAAAGGGGAGGTATTTAAAAAATCATCTCTAAGACCTAAAGATAACTAGTCCACGTCGTTAAGAATATAATCTATCTAAAGCTTATATACTATAGTATCCTTATAAGTATCTAATATAGATAAGATACTATCTTCCTTCTTAACCTCCTAAAGACTATAATGCATGGCTTTAGAATGCTTTTTTTTTACCCTAATATAGATCTTTTAAATATAGGATAAATGCCTAGTAGTAGCTGTAAGATAAGACTATAAAGCTGCTATTTCTTTATAAAGCTTTAGAAGGTTATTACTAACTTTATCTTTATCTACTTCTAATTTCTTCTCTTATTTTATAAGGGTAAATACTAAGGAAGGTTAGAATAGTTAGGAAAAAAAAGATTAAAGAAATAGACTTATACAAAGATATAATTTGCATACTATTATAAGGTTTCTGCTTATAAATATATTTATTATACTAACTAGAGTTAGGAGATATTAAATATTTCTTCTTAATCCCTGCTTAAAAATAATAAGTATATAGCATATCTGCCTACTTATTAGACAAAGTAATAGATTTAGTAAACTTTATAATTTTATAATCCTTTTTAAGTCTTTCTAACTTGTATTCTGTATAAGCTTTATAGGGATACTACTTAGAGATACGGTTAGATATTATGTAATATAATAATAAAAGGTTTAAGTTAGAATGCACTAGATAAAATTCAGGTTAAATAGGGTATACAGGTCTTAAAGATAAGACCTAACAGAGGGGAGAGATTATATTATAACCCCTGCAGTTATATTATATATACCTTATAATTTTATCTAATAACCTACTAATTATATAGCAAGCTATATAGGATAACTATTATAAGGATGCTATTATCCTATAGAATAATATATCCTAAGGATAATTATATCCCCCTGAGGTAGTATCCTACTACCTCGAATAATAGTATATAAAATATATTTATTAGCACTTTTATAGACTTAGCTTACTAGCTATTACTAAGACTTCTTTATATTAATAAGCCTAATATATATTACTTAATTATTAAGAGATATAATAACTAACTTACTTAGTATTAACGCCCTATGCTATCTATAAATATAAACCTAGTATAGATTAGTTTCCCTGTTTAAAACCTTATTTGTTATATATAGCGTAACTGCTAATAACAGAAAGGTTAGTAGTAACTAGGAAGGTTACTAAAACATAAGGCAGGCAAGGGCTTATAGATAAGGGGGATAGTATATTATAATATATATAGAAGAGGGGTAATTATGGGGTTCTGCAGAGAAATAGGAAGAAAATATATTAAGTTTTATATAAGTTTAGTTACTTAGAGTTAAAGACCTAAAGTTATAATATTAGTATCAGCGGCATAAAGAGGGTTAAATAAGTTATAGGACATAGCATATAATAGACTTAACAGATTAGCTAAACATTAGTATACTATTAATATAAATAAGGGAAATTATAAGTTATAATATAATAGCTATAAGTATTTAAGTATTAAATTATATTTTTATATTAAGATAATATTAAAGTTAATACCTTAGTTCTTTCTATTAATAAATACCTTAAAGTAATTAATCTCTTTAATAACTTTTTTATTTTTATAAAGATAAGTTTCTTCTTATTTATTATATATTATATATAATTTATTCTTATCCCTTTATAATAGCCTAAGTTTTTAACTATTATAAGAGAAATAAAGTTTATATTAGCTTTATTATTTATAAGTATACTTAGCTACTTACCCTTAATTTTAACTTTTAACTTAGGCAGGTTTATTAGCTTTTTTTTATTATTATTCTTAGAGCTTTCTTAGGTAATATAGCCTCTAATTTCTTATCTATTTATTACTTTATTATAGATAATATATACCTTTTCCCTAGGGGTAATTTATATTATATTTACTTTTAATATAATTAATATTATTAAGATATTTATATTAAGTAATTAGTTTTTATTAATAAGCAGCTTTTATCTTTCTTATCTTATAATTTAGGATAATATTTACTTTTTCTTTTTTAATAAGAGGTTTTTTTTTTTCTTCTTTAATTTATATTAATTATTCTTATAATTATTATTTATCTAACTATTAAGAAATATCTTATTTATCCTAAGATAATTCTTCTTCTTATTATATAATATCTTAATTAATATAACTAATTTCTTAGTTAAATACTTTATTTTTAATAATCTTAATTTCTTATTATACTTTCTATCTTTATTATATAATATATTAAGAGTTTTAAATATATATTAAAGCTTATTTTTATATCTTAATATAAGCTTTTAGTTTTACTACTTAAAATCCTTTATATCTCTTTATAACTTAATATCTAATTATATTAATAATTAAGTAAGGTTTTTATTTTTAATATTCTAAAACTTATATTAAGAAGTAGTTATTTACTATTTTATCTTATTAGTATTTTAAGTAGTAATATTATATATATAATATCTATAATATTTACTTATAATTTATATAATTAAAATACCTTCTTAAGTCTTTTTTTACTTATATATATTCTCTTAGTATTATAAAATCTTTTAATACTTTCTTTATATAAGCTTAAATATAAATTTTATTATCTTATTTTATAATTACTCTTTCTCTAATAAGCTTTATATACTTCTAATATTTACTAGTCTAAAAGTAGTTATTAAACTTATTATATTATAATATAATAAGAATATTTTAAATTATTTTTTTATTTTTATTTTTAACTTTCTTAGTATTAAATTCTTTTTAGACCTTATAAGATTCTAAGTAATTAGGATTATTAATATATTAATTTAATTCCCTTATTTATATTAATAGTGCATTAATGTTTAGCTAATCCGTTGAGTCTGTTACGTGCTATGTCCTATGACCCATTTGACCCTCCTTACGCCGCCGACGCCGACGTCACGACTTCAGGTCTTTGACTTTAGGCAACTAAACTCGCACAAAACTTAATACATTTTCTTCCCATTTCTCTGGTTCCAGAACCCCGCGATTACCCCTCTTCTATCTCAGTCGCGCTCTCGTGGTCCAAGACTATGACCAGCCTGGTCTTCATCAAGGTTCAGTCTTCTCCAGTACCTTCTTAGCCTGCCACCGGATGGCCTTAAGCCACTTATCATGTAAGCTGCCGCAAAGGGCCTTAATAAATTCCCTTTCCCTCCGGCTTAGATTTACCCCTCTAAGTAACTTCCCTTCTAGCTTATAAAGCAGCTCCATCTTATAATTAAGGAAGCCTTTATTAATTAGCTAATAATAAGGCTATAAGAGCAGGAGGATCTTATAACTAAAGATTGCTAATTTAATATAGCTGGCATTATCCTCTTTTCCCTAGTCTATTCTGATTTCTATTGCTATATTATAAAGCTTATTATAATTATCTTTCTTAATAACTTACTTAATTTTACAGGTTATATTATGACCTTTTATTAGATAATACCTATTAGGATCAGGTGCCTATAGGCTTCTTCTGACAGCAGGCATCATGACAGTGAAGCTATGATGCTGTTAGCGGTTGCAATCAGAAGAGGGGAAGTCGGATTGGATCGCTTACTGTGGAAGCGCGGTGGATGATTTAAGCGTGGTATCCTTTGAAGTGGGTTGCAGGAAGAAGATTAGGGCCAGCTGAAGAGCAAGTAAGGCTCTCCAGCTAGGTTATATGCAGCTAGGTTCAGGCTGCAATTAAGGCAGCTAACTATAATGATATTGACTTAATGAAGCTTTGCCTGCTAAGGGGCAAGAAATATTTAAATTATATTAGACTTTAGAGATGCTTAGATATAGCTTTTAAGGCTAACTTATAAACTTAAAAAAAAAAAAAAAATATTAATTTAGTTATTATAAAGTAACTCTAATAGGGATATTATTAATTTCCTAGTTAGCTATTTTAATATTAAGCTTATTTTCTATATTAAGGGTAATTTCCTTTCCCTTTTTAATTATAAAAATATATTTTCCTTTAGTATATTATTAATTATATTTTAATATTAATATTTATTTTAGTTTAATTATTTTATTTTTTTAATTTATTATTATTATTCTCTTTAGTAATTATTTCTTTTTTTTTTTTTTCTTTTTTAGTTTATATATAAGTAACTTCTATAGTTAATATTATATATCCTAAAATAGGTTATTACTTTAATTTTAATTTAATATAGTATTTTTTAAACGTTTTTTCTTTACTAAGAAATAAGTTATATATATCAAAAGATAAGTTAAAATTATTAATATATTTTATTTATATTATATTATATTTATTTTTTCTTATTATATTAATAGTTTTAATTACTATTTATAGTTAATTCTTCTTAATAATATTAATTTTCTTACCTTTAGGTATTAACCTATACTTTTAATTAGTTTTTATAGGGTTATTATATTCTTTTTTATAATATTCTTTCTTATTATAATTATAATAAGTAATATATAATATATCCCTTTTTATTATTCTAATAGCTATTAATCCTGCTTTAATACTATATAAGGTATTACTTAGCTAGTTTCCTTATTATTATCTTTAATTTTAAGAGTTACCTTGGTTATATTATTAATTAAGGTAATATAAGTTAAAAACTCTTCCTTTTTCTTAATATATAGCTTTTTCTTTCTTATATTTATATTATTTTTTTATTAATTTTAAGTACTTTAGTAATATATATAATAAGATTATTAGGTCTATTAATTAAATATAATTTATCCTTAATATCTTCCTTTAAGCTTTAATAATAAATTTCTATAAGAGATTTATTATCTTATTAGGTTTTAGCAGTAAGTTATTAAAACTTAGTAAAGTATATAATATATAACTTATATTATTTTAATATAAGTAATTCTATAATAGCTTATTATTTCTTATTAATTACTTTAAAGTTATTTTAAAGTACTTATTTAAAGTTTTCTTAATCTCTAAAGATATTTTAAGTATTTTAATCTTAGAGATTTTCTTTATTCTCTAGGTAATCCCTTATAATAAGTTTAAACTAATCTTTAATATCTCCTTAGATTAGAGGTATAATAAACAGTAGTTTCTTTATAATAATATTTAACTTATTTAGGAATAAGTAAAAATATCTTTTTATTTAGGTAAGAAATAAGATTATATTATTTACCTATTTTTTAAAGGGTTTTAATTTAAGTAGCTTAAATACTTCTCTAAGGTTATATCCTTATAGCTTACCTATATTATTACTAATAGATATAATACTTAGTTATTTATTAACTTATATTTATAAATTATAAATAGTATTATATAATTACTAGATTTTAGCTATAGGTTTAATTATATTAAGTAAAGCCCTAATATAAAAAGGTATTAATCTAATATTAGTATTATTAAATATTTTAATAGTATATTATTACTTAGTTATTAATATAATATAATTTAAATAAAAGCTATTAAGATATAATAATTAATTCCTAATTATAAATAAACTAAGCTATACTAAGTTTATTATTAATAAAGTATATAAGATATATAATTAAGCTTATTAAAGTATTATATTTCTTAATAGTAAATTTAATATATATTAGGCTTAATTAATATAAAGAAGTTTTATTAATAGCTAGTAAGCTAAAACCTATAAAAGTATAATACATATATTTTATATATTAGAGATAGTTATAAAGTAACCTATATAGTTACTTTATAATTCTAAGAATTACTAGTATTTTTAAAATAATTATTATAATTAAATCTTAGTAATTATAAATAAAATCTCTTAGTTTATAATAATTATATATAATTAATATAAAATATAAGGTATTTATAATATAACTACTAGGTTTATAATAAAAATACTTTATTTAACTTATTTATTTATTTATTTATTTACTTAAACTATATATTTATATATAATAATTAGAATTACCTTTAAGTTTATATATTTTTTACTTTTTCGTATATAATATTATTAATTTATATAATATACTAAATATATATAGGAAGTTTAAGATTAAAAAGATAAAAACTAATAAGAATATAATATTTAAAAAAATTACTAATAAAAAATTTATAAGATATAAATAAACCTAAAATAAATATAATTATAAATAATTATAAATATCTATAATAAATATAAATAAAAGATTAGTAATAATTATAAGATAAATTAATATAACTACTAATACTTATATACTTTATTTAATATTTTTTCTTACTAAGAGGCTTTTTCTTTTATCCTTATTTAATTTAATAAGCTAAGTAATTTCTTTAACAAAATAATATATTTATTAATATTATTTTTTATATTTTACTATTAAATATTAAAATTATAAAATAAAATACTTAATACTTAATTTATATTAAAACTAAGGGCTAAGAGATATTAAATAATAAATTCTTTAGTCTTATAAATATTATAACTTTCTTATAGAAGTTTTAATTAATTATAAGTTACCTTAAATATTAAGCTAGTAAATAAAGAAAAATAAGAAAAATATCTTAACTTATATATTAAATAAGAAAAGAAGTAATTTTAATAAACCTTAATATATAATTATAATTTCTATATAGTTATTATATATTATATAATATCTATAGACTTATTATTCTTAAATTAATTATAACTTTACTTCTAATCTTAGTATTTTAGTTAATTTATTAATAGGGTTAAGTAAAATAAGATTTATATATTTAATTATTTAATATTCTATTGGTTTAATAAGTTAATTATTTAGTTAAATATAATATTATTAATCTTTAATATTAGCCTTAATATTAACTACTAAAAAATATAAGATAAATATATTAATAAAAAATAATAGAATTTAAATATTATAATATCTAGCTAATATAAGGTATTATAATTTTATTAGGCTATATAAAGTAATATTTATTAGGCCTTTATTTAAACTAATATTATATAATTACTATTAATATAAGAATTAAAAAAAGCTAGATTTTAGCTAATATCTTTTTTATATCTTTTAAGACCTTTATAGATAATAAATCTAATTAAAAAATAATATAATAATTCTTAATACTAATATTATATAAATAATTATTAAAAATAAAAAAATAAAGATTTAAGTATTAAAAAGAGTAATTTTTCAGAGTATTAAGTATTAATATAAGTATTTAAAATAATATTAACTAAAAGTAGATAATAAAAATATATATTTAATTATTCTTAATAGGATTAGCTATAATAATAAGCTACTTATAAGGTTATAATAATATATACTAAGTAATACTTAGATTTAAAGTTAAAAAACCTCTAAGAAAGAAAAAGAAAATATAAAGAAATATATAATATAAATCTAAAATATCTAAAATAAATAATAATAATTTAATTATATTCTAGGCTATTATTAGATATAACTTATATATTATCTTTTATAGTAATAGATTTATTATAGAATTTTATCTATAGTATTAACTTATAACTAAAATCTTACTAAGATATTTATAACTATCTTAACCCTGCCTTTACTTATAATACTAATTATAAAATGCAAGGTCTTAATTATAGTAATTACCAGGACTATTAGTACTAGCCACTAAATATTATAAGCTAGCTGACCGTGGATTTGCTGGCTAATAAAGCTAATACAGCTATTTTGTTTACTCCTAGGCGGTTTGGTGTGAGACTATTATAGGACTTATTGCTGCATATTACTGGCGGGGCGCCGACACCGTTCTACGTAAAGGTGCGCTGTAAGGCGTGCCCGATGTTGATGGCTGCGCTGGAACAGCTTAGTCGTCAGATGAGATTTAGGGCCATGGATAGCACGCCGTTAGTATTAGAAGCGTGGATATTAGACTCAGAGTTATAACCATCAGCGGAGAACAGGGGGGCAGCGGCCTCGAGGTCGGCATTAGACGTAAAAAACCTATTACTGCTATAAATGCCAAGTAAGCGCTCCTCATAAACATTAGAGTAGCACATTATAATAACAACAGGGTATACAGAGATATATATTATAATAACATATAGCACCTAAAGGCTAATATAAACCTAGGAGATAGGCATAACATAGAAACTACTTGACTTAACAGCTATAAGAGGTTATTAGAATATTTGTTAAATCTCAGGAATAGTAGTATAAGCAGCTTACTAAGGGCTTAGAATAGGCCATTAAGGATGCAAAAGCCTATAGAAATACTCTTAATAACTAAATTCCTAATATTTATAATCTTAAATGCAACCTAATTAATAGAATTTAACTAAATAAGCATAAAGAAAAGCCACCAGGTAGGATAAGACGGGAATAGGTTTATATATACTCAGCGAGGATACTTAAGAATAAACTTAAATATGGCCTTAAGGTTATTATAAGCATCACCTTTGGTTATAGCCGTCAAGAGCTTAAGACTAATCCATACAATAAGGCAGAGGAAGAGAGGATATGCAGTATTGCCGGCCAGAATTATAAGCCTTATTATAATAAGGACGAAGTAGGCGTTCTAGAATAGGATTATATTAGCATCCAGGAGCAACATGCCCAAATTATTAAAGGCTGAGATACCGTTAAAGACGCCAAGCTACCACAGGTTAATGCCATTCGCTTTTATAGTATCAGGCATATTATTATTTATCTATGCTCTAAGCGCGACGCATCCCAGGAACTGCCACAGGAAATAGTAAAGAGGCACTAAGACTCCAAGGGCTTTTAGGGCATGGTACTTGCACCTGCTAAGATTCTCTCGCTCCTCGCTGGTAAGGCTATAAAACTGGCCATTACGACTGGAGGAGCGGCTCCTAAGGAAATACTAGATACTAAGTTTAACCCTATCCTATTCCGCTGGTATCTTTACAGCGCCATTTCTCCGCATAGGCTAACGCTTATTAAGATACAAAGCGCCAGTAGAAGTAGCATTACTACCTTCTGCCCTATGCAGACTATCGACAAAGACAATATGTCTGTCAGGAGTATCAGGATTGCGGGGCTCCGGCCCCGCCGACACCCTAGGTGGCTCCATAAGATCTAGATCAGGTAAAGACAATACACGACGAGATCTTGGCATCGCCTTAGTAACCTATAGCCTATCCACCTTAGGGTCCAACTTGATCTTTAACGCTTAATTACCTATCATTAGTAGGTTCTAATTAAATATAGGGATGGTCTATACTTTATAGAATAAGATAGCCTTCTGCAACTTCGGTAAGGTTATTAATATACTGCTACCCTATTGACTAAGCCTGTAGATACACTTAACACAGACAATATTATTAAAGCGCTTCTCGAAGACGTATTTGCGCGCCAAGACGGTCCATATAGAGACCTAGACCGTGCTACCCAGCATGATAAGGAGGAAGAGCATTATCTGCTGCCAGGTTATTAACGCGCTAAGGTTAATTATATTTAACCCGGCCTCGGTTATAGCAGACACCATAAGGAACAGGCTATCGATATAGCTGACAGGGGAGGCAGGGTCTAATAACTGCCAGAAGATAACAGAGCTAATAAGATATATAATAATAAAATATGCATAGTAGATAGTAATGAAGTTTAACGGCAGCAAATACTTATATACTAAGAGGATCCGTGATACCTATAGATAGTTATCGACAAAATCATCCCAGCGCGACATTCTGCCTAAAGCAGGGGGAATATATTGCATCATATTTGCTTAGAAAGGTTTGGCACATTAGAAAGGAATGCAATAGAATTCTTGCAATGGATTTTAGTTTATCCGGGGAGCACTGGTTTAAAGAATGAAATTTATTCCGCCAGGAGGACTAACCCTAATATGGCTAAATGCACTAGTCTATCTACAGTTAAGTTAATTAGCATATGTTTTCAGCAGGCAGATAAGTATTAAGTTAAGCTCTCGGCTATAAGCCTTAACTATAAATAATACATTTAGTTAATAACTTGGACATTACACTATACTAACTAACTAATTACTATAGCCAAAAGCTGATAAATAAAAAACCTAAATAATAACTCTTCAATTATTTCTCTCTAATGTTACTGTATTCCTTCCTACTCTATTTTTACCTCGTAGTCTTTATCTAAATCGTCTGAACTATCCACCGGCTCATTAGAATTGTTGTCAGAAACGTCAGATATAAGCTCGAGGCGCTTAGCAGAATAATAAGGCTCTAGCAGACGTACGACTGTGTGATTGTTTTGCATCTTAGCGTAAATCATTGGCTGATCATCCGGTTCATCCATGCCGTCAAATGGCTTATACTTAAGAAGCAACTTGACCGCTGCGACTTCGTCTTCAACAGAAGCCTCAACGAGTGCTCTCCAGATCTGGTGTATTTTTGTTTTGGGGTTGTCAGAACTCATGTCGAGGAAGACCTTCATAATCTTGGTTTTGCCGTGTGATGCCGCCAGTACCAGAGGTGGGTGTTCACAATCGTTGTAGGAGTCAGAGTAAGACGTGGCCCCATGTTCCACAAGAAATTTGACCATGTCCATGTCGTTGTTGACAACGGCATGCATCAATGCTGAACATCCCAGGCCCTTGTCCGGCAGAGCTCCTTTGTTCACCAAAGCACATACAAAACCCAAGTCGCCGACCTCGCTGGCGAACGACAACGCAGTCTCGGAGTTTATGCTCTCAGCGTTGGGGTCAGCACCCTTCTCGAGCAACATGAGAACAATCTCGCTGCGTTCACAACAAGCTGCCTCCAGCATAGGCGTCATCTCCCAATCGTCTACTGGGTCGATGTCGACACCATGGTCCAGGAGATTCTGCACGATTTCCTTGTGTCCTGCTCCGGCGGCTGAAGCGAGAGGCGTACGGCCGTCTTTATCCGCAACGTTCGGATCGACACCTTCCTCGATCAGCAGCGAGACGACTTTATCATATCCACTCCAGCAGGCCTGAAAAATGACCGAAGTTCCATCTTGCGTCTTCTCGTTCACGTCTGCCCCTTGCTCAATGAGGAATTTGATGTCATCCTCTTCTATTCTGTCCCGACAACCTGTGGCCCAGAGCAAAAGGTCCCCACCTGAGGTCTTCCTCCAGTCAAAGTCGGGTTTTACAGCCTTGTATCTCTGTTGTATTTCCTCTAGTCGAGGAGAAGTAGCTGGGACTGGTCTTGGGATGAGCCCGTACCCAAGCTCAGGAGGAGATTTCTCTTTCAAGATCTCGATGACGGCGGTTTGCTCGTTTTTAATGGACCACAGAAATGGTGTCCGCTCTAAATCATTGTCTTTTATCTTTGGGTTCGCGCCTTTCTGCAACAGAAGATTGACGATATTTGCATGGCCATGCCCGGCTGCCCACGATAGAGAGGTTCGACCGCTCTTGTCCACAGAATCCACCTCTGCACCGGCGTTCAACAGCAACTCCACGCACGTTTCGGACCCGTGCTCTGCCGCGTATATGAGCGCATTCTTCTCGTGGCGCCATTCTTTAGTATCAACGCTTGCTCCCAACCTCAGCAGCCTCTCCACGAGGTTAGAAAACCCAGAGATGGTAGCAAGGATCAGTGCTGTGTAGCCCGGTTCATCAATGGCCTCTATGTTAGCGCCTGCTGTGATCAGGCTCCCGGCAATAGCCTCGTGGCCATTTGCCACGGCGTGTAACAAGGCCGTTCGGTTTCTGAGATCTTGCGAGCGGATATTTACACTTCGGTTGAGGAGAAGATCAACGGCATCGTTGTGTCCTCCCAATGTGGCCCAAATTAGCAGTGTCCGCCCATTTTGTAGGTCTCGAGCATCTACGCTTCTTCCGGTGTCGAGAAGCTCTTCGAGTTCTTTGGTGTTTCCGTTAACTGCGGCGACGATGAGGGGGTCCTCCCAAGCACATAGTTCCATAGGCATGATTGCAAGTGTTTGAACTAAGTATCAACTCTAGCTTGTCAGAGACCTTTGACTCACGCGTTGTTCACTCATTTATTTTCCGAGATGCTCTCTTTTCTACTGCGCCCTTCGTATTCAGCTGAATTGACAAGTGCTAAAGTGGAGCCTAGAGGCTCAAGCGTGCGCCGTATCGGCGCGCTCTGGAAATTTTAGCACATTCTACGGTCCGACTACGCCCCCTTTTGTGGGTTGACTACCCACACGAAAGACCGCTTCACGACGCTACCGAAAACCTAGGCTCTCAATGTGTTCTTTTGTATGATAGTAGATAGCCATGTCTTCACGCTTCTTGCACTGGCGCTCTTTCGCGACAACAGTTTCTCATCCGCGAGCCATTAGAATGCCTTCTCTACCGCGATAGCGATGTCTTCTATCGCACGCACGGATGGAGGGAGGATCAAAATGAGCGCTTGATTTCTATCTAAAGGGGAGACAAGAGTCGGTCTCTTATACTTGCATCCATATTGTCGATGGCTCAGGCAGCAGAATACTGCCTGCTGACCAGAGCTTGTCGTAACCGTGAAGTTATTCACGCTGGTCATCCTTACCCTTGACATCTTCCCCTGCATATGTGAGAACGGGAGGGGCTGCATTACAAACCTTGACTGTCTTCAGCATGTGCTCCTAGTTCGCGACCATCAGTCGCTGTTGAGGAGTGACTGTTACCCGGACTTCAAGCTACGGTCGTTTGCCAAAAGGTCCACTTTCAGAACCTATGGATGAACTATTGTTTTGATCGACATCTGGTGCACCTCGAGCCGGCATGTATGCGATCACATGGGTTTACGACAGACCATATTATACCAAGGTTGAACTAAATCCTGCGCATTGTCTAACTTTTGTTTGTGCCAAGTTAGGCAACTATAGACTTCTCTAGCATAATGATATAGTAATTAAGTTTAATTAAATAACCTGTTGTTTATTTTTATTTTTTTTTATCCGTGCTTTTGACTTCTTACTTTTATTCTACTTTATACCCCCTATTGGAGGCGCTAGTTATTTGGATAGGTAAATTTACATTTTGAAAATCGTAGTCAGAAGTTTCATATTTGCCCGTTTTGAAGCGGCAAGAGTAGGGTCCGAAAATGAACTAGCCAAAGGACACCCTAAATTATCTAAAGCTTTACAGAGCAATTATCTCTACTCAGGGCTGACATTGAACTTTTGATACGTTCTCCAGGGTGGGTTAGGGTGATGGCTTCGATCAACTTGCCATAAACAGCCATCCCTGTACCCTACCCTATAACAACTCAATTTCATTTGAACGCCATCACTTCATTGAATACAATTTAATTAACTAAAAGCTTATGGCAATACACAGTTTTTTTTTTTTTTTTTTTTTTTTCCAAAGCCATGGTTTTTCTCTACAGTGCTTAATATGCTATCCGTTTGTGTTGATAACTTGCTTGGCCGTATACAAGGAATATTTTGCTAATCTTGAGTAAAACAAAACCTACCACAATCTGCAGTGCAGTTTGACCACACAAGACAGAGCCATAGTTGCGTCTGGCATGGGCATTGATTTTATATTATTTCCTCAGACTTATATTATGCATTGCGAATTCTCAGAGGTTGTCATGGACAATGTATTGTGTGACCTCAATGTAAGGTGCCTATACAAACCCAGTAAGGAAGAGTCGAGAAGAACGGAGGTATCGATTGGGAATTTAGCGAGACCACTAAAGCGGCCCAAATTTTAATAGCTCCAGCCAATGCAAGAGGAGGCATTGGTGGTCATGGACACTGAGGGTTGGTTATTTACTCACCGCTTCACGGATTCTACACGCCCCAAGCTCCCCAACGTTTATCTTCTGTCGTGAGTGATATCAAGGCTGGTAAAGATGGAATAAGCATGTCTACCGCGAATAAGCCATCCTTTTGCGCTCTCTGTGAACCTTGGGTTAGACCGTATCTTGTTCCTTAGGTGAAAACTTGACTGACGTTTGATAACCTTGCATGGAGCGCAGCATATATAGGTTCAATATCTGCAAACCCATCTCGACTTTTGAAGGTGTTAGTTTGGCTTTCTTTTGTGCATCTCATGCTGTTGATAGTCCAGACGGGCCTTTTTGGCTCGGACCGTAGGAGCGTGAATTACTGGAAGACATTGTGATGGTGGATCCAGTACTGCTCGTGCGCGATTTCCACCATTACAGGCGCAGGCAAAGATGAAGACACATGGCCAGTTGTTAGTTCCAACATGGACTGGAAAGCATTGCACACCTACTGTCTTGTCTCGTTGTCCAAGGTAAGATACTGCCTCAATTCTTTAGAGTCGCTAATAGTGTTTTCTTCGAGATTACCGAGTAATCCGTTCCCTGTAGACAAAGCGTGCCACAGGTTTGCCATGGGCTTTGATACTTCAATTTTGACCGCAGAGCCTCAGACATGCTGCAATCGTGGAAGCTGCTGGCCCAAGGGAGTCATAGTATCATCATGGCTGTTGTTACCTGAATGAACTTCATCAACTCAAGAACGGGAGTGATTTCATTGCCGTTACCGTCCGCAATCACTTCTGGTGCATCCAGCGTTGTGCCATTGGGAACTGTCGGAGTGTCGAAATCGCCAAAGGAAAGCCACCAATCCTCTTGAGACAGGGTGAAAGGACTCCCCCCATCCAGGACCGTGGGCGTGCCCGCCTCCTCGGCTTGTGAGAAGGGATAGTGCAACTTACCCATAATCTGTGGGACTGTGCTGCCTGTCAACAAAGGTCCTTGCTGGGAATGTATTGTCATCGAAATTAATTTTTAATGGAGCACACACTCAGTTGCTCGCGACGTGTGAGCTAATCATCGCCTGTTCCGGATCTGTTGGGTGAGCCTGCATAGCCATGGCAGGAGGAATGTCTTCAGACTCTGGGCCCGACCGGTGATCCGGCGTGACATGAGCGGGGTTATCTGCCAGAACGACAGCGTTGAACTCATGATGTGACCAAGATCTAGTTGATTTCTTCGACACATCTGGTGATGGCTGCTGAACAGTAGTAGCGACGATGATATTCCACTCGAAGACCCCTTTTGGCAATCCTTGCGATCCATTTGGGCTTCGGTGGGAACTCGAGCTTCCATCCAGGCTAACATTGTTGATCTGCTAATCTTGCAGTGGCCCTTCTGGCGAGCTGATTTGCTTATGTTGCCCCTTCGCCTTGGATTTTTCTGACAACTTCTTCATAGCTTCTAGTGGTAACTAATTATTATATGTTAGATACTTAAGGTAAACTTAAAGTAAATTATTACTTTTACTAAAAATTGTATCTAAAGCTTAACAATCCCTTGCATAATACCAAGCGGGTCCCATTTGCTCTTGAGTCTCCTAAGCCTCTCCAGCCGTTCACCCCAACCAAAAACACTCTTGGTGGAATCATCTTCAAAAGGCATATTAACATAGCCTACCCTCTTTAAACGTTTGCCATCTGGCTGAATTAAGAATGCCTCCTGAATATCCTTGTTGAGGTCCGCACATGCCTTGTCCAGCGCAGGATCTTCATACCAAGCCAGAGGCATGACCCAATACTTTACTTCTTGCCGGAGCTCAACGGGAACCGACGTTATTTGCCCATCTGTGTCTAGCTCCTGGGCAACATCCATGCTGTAGAACTCGGTCAAGATGTGAGTCTGGGCTGCTTCTGGATGTTGAGCTATGAAGTCCATGTAGACCTTGAGTGCAACCTCACAAGACTCGGCTGACATTTTGTTCATGCCAAATGCTGCTAGGTTCTTTCTTCCCTCATAGCCGCATATACGTTCACTGGAGTCATTCAGATGAAGGTAAGGGATTCGACGGCCAACAAAATTCAAGGGATGATCTTTCAGAGATGGTAGATCAAGCAGAGGGTGGAACTTGCTGGCTGCTTCCTCGGGTGGTCCCACATACCATAATTGAAGAAGGACGGCGGGCTGTTTCCCGAAGTCAGTTGATTGATCTTATTAAATTCGAGCTTTGCCAATCCTCTTACCTTCTTGTTTGGAGCACAGAATACAAGACGCCCCTGCATACCTCCCCGATAATGGATTTTGTCCACAGCTTCCGCAACCATTCTTACATTATTAGGCACGAAGACCAGACAACTGTGCCAAGTATCGTAGGACCACGGGAGGGCCCGGAAAGTAGCTTCAACCACCACTCCAAATAGATGACCGCTCCCACGAAGACCCCAGAGAAGGTCGGAGTTGACTTCGTTAGATGCCTCAACTACGCGGGCTACTCCGCTGTTGCCTACCACAACGACTCGCATGGATAAGACGGTGTCTGCTGCGTATCCCAAATGTCCGAGAAAACGCCCTATTCCCCCTCCAAGAGTAGCGCCAACCTGCTTTCCATGCTTAGGTAACTTGGATGAATGGGGGATGTTATTTCTCTTACCAGTCCCACTTCATTGCACGTTCCAGTAGCGACAGCCATTCCCACTGCACCAGCCCCTTTCACCCCGTCACCCATTGTTGCCCCTCCCTGCGCAACAACCACCTGCTTCTCAACATCAACTGTGACGTTCTTCATTCCAGAGAGATCAATGACGATCCCAGGGCTGTCCACAGTCGAAAAGCCATTGCTGTGGCCCCCTCCACGAACCACAAAAGGCCTTTGATTTTTGACCGCATAGGAGACCTGAGTGTATATGAGACAAAGCAGAATGAACTGGGAAGTGGATATTTACCGCTGAAATGACGTCTTCTTCGTTAAGTACTCGAACTACTGCTGCAGGAATTTTGGCCTGATACCCTGTCCAACGCTTGATTGCATCGGGCCACCTCTCGTCGCCTTCGACAATCACATTGGATCCCGAAAGGCAATCCAATAGATCTGATTTGAGACTAGTCGCCATTTTTCCGTTGGGTAAAATTGGTTAATGATACAATGGAAAGATTTTGAACTGTTTTGACCAGAGTTCGTCACGGACTGCTCCATAAATAAGTTCTGGTCAAGCTTCGGCTTCGGCGTTGTGTCTCTGCTTACGCACCTTACCCGCCGAGAGCCCCCACAGTTGCGTCAGGTGCCGTATTTTAATAAGCCGTGATCTTTTATTGAACCGTTTTTTGAAACGAAAACCTTCACGTAACCAATAACGATTAGCGCAATGATAAGGATAGTCCTCATGCGTCCACCAATTGTAGCTATCAAGTAATAACTTCGTCTACGAGTAAACATTGACTCGTTCCTACATAACAAAAGTAACCATCCATGTTCATTCAGTCTTACTGACACCAATTTCCCTTTCTTCCAATTTCAAGTCAACATCATACAATCCCACCCAGCTAGTTTTATCAACTTTGAAGTCTCCTTCCAGACCTTGCATCGGCTGGAGAGAAACCTTGTACTTGCTGAACATGTGATAGACTACCGCCTTAACGATCTTATCAGCGATGTGCTGCCCAAGGCACTTTCGAGGCCCGTAGCCGAAAGTTGAAAGGTTATACCGGAGCTGTAATTCAAATGAGCTTTCCCGTCATCTCCTTCGGACAGCTTGAAATTCTCACCTGGTTCTGTTTGATACCCGCAAAACGACTTGGCCTATAAGATCTGTTGTCAGGACCCCAGAATGGGTTTCTAATATTGATGGCGAAAGCGTCCACAATCACGGTCGTGTCTTTGGGTACCACGAAGTTTCCCAGGATCTTCTCTCTCGGGGGATTCTCAGGGAATGTGAATGCTTTCACCAAGTTAGCCGATGCTCTTGTTTTGTGGATCTTGTAATGATCAAAACATACCGAGGACTGGCCTGAGGCGAAGCGATTCCAGCAAGCAGAAATGAAGGAGGGTGTCCTTGCGAGTGATGTATTTTCCTCTGTTTACCTTGTTTTCTTCCATCTCCTTGAGAAGGTCACCTTGAACCTCGGGGGAGTCGGCCAGAAGAATGACGCAAGACGAGATGACTTGGGTAACGATGTCTAGGTTCGCAAAGGTGGATTCCGCAACAGTGTCTGTCACCTAGGAGCACCATCAGTTGTTTCCCCCATATATTCAATGGTAAATATAGGTAATTACCTCTTGCGATGTTATTTCGCCCCTTTCAGCGGCTCGCATAAGGAGGATAATCGGCGTCTCTGGAGCTGTAATTTCTCGCGCCCTAGCAATGTCCATGTTGAAGTTCTGCCACGCCTTCTGGTAGGTCATCGCGCCCTTGTAGGCTTTGGTGTTCAAATACTTGGTCATTTTAGAGCGATGAATGCCGCCAAACACAATCGCCGAGAAAACTTCTGAATACTGACGCCCGAGCTCCCACAGGCGCTCCTTCTCGACGTCGCTCATTCTTCCATAGAACATTGACGCGACCTCAAAGAAAGGATATCTCTGCAGTGCCTGCGTGGCATTGATGACCATTTCTTTGCCTTTTGCACCCTGCTTGTCTGCTTTAGCAAACTTGTCTATCCCGGCAACATAGTCCTCGGCACTGGCATCGAGGTGATTATGGAGATATTGCATGGCAGCCAGATGCGAGAACATCGGATCCAAGGTCTTCCGAAGTGTAGTCCAGCGAGTCCCGTTGATCAAGCCCAGGCCTGATCCAAGAAGTTGGGTCAAAAGCCAGCCTGCATTTGCCTGGGGTGCCTTACGATGGTCGGTAGACTGATAGTATAGAGCCTCGACGTCTTTGGGATCAGTGATCACCCTAAATTCTCAAGTATCAGCCAGTCTGCGATCATATGAGCAACGGAATACGGCATGCGTACACTTCAGGAATGCTGGCAGCCCAGATACGATACGTCTTCCCGTATTTCTCCTCCCACTCCCAACTCCTGGTCCGCGCAGCCAGGAACTTATCAACCATTTGCCCATTGGGAAATGTATATGCCGGACCCGACATGTACTTCTTCCCATCTACAGCCGGAATTCGGTATGTAAGAGACAAGAAGCCCTGTTGTTATGACATTAAAACATCTCGGAAATGATATATGAGCTGGAAGAAAAAAACCTGCAAGGACTCACATTGAAAATCGTATTAAGTACGGTTTTTGGCCCAACCAAGAGGGCGACAAACACCAGCACAGAAAGCAAAGCGCCAATGCTGGCCAGGACAGGCAACAGGTCCACCTTGGTAGTTTGAGCAGAGTCCATCTCGTTCGCTTACTTGAGGTATCTATCAAGTATCGTCCCCTCTCGAGTTACCTTGGCCATTACCTTAATTATATTTGTAGTCAAAATTTCAGTCGAGTTTTACTTATCGGATGTTGTCTCGGCGTATAAGCATCGGCATCCATCGGCGGGAAACCGTCTTGGGGCTGACGTCGCCGCGGTTGGGCCCACTTTAAAGTTTACTGTTTTACCATTACCACAACAGTTTTCAACGCGTCTCGCTCAGTGTTACATTTGATACAATGCATCATGCTATACATTATACTTTTTCTTAACTTAAATATCTTCAGCTCTACCTTGCGTACTATTAAACAGAATAAAGATTCAATATTACTTAAAATATATTTCTATGAGCACTTTTTTTAATTTTTAAACCTACTAGCTAGTATTTATGTTGTCTTCCATGCTCTTTCCCGGGTAGGCCGCCTTGACCTCGATTAATAACTGTATTTTCATAGTTTGGCGTGCAGCGTTAAGATAATAATGACAAAGAAATAACTTTTTTTATAACTCCCTTTTCATCTAAGACGTAAATTAGAATAGATTAATAAATAGGAGAACCACAACCCGTGCTATTGGATGCAGTTTCACACCATCCAGCTTTACAAGAGTGGTTCAATGACATCGATAGACGGCCAATAATTGATTCATATAAACGATTTGCTAGGGCAAGAGACCAAGGTATGAGAAACAGCTATCAAGAGGAAAGAATACTCCCAATAAATTAGAGAATCTCTACATGCTATTGGACTGGGGTTAGTTGTGACTAACAATTCTGCCATTAAGATTATATCTGGATCTCAAATCACGAGCCTCTTTATTTTCGGATAATTTGAGAAACTTCTGACTCGGTCATGGCGGACACCCAGGACGAAACACGTTGTAGTTTTTAATCGGCCTCACGTTCTATTGGATAAGACTACATTTGGGTATTTAGCCGTTTATGTCAAACTGTCATATGTGTGGCAGAAATACGCGATGGGAAGAGAAGAGACGGGGACTTATCGAAACCATCACCAGTTTCTGACCGCATCTCGGCCGAAGTGTCGTTTGACCTCATAGTTGGTCATTCGATCTCAGTCTGTTGAATTCTCTTTGTTTATACGCCTACCGCGGCTATAAGCGCTTCCAAGACCGTATTTCGGCGTTTGATATATTGGATCATGTACTCTTGATCCGTGGAGCACAAGGATCCCAACTTTGGTTCTAGGTCCCCGGTTGAATCACGCCGCTTAGATTCACTTTCATCCTGCTCATCCGTAATGTCTCTAGGCCCGACAACACTTTGCAAAGCGTCAAGGATTTGCTTCCCCTTTGAGAGCGTCATCTTGATAAGAACGTTCTGAATAGCTTGGCTCTCTTGCCTGGTGACTTTGTAATCGCCAAGAGAGCATGACACAAGGTGCTGCTCTTCCGACGGTAATGAACCCTCGTTGTCCTTGGTAAATTGCTCGAATAGTTTGAAGATCAGCTCGATGGCTGAAAGAGTAAGCAGCATTGATGGGAAGGACTTATCGCAGACGTCGCAGGTGATGAATTTCTCGCAGGTCTCTAGGACTGATGTGATCGAATTCATCGCCAGGTCGAACCGGCTGGGAATTTCACGACATGTAAGCTGATGCAAAGTAGATATGTTGGCCGCCTGTGTCTGAACACAAGCGCAGGGATCACCCGTTGTGTCTTGGCGAGCACGGGAAGGTGGAGACGGGAGCCCCAATGATGAAGGTTTGGTGGAGTCGTTCAATTGCCCCAAATCTGTAGGGCTGCTGTATGACATGGGCGTCATGATGGCTTCAATGCTCTGTGATGTGATATCTCTGGGAGTATGTAAAGTTGGGGCGAGGCCCATTGCCCAGATATCCAAGTCATCCTGCAAGGGAAGTAGTTCATTGTCAGATTCTGTAGAATTGACCCATTGGTTTTCTGGCGTGGATTGAACAGAAGATTGAATAGAGAAATGTGACTGCTCACGTTAGATGCTGCATGTAATTAACCAATCGCTTGACAGACGCACAGTACTAGTTTGTTCCCAGGAGTCTGGCAACAGTGTTGACAGATCCAGCATGTCCAGGTTTGAGTTCTCGAGATCTATATTGCCATTCCGCAATTGGCCTGCGAGTCGTTCCATACGCAGCTGGTGCTCCCTTTCTAACGTTCTTCGATTTTTGCTCCCCTTGGGTTTCCCAGCTCTGTTCTGGTAACTGTAGCGACAGTATAGGCCTTTTGACGTGCAGCGAAAACACGGCGATCCTCCTGAGCATTTCACCTTACACTGATGGCACGAATCACATGCAGAGCGGAGCTTTTTGTGATCAGGGTTGCTCTGCCGAGTTGACGTTGGACACACTAAGTGGGGTGGTGTCGAAGTCATGGTAGTACCAAATCGAGGGGAAAAGCGGCCCGCAGCAAAGGAAAAGCTTGGTGTGACAGAGACCTTTATTAGCAAATCCCGCGACAAGGACCGCAGCAGGCTTTGAAATATGAAAGCAGACGCAAAGAGGGGGCTGGGACTCTGTCAGTTTCACCCACATTCCGGGAGCTGAGTTACTTACTTACTCGTTTTAACCTTACTGTAAGACAGAGTCTCAGCCCTGTCATCCTTCATTCCCCCGCTGCTAGCATAACCCTAAAATAGAAGTTACTGACTTTATATCACGGGCTGCGGGAAATACTCAACCCAACAACAACAAACAATCGTACGGTCCCGACATCAAATTTGAAAAAGCCAGTTCCTTCAACCAGCATTTTCCGCCGGTCCAACATGTCACATCTTTTGAACCCCATGCTCGTGTCGGACGGCGGCTGAAGATCAGTACGCCATTCATAGTGGGTCGTCTGCAGTCAGCCTCCGTGAAGAGACGCCGATTACATTGCGAATGCCGGGGACCGCGGGCGTGTTTGAGCGGCATGCATGTGATTAAACAGTTGAGATGACAGGTATTTTGTGGCAAGCCAATTGAGAGGTTTTTTTCTGGTCAATCTGATCGTATGTTCCACAGTCGCAGTCGCATTCGCACATTATGATTTGATGAGTTGGTTGCCAAGGCGGATCCGAGATTTGATCTCTGTTTCTCCATCGCAGTTTGTACCCACTCGGTTGCCTTTTGAGGGATCTGGACCATGTTCTCTGCTGGTGGGATTGGGAAGGGATTATTGCGTAATTGAATCCTGACAGGCTCCAGATGGCAAGCAAAAACACGCTAGTTAGTGAATGTAGACATTCGGTTGATGGTGGCCGCTGCGGCTGCGGGCGGCCCGAAGCCGAAAATATACGAAAATGCTTCTCCACTTCCAGACACACTGTGTCTGTAGCTCCGTCGCTTTCAGGTACCAAATGGCCAACGGTCTTTGCTTGGCATGCAATAATTCTTGCGGGCTTCTTCAACGTCCAGCGAGTAGTTGGTGCACCTTCATCCTTCGCTACTCTTCGTGTCCTTGGTACTCTTGTTCATCGGCGCGAGGATAACTGTCTTCTGAGCCGGTCTGTAATAGTCATCCACAATAGGCATCAAGTCAGTTCATAGAGCCAGCCAATAGGAAATTAAATATACCGAGGGTGGTCAGATTGAGGTATGCAGTAAGTTGCTGAACTGAGAGCTGATGCTTACATTGCGCGCCATACTCGTACATAAGGTGCGGGTTGCCAATCCCCATGAGTGCGGCTGAGTGCGGTGGCCAATAGCGAGTTAAGATCCATGTTGGCGCATGGTATGGGTCAACCCATGGTGATCGTTGTTTTCTTTCACAGACAGACATAAAATATCGAGGAAGAGAAAAAGAAATAAGAAAACTCGTCTGAGCATCACTAGCGATTGAACGAATCCAGCTTTGTTGATTAGCTCCCCTCACGTCACACATAATTCTCGCGGTTTGAGGTTTACAGGTTATACCGCCGGTGCTGTCAGCAATGCATTGTCTCGGAGGAATTTAGGCACCTCGGCCGAGCCCTCCAACCCGCCTTGGCTGCGTTGGCTCGGATGTGGGGGCTCAGTCTCATCCCCCACATTCCTGCAGGTGATTGAGCGTTTATACGTTAGGCTATCAACAGGCTGACTAGGGCTGGCCTGAGTCTGGTGGCTTGGGCTAATCCCCACATTCGTACGAACAGGGTTCCCCCCTCGGCCGAGCCAATTTCGTACGAGGTCGTTTTCGTACGAAGTTGTGTCGTGCGAGCTCAGCATGGTCCTGCCCATGCGGTACCACAATCAACACTCCCTGTTTTATCCGCTCGCCATTGTTCCGCTTTTCGCTCCTTCGCACGAAATCTATTGCCGTTACTTTTGACCGAACTTCTGTATATCCCCCGAGACCGAGCTGGCTTCCCTATCGCTTGGCGCTTAAAAGACTGCCTGTTTACGTACCATGGATCATCGCCACCATCAGCATCCTCAGCCTACCGCTTCAGCCTCTTGATCATTGTCGCATCGTCCCAACAACGAGTTGTGCGTTTGTTCCATTGTGATCATCGAGATTACAGCATTTGCGCCTCAAATCACACAGCCTCTCACAATGTCGGAGACAGTTGAACTCGAAAACAACCGGGCGAGCAGCCCTATGGAGAACAAAGAACGCATCCCGCCTAATGGCGGCACCAAGGCATGGGCCTGCGTTGCCGGCTCGTTCTTGCTGCAGTTTTGTTCTTTCGGCTATGTCAATGCGTGGGTCTCCCTGCTTGTCCCTATCTCCTCTTTTTACTTTCAAGAACAATGAGCTGATCTCTGGACAACAGATGTGGCATGTTTCAATTATACTACTCGGACGTGATGTTCAAGGACGAGTCATCATCTGCACTAGCATGGATCACCACCCTGCAAATCTTCCTGCTGTTTATGTTCGGTCCAGCTGTAGGAAAATTGATCGATGTCTACGGCTGCCGCAGGATGCTTCCACCATTCAGTATCATGGCTGTGTTCTCTGTGTGCATGTTGAGCCTGTGCACCAAGTATTGGCAGGTCATGCTTGCACAAGGAGTTGCCTTTGGTTTAGCTGCTGCTGGACTCTCTCTCCCTGCTATGGCAACTGCCACCCAATGGTTCTCGACTAAGAAAGGATTGGCTGTTGGTATTGTGTCTTCAGGCAGCAGTCTAGGTAATACTATACCATGAATCTTGTCAACGTACTATACACATGGCTGACATCGACACTAGGCGGAATAATTTACCCATGTATGCTGCCTCGACTAATCGAGGAAGTCGGCTTCGCATCTGCTGTTCGCTGGACTGCCCTTTTACAAGGAATCCTTTTATTTATTGCCAATCTTCTTTGCTCCTCGCCCTTCCCACCGCTTGGCAAATCGTCGCCTGAAGAGAAGGATAAAGTCCCTCCCAGCAGTGGCCTCAATGGGTTCAAGAGTTGGCCTTGGTTCTTTTTCGTCTTAGGTTGTTTCTTCACCATGTGGGGTCTCTTTGCGCCTCTCAACTACCTTCCAGAGATGGCCTCGCTTCATGGATATGAAAGCTTTGCTGTATACACACTGGCTATTGCGAATGCAGGGTCTCTTGTTGGCCGAATTGTTCCTGGCTGGATCAGCGATATCATTGGCCAATTCAATACCATGGTTATGGTGACCAGTCTATCCGGAATCTTGGTATTGGCCTTCTGGCTGCCACTTGAGTTCCATACATCCAAAGCCGGCCTTATCCTCTTTGCTCTGCTTTTTGGCTTTGTTAGCGGTGGCTTCGTGAGTCTTGGCCCTCCCTGTGTTGTTTCTCTTGCCGAAGACCGAGTGGACGAGATTGGTGTAAAGCTTGGTGGTTTCTGCTTGGCTATTGCCCTTGGAGCTTTGACTGGTCTTCCTATCGAAGGGGCTATCAAAGATCGCGAAGGCGATAAATTCACTGGTTTGATGGCCTTTGCAGGAGCGACAATGATTATGGGAAGTTTCTGTACTGCGATCGCTCGAGTTTACAAGGGAGGATCTAAGCTCATGAAGAAGGTTTGAGCAGCAGTCGGAGGGATCATCGATAGAAGGGGATGTAATGGACATCAGCCTGAGGCGACTAAAACAAGTCTGGTTAGGAAATGATAGAAGATGGGCGTAATGTAGAGTAGTCTCAGTTCGTTTGTATCCTGTAATGGGAAAGACAACATTCTAAGTTCTTTTGAGTAAATATTTACATATTAATAGAACATTTGTGTCTCCGTGGTTCCGAATTAAGACAGAGAGATACTTGACAGATTGAGGGAGTCTAAAAGAATAGAAGCTGAACCTGAGCCAACTTGCGTTCCATTCCTTTGCAAACTCGGAGCATTCAATTGTCGGCACAGTGGTGTTCGGAGGCCAACAGGGTTGATTTCAGGTAGCATATGCAGACTTGACAGTTGTCCAGTACCAACAATCAACTTGGCTTCTTTTTCTTCAACTTCGTTGTTGTCTACGCAAGTATAACTGTAGTTCGAGTCTCTTAAATTGTCAAAAAGGCTTCCTTCTATCCTAGAGCTTCCTATGACTGCACTCTACATCAACTCTGACTCCCATTCCGACCCTCCTGTTCCATTACAATGACCATTGCCGTTAGCATATGGTGGCGTCGCACACATTCCGTCTGGGCGCAGCTCAATGATCTGGGTAAGACAACCTCGAGGGGAAACAACCCGGTTCAGCCGAAATCCAGCTTCTTCTGCCAATTTGCGGTATTCCTCCAGAGTACGCTCTTTGTTTCTGCACCTCACCAGCATGCGAATGTCCGCGTATCTAGCCCCGCGTCCCAAGCGCCCATCAAACAAGACTGACTCAACGATCAAAACTCTGCTCACTCCCGATTTGACATCCATAGCCTCCCGGATCCTTCGAAGGAGCTTGACACAGTCCTCATCACCCCAGTTGTGTAAGATCCATCGAAGCAGGTAGGCAGATGATTTGGGAATTTCATCTTGGAAGAAATCTCCTCCAGTGATTGAAGTAATTCTGCTGGTCAGGGGATCATTCGAGGGAAATCGCTGCTTGAGGATCTCTGCGGTAGAAGGAAGCTCGAATGCAGCGGCCGTAGCTTCTGGAAATTTCTCTAAGTAGGACCGGATAAAGTCTCCCGCTCCGGCTCCGATGTCGACCACAGTCTCCGACTTGAGTTCGTCCCATGGATAGTCGGAAAGCAACCCAGGAGCCTCAACTACGCTTCCGGTGCCAGTGACCTTGTGGAAACCAGCAGCCTTGCCTGTCTCGGCTAGATACTGGTAGATGGGCTTGTCGGTGTTATAGAAAAGCTCAGTGGCCGTTTTGGACTGATCTTCTTTCAGCTGGTCAGGCAGACGTGAGATGAGGTCATAGTACTCTCGAGGGAAAAAGTCAACCCAGTTGACCCAGGTGGCCCAGTGGTCTTTGCGAAGGAGATTGGAGAGCCTATTGTTTGACAACAGACCGGTTTTAGGGTCCTGCGAAAAGTATCCCATTTCGCGAAGATAGCGGACCACCTGAAACAGGCCTTGTTCATGCAATCTAGTGGCTTTGGCTAGCGCCGAAATGCTGCAGGGCTGAAGCTTTTGGACGTGATCTGCTAGTGCATATTCAGACGCGCAAAGCAAAACCTTGCTGTTGGTAAAGGCTAATTTCCAATCAGTCGCCTTTCGCTATGCAAATTGTATGGAATGGGAAAAGATCAAGACTTACCAAACACTCCATCTACCAACTGCATATGGGACGGAGTCAGGGTGAGGAGAAGTTTGTCCAGCACCTGCACTGTATCCAAAAGCTTCCGATAAACTGAGCTTGAGGAATTCAGCGCAGTTGGAGATACTTCGAGACAGGAGTTGAGCTCCTGCGACAGAGGACCTTCAAGTTGCGACAATGCATGCTTAATGTTCCAGTTCAAGTGCTCCAGTTCGTTTTCCATTTTGAATGTGCCTTAATCAATGATTATGAGTATACTTTTAATTTCTTATTGAAGCGTTGATGTACATCCTCGTGGCAGAGGCATGTCAAAGGATATGGCTTTTATCATAGTGTTGGTTGTGCCGTCAGCTTACGGATCGCCGTGCTCGGTGGATATCGCATGGGAAGCGAGTTATACTCCCCGACACCATTGGCCGGGCGCCGTTCGGCCCTCATCTCACTCGGCCCGACGACGTAAGCAATAATTCGATTAGTAGTGAATACGAGACAGCGCAGTTATTCCGAAGCTGTGCGGCGTATAAACATTACCAGAGACTGGTATTTCGCTGCAAAAAAAGACATCGCTACCTACCTGTCACCAAAATCATCATCACACGGCCGCAATTCTACGATGGCTCACCGAGCTCCTATCCTCTTGGATCACTTCCGCGATCAATTGCAAAAGCACCCTTCATTAATTGCGGTTGAGGACGGCACAAAATCGCCGGACCAGAAAACCTGGGAGAGAATCACATACGCACAGCTGGATGCTCTGTCTGAGCAATGGAGCAACCGTCTTCGCCTGGCTGGCATTCGCACCGGCTGCGTGGTTCCCCTTTTATCTAACAGATCAATTGCCATGGTAGCCGCTACATTGGCAATCTTGAAACTTCGCGCGGCTTATGTGCCCATGGACACATGCTCGTGGGGACAAGATAGAATAGAAACCGTTCTCAGAACCGTTGGCCCACAGCTGATCGTGTCAACGTCCACATGTCAGCAGGGTCAGTACCCATACCCAGTTTTGGTTCTGGGCCCCTGTGACTCCGGTGACTCCGGTGACTCCGGTGAGATAGCAGCGTATAATGAATCACACTGCGTACTAGAAGATGAGGACTTCGAAGAGAGAGGGAACGATCTGGCATACATCATCTTCACATCCGGCACAACTGGGAAACCGAAAGGAGTGCAGATCGGACAGACATCGATTTCCCGTTATGTGAAAGAGGGAGGTGATTTGCCATTTAATTTCAACACCAAACATGGCACAAGGGTATTGCTTATATGCTCGATTGCTTTTGACGGTGAGTGTACCTAATTCCTCATCATACAAGTGTTCCTCTAACCTTGAGCATACAGTCTGTGCTGGGGTCATGTTCAGTACCCTCTGTAACGGCGGAACCCTGGTTCTAGCTGATCCATCTACATTTGAAGTCGCCGCCAGAACATGTCATATTCTACCATTGACTCCAAGTATTTTAGTTACATTGGATCCTGGAGCTGGCTTCGACACAGTGGAAGCGATTTTCCTCGGTGGCGAAAGTCCAAGCCCATCCCTGATAGAGGCATGGTCCTCTCCCCGCCGGAGGATCTACAATTCTTATGGGCCAACCGAGACAACCTGTACAGCCCTTATGGGGGAACTCAAGCCAGGATCCCCTGTTACCATCGGCTTTCCAGTCTCATATAGCACTGTCATATTGCTTGATTCGGCGGGTATGGAATCCACAGAAGGTGAAATCTGTATTTCTGGCCTAGGTCTGGCGTGGGGATACTTCCGTGACACAGATCGAACCAACAACGCTTTTTTCAGAAGGGGCGAGGCAATGATTTACAAAACTGGTGACTATGGGAAATGGACCGAGAACGGACTACTTTTCTGTGGCCGTAGAGACGGTGTGGTCAAGAATAGAGGGTTCTTGATCAACCTCGAAGCGGACGTCGAGCCTGCTTTGCAGTCCTTTGGCAAAGTCGACAGAGCATCAGCTTTCATGTCACAGGGTCGGCTAGTTGCTTTCGTTACGCCAGTGTCTGCCAAGGAGGGGCTTCGCGATCATCTCGAACGTACCGTATCCTCCTTTCTAGTCCCTGACACGATTTACTCACTGGATGAGTTCCCCACGACAGGCAACGGAAAAGTTGACCGAAAAGGCCTGATGCGTATGCATGAGCTGGAGCAATCATCAGATACAGCCATCGAGAGTGGACTGGGTCCATCTGAAGCAGTTCGTAGAGGGCTTTCATATGTCCTCCAACTTCCAACATCACGTATTCTCCAGACATCGTCTTTCCGCCAGCTTGGAGGCCACTCCCTAGCAGCAGTTATGCTAGTCTCGGTACTCAGGAGAATGGGGTTTGGTATCAATGTCGCCCGAGTGCTTCTATTAGATACAGTTGAGACTATAGCTGCGGCTGTCAAAACGTTGGCCGATGATTCATATGCCCCCTTCGCTCCTGATGATGCGACAGAACGGCTAATGCATGAGATGAGGACCACCTTGCCGCTTGAAGGTGCGACTCTCGCGCCTATGGCCGACATTCAAACCAGGATGCTCAGCGGCAGTGTAGCCAGTCCGGGTCTGTCATTTATCAAGACGTCCTTCACTTTCCATCATCCGGGTAAACAAGACCTTTCATCCATCCTCCGCGATTCTTGGCTTCGTCTTTGTCTACGGCACGAGATCCTGAGGACTTCCTTTGTCCTAAGCGCATCAAATGGAGTCCAAGTGATAGCCAAGGAGCCGGGGTTCTCGTGGGAGGAGGAGATCGCTATAGAATCTGAATGGGAATTAGTGTGTCGACGCAAAGAGCTTCTGGCTGTGGACGACTTTGTAGACTTTGACGTAGAGGATCAAGCGTCACTGTCCAGAGTTGTTCTAGTTGTCGCTCCCAGCAAGCGAACGCGGTTCATTTGGACAGTCCATCACAGCTTGATTGACGGATGGTCGATGGCAACTCTTATGCGAGACTTTGCCGACTGTCTCGAAAATAGACCAATCCCGGCACCACCACAATTTGCTCGAGTTGTCCAAGAGATAGATCGGCTCCGGGTCGAGTCCTCAGATAGGGCTGTCTCATTCTGGAAGGGATACTTGGAAGGATACACACCAGTCCCAAGACTTCGAGTATCACCACCAACTGATGTTAGCGACTACACGCAAGCAACTTTATCACGAAGATTGACCACCAGCGTGTCTGAACTGGAGGCTGTGGCAAAAGATCGATTTCAAGTATCACCGGCCACGTTGCTTTACGCCGCTTGGGGACTTCTCATTTCCAGGTACTCGGGAACAGACCGGGCAGTGCTAGGCGCCGTTCTATCTGGACGGAGCTTACCGATACCTGGCATAGAGAACATTGTTGGCCCATTAATTAATGTATTACCACTGGCCATAGATACTCGAGAGGACCAGCCAACACACAATTTCGTTCAAGCTGCGTTCAGACGGCTATGTGATGTCTTGGAATTTCAGTGGTCTCCTGCTTCATTGATCCAAGATGGCTGTGGATGCAACCCTGCAGAGCTCTTCGAGACACTCTTCGCTTCGCAGTATGGCTTCCCAGAATCTCCTTGGGATTCACTCGCGGTTTCTCAACCCAGCGATATCCGCTATCTTGAGGCGACTCAAGTTCCACTCACTGTTCTGTTGAATGGTGCTGAGGGCCACTTTGACGTCCAATTTATTTATCGCCGGTCACATTTCAGCAATACCGTCATCCAAAGAATGATTTCTCACCTCGATAATCTCCTCACGTCCCTGACTACTGCGGATCCAAACACAGAATTGAGAAACGTGACGAGAAAAATGCTCGAGGCGGATCGACAGTATCGAATATCGAATGAAAAACCTAGTCAGCTGGATAGCTCTCGCGAAGTGCCGCAGAATCTAGTCGAGGCTATCGAAAACTCCATCCAAGCGCATGCTGACATGTATGCAGTCGAAGCACCGACGGGGAGCCTCACATATCGGGAGTTTGGAAGACTGACAGAGCACATCGTCGCGTGTATTCTGCAACACAACGGACGGGGCAATGTTATCTGCGTGGTCAGTGATGGTTCTCTACTTTGGCTTCTTGCCATGATTGCAACAGTCCGAGCAGGCGCTATCTACTGTCCAATTGATGAGAAATTGCCTCGCGTCAGAAAGGATTACATGATTCGAAATAGTGGAGCTACCTTGGTTCTATTTACCAAGTCTAGTCATGAGCCGGTATGCGACGGGATTCCATCTTTAGTCATGGAGTCCATTATAGCGAGCATCTCTTCAAGTTCCGCATTAGCCACTCCAGTCAGTCGTAATCATCCCAGTGGTGATGATGTCGCTTGCTTGATCTTCACTTCAGGAAGTACCGGCCTGCCTAAAGGTATGAGCGACCCATCCAAGGTGCCATTGACCTAGACTTTGTTACTGACTATTTGGAAGCCGTGCAACTGCAGCACAAAGGCATTCTTAATGTTGTTTCCCAGCCAGAGGGGCGACTGTACTCCCGTCCAGGCCAGCGTAATGCACAAATGCTGTCCCTTGGGTTTGATTGCTGCATCAAAGAGGTCTTCTCTACTATCTGCTTTGGCGCAGCCTTGGTTCTGAAAGACCCAGAGAACCCTATTGCCCATCTTACGAGAGTTGATGCAACTATGGCAACCCCATCCCTGCTCGCAACCTTAGAACCTGACGACTATCCTAATCTCAAAGTTATCACCGCGGCTGGAGAAGCCGTGTCTCAGGTTCTTAACGATAAATGGGCTTTCGGAAGAACTTTGATCAATGGGTATGGCCCTGCCGAGTGCACTTTAATATCGACCACAGCAATCCTCCACCCGGGAAGCAAAGTGTCAATCGGTAAGCCACTCTCAGGTTTATCATGCTACTTGCTCGACTCCTATGGACGCCCCGTGCCTATAGGAGTCAGTGGAGAAATATGTATCTCGGGAGTACAGGTTACTCCGGGATATCTTTGCAATGAGCAAGAAACAGCCAGACGCTTCCTTAGTGACCCTCTCAGACCTGGCCAAACGATGTTCCGGACCGGAGACATCGGAAGGAAGCTAGAAGATGGGAACATTGAGTACATTGGACGAGAAGATGATCAAATCAAGCTCCGCGGTTTTCGAATCGACCTCGGCGAGGTTCAAAGTACAATCTCCAAGCTTGCCACTGAGGCCAAAAACGTTGCCCTAGTGGTGTCTAACGGTAATCTGCTTGCTTTTATGACGCCTGAGAACATCGACGTCGAGAGCTTAAGTAAAAGCTTGGAGTTGCACCTCCCGCAGTACGCCGTCCCACATCGAATCATCGCGCTTGCAAAACTCCCTACCTCGGCAAATAACAAGGTTGACTCATTTACATTGCGCACGTATTTGAAAGATCAAGGAACTAGTGGTGTTGCTGTGGAAGAGCCTGAAACGGATACGCAGAGAAATCTTGCAGCTATCTGGGCAGATGTGCTTAGGCGCGATCTGAACCAGATGCCCATCGGTCCCAGTGACCGTTTCTTTGAACTCGGAGGCCACTCCTTACTGCAGATCAAAGTCGCTCAATCCATTTTCAAACACTGGGATATCCGGCCATTGCCACTCAAGCATGTCATTCGCCACCATAGCCTTCGGGATCTGTCGTTTGCCATCGATGAGCTTGTAAGTAATTCGACGAGCAAGGTGTCAACTACACCATTCCTTGAGAGTTCTCCGGTTCCACGAGACGGCCCGCTTCCTCTCTCGTACCTCGAGAAAGAAATGCTTCTCAACCACCTCATATCTGGCGGCTCACCGGCAGGAAACATGAACTTTGTCTGCAGTATTCGAGGTAATATCGACGCCGGGGTCTTGGCAGATGCGTTCCAGAGAGTTACTGCAGATATCGAAGTGTTTCGAACCAGGTACTCTGTTGTAGCCGGGACTCTCTTCCGACAACAGGCTCCAGCAACTGCTCATATTCCTTGTGTGGTCCAAACTGGCAACCTCAACTCATTTGTCCACCAGAAAATCACCAGATCCTTTGATCTTAGCATAGAACCGCCGTTGGACGTCTCAATCATCATAGGGGACCCAGTACAAATAATGCTGGTGGTTGTTATGTCACACGTCGTCGGTGACGCAGCCACAATGGCAACTTATCTCAACCGAGTCTCTCAGACATATAATCTCTTAACTTCGAACGTCTCAAAGGCCAAGCTGACTACCACACCAGATGCTTTGACCTATATCGACTGGGCGCAATGGGCTTCAGCACTCGAACACAATCCCCGTACCCTCGCATTCTGGTCATCGTATCTTTCCAACCCCCCCTCCCCGCTTACATTCGGAAATCTTTCCCCTGGAGCAGTAACTTACATGGGCTTTACTCGCTCCTGGACGCTCCCTTCCTCAATGCAACGCAATCTATCCAAGCTTGCAGAGAAATCTACTGTAACGATGCATCAGCTCATCTTAGGAGCCGTATTCATTACTCTGCAGTGCGTTGATCGCCGAGACGACATCCTGCTCGCAGCTCCTTTCATGCACCGTTCAGAACCCGGAACTGAGTCGATCCCAGGCCTCTTCCTCGACAGGCTCGTCCTCAGGATTCAGCGGCTTTCTGGCCAGATCTCCCTCTTCAGTTTCCTCTCTTCCATACGCGAAACTAGTCAGCAAGCTCTCGCACACATCGTTCCCTACCAATCCCTCCGCTCTCATCTCGCCCACAAGCCAAGCCTCATCAATCCACTCTTCCAAGTTATGGTAGCCTACCACATTGCCGCTGAACAGCAACCACTGCTTGAGCTTCACGGCGCAGAAGTACAGCCCATCCCATGCCGTGAAACAGGTGGCTCCAAGTTCCCTTTAAAGATTGAGTTCACCGAGACAGCAATTGAGGATCTCCGGGTTGATATAGAATATGACATGGGATGCATCAGCGAAGATATTGCCATGAGGCTTGAATTTGCGCTTTCTTTTACGTTACAGCTTATGGTTACTGAGAAGGATGTTGGGGATATTATTCAGCTGGTTGAGATGTCGTTTCGTCCTGGCACAGAACATGGACAAGTGGAATCGGTCTCAAGGCAGACTAACGGAGAAAACAAGACAGATTCTCTCATGGGAGAAACAAGGATCGAAATGAGCCTCAAGAATGCAGTTTCCGAGTGTCTGGGACTTGAAACCGAGACAATAGACCCTGAGCAGTCATTTTGGGATCTCAGTGGTCATAGTATGGATGCTCTGAAACTTCAACACCTATGTGAGAAGCGAGGAGTGCGGGTGGGACTACGGGATATCTTCATTTCCCGGAGTATTTTAGAGCTATCAGCTTGCGCCGGGACGATTTAATGTAGGATTCAGATCTCAATTACATATTTAAATGCTTTTTCCACGTATCAATTGTTAATAGTCATTCATAATCGCCCTGATTTCACTAGCAGGGAACAGGAAGATTTACAAGCAACGAGAGATCTCTGAGCGGCAAAGACTCTGTGTGATCCTCTGTTACGGCAGGTAAATGGTGTGTCATAAAGGTCATACGACACCAGACCAGGCTTCCATAACGATCAAGTTTCAAGAGAATGACATCCTGTTGGCTAGCGCTCAAGTCCCTATTCGTCTGAGACATGGATATAGAGGTAGGGATCTACAATCTATTCTTGGCTAGGCCCGCTTCTTCGGAGGAAGTCCAGCCCAATTCGGAGGCCGAAAAACGCATGGATAGACCTCCGAAACATTGGGGCACGGCGGAAACGGAGGGTTGCATCTTGCCACACTTGCTCAGCCGAGCTTATTCTGTGTCATATCAGGGGAGCTGAAAGTGCCTAATGGAGAGTTGCAATGCAATACCATGCTTTCACACTATATATAGGCTTCGTACGAGCTCAAGCCGAACGGAGTTTAGGTTCGCCGCAGAAGCAATTACACGCTACAAGTTATTCAGTCTTCGCTACACACGCATTCAGAATGTCCCCCAGTGCCGAGGTGATAGTTTCTGTTCCGACAAGCCTCAGTGGCATCAACGGTGACTATCCAGTCAAGACGCACAAGAAGTTACCCAACGGGCATTTCGATGCAGAGAGTCTTGCTCTTGGACGTCTTACCCCTTATGACGTCCTGACGGCTGCCCTTCCTCTACCGGCTCCAATTTCGGCTACAGACTTCTGGTGGCGAGAGACTGGACCTCTTATGAGCAAGCTTTTCTCCAAAGCCAACTGCTCCCTTTACACACATTACCAAAATCTAATTCTATATCATACCCATATTGTTCCGTTACTGGGACCTCGGCCCCCCATTGAGAATTCGGTGCAGCCCTCTACGAGATATGCACCATGGAGGTCCTTCCTGACGGATGACTTCTCTCCTCTGGAGCCGAGTTGGAACATGAGTGGCAACTCCAACTCACAAAGCACAATTCGTCTTGGAATTGAACCGGTGGGCTTTGAAGCCGGAACGGCTGCGGACCCCTTCAACCAAGCTGCCGTGACGCAGTTCATGCACTCACGCGAGGCCACTGAATTGGGCGCCAACCTCTCTTTGTTCGAACACTTTCGCCACGATCTTTTCGTCGGTCCAGAATCTTATGCCGAGTTGAGAGCCAAGGTCCCGGAAGGAGAGCATACCACGCAGAGCTTCATGGCGTTTGATTTCGACGCAGGTCGAGTCACCACCAAAGCCTACTTCTTTCCCATTCTTGTATCGCTGAAAACTGGACTGAGCACGACACAGGTGGTGTCAAATTCCATCATACGTCTGGCGCACAAGAGCGATGTATGGGGTGTGCAAGCCATCGCCGCCTTGTCGGTCATAGAGGCATGGATGGCTGGCTACGGCGGCGCGGCAAAGACCGAGATGATCAGCGTTGACTGTGTGAATGAGGCACGATCGCGCATCAAGATCTATGTGCGCATGCCATACACTTCTCTGCGGAAGGTGAAGGAAGCATACTGTCTGGGTGGGCGTTTGACGGATGACAACACAGCCGAGGGCCTGCAACTGCTGGAAAAGCTATGGAGGACTGTCTTCGGAGTAGTTGATGAGGAGTTCGAGCTGCCACAGAACACTCATCGTACAGCAGGTACAATCTTCAATTTCGAGCTACGGCCGGGAAAATGGTTCCCCGAGGCTAAGGTATACTTGCCAGTCCGACATTACTGCGAAAGCGATTTGCAGATCGCCAGTCGGTTGCAAGCCTTCTTTGGAAAGCTCGGATGGCACGATGCGGAGCGAGAGTATTCCAAGGATCTCCAGGACTTGTTGTAAGTCATTCATTATCTCCAACATAGACCTATACAGAAGCTAACCGTACCAGTCCTCAACACCCATTGTCCTCATCAACAGGGACACATACATATCTCTCATTTTCATACAAGAAGCACAAAGGGGTCTATATGACAATGTACTACAGTCCCAGGGTATATAGCACGGATCGCAATGATCTGATTCAATGTGAAGAGTCATAAATGTACTATTTTGTGAGGAGGGGCGTGTTTGTTCAATTTGCTATTGAGCATTATCATATCAATCCGGCTGATCTTCACAAATACACTACATTTTCTTGTGAAAAGTGCCGTGCATCTGCAGAGCATGAGGTAAATATCTGGAAAATATAAAGAGCTCGTTGCAACTGTGACATTTAATAGGAGCTAGGATCCGTAGGGTCAAGATTCCAAAATCCCTAGCCAATACCGTCAGCAAGATGCTTCTTACCAGATGATTCAATCTACTCACCCAGTCAAACGACGTGACAGGGTCCTGCATGTCTATACTCCCTATTTCCGATAGATCAAGCAATGGGGTTTGTCTTGCGGATTCTGCCGATGCCGATAAACTTGGCGGAACTGCTGAAGGCGAGGCAGTAGTTGATGACCATATTCCGGGAATCACACCATTCCGAGGGAGGACAGTCTGGAATGGCGTCAAAGGGAGGTTTGCCGGCGCGTTTTTGGCAAGACAATTGGATATGATACGATTAATGACTTTCCACATCGGCGTAGCTTCTCGTCCTCTCGTATCCATTGTCTTCTTCAAGACCTCTACTGCGCGAGCCCGGAGTAAACTGTGATTCGGCGCTTTGAATTCAGGTGTTTCAAGTTCCGAGACAATGTGCATGATAGATTGAAAACAGGCATGGCCACCAATATGCCATTGAAACTTCTGGGCATCTTGGTCATCCGGCATGGAGTTCAAACTCTCAATAAGGCTGACTGACTTTGCCAATACTCTAAACACCTTCGTTAGACTTCGTTGCAATACGCGAATGGGAAATGAGAGTTTCTGCATCGATGTTAATGGTGTCATACGCACGTTTGTCTGATTTCAGGGGACACTGCGGCCTCCCTATATTGTTTTGGTGTTCGCAGCCAGAAGATGGACCAGCATCGCCATTCAATAACTGCAGCAAGGCCAAGGGCCATGCGCTGCTGAGGAACCTGCGGATCGCAGTATCGTAGGTACTGGGTTTGGAGATGAGAGACCATTTCATCCACCATGCTTCGAACCTCTTCAAATAAAGACTGAAGCTCTGCGATTGGATACAAATTACCGTTGCCGTTAAGAGCCGATGACTTGATTCTCCGCTCCAGCCTGTAAGTGCTTCGAACTATTCTTCGGAAGCATTGGATGCCATTCAGGCGAATCAAGTGGCCTGTCATGTCGGTAAATCCGGGAGGCGAGTATGTCTCCGCACCGAGATGTGCTCCTTCCACAAGGTCGTCATCACAGACGTTTCTTGGCAGTAATGTGGTGTAATCCTCGTCTGATATCGTGGGCTCCTGGCCTCGACCTTCTGCGGAGCGGAAGTCGAGGTGGCATATCTGATGCCACAGTCTACGGCGTGTCTCAACCTGTACAACGTCCATATTGCTTGACGGGAATAATGATGGCTCTCTGTGAAGGCCTTGTGAGAGAGCCATTTTGACAGCGAGACCAAGGAGGGTCCAGGTTCTTGCCATGCCATCTTCACGTGATTGGCAAGTCTGAGGCCAGTTAGACGCATCAGAGAATCACGACACGGGTACCTTCAACTTACCAGAAGTAGTACAAATGCCTGGAGAACTTCGATACTTGGCGTTACTAAGAAGTTTTCTCTCCCTAGTCCAAGTTCCACACCTCTTTGGAACTGGGCGAGGAGTGCCTCCTTCTCTGCACCAAATTGCAGCATGACATTTTCCGCTGAGAGACTATTGATGGCTGAGTAGAATATAGCCAGCGCTAAGGGTTCAAAAGTATGGAGGGCTTGGTCAGGCCTTGGGGCTTCAGCCTCCTGGTGCCCTGTAGTTGGAGTGGCCGTACCATATGTATAGTTGATATACTGGGTGAACCGTCGCTGAAGCGTCGGCTTGTGGACCAGTCTTGTCATCGGATCGACGTTGGAATAGAATATGTTAAGCAATGCCAAGCAGTCGTCTGCGGAATTGGGTGCCGAAGCCGTGAGGCTGTCCACAGTGGTAGCAGAAAACGGGAATGGGGGAGTTGCCTGGTCTGTTGGTGAGCTTTCCACTGGCTCGCCGCCAGATTCATCCCCAAGCAGCATTTTAACATCATGGATCTAGTTTCTTTAGTGTCAAAAAAAACATGAAATCATGAGCGCAGACAGACATACCTGATCAGCTAAGAGAGCGTAATGTAGGGATGAGACCCAGCGAGACTGGCCTTCCTCGGCCTCCAAGAGCAAAGCACCATCAAAACCATCGGTCGACAAAGTTTCGGCTCGCGGATTTGGCGATGCGCCTTTCACCTGATCAACGTCACGGGGGTTTTCGGAGCTATATACTCTCACGTCAGGCGATTGCGAGATGCTGCCACCACTGACGATTGCCCGCTCCAAAAGTCGTTCCAGCCGTTCGAGGCGATTGCGTATCTCTTCTTGGCCAGTTCGCAGGTTGCTCCTCGAAACACGATTGCCTTCACGGGCGTGAGAAGGATTATGTGAGGCTGGCTGTGGACTAGCATAGATACAAGCACGATTTCCCTTCTTACATGGCGTACAGGTGGGCTGCGTATGATCACACTTGACCTTTCGACGGCGACATGTCAGGCACGCGGTGATTGTGCGCTGCCGGGCCTTTTGTATGCCATCGGAGTTGCTTGAACGAGGACTGCTCACCGAGAGCCGCGAAAAAGGAGTCGTAGAATCCATAATACGGGGTTGCAACCTCGGATTAAGAAAACAATGGGGGATCACAAGGAATGTGATGGAGGAAATGGTGCGTCTGTGGCCTGAGCGTTCGGGTTGCAACTTTCAGCTACGTATTACCATTGGGGACATGCGTCACGTGCACTCCATTTTATTTCACCAATCATACAAATCTTAGCAAAATTAAAATGAAACGACTATATAGGTATTTACAACAAAAGAAAAGAGGATATAGACTGGAGCCGCGAGTATACTGTCCCTCCGTATCGCCGTTCCCCTTTGATTTTTTCTAGCGTGGCCAATACCTCTTCCAGGATTCCGAAAGACGCTTCTTCCATTTAGTAGACTGTTTTGGCAGCAATTGGGACAAAGTTTTCAGTTAACTAAAGCTTCTGCATTGAATGAGTTACAAATAGTTTGAACACAAAGTCTCGATTCCATATATTATCTCCTGGTACATGGCGGGGTGGGTGAGTTTCCCGGCTTCTAGCAAACATTATCATGTGACTGGAGATTCTCATTGTAGCAGCTCCGTACGAGCGGAGCTTTTGAAGCGATGTCGCCAGGGAAAGTTTTAATACGAACGATTCGAACAGCGCAAAGACGCATATTCGGATTGAACGGGTTTTCCGTTCCTTTAAGAGTTTGGTCCCAGACACCTGGCGAACCCAGGAACTCTTTTACAGTTCGGTAAAGAAACCGTACATGCGAGATAGCTAGACTCGTGCCACTCTTCTGCTCAGCTTCTAGCAGGTACTTATAATAAGACGTTACTCGCCACCTGGTGAGTTCAGCCCTTAGTTCCTCTTTCTCTGTTGTTGTTGGAGCTATTGTTAGCTTGAGAGCGAAATCAGGATCTTCCCCCTTCAGCAAACGCCAGTCTCAGGAGTCTCAATGGCCCGGTTAATGCTCTAGGTATCTGGAACAGTTCAGACACGCCTGAAATGCGATGGATTCAAAGGGTCCAGAGTTTTGTGGAAGATAGCGGTGATATCCGATGGCAGACTTTGCAGCCGAAGTTTTAGGTCGGATAGACGGACGTCATCTGCAAGGCCCTCTATCAGAGACTGCTTGATGAGATGGACCCCCAGGAGTACAAAGTAGAGGAGCTGACAGGGGCGTGTATCTTACTTTTAAAAAGAGCTATATAGTAATTCTTCTAGCCTGCCCAAGGATATTTCTCCACTAAAAAACTTACATTAAATGAGATAGTAAGTCTTAACTGAGTATTACTGTCTTATTAATTTAAACTTTATATATATAAACTTCCATTGTCTTTTGAATATAATGTAGTCAATAAGCAAGCGTAACAGAGAAATAAGCATTGCACTTTTCCCTCTTATATTTAATATTTTATTTAACTAAACAATTCTTAATAACTAAAAATACTAGTGTAGTTAATAAGTAAGTGAGTCATTATTATGACCTCAGCAACTCCATCACGTATACCCCACATTTTCCATCACACAACCTGCAGGTAGATCAGTGCCAAGACCTCACAATTACAGGTGATCCATCACGATCAGTACTGATCCAGCAGGATTACCACTGATCCTACAACAAACCTCACTGATCACCAATATCATCTATCAGTACATAGATTACATTTATTAGCACTTTTATAGACTTAGCTTACTAGCTATTAATAAGACTTCTTTATATTCATAAGCCTAGCTTACATTACAGGATTATTAAGAGACATAATGACCTATTGCTCAGTACAATGCCCTATATATTCTCTAAATATAAACCTAGTACGGACTAGTTTCCCTGTTTACAACCCCAACTGTCACATACCGCCTACAAGATCGTTGTCAAAAGCAACTATCCAACAGACCCCAATTTCGCTTCAAATCGCCCAGGGGCCGACGAAAGTCCTTACCGGTGTCGGCCATGCTTCTCGTTGTTGGAAGTGGCATTTTAGACATATACTCCGATTAATAGGTACTTGAGCTCTTATTTGTCACTCCTCCCTAAAACATTTCGAAGATTAATCCGTGTATTTTCTGGCTTGTTGCAGCAGAACCAGGCGCCGTATAATATAAATGGTGCCCAATGGTAAGGTGTAGCTGTTTCTTTCTTCGCTCGAATGCTTTTGCATGTGTACTGGAGAGCATCAGCTAGATTGACAACTGGTCCTAGGTTCCGCGTATCAAGAGGGCTTAGGAAGTACTCAAAGAAGGTTTCCGTGAAGATCCTGCCTGTCGTGGACTGAATCGGCCACAAAGCAGCTATAATGGATGCGGCGCCCCCGGCGAGAAATGCCGACAACAGTCCTAGCGGCTCATCCCCTCCGAGTGAGAAGTCCTGGACGCCGCTCTCGCAGGCTATGATGTTTATGTGAGGCGACCGTAGTGCAAGAGCCGCAACGTGATGCAGCGTCAATTGCTCGTGTTGCCATCCCAGGACAAGGCCCTGCCGCAAGATATCGTGCCCATCACGCCATCCGTGTCCGTGAAAGTGAACTAGGTTAGCGTTCTCGGCACCTCTTGCAAACGACTTGGTATCGAGGGCGGATCCTAGTACCGGAGCGCTGTCGAGCCGTGTGCCGAGCCTGGTTAGGGAATCGTATATCTGGATTTGCTCCGTTTGCAGCTCATTATTCCCATTATCATTTTCGTACGCCCCGAAAACGGCTGCACGCCATTCGCTCTGCCGATCGGCCCCTACAGAAGGAGCCTCGAGTCGTTTAAGGCAACTGACCAAGACATGCAGTGACGGGACGTAGGCAACCGCATTGCGGTCGATCAAAGGCTCGCCGTTCAAATCGAGGGCGTGCAGCGGAAGGTTGTGCATACAGCCCGTGGGCGAAAGGACAAGGACATCACCCTCCTCGCACAGTTCTTTCAACGGATGAATTAAAGGAGTGAAGCCGGATAGAGTTCGCCGCCAGTCGGCACTGTCGAGCCTTGCCGTGCTTAGGTGTTGGGCCTTCTCCTCTATATAATCGACGGATGTGTCAAGTTCGACAAGGCTAAGCCTCCGAGATATTCCATCATCGTCCCTTGAGAACTGTAATGCGAGAAGCAGCAGTCGGGGTTCTGGGTCAAGGTGCACGGTGATCCAGTCTACAAAGACCAGTCTCCTCGCTGATGCACTGGATACCCAGAGCATATCCTGGAAGCTCACATCTGCCTTTGGAGATGTTTCCACTTGCCTTGTGCTTGGTTCATCTCCACCTGTACAGTTTCGGAGCCATGTTGAGTAGGCGTACGCCTTGCTCTTCTGGACCCATGCCCACGTCAGATCATTATCATCCAACTCGTAACAGATGGCCAAGGCTGTGTCATAGAGTAGCGTTTGTAGAGATCCCGTATTAAAGGCCTGGGCTGCAATCAGTGACTCCAGGCTGTCACCGCCGCTGTGAATCTTCTGCTTAATCTGTGATCTCAAGGTCAAACAATCTTCAAAGCACTTCAAGGCCTCAAAGAGTCCATCGGTTTTCGTTTCGAAGCCGGCGCCTGCGGCCCCCAGTTGTTCCTCATCCATGTAGCTCCCTGCCGCCAAGATGTAACAGAGAATGCCCCGACAGAGGAGGTACCGAGCTTCTTCTTGGGGATGGCCTTCTTTCCGAAGACGCTGCGCTTCGCTGTTCATATTTTTCATGACAGACCTGAACGAGAGGACAGACCCGCTCTGCACCGCAAGGTAGAGATCGTACAGGAACTTAGTCGGCTCAAAGACTTTGCGCGTTTCAATTCCTGTGCGGGACAACGGTCTATGCAAGGGTTGCAGACAGCTTCTGTCTGTATTTTCGGCGGATGTTCGAGAAAAAGCTTCCGTTTCGTCGCTAGATGTGGCCATGAACGTAAACATTGTTTTGAGATATGAGACCTCTAGCATCAGAGGCAGCAAGCCATCTGGCTTGGGGCGCAAACTCGAGCAGGTTGTCTCCACATCCTGAAGCATATCAGCGATGGCTGGCCATGAATCTTCACGCTCCTCTCCTGAAATGGCCCGCAACTCCTCCAAGACCTCGGCGAGAAGTAGCACCTTCTCGACGTAGGGGCCATGTCGTCCTGCAGCCTTGTCTCGGGCCACACCAGGCTCCAAATCTGCAGCTACCCGGTCCAAGACCGCGATCCGCGCCTCGTGCGACGCTCTAGTCGGCTCAACCTTCGCCCTCCAGAGCAGGATCTCTGCCTCGGATACTAGCTCGTCGTCTTTAAGCCGGCAGCAGTATGAAAAGTATTTTTCTGCGTGCACCGTGGCGAGTTCACCGCGGTGAGCGATTAGGTACTCCAAGCACTGCTTCTTATGCATCCGCTCGAAGAACGGCAGTCTCGAGCATATGGGCAACTCCAACAGTTCGTCACGGCGGGCCAATGCCGATACCAGATCTTCTGTAGTCGAGCATATCATGTCACAGCGCCGGAACTCGAACTGGACGCCGCTCAGGAGATCGCCTGCCCGCTCGCAGAGGGCCCGCAGGGCGTCATGGATAGCGAATCCGAGCTGCGACATCTCTTCACTCAAGCCAAGTCCCGAGTGGATCTCTGCGGCATACTCCGCTGTTTCCCTTGCACCTTCAAAGTCTCCAGCAGCCTGAAACTTCTCTACAAGATGGAGAAGAAGTCGAATGGTGATGGTTTTATCGGGCTCTGAGTCTAGGTAACGTAGCCTGAGAACATGGCACTTTTCCGTCGCCTTCGAGCATCCACCTTCTGTTTCATGCAGCACTTCCAGAGTGCCTTTTGCACTTTCCGAGTCCCCGTCCTGAAGTTGGATTTTTGCAAGGCGGAGCAGGACGTCTTTGGTGAATGGACTACCCTGCTGTGGTTGAGCCACGGCCAAGCGCCCGAAATGATCAATCGGCTTGTTTATGAAATATTCGATGATCTCGAGAGCCTCAAAACCTAGGTGCGCAGATATGAGTCCGTTGATGATGGACTGGATGATCTCACTCGACGGCTGAAATGAGGGACTCTCTGTTCCTTCGCCATATCGACGGTGCAAATCATATATCTCGAGGGCATAGTATCCGACGCGGATCTACAGAATGTCAGCTGCACACGGCGAGCATTCACGCCCGCTGCCTAGATGTCACGTACGTTGGCTTCAATTCCCTCGTCAAGATATGACTCCGAGTCTATGCTATGCTTCTTCCACATAGTCTCCGCAACTTGAAGGGCCGCGAACAAATGTCCCTGCATCGACACGCCCAGATAAGCGGCCTGAAGGGCCAGTACGTCATCGAGAATGTCCCCGGAACCGGTACCGTCTGGAGAAGTAGTAGCCTTGCAGTCATGGATTTGCTTGGATGCCGAGGCTTGATCCCCACTGACGATGTAAACACGAACCACCTCGGATGTAAGTGCGGCGGTAGAGGCTGATGTGCTCGACCCTTCTACGAAAATCTCCGACAGCGCACCGACAAAGTCTCCGAGTTCGCATTTCTGCCTGCTAGCCTGGATGCGGGCTGTGTCTGTTTTTAGAGCAGGTTCGTTTACCAGTTCCTGAGGTATCAGCACAGGTGAGGATGACATGATATTGGAGGTAGTGGACGCAGTCACGATCAGTACCCTGGATCGAGACTAGTTTCTCCGTGGAGAGGTTTTATCCTTGAGACTATAAATCTCGAAGCGGAAGATATTCAGTACAGCAAAGCGTGCAGGCAGGCCTGGCGTGACGTTATCAGCAAGTTCGCTAACTTTAGCTTTAGAGCTCTTAAGATGTCAGACTGATGGGATAGGAACGTTAAGATGAAGTAGGCATATAGTGCAAACAGCCCGAAATGGTGAGTTGATGTCAGCTGATGTATCTGTCTTACTTGACTAGCCTCATTCAGGCGTTGATGGCTGTGCAATTAAGAAGTTGGCCGGTCGGATTTACTTTCTTCCTCCAACAACGAAGAGCATCACGTTGGAGGACTGTGTTGCTTTTCAGCGCTTCACCAGTTGCGGGGGACAAGCAAGCATGGAACTCTCCATTCCACTCCATCCCAAGAGCGGCGAGCTCCGACCACAGCACAACCAATCCAACTCGGCCTTCACACGCGACAATGTTCTCGAGCACAATCCAGACGACTACACTCTTGTAAACATCCGAACCGAGACGGTCCAGTACGGGCAACACTATGGACGGCCGGCCGCACTGATCATATTACGGTTTATCGTCAAATTTCGTCCGGGGAACAAACGCCTGCGATCCTTCAATATTAAGATCGAGTTTCAGAGATATAGCAACCCAGGTGGTGACAGCACCAACAGAACCGATCGAGTGGGAATACCGACAGTAGCTGTGCTTGCCCCGGAAGAGCGCAGGGGCAAGATATATACCGAAGAGCAGAGCACCACGATATCCACTAGCATAGACGTGCCGCTCGGCCCGTCCGGTCCAACCAGCCATGTTGGAGGCGAGCGTGCCAGCACGGTTGGCAAGGAGCACGTCATGCAACTCAGCGGGTGGAAGATGAGTTCCGAGAGTGGCGTGGATAACGTCGTGGTCTGGGACTGCGTCGAGGCCAAGAAGGCTGCAAAGGGGGTTATACCTGGCTATCGCGGGGCCATCGTTGTGGAGCATCAGGAGGCTACCAAGTTCCAGGCTGTCATTACACTGGATGCCCAGCGAGGCATTTGGGATGCTGCCTCAGGATTGTTTGAGTGGTCAAACCTGTTTGGGAAAAAGGATACAGATGATCCTCTTCTATTTGATTCCACGATGCCAGTGGGCGCACAGATTGATGCTGTTGACTTCAAAGATTTAAATCTTGATGATTTAGTCGAGTTAAAGCCGATCAAGGCTCTTCCAAGTGGATATAACTAAAACTTTAGTTTTAAGGTTGAATTAGCTTAAAAATCACAATTGATTATAAATGTGATAAATAATCTATGATAGGTAACTGAATTAGCGAGATATACTATTTTACTATCAGCAACAGTTACGAGAGTATAAAATGATTGAATTGACCTATGTTTGGCGTGCAATATCGTCGTCCTGTCTGGTTCAACTTACAGAGCTTGACTTTAGTGACGATCCACTAACGTAAGCCCTGGAACATTTGACAGGTATCAATTTACACGTACCAGGATCTCAGCAATCAAGCCATAAAAGGTCAGTTTGGAATACGGTAGATTGGTCAAAATATGCTGGCGACGCAGGGATCAATTGAAAACACGATATTATGGAAAGACTGAGTCAACAGCGTGGACTTGGCTTGGTGACAGTTGACCTTGGCGCCACTGCAAGACTGGCACATTTGTCACCAAGAGTCAATTGACTGACTTATCACTAGGAGCGCAGCCATAATGAGATTTAAAAATGAGAAAGATTTCACGCCAACACGAAGTGAGACGGCCGGGTTTACCGATGCTACTACTATGCCTGCAAATTCACGACAACCAATATGTGGAAATGATGGCGGATTGGATGCTATCTTGCCTGCAGCAAGAACAGCATCTGTATGGCAGTAGTAAGCGGCTTCAACCTTGATCAAGTCATTATGGGTTCCTCCATAGAAGTTAAAGGTATGTTACAATACTCTTATGGATGATTGTAAGCCATAAGCAACTGTGCCTTCATGGTTGAAGGTAACGCTGTTAGATTGACCATTATTGCTGTTGCCGATGAAGCTAGAGCAATTGCTGAGAATAGACTGGCCCTTGAAGCAGGAGTCAGAAAAGAACTTGCGTTAAAATAAGCAATCTAATGTTATGAGGAAACTATTCTAGCTGTTCTTCATTTTAGGATGCCTTTTAAGAAGTGAATTATCTGGCCCTGGTCTGTCTGTGGAGGCAATCTCTCGCCTCCACATGGGCCACATACCTTATACGGGGATGCAGCTTGACTTACACCATGCAGCCGATCAAAATAGACAACAGCGTTTTTGATAAATCTGACGAAGTTCATCTTAGAGTCTTATCATGGCTGGCCTGAACAAGTCCCCACCGGTCTACGTGACCGTATCCGCACTCGACGCTGGACACCTCACTCTGCCCGAGAACTTATTTGTCACAGAAGCCGGCTGCAACAAGAGAGCAACTGTACCCTCACCCGTGTTCTTCGTAAAACACCCGGCCCATGGCGGTAGCGGAGAAGTAAATCTTGTCTTTGACTAAATTTGAAGCGCAACTTGACTGGCTACCCTTCCAAGCAACAAGACCATATCGCCAATCGTCACCCCATCATCAGCCGACCAGATTGCGCTGACATTCTACGCTATGGGGTTGACTGGGAACCGAATAGAGAGACTTTGCTCGATCCCGCAGGGGATGTTGATATGGTGATACTCAGCCACGTCCACTGGGACCATGTTGGTACGCCGTCTGACTTTGCCAATGCTTCCTTTGTTGTTGGCTCCGGGACGTTACATCTACTCGAGCATGGCGCTGGGCCTCTCTACCCAACAGAAATATTCAATGATGACGAACTCCCTGCTGTTCCTTATGCTACCAAGGAAGAAAGTTATGACGCTGCCCCGCACGCCCCCAAGCACACGTACGCACCCTCTGAGGCGGTAGCTACACTTCCCAGCTCCATTCCCGTGGATTCATGGGCGTGGGAGTCTTTGGCAAATTTTCCCTACTTTCTAGATTTGTTCGATGATGGAAGCGTTTTTGTTATAGACAGCTTGGGTCATCTCTACAGCTACGTCAACTTATTACTTGGCGTTGCCGGGCGCCGATTCATTTATCTGGGCGGTGACTGCTGCCACGATCCGAGGATTCTGAGTGGACAGAAAGGCATCGCTCTGTATGATGATGGGAAGGGTAGAATGAGGAGCGTAGACAGGAATATGGGTGTAGCTAAGAAGAAACTAGGTCAGATCAACAATTTCATGGAAGAAGTGAAGGTTAACGAGGATATTGAAGTAGAGTTGATTGTTGCTAACGATAAGACATGGAGGGAGAAGAACAGACATGGGTTCTGGCCGGGCAAGCTTTAGGTCAAATCAATATTAACTGACACCTTCGACTTTGACATGCTATACTTTCTAAATAGTATGCCGCCTTGATGATAAGAACCGGAGACTTTCTTTAGTAAGTACTGACTTCATAACTTGTGTGCATGTACGACAATACCGCTCCCCCACATAGGCCCGTACCTTGAACAACAGACGAGGCACTACAATTACAAATAAGACTAATGTGGGGAAGCTCGTCGCACTTTGGAACGTATCGCAGTGTGGAGGTCGACTTTGGAGCACAAAACGGTAGTATTGCATAAAAGACAAGGCCAGTTTGGATTTCGGTAGTTGATGGGCTTAGACGATGTCTGCGAGTCTCGGCAAGGTATCTTCCTTGGCTTTATATCCATTCAATATTTCTCAAGCAATCTGAATCAATATTTCTATACCATTGTAGGTGAGAGGGCCTACCACCCAAGGCTCGATGTAGTAGTATGTGATAGTCATGCCTAGGCGTCATGGGATACCCTATGGCTGTCAATCTAGTTAAGGGACTTGGGTCATCCAAGTCTTTTCTGACAGTGAATGTGAACCAAGAAGCCCTGAATGAGTTTCAGGATGAGGTCAAGGGTTTCGGCAAAGTGTCGGTCGTCCAGAACGTCTACGAGGCAACTAAGGCAGCGGTACGTTTCCGTGCTCAGTTTGCGTACAGAGAAGCTAATAGATTTAGTACATTGTTATCACTATTCTGCCAACAGTTACCGCAGTTGAGGCCGTCTACTTAGACCCCAACACGGGCATCCTAGCCGGTGCTATAGCAGCTACTACATATAGCAGCCCAACAAATAAGCTTCTCATAGAATGCGGTACCATTGAGACTGCCATAATCAAAAAGCTTGCTGAAGCTGTGGAAGAAGCTTCATTAAAGATGTCTAACACACTATCTTTCGTTGATGCTCCTGTCTCCAGTAGTCCTATGGGTGCTATTGCTGGCTCACTTACATTCATAGTTGGCGTTCATCAAGCTAAGTCTGCAAAAGTCTTCCCCCAGGTAGAAGCACTGTTGAAACATATGGGCAAAAGCATCTTCTAATGTGGCGACGTTGGCGGAGGCACTGCATTCAAGATCATTAACAACTACCTCAGCGTTATCACCTCAGTAGCTGCAGCCGAAGCGCTCAACATTGGCGTCAAGGCTGGCTTAGATCTGAAGCTTCTATTGGATGTCATCAATGTTAGCGGCGGTCAGTGCTGGGTGACTTCCAAGGCTAAACCTGTGCCCAGGGTGATGCCGAATTTGCTGAGTTTGAATAGATATGTTGGTGGCTTTCGCATAGAACCGTGTGAGAAGGTATTGCAGATGGGTTCGATGTTGACTGAGGATGTTGGCATAAAGACGGTTCTGGATAGGCCGGCTAAAGCGGCTTTTCAGGAGGCCATGAGGGATGAACGATATAAAGGTAAGGATGCGCAGTTGTCTATAAGTGGCGAAATGAGAGTAGCAGAAGTTAAAGGTTTAATATTGAAAAGTAAGTATTAAAGTATGCTACGCAGCCGCTTGTTGCAGTTCCTCTGAATAAGAGTCAACGGCAACGTAGCGTTCGCTCAACTCCACTCCATCGGTTGCCCCAAAGATCTGAAACAGGGCAAAATCAGCAAAAGTCTCAACCAACGGTCACAACAAAACAATAGATCATGATTCAGACGCACCTTTTTTATATCTCCATAGATGCCAAACTGCACTGCTGTCATGCCACTAACCATAACTGTATGTGCTTGCATGCCAGTGTAGACACCGCGCAGTCTAAGCTCAGAAGCTATGCGAACTAAGCGGCGGGATGTACTTTCGCCTGTGACTGCTCTTTCCTTGTTGATTCTACTCAACATCGTATCGGCCGGCTGAGAGACGACGGCAGCGGCCAATCCAGCGACAAGCCCAGCACCAAGATTAATACCAGTAACCCCGATCGACGAGAGCTCTCTCTTGTCTACAACGCTATATGCTATCTGGATAGCTTTCTCGTAGACTAAAAATGTTGCCATTGTATAGGGGATTCTGCGACAGTCGCCTAGGTTAGCAACCAAGCATCATAGCGACAGGGGTTGGTCTGGCCGGACGTACTGTTTGAGGAGAATAGGACCCAGGCCGGAGTAGAGGCCACTAATACCCTCTTCTCTTGCTAGTTTAGCTAGACCGCTCACGCAGCCGGCGGCATAGCTAGGCTGAGACACCAGCCGTATTCGAACAGATTCGAATGGGCAAAGTGCGATATCACCAAGGAACTCGGCCGCAGCAGCTAAGCCTAGGTAAACGGCATTTATACAGCATGTAATAGATTTAACAGATCAGCTAAACATCAGTGCACTATTAATATAAACAAGGGCTAGATTTAATTATATTACTAACGTGGTTGATAAGCGAGCGCTCCAGATAAGCGAGTATACCAGCTTTACCTATACCTTAAAAGCTAACTTTTAAAAGCTGATATAAAATCCAAGCTAAGCCTAAAATGGCTAGGATTTTAAAGTTATATATTTAACTATAGGAAAAAGCTATATTATTAATAAAATAATTCTAGCTAATTTATTATAATAATAATATTAAAAAAGGGTTATGTATACTCTTTACCCTATATAAATAAGCTTTACTATATAAGATAAAATAGCTAGGTATTATAAGATAGGCTATTTTTAGCTATACAGTGCGCTAATATATTCGCTTATCTGGAGCGCTCGCTTATTAACCATGTTATATATTAAGAGAGTCTTAGTTTTATTTATATTATATTAAGTATTACTTAACTATTAAATATATTACTATTAGTAAAGTACTAAGAGATAATAAGCTATTTAATATAATAGTTAGTATTTCTAACTTATAAATTAAAAGATCTAAGTTTAATTCCTAGGGCAGCCTTACTTTTTTATTCTTTTAAGAATATTTTCTTATACCTAATACATTATCTAATTAGATAATCTTAATTAGAAGAAATAAGTATATTATATTAATTAAAAATATTAAAGTCTAATTAGCTTAAGTTAAAATAGCAGCTAGATTTAATATAATAAGCTTAGGTTAGGGGTTTATTATATTAAAATCTAAATTAATATTAGGGTTATATTAATATCTTGGTAATAATATAAGGGTTAAAAGAAAAGAAATCTTTTACTAGGCTATTTTAAAAGGCATATAATATAAGAAGAATCCTAGCCTTAATATTTAAGTCTAATATATTTAGTAATTAAAAATTAATTAATTAAGTTAAGAATATATAAATTATAAGATTTTCTACTATACTTACTTATTTATTATACCTACTTATTATATATATTAAAGGTTTAAAGAAAAAAAACTTTTAACTATCTAATTAAATAAATATATAATATATATTTTATTTTTAAATTAATTTAACTATAAGATATAAAATCTTTTTCTAATCTAATAAAAAAATAAATTATAAGGTTTAAAATAGGTAAATTAACCTATAATATAATAATATTATTTTAAATTCTTATATAAAGAAAAGGTAAATTAACTAACTTACTATTATAATAAGTAGTAGGGCTATCTTAATAGCTTTTATAGCTAGAGATATTTTTACTAGAAGGTCTTTTTAGACCTCTTATATATTACTTTAGCCTTATATCCCCCTTTTTTTACCTTTTTTCTTATCTTTCCCTTTAGCTCCTTTTAGTTATATTTCTTTTTTTAGCTTTTCTAGCTACATTTCTTCCCTAGCGTATTTTAGCTATATGCCTTTTTATTACCTACTTAGGCTATATCTCTTATTTTAGCTTATTTCCCTATTTATCTCTTTTTATCTCTTATTTTATGTTTCTTTTTATCTCCTTATTTCCTATTTTAACTTATATTTTTATTTCCTTATTATCTTCTTCTAAAAAAATCTCCACTCCTTCTTATTAGCCATATCTTAGTTAAAAAGAAAACATAAAGGCAAAGATATCTTTTATAGTTAATACTAACCCTATCCTAACCCTGGATACTCGGATTTGCAGGAGTCTGAAAGATTAATAGGCTCTACCTTGGTCGGGACGTATGGGGGTGATTACATAGATGACGTGTCCGATATGATGACTTTCTCGAAGCATAATCATCCTGCAAGTCACCATCCATCAGATCATCCAGTACATCGCCACTTGGATACCTCCGGCAAGGCAACCCTATTAGAGCTTATGTCTGCAGGCATCTCCCTTAGAAATATTTATACACTTTTTCGGCAGCAGGATCCAGATTCGTTAGGAACTCGAAAGGCCATTTACAATCGGATTGCTGAGCTAAAGGACGGTATGCATGAGGGCCAAAGCTCTATTCATGTTCCCATCAACCAATTAGATCGTAAAGATTTTTTAGAGCCGAGTGCAAATTGATGAGAATCAGGGGGTAACGGCAATCTTGTTTGCCCATCTTGGTTCTATTCAGTACCTACTTAGCATAGCTTCCCTCACCGTGCCAAGCATCAATAGTTGCGCAGGCGATCTTCGAATGCATGAGATCTTTGATTCTGTATTACCTTATCTTCTTTCTGTGCTGTCTGTGTCCAGAATTGCGACCTGGCTGCTGTTCTTGAGCTCGAAAACCGTATCGCCGTAACCCGCATTGCTGCTTAGGCCGTTCTTTCGATCATGCGGATCATTCGGCTCAAATGCTGGCTGTCCCCGTCTTGAAGTAGATTTAGCACCGCCCACGCCGATTGTAGAAAGAGGCATGCTGCGTTGGCGCTGTCCGGAGTTTGTGTAGCCATACACGGGAGTCAACGACTTCAGTCGCAGAATATTCTTCACCAACGGCCTAAGAGAGGGTACGCAAGCGGCGATGGTACCAACGTTAAGCTGGAGACTATAAAGTTGTAAGTTTGCGAGCTAGAGCAAGATGATTGTGATGTACTCACAGGCCCCAGAATTGAACATCGTAAAGGCTGTAGGAGATTCCAGAGTTAGTTTCGGCTTAACTTTGATGGCTGTATTGACCTACTACGTGGTATCACCCGCAGGATCATACTTGATCTGTGAAACAGCCTTTACTAAACCCATTACGGCGGCACTTTAGAGTGGTCAGCTTGGTAGCGCTAGAATGGTCGACCAAATATCTGCATACACATATCCCAGGCTCAATACAACGACGAGATAGATGCGCGTCTTGAGCGGCATCTTCAAGGACCAGACAATCGGTATCGGCAAGGTAGCGAATGCGACGTCAGTAAAAATATTGAAGGCTATTCACAACTTTTAGAATTCTTTCATAAACATCGGAAGATTGACTGTTTGCTTACCAGAATTGGCGAGACCGAATGCAACGAACATCGACACAGGGTAGCAAGACCCTTCGAGCGACCCATCCCATTGCTTTGCGACGGGTTTGCAGAAGAGAATGAATGACATCCATGCCTCAAACGTATATGCGATCACAAAAGCTGCACAGACCTGGTTAGTCCACTACTTCATTATGGCGGCAGGTCGGAGAGAAGGGCTGACCAATCAGACACCACAGAGTAATATTGTACCACCGCCATGAATTGCCATTATACTTGATAAGTTCGAGGGCGATTGCGATCTTGAGAAGGCCGATGCCTCCGAGAAGGGAGACTACCGTGTGGATGAAACTGTATTTGCCGAAGGTGGCATAATCGGGTCGCTCGATCGTATCGGCGTGCTTACCCAGACCGTATGGTATCTGCATGAAGAGGATGATTGTGCCTACAAGTCCTGTGCACTGTATTTGGCGGTTAGAAATTACTAGGTTGAGAGCTTCTGACAGCCGCCCGACGATTGGAGACAACAAGCTGCCGAGGACCATTGCGAAAACTTACAGCACTTAGGACCATGAGCACATCTTGCGCGCCGGGGGACTTGGAGATAGCCAGGCGGGTATACGTCCTTGCGGCGACGACAACCAGTGCCAGCAGGTTCACCGCGGCGATGACTCCTATGATCAATGCCGTCTGTGATTCTGCCACCCGCTCAGGGTTTGTGTTTACCACAAATGATAGAGGAGGAGTCGGCATCTTCTCAGCATTGTGAGGTGTATCGTACAAGAATCGTAAACAAAACGCTGTTGGAAAGTCAAGAGCAGAGGCTAGTTGGATTCGAGTTACGAATTAGGAGCAGTCGGTCTCGTCGAGCCGGTCGCTACGTCTATCACATGGGTGGTTTCAGTCACATCAGGGGTGTATACTGCCACCGCAGAAAACGCATTAGCCGGCATCCATTAAAGTACAGTTGGTTGTTGGCTGTTTGTTCTTGGTTGCTGCTAAAGTCTTAGGTGCATATGCTCAGAATGTGCGGCATGTTGGTTGGGCCCGATGGGCGGTTCGAATGCGCTGCGGAGTGCGTCCGGTTAAATTTTAATTTGACACATACCGAGCAATAGTTATCCCATCCACCTATTCCCCAGTTGAGTGGATTGTGCCTGGCTAAGGTGACTGATTATTTCGGTCCGGCGTGCCGGATCTACACCCCGGGGAGGCAGACCCTGGGTCCCGTCGAATTCCGGTAATAATGAACAAAAGGCCGCGGCGCAACGCTCCTAACAGAGCTGGCTCCGGCTTGGCGGTAGCAGGGGTCATGAGGTTCGTGCCCATCTCCTGCCACGGAGGATGTGCTATTCCAAACTTTGCCGGATCTTTGTGCCGATTGATTATCCGTTGTTCCCCTGCATTCGATCTCAACTCATCGCAATCTTTCCTTTTCGTTTTTGCTCATTCTCCCTTCTTGTCCATCATAAAATCGCTGAGACCAGGCGCGAAAGCGAGCTAGTAAACCATGCAGATCTCTTTTGGAATACTCGCTGCCTTGCTAGGCGCCTCGTGGCTTGTCGCTGCCGCACCCGCTGAGCCGTCCGCCAGCGATCTCGTGCTGGATCTCAACGGCCAGGCGACGTTTGCGCTGGAGAATGCTGAGGCGCAGCCCAGCAAACGATCCGGCCGCAAGATATGCACAATCGCCAACGCCGCTGTGCGCCGTGATTGGTGAGCTTACCTCCTGGCTGCCTTGCACCGCTGCTTAACCCTAACATAACGACCATTGCAGGAAAACCCTATCCAAGAAGGAGAAGAAGGCTTACATCAATGCCGTGCTATGCCTCCGTAAGAAGCCCTCCAAGGCTGACCCGGCTTTCGCACCTGGTGCCCGAACCAGATATGATGACTTTGTTGCCGTTCACATCAACCAGACCCTGAGCATCCATGGAACAGTAAGAGTCGTGTTTCGTGAGCTTTCAATTGCATCTAACGAATATTCCAGGGCAACTTCTTCACCTGGCATCGATACTTCACTTGGGCCTACGAGAAGGCTCTCCAGGATGAGTGCGGTTACAAGGGCACCCAGCCGGTGAGTAGATCTCCCTAATTATCTGCGATAGGAATCGCAAGCTTATAATTAACTATAGTACTGGAATTGGTTTGAGACTGGCGACTTTGCCACCAACCCTGTCTTTGACGGCTCTGAGACTAGTATGAGCGGCGATGGCAAGTACGTCAAGCATAACGGCGCTCTCTCCGGCATGCAGAACATCTATATCCCCAGTGGTAGCGGTGGCGGTTGTATTAAGACCGGCCCCTTCGTCGGTGCGGTCGCCAACCTAGGTCCCCCTTCTCCTGGTATGGATGGAATGGAAGCCACTACGACTCCTCTTGAGTATAATCCCCGCTGTCTCCGTCGCGATCTGAGCCACTATGCCATCGATCGGTGGATGACCCTGCCTAACCTATATAATATTACCCTCGGCGATGCTTCGCATAGCATTAAGGCCATGCAGGACGAGTTTCAAGGCCGATTTGCCGACGAATTTTTAGGCATTCACGCCGCTGGTCACTTCGTCATGGGCGGCGACTCATCTGATCTCTTCTCTTCACCTAATGATCCCATCTTCTTCCTGCACCACTCCATGGTCGACCGCATCTACTGGATCTGGCAGGCCCTACACCCTAAGCAGGCTAAGGATATTGCTGGTACTATCACTATCCTCAACATGCCTCCCAGCAGAGACGCCGTCAAATCTGATCCCCTCAACATGGGAGTTAACGCACGCCAGATCACTATCGGTCACGCGCTTGACACTCTTGGCGGCTCGCCCTTTTGCTACATCTATTCGTAGGATACGACGGAACATAGCTGCAGTATTTGAGCGTATTTATATAGGGCGTCAATCGGCCACTCATAATCAATTATCTTCAATCAATTATCTTCGTTTCTTATAGCCTTTCATCGTACCATCCTCAAGACTTATACGCAGCTGAGAGTCCCATTTCGAACGCTCATCTGGACGGATCTTCTGCTTTTGTTTACCTCACCGATGACCAGAACGTCGTAAATCTCCCCACATTTTCTCGCCAGTAGCCCTTATCCATCGACTCAGTTCTAGGAGGGGCGCACGGGAACAGATCGATGCTTGTTCGTTGAGGTGTGGTGAACTCTCGGGGGGCGGTTCCTTCATACTGCATGAGCCTCTCACTAGCGCCAACTCGATCTCTGAGCCACTTGTCGGAGAAGTGTTGTGGTCGGTGCTCTCCAGAATCCGGTGTGCTACCGTTGTGATTATCATAAAGAGCATCCATTGGAGAGTCGTCCACCTTGGAAATCGTCCGACAAGTGACAGCGGAAGTAAGATTGCTAAGACTAGCCAGGGAACCAAGCCCAAACCCAACAGATGATCAGCCGTATGCTTCTGGATCCTGTTTCGGAATATGCCTCGAGAAGATGCCCATATTACACCTATGGCCGCAGCTTGTGAAGTGAAGGCTAAGATATATGCCATCTCGATGGGTGACGGAACTTGTAGAATCAATACAGATATCGAGACTAAAGTAACTTCAACACACTCGAGTACTGCGGCTAATTTCCACCATATCTTATTCCCTAACACCGCGAATATGTAGATGATCGTGAGAATCTGTGTTGTGATCATAATGTATGATGGTTGGACGGGATCCATGAACGGCCCGTGCCTGAGAGCCAGCGGACCAATCACATCACCGCACTTCTAAATTGAAGCCGCTTCTGGGCTTTTTATTCCTATAAACTCGATGCTTAAAGTATGTATCCATGTTTTGTAGCTCCATGGTTCACGTAGACAATCCGTCCACTAGCGAGCGAGCAAGTTCCTCATCAGCCACAAGGCCATCCTGTAACCCCTCGACCAGGTCAAAGTTCCAAGTGAGCCAATCCTCTGCCAGTACCCCTCCAGGAGCGCGCAGTATGCCTACGGACACGTCGACGACGTCCTGCGAGCCATCCAAGAGCTTTTGCCGATACATACGGAAAACAGTCGCGCCGCACGTCCCACAGAAGGACCGTACTTCGGCGGGTGATGATGAGGTGTAGGTCTTGCTCGCTCCGACTGACAAACCGGGTCCGATTGCCGGCTCGTAGAGAGCGAGGGGTACCGCCACCCACGCGGAGACAAAGGCACCGCTTGTGAGGCGGGATTCATGGCTCAGATCGAGGCGAGCGCTTGAAATAAAAGTCAGTGCGACGGTCCGGAAGAATAGGAGTAAAGAGACACATATATGCATACATCCACTTGGTACTATCCACCGGCGAGACAAGCTTCTTCATGACATCATTATTGAGGGTTTCCTCGGTAGGGCGAGGTAGAGTGAATGATACGCCTCCGCAGTGGCATCGAGCACCAAGTCTCTCCCGGCCATCCGGCCCTGGCTCGACAGGCATTGGCTTCGCGAGCAGCTCGGAGCTGTCCGAGGGGTTCCAGGTTCCGAGCTCGTTGTCACCGATGCGGGGGATGTACTTGAACAGGCCACCCGCGCCCGAGCCGGGGGCAGCAGACTTGGTGTAGACGTGCGTCCTGCTGGCAAAGACGGCCTGGCCCCCAGGGAAGAGCGACGTCGCCAGGCACCACTTGCCGTCATGGGGTCCTACGTCCCCCATGTGGCACCCGCATCTCGAGCAGAAGTAGCGGACGCAGTTGCTCCCGGGGAAGGTGTAGGGCGTCAGCTTTTCGAGCCTCGAGGGCGGCACGAACTGAGGGGCAATGCCCGCGGGTATCGGGGCGTTGAAGATGCACGGCGTCCCGTGCGTCCAGCGACAGACGCTACAGTGGCAGATGTGGCCGCGCAGAGGAAGCAGAGACGAGGGCACGGTCAAGGTGAAGTGGAGGTCCTTGCATTGGCATTGCGCTGTCAGGACGGCATTCTCTCCACTCGGCTCCGTCATTGTTTCGTTGTTCCGAAGTTACGCTCTTTGCGCTTTGGGCGGCGGGGGTGGCGTGGGGAAAGCAATGCTATATAACACACTGTGCATGCTTTAAGGGTTAAGTAAATGTGTTGAGCAGTAGCAAATGTGTTGATTGATTATTCTTTTGTTTCTCTTGTGCGGGGCATTCCATCCCGCAGAGTTACTTAAAGCATGTAGCTAGATTACTAATACAGTTGTTTCCTGAGGGGCCCAATGCCTTGAGGAACGTGCCATGAGGAACGAAAGGCTCCTAGAGGACGGACGAAAAGGCAGGGCCAGGCCAGATCCCTCCCAAAAATTCACTTGAATTTGAACATGTTATTGCATCAGGTCTATATCGAACCCTACTCGCGTAGCTCATACTGTCTTAAAATTCCTTAACATTCCTCTGCAACATCTGCCCTATACTAGTCCCTAGTGTTATCTTCTAACCAAATTATTAACTCTACTTGCCTTACTGTCTATTTACTTAGCTCCTCTAATCTTAGCTTAGCCTATAATATCTTAATTAGTATTATATTTCCTATAAAGTCTCTCTTATACCTTAGAGAGTAATATAATACTATTAAGTAATTTATACCTTAATAGCTAAATATATAAACTATATAAGTTATACTAGCTTAGAACTAGTAGGCTATTAATATTTATAATTCTTATCCCCTAGAGCTTTGGTATAACTTAGTCTAATATTTTAACTTATATCTTATAATCTATATATAAAAGCTAAGGCATATAATAAGCCCTTATCGGAAATATTATATTACTATTATAGCCGCTTTCTTATATACTTAGTTTTAATACTTACAGGCATTAAGAGTATAATACCTATAGGCATTCTAATAAAGTAGAGATTGCTTATTATCTCTAAAGCTAGCAGGAGCCCCATAGGGCGGCCTAAAGTAAAGGACTATTAGTATTAATCCAATGGCCTAGATAGGCCTTATTAAGGATAACCCCTACTGCCTTATATCTAGCGCTATTAATAAGTTTTAGGCCTTAATATATATTCTAGTTTATAATAACTTATATACCAGGGATAGATATAAACACGGCAGGCACCGATATAGTATTATTATCGCCTTAACTTAGTATTATAACTGCTTCCTCCTCTATCAGCTTACCGTCTTTACACTTATGCTTAGAAACTAAGATATAGAGAAGGGCGCATTGCTGCCTCTGGAATGCGAGTGTTACCTCTATATTTAGGTTTTATTGGTTCCTGTTAAGTGGCATTACTACTGTGATACCTGACTCCTATGGAATGTATCTCCCCTCGTGATAGCAGTTGCTGTTTAGAAACTCGATATCTGACTGATCCTGGGCTCCTGGCTGAATATGCATTAAGATTCTGCGTAGTCGTGGGTCTTACGCGGCATGAACTTGTTCCTTGAGTATTACCACGGTGAACTTCCTCCACAGGGCGTGGGTAATATCGTGTTGCCTTTGCTGCTTGGGACCGAAGCCGTGGCCTTGCCCCCATGGGAACCTTGATCTTAGGAGTAGTATTAACCTCTCTTTTATATTCCTCTTTATTAGCTTTTCTAGCTATATCTCTTTCTTATCTTTTCTTAGCTATATCTTTCTTTATTACCTTTTTTAGGCTATATCTCTTACTTTAGCCTATTTCCCTACTTATCTCTTTTATTATCTCTTTTTATCTCTTTTATCTCTTATTTTTACCTCTATCTCTCTCTTTTAACTTTTTCTATCTCCTTTTATTCTTCTTCTTTAGAGCTATATCTTAGTTAAAGAAAAATACACCAGAGCAAAGATAGCTTAGATAGTTAATACTAACCCTATCCTAACCCTAAAAGTGAGACCACTCTGCTCTAGCCGTGATGGCGTTACGGCAGCCCAGCAGCATCCCACCATTGACCACCAAGAAAAAGCTAGGCAAGTTCGATGATTATGGTGATGATTATTACGGGAAAGATAACGTGAATATGAGTTGATTTTTACAGCTGACATATCGGATATTTAGGGGATGGAAGAAACTATAACACAAGCTCAAGCTCAAGCTCAAGAAATAGCAGGTTTTAAAGAAACAAAAATTAAAGGTAGACTCATTAAGGCTACGTCAAGTACCGTACACCTAAAATAGTTAACAAGGATACCCGCTGAAGTATTAGGACATGTTCGCGCACTTGCGACGGCGCACATGCTAATGTTAGCAGGAGCTGCCAAAGTAACGTAGTTAGCAATAACGAAAAAGCTGCGACTACTTGGATGTCGATATTGATGACAAGGCCCTAAAGGATAGGTTACTTTGCGGGTTTGTGAGGTACGTTTACCCCTACCTAACACGTTTTAAACTCTTAGGTAACTTTACAGAGGATTATATGATATATAAATGACCAAGTACGGACGACTTCTTAATTACTACCGACGCCCGCCCGTCGACTTGGTCTGCTAGTGGGGTCACACCTCCTCCTCCTCCTCCTCTTCTTCTTCTTCTTCTTCATACCACTCACCGACACACTCACAATGCTTCCCTAATCCCACTCACAGCTGCCTTATCTCCCCAACTGTCTCTTTTTTAACCTCTGCAGGGTCCCTTCGATTGCTACTATCCCAGTTTCTTCCTTCTTCTCGTCCTCCCATTTCTGTCACTACCACCACTGTTTACTTCTACTCTAGACTGTCTCACCTCGAGGTTCATTTTGCGATTTTCTCGTACCTGACTTCGAATCCAACCTTACCTGCTCGTCATTCAGTCGTCATCTCAACTAAACACCTGACGCGACTTAACCGACTTAGCCATTAAGCTTATCTCTAACGCTACCGCCTCATATCATTCGCACTTACACCGGCTCTTGGTCGATCATCTACAACCATCACCATGTCTTCTCCTCAGGTCAATAGCGAAATAAGCGCTGCTCAATACCCTGCTTTTATACAGGTATTTAAAACCTTACGCTTTCTTTCTACAACATGAACTGATCCCCTCATAGCATCTACTCAACTACCCAGTTTCAACGACGGCATCCATGCCTTCAAGTCCAATAAATACGGCCGGCGCTCCATCAAGCTCGGCGACGCCGCTTATTAGACTTTCGCCGCTCCCATTATTCCCTACTTCTTTAAGCCATACCAGTACGTCTCGCCGTACGTCTAAAAGGTCGACTCGCTAGGTAGCAATGCCCTCGACCGGATCGATAAACGATTTCCCGTCGTTAAGAAACCCACTGAGGAGCTTTACAGAGATACGAGGGCTCTTATTCTCCTCCTATACCACAAGGGCCTCGAGGGCAAGGATCACGTCTTCCAGGACTACAGCTCGGAAGCTAACAAGAACGAGCAAGCAGGCCTTGTCGCCCACGGAAAGGCTGCAGCTACCACCGTCCTTGTCGTTAGCAACGAGATCCTCTCGTGAATCAGCTCCTTCTTGCACCAAAAGAAGGCCGAGACTACCAACACGGTCAATGAGAAGATCAACCAGTAAAAAGGTTGCTATTGCATCCATGGCACCACGTGGTGACCACTCTTAGCTAAATCACAGCTAAATCATCCCTCTACCTTCCTCCTTCCTTGTTGTCAGGAAATTACCTTATAAATATAGGCCTTTCAGCATTTATGGCTTAGGCAGTCCTTAAATAGTTTAAGTGGTTGGCATGATCCGTGATATACATGTAGGACAGGTGTCGTGGCGCCTGAAGAACCATTCACCAAAGCAACGTGAGTGAAAGACATGGCCGCATTGTAAATGACGGATTATGTCCTCGTCCAACATTGGCCCCAAGCAAATTGCACTGAGAAGTAGTCAGAAAATGGAGTCGACGGGGTAATAGACTCGTATGCTTACCAGGCATTAAAACCGGGTTCAATGTCCGCCACATAATTCGTTTCGGCCTTCCACTGCCTGTACGCTCGTGCAGGGGCAGTTTCATCCAGTGTCGCTGGATTAAAAATATCGTCGCAAATCAACTCTGGCCTATTGTCGGGTCTTAAGGGACTATCATCAGGTCTTAAGAGATAAGAGCTTGATGTACTTCAGTACATTACCATAGAGACTATGAGGTCGGAGTACAAACAGTGAATAAAATGCTGCTGCTAGGATGAAGATAGCGACCATGATGACTGCGAATGGCAAGTCCGTGTCTAGAGGCAAGTGATCACTAGCCGGGTCGGATGTGACTGTAGGATTAACGACAATCATGGTAAAGATGGCTGGGTCTATTTTCCGGGATAATTAAACTCTGAATGCAATAAATCTAATGGCAGGTTCACTTAGTCTGATTATATACAGCATAAAGCAGAGATATCCCTCATCTCGTCCTCCCAAACAAGAAATGCCTCATCAATCCCTCCAGCTTATCCTTAGGGCCTCTTCCGCTGCACCACTTCCGCCGCACCCTCGGTCACGCTTTCGAGCCTGTCTATTGTCTCGAATGCCTGTTTCGGGGCTGCGCAGCGCGCCATCGACCTGCAGCCCCGTCGAGCCCTTCGGGTCAGTGACTGTACTGCATATTGATACGTTGCACGCCGCTACTCCTGTCACATTTACGACTGTGCTCGTGACAAACTCAACAACGGGCGTGGTCTGGTCGGAAGTGGTGTTTCTGTGGATTTAGATGGGTGGTTTGTTGGTCTGAGAGTTGGGGTCTTGCACATACTCTTGGTTGGATTATTGGGTTTATCTGGCACAATGAAACAAGTTCCACCCACCAAAAGACGCTAAGTAACACAAACCTGTCACCTACACACCTCCATTGGATTGATTTTCCCACGACATTCGCCTCCTTCGCCCATGATGACGTCTCTGGGTAGTACTCCTCAGCAGCGTGGTGTTCATTTTTGAGAATATCTCCAGCCAGCCTCTCATCCCTGGAGTGCTTCTTGCTATTGAGTATTGACTACGCCCTTGGGCCACCTACCCGTTTTCCCCACACCCGAGCCCATACCGCCGAGCAGCTTGCTCCATCTGTAGCTCATTAACTTGTGCCTCAAATAAACTCTGAGATGCTTGAGGTGCGACTGATTCCATCGGGACGGAGCTGATTGAGAGTGTAAGAAGCTGTAATGGAGGGGGAACCTTCACATGATAATGGACGCCAGGCACCATGACGGAGGTCATGGGGTAAGCTTGACCCTGCGCAAACAGGAGCTGCGCTGTACTGTCAGGAACAGACGAGGCTGGCTCTGCCGCAACAGTATCGGCGCCTCTAGGCAGGCTGGTAAACCTATTTACTAATAACCTGCATGATAAGTGTGTGTCGCAAAATTCTCTCACCTTACACCCCCACTATCTGAACACAAAATTATCAACCACCAGGCATGCCAAAGCCTGATACTGAAGGTAGAGTCCTTCTTGCACTTGACGCCCTTCAAGAGGACCCAGAGCTATGTGCCCGACGCGCCGCAGAAATGTCTCAGGTTCATTCTCGTACCTTGGAACGCTGTCGAAAAGTCACTTGATCCCAACGTATTTGGACCCCAAAACAGCGGAAGCTGTCTGATCTAGAAGAAGATATATTAGTTTGGTTTATTCTTACGCCAGATTCGTAATGGTTTCCCTTGCGACTGTCTTATGTTGAAGCAATGGCCAATCGTTTCCTCGCTGACCACAAGGCGTTACCTATTGGCATGCGCTAGGCCTCTAACCTCGTCAAGCCATACCCAGAGCTCACAGCGAGTCTCTTTCGGGGATAATTACAGAAGAGCTAAATGCAAAGATTCAGAAGTTGTTTAGGGCTAGTTTATGCTTATACAAAATATTACCACTGAGTGTATCTATTACCTCAAAGTTAGATATTTATAACTTTAATAAGACTGGCTTAATAACAAAGGTTATCTCAATAGGTATAGTTATTATAAGTATAGAAAGATGTTCTACGGCAGAACATAGTTAGCATGGAAACCGAGAATAGATCACAGTAATATAAGGCGTAAGTTCTAAGTGTTAGTGCATGCCACCATTTATCATTATAGCAGGTAAGAATTACCTGTCGATGTAGTATAAAAATAGTCCTCTACTGCAGGACTAGGTTACTGGTACTATGACCAAAACCGGTGGATTATATATAAAAAATGGCTGGAATAGATATAATAATTCGATAAGCTAACTATACTGTGCACAACTGGCAAATATCGCCTCCTTATCCTAGATAATTATAACAGTTACTACTTAGCTGGTGTCAAACTATACCAGCTTATCTATCTTATATACCCTAGTATGTTAACATTAGGAGTTTTAGCCTGCTTGAGTAGGCATATAGTTAATATGTTAAAGGTATAAGTTGTTGGATAAGCGAGTGTCACAATCCATTTCTTACCTTAAAAGCTATTTTTTAAATAATTCTTAAAATTTTAAATTAAGCTTATAATAGCTAGGATTTAAATAGCTTATATATAAGTCCTAAAGTAAGCTATATTAGCTTTCCCAGATATTTTAAAAAAAAAATCCTATATCACGTTAAGTTATATTAGCAAAAAGAGCTTCTTTTTTGCTTTTTATATACCTTTCTAAGACTCTCTAATAGAGAAGAATATTTAAGAAGGCTTCTAAGTGGCATTCCAGCGCCTTTAAGCCCTAAGAGTAAGATTCTGAAGCTTAAGGTAAAGCTGCAGACGCCGATACTAGTCCTGGGGGTCAATTAGTTATTAGTACATTAAGTGTCAAAGACGCCAAGCAAGCCGATTAAGGCGACTCTATAATCGGATTTCATTTAGAATTGAATCTGTAGACATTAAGGAAGCTCTCTAATATCTAATTTACATGATATAAATCAGTTTGCTAAAGGAACACAGGGCATCATGCATCAGATTGCTTTATCGAAGTCAGAGGTGCAGATCCTTTGGGAGGAACATGAGACAGTTAGTTGGCGTTGACAGGCTACAAAGAAACATCTGAGATAAGGAGTAAGCCATACAATAGGCCAAGAGCAAGACTTTCATGGCCAGAATAAGGTCAGCGCGCAGCTATAGGTTGAAAGTCAAGGAAATGGTTGACAGAAATGGACAATAGAAACGAAGCAACGGCGGTGCTACCTCTGTAGCAGGACAGGGCGTAACGCGCGAAAGTGTCAGATAGAAGTAAACCTGTCTGGAGAAGACGGGAGCGACTCATCCGATGCCATTACATGCATTATGGTGGATATCACAGGGATGTAAAGACATCTGGGTATGGTGAAGTGAGCAACTCGCTTGTCCGGGCCGCTCGCTTATTATGTACGTAATTAAGTATTAGTAGTCTCTTACCTCTATTTCTATTAGCATAGTTATGCTGGATTTTAATAAAAGACGTTAATAGATACTAATAAACACTATCGTCAGATAAGTGTGAAAAGCTAATATTCCACTTCTCCAGCTTTTAGCTTCCTAAAGGCTAACTTACAACTCTATCTCCCTCTGTGTTCCCACCTAAGATTGTGTTCTTGTGTTGACAACTATCTCGCTTGTATATCCAAGTACGTCTGGCCGATAATGAACAAGCCTGACTTCAGACGGCTGCACCAGAATTCCCCTTATGTGTTATACGCATGCTTCCCGCGATTCAGGCTCGATTTGTTACCTTCCCCTTGGATCCCTCCTATACTAGGCCGTCTCGCCCCATAACACGTCGTTGAATTGGGCTGTGCTTGGGTGAATTTGACTAGCAGCCCACTGTTTATAAGGATCATTGAGGCTTTGCAAAGGACGCGTCCAACCACAGGTTGTGGCTGCCTTGGCGCGAATCTTAAGGTACGTTGGGCTACGCGAGTGATGAAGTACGTGGTTAGTCCGTTTGGCTGCAATCCAAAACACCCTGGCCTGAGTGATTCCTAATGAAATCAAGGCTCCGATTGCTGGCGGAAGAGATATGGCATCGTCAAGGACTAGATTCTAATGTCCAGCCAGACCGTCAAGCGGGCCTGTCTAGCGTTGAATAATCGTTGCGGAAAATTCCGGGGCTGGTACAAAGCCTGGCTAATGGATAGCGATGAACTGAACGAGTCAGGAATCGCGGTTCTACGGAGTAGGCCGTGAGCAACGTTCTAGCTTCGGCATTTGCCGCACACCATTTGCGCGCTCGTTGCATAACTGCTTGGGCACCATTGGCGAGGCTGGTGGGAACATTGAATCTAGATGGACTGTGCGGGCGCCGGATGTCACTAACACGTGTTGAGTAAAAACAAACATAACTGCCATACATTAACATAGTACTTAATATTCTCATCTTGCCCTTTGCTCTTGAACCGCCTCATTATTTTTCCGTGTGGCTTGCTCCGGCTCCATCATTCGCCGCCATGTCGATCTCATCCGATCCTGTGTACTTTGAGCTCAGTTGGTCTATCCTGAGCACCATTGGAATCGGAAACTTCCTCTTTGGGCTTCTTGTTTGCAGCATCACCAGCTTTTCACAAATATCCGCCATTCCACTAATAACGTCTGCCGCCGGGGCCACGGCGAACGGGCTGTGCTACTATGCATTCTATGCCCAAGGGTACCCCGTTAAAGGCAAGGCAGTAGCATCGGCATTTGCAGACATGTTTTGGTTGGTAAGGGTCTTCTTGATCTGGACAAAGATTCAGAATGCTGCCGTCTCTGGCTGACGCTGGATTGTATATAAAAGGTCCAGGAAGCGGGGCTCTCATTCTACAGCTACGTGATATTGAGCCATGTACTACGAAACCGCCGCTGGCACGTCTTTGCCGGTTTATTTTGGACTATTATGGTTATAATTTCAGCCCTTAGAATAACAATCACCATCACGAGGGTCAGATCGATCCTAGACGGAGGTAGTTCATATCAGGAAGTCATCGACAATCTTCATATCGGCTACTTTGTATCGATCGCCACTGTGGAGTGCATCAACGCATACTTCCTGCTAACCGTCTTCGCCTCCGCAAAAACCTCGTCCCTAAAAGCAGCCATTAAGGCGGGCCCCTTTCGATATTTAATGCGAAGCGCTGAGGTTCGTCTGGCTCTGCTCGCCGTCATTGGCGTCATGAGGGCCATCACATACTCCTTCCAGACTACCGCGCAGAGCGCGACGAACGTAGCAAGCCAACTAGACCGGTTCGCCTACACCATGGAATGCCTCTTCCCTGTCGTCATGCTGTTAGTTGAACCCATCACTTCCATACAGGTACTCTTGCCATACGCTTACTAACTTTTATCTCGTAGCATTGACATGCTCGCGTCTAGATTGGTGTTCACAGATCAGGCGTATATATCCTCTTCTCGAAGTCAGACACCCAGAATTTGCCCCAAACAACTCGCCTCAAATAATAATAAGGGGTTGTATTCTGTACCGCCAAACGATCAAATAGTTGAGATCCACAGAAGTGAAAATATTATTGACCAGACAAGCTCACAGGAGCGTATCCTTGAGTCTGGAGTATCTCAAAGGACGGTCGCAGAGGTCGAGCTTGGAGGCATAAATGGAAGGTGAGGTATTAGCAAGAGGGGTATTTTTGAGGTGTACAGACCCTATGATTTACCTGGATGAGAAGGAAGTAACTAGGAATTATATGACGTCCAGGCGTCCAGCTTCTCGTCGCGAAATTAAGACGGTGTAATGATAATTAATAAGATAGTTAGTTTCCCTAGCAACAAACCTAACTATATGACTACCTACATCACGAAATCTTTATATATAACGAAGTATATGCAACATAGGTTATGTGGCGAGAGAAAGCTTCCATAAAAGTAACCACTATTCCTAAAATATTATGAGCTATTTAATAAGTCTCTATGAACTGTGGTGCTTGCGACCTCAATAAGACAAAAACCTTGAGCCGCTCTGCGTGAGTGGCAGGTTAGTGTGAAGCCCATTATTGACGCTTGTACAGAGTATCAGGCACACATGTCCATATGCTAAGTAGTCCCTTTACGCTTAGTGGATAGGCAGCCTCGAGCTAGGAATGAAAGGCTGCCGTTGGAGGCCATCACGGGCAAGGCAACAGGGGGAAAAGACACGCGGAAGAGAGAGGGTTTCGGGGAGGGAGATACTGGCGCAGAGTCTGTAAGGTTGCAATTTAAAACACGACAGCCTGTTGGTACTTCTATCACAGCCAAGTTTAAATGGGGGGGCGCCTCCTAATTGGTCTATTGACTTATCGTGGCCCCCCTATAGGGGACCAGCGTTAGCCTACATGTGCCATCGTGCCAAACACAAAAAAAAGCATCAATGGAGGCTTACCCCGCATCCAACATCCAGCCTCAACGAACTGCAGCATACACAGACAATCAAGCAATGACATGTCTCATCCCCCCTTTTTCATTTTCTTATGACGTATAGTATGTTGATATGTCATTTTACTGATCGCGCCACACCATCTTACCGCCAGAGCTGCCATTATGACGCTGGCTGTTGCAAGACTTATTGGGTAACAAGTGCGGCGCGGCATCATTGCCGATAAGCGTTGATGTTCACATTTATGTCGTGACACCGATTGATGTTATAGGAAGATTGCAACAAACTTATTTTAGAGGTGCCATACTTAGTATAAAGTAGCAAACCAGATCGTAGTAGCTGTGGTTTAGACCCAAGTATCAATCCATGCTATTCCTAGCCAACGTTCGCAGCAGTAAGGGAGGCAGTAGCAACGGTACCCTGGTCCTAAAGCAACTGAAATAATGTCGAAAACCAAGGACTCTACCGCTATCCCCGAAGGACAGATCGAAGACATGAAAGAGGGCACTGCTTTCAGGGAGCAGCAGAATCCTGGTGCGTTCACTATCCTACAGCCGAGTTCGTGCTTATCATCCTCATTGGAATTAATGTTGAGTCAGTTCCCCGGAGCGCTGCTGGCTCCGTTAATAATGCCGGAGATGTCTCAGACAACGCCGGCAATATTATCGGCACGGCCTTGCCATTGGGACAGGACGAGACAGACAAAGAAAAGCAAGAGGAACAACAGGAGGAATATGGCGAATACACAACTCAGGAAGCTGAGAAGAAATATGGCCGCCTAGGCCTTAACAACCCAAAGGATACCGTTGATCGCCTTGCTGGTGCTGTCAGCAGCACAGGCAAGCCTGCTGTTGGCGGCGTAACCGGCGCACTGGGTCTCGGAGGCATGTCGGATGAGACGCCCGAAGCTCCTAAGCAGGCCGAGGACGTCATAGGCCAGATCCTCGAGGCCAAGACCAAGGATCAGAAGGATAATAGTATCACCTTCGAGGACTGCGATATGCCCACAGGCGACAAGGAGGTGCTCGAGATGGAGGGTAGGCTCAAAGAAGTCACCTCTGAAGAGGTAAAGGACAAGATCTCCAAAGTCGAAGAAAGGGTGGGCGAGAAAGACATACCAAGAGTGCCCGAGGACGCTATTCAGGATGAAGCCCCTAAGTCGGAGATTCCCGAGGGCAAGGCCCGCAGGCCTGAGGCTCCTGACGTGGAGGTAACTGAGGGAAAGTTTCCTGGTAAGGAAGCCGCTCTCGAGTTGGCTGGTGTTACCATCGAGGCTGTCGGTCAAGCCCCCTTTGGGAGCCGACAAGTTGGTGCCGAAGGTGGCCTCATGCAACTCAAGTGCAGCAAGGTCGATGAGGGTGGAGCCATCCTTGACCGTCGCGGGAACGTTATCATTAATACCAAGGCCTGGGATGCGCCTTATCCCGGTGCCGAGCAGACTGCTGAAGAAAGGCTGCAACGTGAGCAGGCTGAGCAGGTGAAGGCGAAGAGGAAGGAGGAGACCAAGAAGGACAAGGAGCTTGCCGGCGCGCTAGCCTACAACATTGATCAGACCCAAGACAAAATCCGACCCATTTGCAAAATGATCAACAACGAGATTAGCATTGCCGAGGCCCAGCTCGGGAACGAGTATAGTGAGGAGCACCTCGTCAGGCAAGTCCGGCCTCTGATTGAGGAGGCCGCTAAGATTCTAAGCGATGTCAATGGTGTCATCCAAGGTCTTAATCCCGACAGCCGCCTCCAGAGGAACGCACAGCAGAAGGCGGCGATCGCCGAGGCTACTCCTGAGGAGTACCATCTCGCCGAGTTGTTGAAGGAGGCGAGTATCGAAGGTTCTTTTTCCATAAGCCTTTGCTAAAACCAACAGCTTACTGGTAGTGTCACTACTACCATCGATCGCGCCAGGCACAAGCTCGAGAGCATGCCTCATGCCAAGAAGGAGCTCAACCCTCTCTGGGCCCTTCTCGCAGTACCTCTGTTCCAGATCATCGCTGCCATCGAACTCTTGCTCGATGGTATGCTTGGCCTGGTTGGCAGATTGGTAGGCCATCTTCCTTGCCCCCTTTTGCGTTGTTCATGGATTAACAATCTAATGCAGTATAGCTGCACGGAGATGTCATTAGCTCCTTGACTGGTAGAAAGAAGGAATAAATGTGTCCGATATTGGGGTCCATTGTGTGTATTGCTCTCTCTCCGATAGTTGGGTTGGAACCCTATTTCTATCTGTTCAGTAATGACCTATCTAAGAGGTTGTTACAATGCCGAGACAGCTCTCTGACCGGTAGTTCGGTCATCTGGTTAGCCGGTCTCATTTTCACCAGTATTCAACAAAATGACACGAGTGATTGAAAGGATATTTGCCGATTTGATGATATATGTAAATAAGAGTTAATTCGTTAGTTCATTGCAATGCTACTAGGTTGTTCGGCCCTTAAGGAAATGAGTCGTAGCTTGATAGTCACTACGATACTGGTGACTAGTGTCTTCTAGAGCTCAGTTCCTAGGAATTGCTTTGGGAGACTTCAGGTCAAGTGCATTCAATGTATCACGCCTAGGGACCTAAAGCTTCACCATACCACCTCACTCTTTAGCCTAATTACGTGTCCTAACATTTTGACCACAAGCATATCCTTTAGCTAAGAACAGGGAAGACAGACAATCCCCGTAGGTCATATCTTGATTGGGTTGTTATGCCTGATGCGTCCCATGTGTGTAAAATGGCTCTCACTTTTATCTGACGATGATGTCTAGTAGACTTACACTAGGTAGCCAGATTCGTAAAACGCCATCCAGCTACCAAGGCTAAGAGAGGAAAGCGCCAGGAGGCATCGAGGTTCAATTCCTTTACTCCAGTGGCCGTCAATTGGTACTTCGATATCTGCGAAAGAGAGTATAGATAGATCAAGCCCGAGAACATAGTTACTATCGACGAAAGCGGTATCCTGGCGGGATTTGGTAAGGACTTGCCTTTTTTACTATTAACTTACTATAAATTTACTGAAAAACTGTAAATATAGGCTTAGACTCCTTGGTTATTGGCAGCAGCGATTTGAACAAGAAGGCCTTTCTCAAAGACTCTCAGTCCCGAATTGGGACTAGCTTTATCGAAGCCGTGACTGCAGATGGCTGTCTTTTGCATACTTGGGCATTATAAGGAGAGCTCTACCCACTCCCGATTGCTCAATTAGATCTTATCATCTGATAAGATTAAGATTATGGATGTTGAATTCCTTGACAAGTCGTCTAATTTCATTCTTTCTGCTTAATATATTATGACGTCTCGCGTGAGTTCATATGCTACCAAACATGCTGCCTGCTACTCTCTACTACTGCCTGCCTGCAGCGTACTTGGCACTGCATTGAATAGGTAGTTTGCTTCTTTTTATATATATGTACCTATAAACCTTTACAAGGAATTAACTTACTCCTCATCTCCTTCCCTGCCTATTACTACCGGCATCATCCACAGCAAGATAATATTTTGCAGTCCACCTTTATTATATATACCTTTAACCAGGTCTTTCTCACAGCATTCTTTATCTCCCACCGTCCCTGCAACGCCTTCCATGTTGAACCTCTCCTTGCCGACGCCGAGTGTTGCTTCTAGTGTTCTTCCAAGTACTGCCTCGATCACCTCCGAGAAACCTTCATTCTGGACCTCTTTTTGATATGCAAGAGGTTCGGAGCCTGAATTCAGACCAAAGGAGAGATCTGATCGAAGTAAGAAGTCCTCAAATAAAAGCCTGCATTACTGTATCGCCTGTTGGGAACTTAAGTGTACGGAGAGGTTTCTCTCTGTATTTGCTAGTGGTACACTATAGGTTAAAGGCAGTAAGGCTTCATTATCCCAATGCCTTACCCTGATGGATGCTATCCTCACCTATTTTAAGGATCAGAAGGTTTATCCTACTTTGTTAAGATAATGCTTAAAGCTAATAATTTATATTTATTAATACTTTTATAAGACTTAGCTTACTAGCTATTAATAAGACTTCTTTATATTAGTAAGCCTAATATATATTACTTAATTATTATAAGATATATTAACTAACCTACTTAGTTTAAATGCCTTATATAATCTGTAAACATATACCTAGTACAGACTAGTTTCCCTGTTTAAAACCCATGACTATTATATATTAAGTCTTAGATATAAGGTCATGAGGCAAGCTTAACCGCTAAGAGCTTCCTGCGATGTTAATATCATCGGCGGGGAAAGCTGATAGACGGGAGAGTGGAATAATTAAACACTCTACAGGATTAACATCTAATCGAGGGTGATAGTGGGTTGTTGCCCATATTGACATCGGCGTGATAAGAGTCCCCGTGCTACCCATTTCCATGCCTACCGGTATTAAAAGAGCAAGAGAAGAAGCAAGTGATTATTAGTGCGGCCATTCTAGGACGTTAATTATATTATTACTTAAATAGTAAAGGGCCTATTATTAGGTTTTATACTACTGCATATTATATAGGTAAATAGACATCTTACCCTTGCGCTGCATTACTGACTTTGCTTGCCGATGGTACTTAACGGGTTTAGCATTGTGGAGGCTAATTAACACTAATTAGGAATGGTCTGTTAGCGCTCCAGGAGGCTCCAGACCTCTCGATCCAGTCTAGTCTAAATTTCTGAAACTGTGAATCCAGTCTATCCAAATCTACTCTAATGCTAGTCTAGTCTAACTAGATCACTGGTTTGAGAGATTGGGTGACAGTTGGGCATGAGTCGATTTGGGGCCGGACACACTTGGCGGGCGTTAGCCCACACTTTTGTACGTGCGTGGGACCCTTCATCTCACTCGGTTACTTCGGATGGTGTCGGACTCACCGTGGGTCACGTGTGGTCCTTAGCGGCCCGAGTTGGTATTATTAGATTGATTGTGTATTCAATCTTTTTTCCATCTTCTAAGACCATTGTTAGTCCTTTTATAGATAATTCTCTATTTATCGAAGATTCATCTCTTTTGGTCGTTTTAGGTAGCAAGACCTTTATGATCCTGCCCCTGGTTTTAGTCAGCTCAGCTGGACCTTCCTCATTCGTCTACCAGGTGGGGATGCCAGATGCTCCGTGTTTCGATATGCCCGCTCTGGCTGCTGGGATTCGTGGAACACTTGGAGCAAATGTCTCGGGACCCGCGGCCGGTAGTTCAGCTTCCCTTGGGTTTCCGGAACGTGCGGCAAATGCATCAGACGAGAGTTAAGATAAACTTTAATCTGGCCTGGAGGTAGCTTCTTTCTTGGGGCTTGACTACATGAAGCCGTAGTGGCGAACAATGGTGCTGGTGCTAACAAGGGTCTTGGACGCCCGTTTGGAAGGGCCTAGACAGTACACGCAACAGGCAAATCCTTGGCAATTTAACCCACGATAGAGTTTCTGACATCCTTGACCAAACTTTAATTACCTATCGCTTTTCCTCAACAACCATTCAATCATCTCCCCATCCCCATTTTGATCCATTTCCAATCGAAACCACTTGGGTTGTTTCCATTGCCGTTGATGAATCATGGCCAAGGCAGAACCAATCGCTTCTGAAGGCCCGCGTGAGTGGGAGATGCTTAAGTACATACCAAACTGCTGCTTTTGTCCGCGGTCTGCTTGGGTTAACTTTAATTCCCAGACGCGATGCGTAGACTGGCTCCTGTGGACAAGCGCTGACGTCCCAACACAGATATGCCTCTTCCTTCACCACGAGCACGATCACTGGAGATGCTCCTTGTTTCGACGCCATCTTGAATGCTCTCTCACAGCTGGCCGCATTCCGTCTCCAGGCTCGCCGCGCCATCATCTCATTCTTTGACCGCAAGTATCAGCACATTGTCGCTGAGGCCACTCAGTCCTCTCCCATTGGCCCCTGCCCAGACCGCATCAGGGACCGGCTCTGGCCCTCTGGGATTCACCCTCGTGGCGATAACATGTGCGAGCATGTCCTTCAGTTCCGGAGCACGAAACCTGCCTCTTTGGATCACGATGTGGGACTGGAGGTCTTGGTCATTCCTGACCTTGCCGAAGATGCCCACTCACCCAGTGGCTCATGTGTCCAAGGGCTTCCTCATCATCGATTCTATTGCGGTATACCTATCCAAACCCCCAGAGGATTCAACATCGGTGTTTTGAGCGTTTTCGATGACAGTCCCAGGCCTGGTGGTCTAGACCAGGCTTCCATCCAGCTCCTGAGGGATCTCTCCAAGACCATCATGTCCTATCTAGAGACGCGTCGCGCCACAGAAAATTTCATTCGCAGTGAGCGCATGGTGAATGGCCTTAGCCACCTGATCCGTGGCAATGACAATGCTGCCAACGACGTTCCTAGCTCTAGACAGTGCGACAGCCGGACTCGGAGGTTTCAGCAAAACGACCCATCTAGCAACCATGTCTCTGGAAGTCACATGATGAAGACCAGCGCAAGCTTACAGGATAGCCCCGAGTGCTCCAACGGGGCTACAAATAAACTTCCCTCACCTTTCAGCAAGCCAGCAGCTCTGGCTTCACTAAGTCCAGCCACCCATCTTCAGACCGACACATCGCATTTTGTTGACCCCCAGAAAGTTGAGTTTGCAAGCATGCTTAGCAAAGCCGCGGATATCGTCTGTAATTCACTGAAGGTTGACGGCGCACTCTTTCTCGATGCAGGTGTCAACTCCATTGGGGCTCCCATGGAACATGAGGATAAGTCGTTACACTCTGTGAACGATTCCGCATCGAGCAGCGAGGACAGCTCGGCGGACCATGTCAGCGATCCCCAGAACAAGAGGCCTTGTACCATACTCGCCCTCTCCACCATTGATCAGGCTATACTGGACCTAGTCCAACCAGGGTTGCAAATATCGCTCAATCAGAAGACCCTTAAAAGACTAATTTCCCGCTATCCAAATGGGAAGATTTTCAGTTTCGAGGAGTCGGGCTCGTTGTACTCAGGGGAATCATCATCCGGAGAGGAAACAGACCCTCGTTTTCCCGATACCCGAACTGCAAAGACGGCCGCAGATACCAAACCCACCTCCTCACGTAAGGATGAAGCCAGGCCCGTTGCCGAGCTATTTGCCGGGGCGAGGAGTGTCGCATTAGTCCCCTTATGGGATCCCTCCCGAAACCGCTTCTACGCTTGCGGCCTCGTCTGGAGCAAGACAGCCGCTCGCATTCTCACACCAGAAGCAGACCTGCCGTACCTGAAGGCCCTTGGGATTGTCACCATGGCTGAGATCAACCGGATCGACATGACACTCGCCAACAAGGCCAAGGCGGATCTGCTAGGCACGTTAAGCCACGAGCTCCGTTCGCCGCTCCATGGAATCTTAGCCGGTGCGGAGCTTTTGGCCGGTACTTCACTCGACCTGTTCCAGCAAGAAGTTGTGCACGCGTTGGAAATATCCGGCAAGACACTGCTTGACACCATCGATCACGTACGATATGTTCGGCCGAGCCAAAATGGTCATGTCGCTAATCCCTGTGTAGCTATTGATATTCAGTAAAGTGAACACTCTCTCGCGAGTGTTCAAGTCGCAAAAGGAGCACAGGAGACACCGTAGCCCTTTCGGATCCGATAAACACGATGAGAAGAGCAGAGCAAATACTAGGCCCGAGATGCAGTCTCTGTGCTCGGATGTTGCATTGGACAGACTCGCCGAAGAAGTTATCGAAACCGTCACCATCGGCCACAGTTTCCACTACGCAGTCATGCCACAAGGGCCAAGATGGCTCACGCCAGATGTAAGTTTTGAAAATGAATCCACAATCGATAATCGAGCGCCTTACCAACCATGTCGAGTTCATAGGCGGATCTGGTCGGCAAGGTACAAATCACAGTTGATATAGACCATCGCAAGCCGTGGCTGTTTCGTACTGCACCTGGTGCTATCCGCCGAATTCTCATGAACATCCTCGGCAACGCCCTGAAGTACACGTCTCAAGGCCACGTGAAAATCAGCCTTAAGCAGGAAAAGGGCACCTCACACAAAGGGCCGCGAAAGTCAACCACCGTAGTCCTTACCGTTTCGGACACGGGCAAGGGCATTGGCGATGATTTTCTGCACAACAAACTCTTCGTTCCATTCTCCCAGGAAGACTCGCTTACTGTGGGCACCGGTCTAGGGCTCAGTATTGTGAAGCAGATTGTCACATCACTCGACGGCTCCATTGGAGTTCGAAGCCATGTCGGCAAGGGCACGACCGTGTCAGTCTCCTTGCCACTAGCTTACGCCGACCCTGGAACTGACAACATGGGTAAGACAGAGCGGGAAGAAGAGCCATTGGGTTTCGATCGCAGCATTCTTGACTCTATCCGGGTGGCAGCTGTGGGGTTCACCCGCGTCCCGTGTGCTGCTGCCGAGGTCAACAGCGCGGCACAACTCCCACTGGAAAGTCTACCTCTGAAGTGGTTCAATATCAACCTCTGGGAAGCTGAGAAGGATGATCCTACCGCCCCTGGCCCCGATATCATCATCTATAGTGAGGCTGCCTTTAGCAAACTTGATGAAAATTCCATCAACGGCCACCTCCTACCTGGGGTCGTGATATGTCACAACGCCGGAACTACTGTAAAGCTAGATACACTGTACAGGGAGTCTGGCACAAAATCTGTATTCGAGTTCATTCACCAGCCGTGAGTCGAGCCGCGACCATCATCTAATCATCTACTCACCGACTGATAGGAATACACCCCGAAAGTTCGGCAGAATCCTGGGCTATGCTCTCAATCGCTGGAAGCAGCTGCAAACAACACATACTCTGAGTGGCACAGAGGGTTCTGGCAACAATACTGACGAGTCTCCTTTTCCCGTATCGAGCGTAGATAGTAATCGGTCGTGGAACTGGACGAACCGAGAACAGTCTAGTGAGAGTGCATCATCCGCGGATAGCCAGCCCGACCAGCAGACGAAGTCGAGTTCGAACCCCAATGGACCGATCAAATCTGAGGATCAAGGGCCTCAATCCAAACAGACACGCGGAAGCAGCCCAGACAACTCAGCAACCGAAGAAGGGTCTGTCCAGCCGCATTCCGAGTTTCTTCTTGTAGATGATAACTCGATTAATCTGAAGGCGAGTTCACACTGTTGATGTCTGGCAAGCTTCAAACACTGACCCATGTCCAGATTCTCTCCGCCTATATGAAGAGATTGCACAGAAATTATCGCACGGCTGTGAACGGCTTCGAGGCTCTGAAAACGTTCCAGCTGAACCCAGAGAGGTTTTGCTGCGTCCTAATGGGTAATCCCAACCCCCAGACCCTACTACGAAACCGAGACTAATAAGCATGCCAGATATCAATATGCCAATAATGGACGGTCTTGAAGCGACGCGACTCATCCGCAAATTTGAGAGGGAATATCACCTTAAGCCTGTCACCATCATCGCTATTACTGGTCTCGCAACAGATGGCGCTAGAGATGAGGCGTTTGCCAGCGGCCTTGATGTCTTCCTGACACGACCAGTCAGTTTGGGTCAACTTATACCAGTACTTGAAGAGAGGGGTGTTAATGAGGCGAAGGCCAGAATAAAGGTGTGAAAATAAGATATTTACGGGAGGAGTGAATTTTCTATCCATACTCCATACCGGTGTTCCATACGGGGCCTCATGGAATATGGAATATGGAATTGTCGCAGGGTAGGCATGGTCTTCACGACCTCAGAAAACAACTGTATTAGTAATCTAGCTATATGCTTCAAGTAACTCTACGAAATAGAATACCCCGCACAAGAAACAACTTAAGAACAATAAAAAAAAAAACACATTTTGCTGCTGCTTAACACATTTTACTTTAACCCTTTAAGCACGATCAGTGCGACAGGAATGCAACCCATCTCCTAAGTGGGCAACCCTCCATTCCGGTCACGATGCGGGGTTGTAGCCAATTAAAATGCATCAAATTAACGGTACATAATTCGTCCGCTAAATTAGGTGGTGATAGAAGTCCCAACACGGCTTTTACAAATTGGTTCATCACAAATACAGCATCCCCAAGTGGTCTGACTACGCACCTTTGGCCTCTTGTTGCTCTTCCTCTTGGTGTTGTTCCCGCTAACCTCCTTAAGAGGGCACCAATGCTGAGATTTTGCTCGTAATGCCCCTGCCGACACCCCTGACAGGCTAGGCAATCTGATTTAATATGACGGTTGACAAAGTTGATCTCGCGATTGACGTGTTCACGCTGTAATTCGGCGTCCTGTAGATCGCGCTCGTCTCTTGCTCGGTAATGTTTTCTTGCCTGACTGTCGTGGCCGTAGGCGTTAAATAATTCGTTATAAATGCACTCTCGCCACTCCGTATGATTCGTGGATCTCTTCCAATTTGGCTGCCCGTGAAGTTAAACAACATAGCTATTAATAAGAGCCACATCAAGGAGGAAGGTCCAAGCTAGTGCCTGCTACGGGTCCCGGCGTAGGGCATGTTCATACTTGTAATATGACCTCAATTGGTCACCACGGTCAACATGGTTCATCTCTTCATTATAAGCAGCAGCCACTGTCGGTATATTGATCATTTTGACAGCTTCGTCACCAAAAAAAACGGCGTATTGGCTTGGCTTCTGATTTCTTGGATGACGGCTTCTTCCTCTGTCGGATGACACGCTCATCGTCGGCACCGGTGAACACGGCAGATAAGAATAACACAAGTTTATTGTTCTTCTAAGCCATTTGGTTGACCTATGGTTACGCACGAAGACGAATTAGTAGGGCATTCTCAGCCAAAAGTATCTAAAGCCAGTACCTGGTTATCACGGGTTGGTATCACCTTGACGGCATTAAATTCATACATTTTTTTGGCCTTGCCGTCATCATTCTTGTCCCTGACTAATTCCTTGTGGATGCCGCTATTGGTACGAGCTGTGTCAGTGGCCTCGTAGCCCTGCTTACGGAGGTTGCGGAAGAGAGGTGTGGACGAGAAGAGGTTATCCACAAAGACGTGATATGTCGATTGTGGCAGTGTTTTTGTAAGGCCAACAACGACGGCTTGGGTTGAATTCAATGCATCATTGTTGTCTCCTGTATCAGGAGATTTCTTTGCGGCCTTAGCTAAGACCTGCCTTCTTTTTCTAGGCCGGGCTTGTGAGGGTTGTGGTGATAACTCCTGTGTTGAAATTTCAACGCCAACCGCACCGTATTCGTCCTCTCTGATATGCCATAGCCACTCGATATAGAAGCCCATTTGGGCTACGACCTAAATCTTGAAGCCAACGGGGTCGGGCTTACCTTTGATAGTCGTGATAGAGTCACTTTTGCCCATATATCGGATTATGCACTCATCAACAGCTAAGTGAGGTCCAAGCCGGAATAGCTACATAGATTCGGCTTGTATATGGTCAGACCACTCTTCGACGCCTTGGAATACCCTTGGAAGTAGTGCAGTCTCATCGCTTTAGGTGTGGTCAAAGGGGCGAAGGTGCCTGTGGATAAGTGGAAATGTATTGTATGAAATGAACTTGAAGGCGGACCTAGTAAAGGTGGATTACGCAGTGCTAGACGATATCCTACCAACGAGGATAAAAACACTAAGTGAGTGGATGAAGTTGGTAGGGTACACAGGAGAGAGACACCCAGTGTTGAAAGATTATCGGGATCACGCCAAACAACGTCAGCAAGGATTCGCAGATATAAAATTGAACTCTTCATAATTTACGGGTTGTATCTCTAATGGCAGCGCAGGGGATGGCCCGAATAGAGACTACTGAGAAGACCTCTTCAGACCATATCACCCTGGTTGGCCCGGGAACAGGTAAACTAATCAGGAATTTTGTATATTAACAGCTGGCGGCAGACAACTGGCAAGGAGAAATGGGACGGTATTATTCGAATTCTTAATCAGGTGTAGCGTACTGCTGAGAAGCTTAGTATTAATCGGAGCCATCTTGCTCTAGATTGGATTCCTAGCCACCGCAGAGATTTAAGTTGTGATCACAGGCTCGAGAAGCCTTAGGCAGGGGTGTGATAAAATAAAAGCCGATGCACTTGTAGGAAATTTGGCTTTTGAGGCTCCCGAGAAGATTAACAAAATTCTCAACAACTAGCCCCACCTGGAATTTTCTAAGCAATTCCGCCCTTCTTCACTCGACCTTCACCACATTGATTTGAGGCCACACTGTCATGTCAAACGTATATCGCGCGGTGTTATTGCTCTTCTCTAAAAGATTGTGGATGACTTGGAACCTGTGTCTACATAGTAATAACAACCGCCTGTGGAACCAGCACATTGTTTTCGGCCTCGTTGAAATAACGCCTCGGTATGAATACGTCAACCCGAAAAATGCGTTATCTGATAGTTGTATACATATTATAAGCTTAATTCAAACGCCGCCTTGAGTGATCTATAATGCAAAGTATTAATTGTCCGCATTACTTCGGAATAGAAGTACCTAGTAATACGGCACACAACCCGAGTCCGGTCTTCATCATTTTCCGGTCCACAATCTCTTCAACAATTTTCTTTAGGTCATCATTACAGAGTCTCAAGCATTATAATGTTACTCGTCTCACCGACTGCCCGCTTCAAAATCAGCACCAGCTCATCCAAGGCCGCCAGCAATTGCACCAAAGAATTTATAATAACCATGAAATTCCTCATTACTCCGCTGTCAACATTTTCTTTGTTCGGCAAGCTGCACGGCAGGTCGCCCGAGCGGCGGATTCCCTCGGCGACCTGTTCTCGCGCATGGGCAACGGCCTTGGTAAATAATGGCGTGGGTAATACTGCTGGTAGAGGGTCGCCGCTCTTGAGTGCCTGTTGGGCGATAGAGAGCACACCCATTAGCTCGGTGATGAGTCCCTCGTTCATGGCGCCCGTGGCTGGGATGATTCTCGTTCATTCGCCCTGGGAGAACCGGGACGTATATTGCAGCCGCAGTGTGATATTGTGGTTAAGGATCATGCATTGGTTGCAAACCAAGGCTAGCGTTCTTGTGTCGAAATTAGAGGATGAGAATTCAAATACTATTAGCTTTATAGGTCCTGAGATTGTTAGGAGGATCTCGCCAATCGCTAAAGCCTCTTCTTCAGCTACTTGGCGCAGATCAGGAGCAGGATCTTTCCAACTCGACGCGAAGAGAGCATATCGGTCCCCAATGTTAACCAAAATATCGGAGAGCAGGTGTCGGTAATGACAATTCGCAGACGGTGGTTTTGGTATGAAAATAACAATAAGAGCACCTGCAATGCCGACAAGTACGGTGACAACACGCCGCCAGAAGACTGCGTAGCCCACGCCGGGAGTGCCATATTGCGGGATCTGCGTATCGCTCCAACTGTAGCCAGCGAGAAGGAACGCCGTCGCACCCATCATAATTCCTGCAGGCATTACAGCAGGAGAAGTAAAAAGATGACACCATATCATTAGGACAATAGCAGGCGCGAAGATGGCGGCGAGGCTATATAGATTCCCAGGGCCGTTGCCAGCGCCTATATACCATACCACCATCCCAATGACACCGCCAACAATGGTGCCAAAGACTCGTATGAGACTTCCAAAGAGTAGTTCGGCTGTGTATGGAACCAAAGTCAACTGAGCCATGATGACCGCCCACAAGCCTCTATTGCGGTAGAAGAAGCCTGCGGAAGACATAAAAACAGCAGGGACCGAAAGGCCAATAGTGACCACAACCATGCGCAAAGCAAACATGCTTTCTTCATTTCCAAGCCAATTAGTGATAGCCAGAACAGCTCTACCCCCGGGGCTTCTCTTGCGGCCATTGGGTGCCCGTATACTAACCAATTCAGCGCGTGCTGATTTTGGTTTAGGATTCGTGGTTCCAGATCTAGCCTGAAAATTGGGGCGTAGTGAAGTAACCGTCGAGATACGCGTAAGACTGTCGCCGAGGTCTGCAGCCGTCACTCCGTCCTCTGGAGAGCACACAATATGAAAATGATTGATAGACATCCTGTCATGGGAAGGCCAACTAAGATGTTCAAAGATTGGCCCAAAAACCAGATTTTCACATGGATGAGCCTTTCAAGTCTTGGAGAGAAAGAAGAGCTGCAAGCTCATCAAGCGTGGCTACAATTAAAGAGACTGCAAGATCATGAGGGGTTGTCTGAAGATGAGGATTAGCCACTGTGGTTGCTATCATTTGTTTGTCAGATGCCTATGTGTTCAAGTACTGTGCGGTTCCCTGTATCTTTATAACCTTTAAAACTCGTAATGAGTAACCATGTACGGTTTTCGGTCATTTTAAAAAACCGATGGCGGTTTCCCAGAGGCAGCTAATTTATTCGTAAGCTGAGATACAGTCTATTTTACATATGTTGTAATCGCGCCAGACGGTCCGCTGGGTGTGATCCTACAGCCTCTTTGAGAGCTTCGTCGAAGCTGTAAGCGTAACTAGACGAGTTTAGCTATATTACTTGCGATCAAGTAATTTCAATCACGACATAGTACTTCGATTTGCCCTCATCGCTCGGAAGTCGTGTAGATTGTGGACAGCTATTCGTGCGCCAATAATAAGGACCCCTTCGTCTCGAAGACTGGCAAGGGCTTACCCTACGCGGTAATCCTGGTTTCAATCTTCATTGTCAAAGATTGAAACATGGACAATAGGTACATCCAACGGGTTGGACTTGGGATTACATGCTGTTTGACGTTCCCTCATTAGTATTCAAGGATAGGCATAACCATAGATCGCCCACCAGCCATGAACCGGGCCATACACTGCTTGTATACAGGATAACCGACGGGGGAGTGATTCGCAGACATAGAGTGAGAAGGACAAAGTACAATGGAAGTTGTCAACGGATATGGAACATAGAAGCGGTGGTGATAACTTTGATATGGTGCTTGAAGCCTAATATCTCTAGTACCTCTGACTCACTATCAGAGAGTGAACGCACTAGAGGGGGATTTTCCGCCTCACAACAAGCTGAAAATTCATAATCTTTACAAGCATTCAGATGAATTCTAGGCTGTCATCTTTATGCTCTGAACGTGCTATACCCGCGCGCTGACCCCAGCAACACTAAATCATCATGTTTGTAGAGCATGTAATCAGTTCCTGACTGGACGCATTTACTTACTCCTGATTATTCCGTCCATGTTGTATAATCCCGAAGGCTCTATATATTATACCAGAGAGGCCCACGGCTGTAATAAATCGACCTTTGACCATTGTAGGAATTCTCGCTTGGCTCAGCAAGGCAGGCTATCATATCAATAGACCATATCATTGCCCGAAGTAGGTTGGCCAGAATGTCTCCTGATTTGATAAACCCAGAATTCTACCAAATTGGCATTCAACTTTCGCGCTGGAAGGCTACCAATCGGACACAACGACAAATAGGCAGATGGACCCAGTACAAGAGTCAAAACTTACGTCAGTACCAATCCGGAAGTGTCAGCACCCGAAATTGGACAACCATCGAGCTGAGCCTCAGCTTTAAGAAAGCTGCATCTTCGCTAATTTCAAAAACATATAAAGGCTTATAATCCATACCCACAGATTTGGCATCCTGTCATGAATCCGACACCACTTATAATGCCCGCTATTTGGAATAAGTCGACTAAAAATCTTTTGTCTCTGAAATAATAGATGGGTTATGAATTCAAATGCGAAAATGGAAGCTCTTCCACATAACGTTATATTTATACGTGCCCCCTCAAATGCATATCCAAGGGATAAATATAGCCGCTGTGTCATTTGATAGTATAAATCCAGACCAAGACATGGACAGCGGTGGTAAGAAATAAACTTATCAAATATGTTCCAACCCAGCCTCAGCTGATATGTTTTATTAGATAACACGATAATAAGCTTACTCCAAACTAACCTTGCTTCTATTTATACAGGTTTCTAAATAGTACTAGTACAGCATTCGACTTAAAATGAGATAGCTCTGGAGTTAAACTAAAGACGGCCAGGGAAGCTTCACAAAAGTATAAGTAGCCAATTAGTGCCTTATATATCAATTCCTCGTCTTCATATCAAAGTCCTGTTCCCTGTTCTTTTAGTTTCCCCTGCGTTAACACCAGTGTTTCAAAATGTTGCATTAGGCAATTCTTGGTCTTGTCGCCAGTACCGTAGCAATCGACATTGCGTTCTATAGCAACAAGCAAGGTGCTTGCTATCAGGGCCCTTCTGTACATTGAACAAACAAAAATCTACATTCCTGCTGTCGCGTTACAGAAGGCGATAGCGGCACATTCTGGGCTACTGTAGGTTTCCACGCTGTCCCGCTCGGGTGGAATATTCAGGGCCTGGCATACAAACATAGAGGTTCCGAAGCCTGTCAGGGTCTGCCTATTCAGGCGGACCACAGCCGCGGCAATGAGGACTTTTTTCTTCGTCACACTGGAACGAGCTTTTTGAGCGCAGAATACTACTTCACCGATAATATCGACAAGAGGGCTGCAGGACAACAGTGTGTGGGATCGGAGCGAGTGTCTCGATTGAGTCTTGAGGACGGAAGCATGTATGATATCGCTGACATGTCTGACGATGACCTCAAAGAGCTGGTATGTTCAAATATCACTTCAACTTTTCAGAAGACAAGATTCTCTAACAAGCAGTAGTAAGAACCCTGATGTTAACCCTGCTGAGAATGTCAGCAGATGAGCTATAGCAATACTAATTGTTAAAGAACTAATACTAACTCTTGTATAGCTTATATGCCGTAATAAACGGAACAGCTGCAGCAGATTTGCCTCAACATCCTCATCTACATCGATTGAAGTAATTGATATCTGCAGTAGCAGGATTGGATTATGCGATGCCCGAGTTTATGGCGTTCCTAGATCGAAGTGCAGGGATTAAACTTCATGCGTTGGTTAGAATTTCTCAAATGATCAAGATACAAAGGTTAGATTTACTTACCGCAACCGGTGAATTTTCTTCTCAAGTGCTTTCACTTACCTATCAGCCCTAAAAAACCCATTTGCATCAGTTAAAGGAGATAGGAAGCTATGTTAAAAAAACAGGGCCCCTGATTCATTTGTCCACATTAATATCTGCCAGGGGCCTAAGCCTATAGGACCCACTTCCACAGTTAATACTCGATCACAATTGGTTATACTTCACTCTCGGTGAGGTCTAGAACACTTCTGCCCAAGCCATAGGGTACTAAGGTCCAAATCTAAAATATATTATCGCTTACTAAACCCGATAGCTTCCAATAGTCAATTCCACTATTGTTTGGCAATTTAAAGTCACTCAGTACAATAGCGGTGGCAGTCTCTTCTATCTTTTTTCAACCTCTCTCACTTCTTGCTCGTTCCAAACTTCCTCGCACGTTCTCAGGATGATTGCCCCAAATCGTTTGGTTGCGGCATCCTTGATGCTGGTCTTTGGACAAACCAATGCTGGACCATGTCGCCCATCTTTAAACAGCATCGTGTTATCATCTAACGTCGACATTCATGAGTCATCAACACTCACCATAGCCCAATCCGCAACCTCTGGTGCCTCACTGTCTGATGCATTGACTATCAGTCACATCTACACTGAAACTACCTCCGATGCCACTGCGATGAGTTTGTCTACAAGCATCACAATCTCGCTCCAGTCCACTACCACAACGTTCTCGACCGCGACAGAGTCTCAGAACACCATTGTTGATACAACTTCTGGTGCAACCAAGGAGACCCAAAGTACCTCCGAAGCTCCTTCAACTGAAGCAGCCACACCTACAACTGAGCAAACAACAACTACAGTACTTGGGAGCACGACTGAAACTACTACGGAAGCAGCCACCACCTTGGCCCAGGAAATTACCACTACAACTGCTGAAAGCACAACCGAACCATTGGCCAGTTCTATCGAAACCACAACTATAACCACTGCTGCGCTAGCAGCCCCTACTTTCAATCTGATTGCGCAAGGAGGACTTTCCGATGGAGTTGTTCTCCATTCCAGTGGCCAATACTTCCAGATCCGAACTTCACAGTACACCACCCCATACCCTGCAACATTTCCAGAAGCCGCTCTGAGCTACGACCAGGAGACACAGCATCTCCTTATTAACGGAGTGCCTCTCTGCGTGTATTATGACACACAGGGCATTATTGGCGGTTTATATGCGTGCCAAGGTGTCCCAACTGGTCAATATGGCTATCTGACTTGTGACCCACCATCAAATGGTGGTCTGGCATGCAATGTCCCAGGTCTTCAATACGATCAGCCTTCTTCTAGCTTGATTGATTTGGGACAGACATGGAGTCAGTTTTATTATCTCGAACAAATGACTGGGTTGGGTACTCTCCTGATTGGCCGGGCAGGCCTGACGAAGAACGAGATCAAGTATAACAGGTTCGACCCTATTAATATCTTAGTAAGGGAAGTGTAAATATAGTACAGTGTTGCTGGAAATCCTATTCTGTACTGCGCGGGTATTTTTTCAAGTTTAGTATTTTTAATTAATTTTCAAAGCTTAAATTTTATACTTAATTAAAGCTGATAGAATTCTTATTCCATCTCTGTTAAAAGGAAACTCACTGCTAAAGGTTCAGCTAAGTAGATAACACATAAGAAACAACATTCCCTTCTTGGCATTCCTACTTGTAATTATTAGTCCACATCAGTCTGACTATGTCCAGCATTTATGGTTTTTGTTCTTGGCAACTTATTACCAACAGCATGTTATATTAAAGAGGGCCTCCCTCATTGTATGGATCGCTGGCCTTGAATCACTAACAGCACCAATCAGATAGGATATTCAGTGGTTTTACTTTTTCTTAAATTATAGTCAATCTCTATCTCTTAAATTATAGAATGTAGATCGGTATCGGTTGGACGAGGTGATCTCTCAATAATCAATAAGGCATAATTTTACCCGGTATCCCTGCTGGTCCCAGCCCGGGTATCGACAGACTAAGACCCAAAGCATCCTGATTTCAGCCAGGTGTGGTTTCGCCTGGGTCAACGTTGGGACATTGCGAACATCTGACTATTTAAATCATGGAAGTGTAATGGGGTTCAATAGCTCAAGATAGTGATTAGGCTTTATTTGTACCATGTGTCTAGCTGCTAAGAACTCAAAGTATAATTAGCAATACTTTATTTTTTAACCGTCCCTTCAACTAGCGCCTTTCTCACAAATCACTTCAGATCATGCTGGAATGGTTCTATTCTGGGCTATGAGGTAGGATATTAACAGAACTTAACGTATAACCTAATGATATATCTCTCAGCAGATAAGTACATCCAGACACGTGATTTATCTTACATGATGACGATATAGTCTATTGAGGGGTAGTCCAAGGTCAGAGAAACTTGATTTCAACATTACCATGTCTATACTGATCATTCAGGTACAATGGACGTTTTCAAAAGGCTTTCACCGGAGCTTATAGCCCCGATCTTAAACAGCTTGCCAGACCTCAAAAGTCTCTATAATATCGTCAAGGCGTCGCCATATGTCTTTCACTTTTTCAACAGCCCCCACGGCGCTGCAATTCTCGATGATCTTCTTGGATCTTGGGGGCAGGCGATCAAGGACAAAGATCTTTATGTGAGAGATATGGAGGGTGAGGAGGGCACAATAAAACGTCGAGAGCATGGTGCACTGCCATGGGTACCACTTATCCTACGCCTTGTAGCTCTCATTAGACACTGCACTAGCACAAATCAACCAGCAGATAGTTTTGAATGCCTGTTCCTTAAGTACTTCATGCCAAAAAACAACGATCAAGGACACGAGGTTGTGCACGATCTTCAACTCCCACCAGACAATATCCCGCGCATTCGGCTGGAGGATGTGATAGACGGACCCCAATCCTATTTACCGCGGGAGATGCTTATTCTCATAAGAAAGATTAAAGTACTCTCAGAAGAGTGTTTTCAATTCTTTTACGAGCGCATGCAAGCCACCAAGCCTCAACATCTTGTCGACAAGTCCTTTGACCTTGGTCCACTACCGTGGAACTACCGACCTGACGGTCAACCCTGGGGCGAGCCGTATGAGCTTGATGTCGTGGTGGGAGATGCAAGGACTTGTCTTTGGGTTTTGTAATCTCCAACTGCGCTACGAGTTGAGCACCGCCATTCACGAAGGACGGTTAGATTGGTCAGCATCTGATGCCGAGGCGATACGCGACCTGGGAAGTGCAGAGAAGTGCTCGCCTGAGCTTGGAGCGTGGACTTTGCTAAACTCGTGGGAGTCAGTTTGGTCAGCGGTACTTTACGTCCGATATTTGGAAGGAGTCCCAGATGAGAGTTCTTTTGTGGGCAATACAGATGGCGAGAACAGGCGGATTCTGTTCAACGACACCGGTTTCAGGCCTTTGACAGGCGGTCGATTGCGACTACCGCAGCCAAAATACGAAACCTCTGATTTCGAATGGCCGACCACGACGTCACGTCAACCTCTACTCCCTCCCTTTGACAATTTCTTCGCGATCAATTGCAGATTCGTGATAGGTGTAAATGGTGGCTTGTGTGCCCAAGATATATTCTCCTTCGAAAGCACTTCCGAGCTAACTGCAGGTCTGTTATTCCGCCCCTTTAGGCGTCTTGGGTTTGGCATTTGGGATGTAGAGAGGCTTCATGGCCGATCCATCGGAGGAGTGCTATCAATCGACTTGGGAACCAGACTCGAATCTTGATTCTCATCCCCTCAAGTTGCACAATTCGTGTAAGAACCTGAGCTATGGCGTCTGGCAGCCGGGATAAATGCTCCTGGAGCAGAATCCCCGGCATGAGCCCGGTAAAAGATGAGATAATTCCAGTTTCTCCCCTTAAAAGTCCATCCTCGTCAAAAACCTTCCGAGAAATCTCAGGGAGGGATCGCGAAGTGGAGGTCATGAAGATGTCGCGCTGCTCGTAGAGCTTGGAGCGCACAGCAGCGTGCCTCTGCTGCATGTCTAAGCGGCCAGGGTTCTTTCGAAGGGCATGAGCCTGGTTCAATGTCTCGCTGATGGCTTGGAGAGATTCTTTGCATGCCTCAATCAGGTGCTCACCTGGATTCACCAATGACTGGATACATTCTTTGATCAGAATGTTTCTGCTAGGGTAGTTCGACCTAACGTGGAAATCAACCGCTCGATCAATATGATGTTGCCCAAGCTCGACCGTCCGCTGGTCGCTATTACTCTCGCCATTGCCAGCTCGTGTGCGGTTCAATGCATCGATGCTCGTTTCCTTTCGCACCTGGTTTTGTCTGTAGAGATCTGTTAGGGCGATAAAATTCATAGTGAGCCGACGAAAGGGTTCGTTTAATGTCGATAGGTCATCTGAGCCCCATCTTCCGACAGACAAATCAATCGGCAGCAATCTAAAAAGAGGACCCAAGAGTTTGTAGGTCGAAAGCACTTTGGTTTGCAGTCCGGTTAACTTTGCCTCGCTCATATCTAGTGCTGGATGCTTTAGGCCGAGAACACAGGCATCTAAGAATTCAGGCATCAGAGCGAGAATATCCCGCATACCATCGAGTGCTTCCGACGTAGAGGACGTAGGGAAAACGAGGATATTGCAGACGAGGCCAATGCCGGCAGCGACGGAGCAGGGAATGACGATAACCTTTGCAACAGTTCCATCGAAGGTTGGCAATAGTGGTGCGGCATTGAGATAAATGACAGTAACAATTGAAGCCACCACTTGCACGAGTATGAGTTTGGGGAATGCAACGCGAAGCCGGGCCTGGAATTGTTCTTCTATTCGATGACTTCACTTAATATGAAGACGGGTCATGCAACTTACCATAAAGTAGACGAACAATCCCATTATGCAAAAATACGTGATGGTCACATTCGTATCCAACATGTATCCATTGAGAATCTGGACCTTGGCATATTGTAGCGGATTTGTGGTGTTTGCCGCCTCTTGCTGAAGCGTGGCGAATCGCGCCTGCTTGTCAGCTTGTGGCCAAGTCGCAACCGCAGCTTTCATGGTGATGACACCCCAGGCCCAGGAAAGCGCGCAGCCAAGCAAGACGGTAATAGTGATTATCAGCTCAGTAAATACTATGCCAGCCGGAGGAGCAATAAATAAGATGATGCTGGATGAAGTGAGTAAAATCCATAACGAGAAGCATTGGGAGCCTACCCTCCAAGAAATGTTGCTCGACCTATCGCTATTAGAGTTGGTTTAATGAGCATTAGAAGAGTCATAAGCCAGACAGCTAGAGAGCATTTGAATAGCCTCTTTATGTCCTTCGCATTGAAATGGTCGAGCCATGATGGGAGCTTTTTGCCCGCCGACGAAGGCTTTGTTGCGTCGACGAAGTACGGATTGTGAATGCCATCCGGAGTGCCACCTTCGGTATCGGTCTGCGGCGGTTGCACCATCCTTTCATCGAGTCTCAACCCAGGCAACACTTCTCAGTCGGAGCCGAAGATGTTTGAAGACGATGGATGACCTTTTGATCTTGGATCCTGCACGCAGGCGTAATTTCTTTAAATAAAGATTCCAAAGGATTGGAGACTCATTTCGTAATACTATTGTCGGGATTGGGGTTTCTTAAACGCAAGGAGCGCTGAAAGTAGCAAACGAAGGGGCAGGGAGCATGCGCCATTCCAAGTGTTGATTGGATGCGTTACACGTCCCTTGCCTCCCCCACGACAGCGCCGGGATGCGAAGTCTATCTTTTTCCCATTGAACTGCAAAATAGGATCCCTTGTTGCATCAGAAATTTCGTATTAATTGGCCTTCTTCAGCCCTATTGCATCAAAGCTGCCACTCTAACCGACCCAATGCTACACTGAACATACACGTACAGTCCCCTTGGACTTCTTGCTGCTAAAATGAACTTGTATATAACTGATTGATGATGGGGATATATGCCCTGTCAAGCATAAGTGATCTGCGTTCGTACAAGGCCTGGACCACCGAGCAATTCCTATCACTGGATGTACTGTACGCAGGCAGTACTGAATGCGCTACCTGTAGCATGCGTGCCCCTCCATAAGCCGAAACGACAGACTCGCGGCATATGTATGGCAGCTTTATCTCCGGCATGGCACCTTTTAAGTTTTGGAGAGGCATTGCAAAAATGAGGGGTACAACGCCGTGACGAAGTGCTGGTTATTCCATACGGCATTCCCCGGCTCCTTGCTAATTACAGTACTGTACACTGAGATTTCTATGCATCTAGGGGGGAGTTGCAGTACAAAGACCGCAGCTAGGCCTCCTCGCTAGAAGCCGTCCTCAGTAGCTTAATTCAATTATCTTCTTCTGGCCACACCTACGGTTGCACCCACCATCTTCTAAGAAGAATCCTTCCAGCACCCCTCATCTTACGCCCATTTTACTGTAACAAGCAGCACTTTCTACCGAGCTTGCTACAGTAGTAACAATCAGTACGGAGGTACTAAGGTCTCCTCACCGACAGAAGATTTGCCAAAGCTCCTAAATAATATCTAAGGTTTAATTAACGACTGGCCTCTCTCCTTCGATGACGAACTTCTTACATCACCGTTTCTGCCTTAGTTATAGACGAACAAAAGCACAACTACCGGTATCACCATAGTGCAAAAATCCAGTAAACCCTGGAACCTGGATGATAACCAAGTCGATCACTTGAGCAGAAATTGAAGTCATTACAATTCCGTAGCGACACGTTCAGTGCACAGGAACCGTCGCCTTCAATGCAGAAACTCATTCGACGTCCACGTATTGTATGCAAGTAGTGGCTGTCAGACTTTGAGCTTCGCTTGTTAACACTTCCCCTATTTGCCCCTCGCCCCCCGTTGCTAGGCGTTGTGTACCTAGCCCATCATATCATATCACATTCCCATACCGATCAATTAACATTTGCTCATCAGCGCCCACCATCCTAGGTATATTACCTGCCCAATTCTAGGCGGTAGGTCGTAGGTAGCATCAGAGAAAGCACCGCCACGATGCGCTCCCGACAATCTTCCAATTACGGAACCGAGATCGAAACCGAACCGTTTCCACCCATCGAAGATGCGTCACCGCGCACTAACAATACAGCCTCTTCATCGCGCGCTGAGAATCGTCCAGCCGCCTCATCATCGCTGAGCGGTCGACTTCGTCGCGTCTCCGCAAGCTTCGAAGTGTCTAACCCCCCCGAGGGCTTCATGGCCGCAACAGGAACCATCTGTTCATCCATTTTCACACGTCAAGCAGTGCCGCCTACTTCCTCGAACCTTCCAGTACTGATGCAACAAAGCCCCGATGCTGGAGGTCCTTCGAGACAGAGCACATTTCCTGCCATTAATGATGAGGTGCCTCCTGAAGAAAAGGATCGCCCGAGCGCGGCATTGGCGAGCCGGGCTCTCACGGGAGAACCAGCTACTGCTGCCCCTTTCGCTAATGGATACCATTTCCCTCCTAAGCACTCCGCTTGGCAATCGACAATGTCTGGCTGTATCGCCTTCTGGAACTATTTCTTGACGCCTCTGGGCTTCTGCGTTACGATCTATGGTCTGAATGTTGTTGCTTGGGGAGGCATGCTCTTCCTGCTCCTCTGGTAAGGCGACGCCTCTTTAGCCATCATCGTACAAGAATTTTGCTGACTCTATCGCAGCAATGCCTCCCCTGCCATGTGCCACCCGTCTTGCAATGATATCAACTCGCCCAGGCGAAAATGGATTGAATGGGACTCGCAGATCCTCAACGCTCTCTTCTGCGTTACAGGTTTTGGGCTTGCTCCCTGGCGATTCCGCGACCTTTGGTTCTTATATCAATACCAAGTGCAAGGGAAGGAGATATTCCTCCGGCGGCTGGGTGGAATTCACCGAGGCTGGTTCCGACTCCCCGGCTCCGCAGAGCTCCACCCTAAGATAGGGCCGGAAAATGTGTCAAGCTCACCTCACCTTGTCTCGTCTATCGCCTGTCCATATCCCAAGGATAAGATTCCCGACGCCCCCCTGACCGGTCAACGCGCACCGGCCACGCCAATTTGGAAGCTGGGCGCCGTAATCTGGCTGATGGTCTGGAATACCTTCTTTCAGTGTTGTCTCGCCGGCTTCATGTGGGGAATGAACAGATATAACCGGCCTAGCTGGGCGACCGGGCTCTTTGTCGGCCTCGGGTGTATGGTTGCCGCTGTCGGGGGAATCGTTATATTCATTGAAGGAAAGAAGGTCAAGGGCATCGAGGGAGTTCCCATCAGCGACAAGGATATCCAGCAGCTTCAAGAGGACCGAGAGAAGGGCATTTGGCATTATAATAACATCAAAGACAAGGACTTAACAGAAGATGTAAAAAAGAAGAAGGTAGCCAAAAAATGAGGGTTGTTTTAGGAGACGGAATTTTGGAACCACTTTGGCGCAAGAATGAATGTCTTCTTGAGCTAGATGACTTACACACATCCTCTCAATTCAATCTTTACAAGTTAGGCAAACATTGGAGCCATTCATTTAGTTTGTTTGATAAGAGTCGCTCTTATCACCTACCCTCTTCGTAGTTACTTAACCTTGCACATTTGTTCGTGGTGCTTTACTGCGGCTCCTCATGGCGTTTCCAACACCACTTGAGTGCCCGATGTACAGGGTAAAGAGTTTCGCCTACAGAATGGATAGAAGATAACTATAGATTAAGGGAGGGAAGTAATTAATCAGAAGGATATGAATATGCAGATAAGTGGCTAAATCGTCGAGGAATCGTGGTCGCGGAGAGTCGTCGCTACTAAGTGACAGGCACTATAGAAAGTCTTTTTCTCCTCAAATTTGCTATGGTCAAAAGGGTCAAAGTGACGATAAAGGAGCTAAATCCGGCCATAGGTTACGAACCTAATGGCTAAGCGTTCAGGGTATTTATCCCTCAGCTTAGGGGTTTTCTAATAGCTTGCGATTGCAATTTCCTTGTGGAAACCTATTTAAATTAGGATTATAAGCGATAAGTATGCCTCTGCTGCTGTAGTCGGACACCAAGCCTGGAGCCGCAATCCCTCTTTCATTTCGTGGCTCAAGCTGCCAATAAAACCCCATTCGGCACGCCGCTGACCTACTTATTTGTGTAGGTATTATCTCACTCATCTTCGCGACGGCCAGTATCTCTGTTGCTCCAGCTCCGGTTATCATAGGCATTGAGTGCCTCTGCAGGTGTTGGCTGAAAGCTCATGGATAACCTTTAAATGATTTGTATGATGAGTAATGCACCATTAGATTCCTGTCATGTCGTAGACATGTGACAAGGTGGTATTGGGCTAGCTATATTTGGGAGCCTGCATATATTTGAAGGAAAAGTTACTTAGAAACTAAAGCATTCCACCTCCGCACAGCCTCTTGCCTCTCCTCTACGGGAGCCTCCCGCCAGTCATTAATACCCTGTCTCAGCCGGATCAACAGAACCTCTCCTTTTAGCTTTGTAAGGTGATGCTTCGCTAGTTCTTTCTCGATGCCTTTAAGTGTGTAACCTGGCAGCCCAAAGATTGCTTTGCTGTGTCAGCTGCTCGTCTGTTCTAGTGCCGGCTTTGCGCAACTGCAATGATCATTGCCCAACATGGAAGAATTATAGAAAATACTCACCGGAGCCCAAATTACTGATGAATCCCAGACCACCGCGCAACATACCCTTACCTAAGCCCCTTGCGCCTCGTTGCTTGGTATCGTTATAAGGCTTTGTAACCAGCCCACTGAAGGCTTCCCAAATCCCTAACGTGAACTCCTTCCCAGCTGTCTTAAGTCCGCTTCCAAGTCCCGTGATCTCATCGCGCCGTCGCACTTCTATGCCAGCAAACCCATGTGATGGGGCGTTGTGAAACCCGTTGGCGACGTTATAGATGAGTGCCACGGGAGCTTTGGCGCCGGCCTTGGCCAAGTCGCATGCATATCTTCCGGTGGCACGGATGACGTAGTAAGCGCGGCCGTTTTTGCCTTCTTCATGAGCTCGCCACGAGGCCTTGTGCCTGTTGCGGATAGAAGGTACTATGTTAGAGGCCGCTATAGTCGGATCACCGTTACGAAGTGACTTAGTAGCCAACCTTATTGCGATGTTCTCCATCTCCATAGTCGTTAGGGCAGCCGGTCCGATGACAGGTCTCAAGATGCCGTCATGAGCTTGGTGTTCTTCTGTAGGAGTGAAGTGTCTTTTTGAACTCAAGCGTCTCCTTGACGGCCTCGGTGGAGCCGGAATTTTCAACCGTTGCAAGTAGTCAGATGTTGCGGTACCCACGGCGGCGACAAAGCCCGAGGCTGCAGCTATGACGCCGGTGATGGGCTCCTCGGCGCCTTCATCCACATACCAGTGCTTATGACGAAGTAACTTGAGGTCTGCTGGTTGAATCAACCCTTGGTCAACAAGACAGGAAGCCGTGAAACCGCTGAGATGGGCTCCCGTTTTCCTGTGAAGCCAGGTTGCGAGCCTCTCTGGGCAGATATCGCAGCGCAGCTTGTCCACTTCCAAGCGATCAGTGATATCCATAGCCGCTTGGACCGCTCCATCCTCTTCTGCAATATGCCCTGCCATCTCTTGTGCCACCTCCTGAACTTCTGGTTGCAGTGCCAAGGTAATACTCTCTGCTAGAATCTCCGCTGTCAACTCCTTGAATGGTACGGATGTCGGGCCGGCACCAGCCCTTGCCACCATTTGGCTCCAGAAAGGTTGGTCACCGAAGAAAGGAATGATTACTGTCGGTTGACCAGCGGCGATGCCAGCTGCCGTCGTACCTGCACCGCCATGGTGCACAACCACGGAAACGCGCTGAAAAAGCCAGTCATGTGGGCAATTGCCGATGAGATACACACCGTCAGGGACGTCACCTCCCGCACCAACACCCCCCCAGCCTTTTGACACGATGGCACGAACACCGGCAATCTCGATGGCCTGAAATATGAGTTGAGTGAGAGCTTGCGGATCGTCCACAACAATAGAGCCGAATCCAACATAGATTGGAATTGGACCAGTCTCGAGAAATTCGACCAAGTCTGGAGGAGGCGTGTACGAATGTGCGAGGGGTAGAAAGGAAAACCCTGTGATGTTGAGATGAGAAGGCCAGTCGAATGGCTTAGGTAGCAGAGACTCAGACCAGAGGTAACTATATGGGACTCGTAGCCTCGAGAGCAGCTGATACCCCCACATTGGGCTGACCGGGTCGAGGTGTAGCGTTTGGGTGCGAAACTTGTTGATCAAGTCTCCGAGGCTTAGATAGAGTTAGCGGTCCACATCTCTGATTGTTTCGCGCCATACTTGCCCTTGCCAAGTCAGCAACTCTGTCATCATGAAAGAAAGGTAGTTGGCCACTCTTGCATCAGCATCTCCGTAACTCATCGCAGCCAAGGGATGAGGGAATGCCTTCGTTGGTGACCAAGGCATGGTGAAGACCATATGTAGCGGAATGCTCAACTTCTCTGCGCAGTGAATGTGAGCCATGGATGGCGGATTAGCTATGATGACATCTGCGATGAAAAGGTCCTCTGCACACTGGACATTAGCCGCCGTTACTCCCTCTCCCATTCCATCACCAGCCTCGATACAGCTCCGCCAGGCGCCATTGATAATCTCCGCCATCTCTCGTCTCCTCTTGCCCACCTCCCCTCCTTTAAAGCTTTCCCGGCTAGGGATTAAGCCAGGGTTCTTGACCATATATGCCATCAGAGCTTCTGGATCGCCGCGAATGCTGAAGAACTCGACGCCTTGTGCCTCGACAAAATCCTTAAAGACGGGGTGGGTGCAGATTCTGATGCGATGGCCGTGCGGTGGCTTCATGAGTATTTGAGCGATAGGAATGAATGGCTGGACGTCGCCTCTTGACCCAACGATATGGATGGCGATGTTAAGACGCGGGCCGCAGGTTGGCTTCTCGACGTCTGGCAGAAACGCGATGCTGTTCGTCCTTCGCGGCTTCGAAAGCTCCAGATGTTCAACACCTGGCAGCTCGCCGGCAAAGGACCCCTGGAATCGGTCGCACCATGTCGCCAGCGCCTGCGGGTTGTCGTGGAACTGGACCCGCACGCGTCCGTCGCTTATGACGTCGCTTGATGGCCCGTTGCCGATTTTCACGTCGTCAATCGCGACATGGCCTGGCCCGTGAGATTTGATGCGGTTGAGTGCCATTGTGAAGCGCCTCCAATTGAGTAGACTCGGCCAGCATTGACTCGCAGCTGGCGCACCTCTGCTCCGACTCGACCGTCTAAGTGATGGTTATCGGAATGCGTTGGGCTTCGGCGTCGGCATTGTCGTTAGCGCAAGCCCAGAGATATGGGCACATGCAGCAGAGACTTCCTGGATTAATAATGTGGAGTTGCCCTCGCCGATAGCTCCATTTTCACATGAAATCATCCTAAGGCATGTGGTGGTGATACTGTAGCTTTAGTGCTTTGTCCGTCCAATCTCAGAAACTCAATGAAGTGGACTGTTTTTAAGTTTCCTTAGCTCGGGTCGTATTCGTCGGCTATGACGAGGTTTTCCTTACCATCTGTTTCATTCACTTTTGATCCTATTGGTCGGACAGCCCGTTTGCTAGAGCAGCCTCAGTGGTTGCGATGTGACAAGTCAGCTCAAGCTAGTCAACTGTTTTTATTCATTCATTGAGTTAGAAACCAAGAATGTACAGGCTGCAAGGGTCTTCATGTTATTCTTTGTGCGTACAACTCACATCAGTCTTCTTATAGGCTGAGCAATGATATCTTGGAAGCTAATTAGGGTACTAAACACCCGATAGTAGGAGACTTCTGTGTGTATACAATATCTATGATACAGTGAGTACCCTGTAAGTAAAAGAATAACATTACAGACCCCTGCGGCCTGTATCCATGTTATGGCTACCTTAGATGCTTGTGCCGCCTTAAGAGATATGTAAAGACAGTAGGCCGCGTAGTTAATGTCCAGCATCCGTATCAGAGAAGTTAACTCAAGTCTTCAGCCAAGCTCGTCTCATTACGCTATGGACATGAGAAGCAGGCAGCTATTAGGGTTAGATTGCCCTACGACATGGACATTTGGAGAGTAGTAAGAAATCTGGATAAGAAAATTACTGTGCATGGCTGCCAGAACCTCGTGGCGGACCATTTTAGTTGTAGACGACTCTAGATCGTCGGATTCCCCGAGGGAACGGCCCTCACAAACATCAAGAGTTGCAGATAGATAGAAGCTCACGCCTCAAAATCATCCGTGATTAATCCCGTAGAATAACAAAGCAGTCACCAGGTGTACATGCCCTTATGGATTTCGGCGTCAGAAAGGGTGATCGCCTAACAATTAATTCCAAATTTAATAATATTTTTAAACATCTACAGGTAACGTCCGGTGATAAGGCAATGCAAGTTTATCAAGAGTTTGATTGATATCACCGCCCGATGAGTGTGCAAGAACCGTTGTAGGTGAGGTAAATTCCTAAGAACAAGTTTCCTCGGTATTTCCCCTCGTCTCGTTCCTTTGCACTTCACAATACTCCTTTCCTCGAATAGACCAACGGCGTTTTATGGAAATCCAGAGCACAACGAAGCCGAAAACCTAAATCTGGACTTGGCGTTGCAGTTGGCTGCTTGTGGCGCGAAATTACCTTTGTTCTAGGCTCCCTTCATTTTCTCTGCTTTGTCACTCTCCCCACCCTGGGGATAGTGCCCAAAATCTGTTCACTAATCTGAACAAGCACCGCAGCCGAGGCCCATCAACTCACATAATCTAGTGCCAGCTTGTACCAGAAGTACCACAGTGCCGTCTCGAAATATTCTTTTGCCAGTCATAAAAGCGACTGTGTTTATATTGTAACTGCTTCTCGTTCAGCGTTATTAATCTCGCGGACCGCTTCATTTTACCTTTAGTCTTTCCTCGTTCTGCTGTTTAATCCCATCGACCTCCTTCATGTTAATCAATATTGCTATCGTTTGTCAGCTTAGACTCATCAACTCCCACTTGTACGCACTGTTATAATACCTGATATATAACCCAAACGCTTGTTAACTGGATGGTAGTACGATCTGTCCGCCCTAAAATACCAGCAATTGGTTTAAATAGTCCGCCCTCTACTCCCACCGCGGACAGAAAATCGACAATTTCTAGGAGAACCCCTTAAGTATGAAGTCAGTCATGCATCGCACCTCAAAACGTGCCAACTCCAGGGCTGCCACGATTCACCACCATCGTCATGCTCCTCGCACTGTGGATATAGATGGCAGACATAAGCGTGTCTGGAAGGCTTGCGAAAGATGTCGAGTGAGAAAGACCAAGGTATATCCTCGTTCTACGTTAGGCTCTAACCCTCGTCACTGACACGGAAAAGTGTGATGGTGAGTTTCCCTGCAAGCGATGCAAGGACGATGGTTTGGTCTGCACTGCAACCATCAGAAAGAAGACGAAGTATAAGCAGCTGCCGCAAGGGTATGTAAAGTTACGCCTACACAGCTCCATACGTAACTGACACCAAAGCTAGATACGCCGAAGTCCTCGAGAACACCCAATTTGCTTTCATCGCTACCATCCACAAGCTCTATTCGACGGTCCTAAACAACCAGCCCTGGGAGTTAGGCGAACCTGAACTGAACAACCACGGCCAACCCGTAATACACAGCATTGCCCAGAAGCTAGGATGCATCAGACCTCAGAGCGATGCCGAGCTCTCCGTGCATTCGTTATTTCCCGAAACCGAGGCCAGTTTGTCTGAGCCGGCCCCCCAACTCGAGGGCCAGCAGGATGATAATGGCAAGCAGATGGAAGATAAGGACGCGGACGTTTCCGTGTGTGACCGAACCGACCGGGCGTCATTGTCGCCTCAGACCCTTACCAACAACACCAATGACTTCGGTTTTGCCCCTTCACTCCCCGATATTGATGCGGCGGCCAAGTGCCCTCCACAGTCGCCCTTAATGTCCAGCTTCCCCGCCTGGCTCATTACTGGCAAATCCCAGCTCAGCAACCTGACCATGCAGTTCATGGAGCAACCTAACTCCTTGAACAATGTCGACCTACGGCACCAGAGACTTGTCGGGTCCCAGATTAGCACCATCAGTCCTCATGTCCTGTCGTGCCGCAACCCCGAAGTCATGATGGGCGTGGAAGATGCCATGACCTACTTTACATACGACGGCGAATACATGCGACAATGGCCATGGCTTGGGGGCTCAATAGGAAATTACAGATGACAACCCAGCACTGCAGATTTATTTATTTTACATGGATAAAAGAATCGAGGGCTTCAGCTTCTAATCTACCCTAGGAACTACTTAAACTCGTTTAGGTTTTTAAACTTATAACCCTTATATAATACTGATTAAACATACTAATAGCTAGTTAACTTATCTTCTTAAGAAGATTTATTCTAGGTAGTTTTTTAATATTTTAATGCTAAGCTTTTATTAATTATATATATTTTAATTAATTTATAATGTGTTTAATAAGCGAGCGACGCAGTTAAGTGAGACGTCTTTACCAGAGATAAATCGCCACCTGGTATAATAATAGTATAGCACGTAGAATGGCTCTATGTATTAAACTTAATATTATCGCCGCTAGACTCAGTATTGCGAAGTTCAGTGAGATTAGGGGCTTAAGTAATGGCTATACCGGTAGCTTGCCATATCCCCAGCTGAGGGTTGGCATTGATTAGCGAGATGAACGCTCCACGAACGCGATTGACGAAACCATTGCCGGAAGATATCGCTGGGGATGAGGCAGATGGGGGTTCTGACATTGCGATTGATGCTGTTCACTTTCTTTGGCGTCTTGTGGTGGTTGGTAAAACTAGGGGCGCGCCAGTCTATGAATGACGAATCTAATTTAATCTTACTGTCTCGGAGGGGTCGGCTTTGACTTCTTCCTCGACTAGGGCACTTGTCTCAATACAGGATGCCTTAGCTCGTTCGCTTACCCAGGACTGTAACCAATCCAATCAGCGCGATAAGACCGAAACTGAGTCCGTGGGTTGGAGCTGATAAGCCGAGAATCTGGATCATGGGCCCGAGAGTACGCGTTTAAAATAAAGTCAATCGATTGTCCAAATTCAGGTTTCGATTTTAATACTACCTAATATGGGTTTCATACCTTTGCAGTACCGGTTGTATAAAAGACTGGATGCCGTTTTTAACTCAACGAACCCGTAAGACCCTCGCAGACACGACCCAAAAGATGCGAGGTGCATTGATTAAAAGAACAAACCTGACTCAGAACAACCAGGCTACCCTCTGCGCCATCCCTTGGCCTTCTGCTATGCGATTTAGAATGTTTAGCTACCAAGTTCCGCCCTGAGCGGAAGTTCTATCCGTAAGACAAGGGTAACGTAAGTAATAAGGTCAGTACCAGAAAGGGTCTTGGCTGTGACTAGTTCACAATACTTATTGCTTCTTGCGTACTAGGTAAATATACAAGGGCAAGGGCTTTTTAAGAATTGATGTCACGTATCTACATCTTGTTACAGCATTGTGGCCACATCGCTGATTATGCCGTTGAGATACGTCATCGCGGTTCACGAAACCGGGAACGAGATGGTAGGCTGACAAATTGTGCTTTTTCTATGCGCTCTGTGTTGTATTCTTAGCAGGTCTGGATAAAAGACTTATAACACCATGAATTGTCGATACTCAAAGAATGGATACATAAACGTGACAAGGCCTTTCCTACCTGTCTTTCACGATAGAAACAAGTTTGAATCTAGTTCTACCTTATGAAAAGGTTCCCGATAAGTACTGGTTCTATCTCCATATATTAGAGGCACCCAATAACTAAACAAGGGCAGTATAATACTTTCGAGAAACATTATAAGATGAACACTGCCTTGCCAAGTCTTTAGCGTAGTGGTTTATGCAAGGCAGTTTAATAGAACCCTGAGTAAATAGACATATCATACCTTATTGACACTTGCTTAATAGGGGGCACCAATTACACATGCTCTACCCCTAAGGTATCAACAGAAATTTACCTCGGTATTCTCATACGGCACAGCATCATGGTCGAAATTGCGGGGTGAGGGTCATAAATTAGCACTTCGAATCGCAACCTTGTTTGGGACACCAACATGATGGTCTCTATTAGAAATTGCCATATTTGACAAGACCGAGACGCGATAAAACAAGCGTTGCGCTTTTGGGATACACGTCCGGTCAGCGCTGGTATCAGCCGGATCTAGAACCGCAAATGAATATGTCGATCCTCGCCGATCTTAGAGCATTCGGGGTCGGGACAATGTCCGGTGCAGGACAATACAAATGCCGAAGAAAAGTCATAAGGCATTGACTTGGAGTAGGTATCCGCAATGGCTACGTTTGTCATATATTTAAAGACTTTAGTCTCCGGTTGTTGGCTGTTTGGATTAGTGCTTCATTGTGTATACTTCAACTACCTCCTCGTTTACAATGAGACCCACCAATATCTTGGCCGCCGTTAGCGCCGTCGCATCCGTCGTCGGAGCAGTAGACCTCACTGGCTACGAATATGTCGTTGTCGGATCAGGAGCCGGTGGTGGTCCTCTCGCCGCTCGGCTCGCCCTAGCTGGACATAAGACACTGCTCATCGACGCAGGTGACGACCAAGGCCAGAGCCTTAACTACACAGTACCAGCTTACTCAGCGAGGGCGTCTGAGGACGAAGACATTGCCTGGAACTTCTTTGTCAGACACTATGCCGATGACAAGAGACAAGCCCAAGACTACAAAACGACCTATGAAACACCTGATGGCGGCGAATACACCGGCCTCGATCCGCCTAAGGGCTCCACTATCAAGGGAACCTTATATCCTCGAACCGCCACGATAGGTGGCTGTACTGCTCATAACGCTCTCATTGCGCTCTATCCATGGAAGAGTGATTTTGAGTATATCGCAAGCCTGACAGGTGATACTTCCTGGTCTGCTGATAATATGCGCAAATATTTTGTCCGTCTTGAAGATAATAACTACCTCTTGCCTGGAAAGCCCGGCCACGGTTATAATGGCTGGCTAAGCACAGAAACTGCCCCGCTCAGCATTGCCCTTCAAGATCCTCAGCTATTAAGCTTGATTACTGGAGGAGCATTTGCCCTTGGCAACCTGACTGACAACATCATCAACGTGGCAACTCTGCTTGCTGGAGACGCCAACGCTGATACAGACGGCCGAGATGCAAAAGGAGGATTCTTCCAGGCCCCCATTCACTCAAAGAATGGTATTCGAGTTGGCCCCCGAGAGTTTATCCTCGCGGTACGCGATGCAAAGGATTCAAAAGGAAACAAAAAGTATCCTTTGGACGTGCGTATGAACTGCCACGTCACAAAGGTCGTCTTTGACGAGTCTGAGGATCCTCCCCGTGCCACAGGTGTTGAGTTTCTGGACGGCAGGGGTATTTACAAAGCAAGCCCCCTGTCACGATCTGCCGGTGCCGGTAAGCCCGGTTCCGCTACAGCTTCACGCGAGGTCATTGTTGCAGGAGGAACATACAACTCTCCTCAGATTCTCAAGCTTAGCGGAATCGGTCCTGCGGATGAATTGAAGAAATTCAACATCCCCGTGATATCAGACCTCCCCGGTGTAGGCACCAATCTTCAGGACCATTACGAGATCGTGGTTCAATCGCGCATTCCAAAGAACTTCAGTGCCCTGCATGGCTGCACATTCGATGGTGGGCCAGACGATAAATGCTTGGACCAGTGGCAAAAGCCTCTTCTTGGCTTAACAGCTAACAAGGGGACGTATACCTCTTCTGGCTTGCCTGTTGCAATGCTGTATAAGAGCACTGCCGCCGACAGAGGAGATTGGGATATCTTCGCCTTTGGAGGTCCTGTCAACTTCCGCGGCTACTTTCCCAACTACAGCTATAACGCTACAGCTGAGCATGACATCTTTTCTTGGGCCATTCTCAAGGGCCAGCCGCGAAACCATGCTGGAACTGTTACATTGAAGTCCGATGATCCGCTAGACGTCCCGGAAATTGTTTACAATTATTTTGATACTGGCGATGACGGATACGAAAAGGATATCCAAGCTTTGGCAGAGGCAGTAGACCTCACCAGAGATGCATTTGGCCGGCAAATTATTCCGACCAAGGAAGTTCTCCCAGGAGCTTCAGTTAGTACAAAAGGTGAAGTCGAGGATTATATCAAGAACACAGCTTGGGGACATCATGCTAGCTGTACATGCCCTATCGGTGCTGTTGACGATGAAATGGCCGTCTTGGACTCAAAGTTTCGAGTACGAGGTGTCAAGGGACTGCGTGTAGTGGATGCTTCTGTGTATCCGAGAATTCCTGGAACCTTTACAGCTGTTTCGACCTTTATTGTTGCTGAGAAGGCTGCGGATGATATCTTGAGCGGTCTGTCGGGCTTATCCTAGATTGGAAAATGAAGTATCTGCCCTCAATGATTTGTAATCCCAACTCTAGTTGTTCTCACCTTGTAACTATCCAGTTGGATCACAAGGTTCAGGGGCAGCTGCTCTGGTGTTGAGAACTCTATTGTAAAGGTTGATGTATTGATTGATGAAAAATCGTGGGGAATAGAATTTCCCCGCTCCAGGGTTCCTTCTATTTAATGCATTTATTGGGGCGCTTGGTTCATGTTGTATTACTTGCTGGATTAAGAACTGGAGATTAGTTCATAACTCCAAATTTGGAGATTGTTATATTAATTGCACGGGTGTGTGACGGGTTGGGTTTTAAACAGGGAAACTAGTCCGTACTAGGTTTATATTTACAGAGTCATAGGGCGTTATACTAAGCGGTAGTAAAGTACCACGTCTCTTAATAATTAAGTAATACGTATTAGGCTTCTTGATAGAAAGAAGTTTTATTAATAGCTGGTGAGCTAGGTTCTATCTAAGGCTTAAATATATGTGTCTATATACTGGGCTGGTCTTGTGGTAGGAGCAACGAGGAACGAAGTCCTCGTTGGTCCTGGAACGCCCTCGGCCCCTAAATATCAGTCCTGTTTTAGTTGGTGGAGTTGGATTGGAAATGTGGGATACACGTGACGTAACCGCGAGGAATCGTAACAGGATGGATACCAAGATGGGTTTTTAACTCTGATGGAATGATTAGACAAGGGGTTACGACAACTGATTTTCCAAATAACAGTCATTATGACTAAGTCTTCGGCTGCACCCTTTACTACCCAAAGGATATTTGCTATTTGCGGCAACAGAGAATCAGCGTCTATATCCCAGGAGCAGGGGATGTTAAAAGAGAGGTGCACCGGGCCACAAAAACTAGGTAATAGTTGGTATTACCAGTGGTAATTGTAAAGTAAGCTGCGTAGGTCGGTCATACGAGGAAAAATTGAGGGCGCAGAGCCCGAAATATCAAGGTAGAAAGAAGACGTAGATAACATATAGTAGATAGCGCCCAGAGGCGATATCAAGAGCTTGCGAAGCTCAGTGTTATTAAAGATACTCTTCACGAAGAAAGATTAACTCTCAGAATTTCATTCTTTTGGCAACTGTTAAGGCCCTGTTAACCCCACAGCTGTCTTTGGTGCCATTTTGGCATGCGAATGTTTTCAGCTCTAACAAAACGCTAACAGCGTACACTAAGGACAACCTTTATAAGAGAGTTAATCTTAACTATTTATGAAAATTTTAAATACCTTGAGGTAGGCTATTTTTAGCCGAACACTATGCTGTTTTGCTTGCTTATCGTGTGCGTTAGGTGTAATTATATATATTTTAAATTGCTTTACGAAATGATTCGAATGAAAATCCATTAAACGCTGGCTTCTCCGACGATTTCGTATATGTCTTACTACCCAATCCTGTTCATGGCCACGGCTCGGAGCAGAGAATTCAACTAGATTTCGCAACTGCTTAAGCTAAATCAGATGCGCTTTTCAAAAGCTTGCCAGTAACTTGGGACGAAACACTACTTGTATAGCGAATGAGAGATTCGTAACGTTACAAGCCATTGTCATTCGCGTGAGTGTCATTGGTTCATGCTTCTAAGCTAGCCCAAGTGGCTTTTCCTCATCGATACCCCGCCCCTTTGAGGATATGACGATATGCTCCTGAACATCGACAAACGGCATTCATGGTGAATTGTTATCACAATTGCTATGTTATAACTCATCTAGTTCACACTCCTGGTTGAATGAAACGATACCGAGCGGGCGTTGTGGCATAGCTCAACACTTCGCTTGGCAATTACCACCCTATCTCGATGCCCATCCAATCCGGCTCGAGGGCAGCGCAGCCATCGATAGCACTCGGCAAATTTGGCCCCAGGAACCATCGAAATACCTCATCTTTCTTTGGCACATCCTGATGATGATACCAAGAAGTAATAGTCCCCAGGCCCGAGAAGCCCCTCTCACTGGACCAAACGCCTTTGTCATTGCTTGTTTCTTGGCTATTGCGATGTACAATTTCATCGAACTCAATTACTGTATCTTGATCACCTTCCAGAGATGGGGTGGTCTGTATTTCTGGAGCTTTGTCGCCGCCACATGGGGTATATTGCCATACACTATCGGTTTCACCCTCAAGAACTTTCGGCCCGAGACCAATCCGTACATATACGTCACACTGATAGTCGTGGGATGGTGGCCGATGGTAACGGGGCAGTCTTTGGTCCTATACTCGCGACTACACCTTGTCCTGCGGCACCCGAGGATTCTTCGGGCTGTTCTTATCGCAATCTATGTCGACGCGGTTATTTGTTACGTACCGACGACCATTCTGGTTTACGGCTCTAATTCATCTAACCCAGGCCCTTTCGTTAACCCGTATTCAGTATGGGAAAAGGTCCAAGTGACAATCTTCTTCCTTCAAGAATTGGTCATATCGGGCCTTTATATTCTCGCAACAACAAAGTTCCTGCGAGTCACCGCTATCACCAGACGTGATGGGCGTAGGGACGTGATGCGACATCTGATTGGCGTGAGCATTTTGATCATTATCCTCGACATTACCATCCTTGCATTCGAGTATGCCAATCTCTACAGCCTCCAGACCAGCTACAAAGCTCTTGCATATAGCGTCAAACTCAAGCTGGAGTTCAGTATCCTGAACCGTTTGGTCGCTGTTATGCAAGGACGGAGAGTTAGCTCTTCCACCGGAGCCGCGAGAGCCAGTTCTTCTACCGGAGTTCCGAGTTCAAGTACATAATATGAATTTCTACTGTAATAACTGGTAACTTAGTACGGGGGTGATTCGAATCTTAGAAAAGACTAACATACTAACTTAAACTAGATACTAAATCTATAATAAACCTTATAAGCATGTGACATAAGTATATATTAGGGTCTTGAAGTTTATGTTACTTATGTATTAATAAACTTTTATTCCTTCTTGGTCTATTTCTTTAGTATGTTGTTAATCTTGCTATTGTACTGCAGTAGATTTTAGTAGTTAATATGTGCATGATCTTGAGGTTGAAAGAAGCGGGCGCATCGTCTGAGGTTGACACTGCATGTCAAGTTCGTGATGGAGTTGCTCGCAACGATGGCAGTACATGATCGGAACAGCTTGAGCTTGGCCTGTATCATGATCAAGATGCATTTCACAATCGTTCAGCGGCGCAAGGTGAAACGGATTGATTCGAAGAGCTTGGATGACGGCTTTCGGCTCCATCACAATCACAAGACGTGGGTATTGATGGTATATAGCATCCGTAAATGCGATGTCGCGTGGTGTATACACTTGAAGAGACATGGTCGTTGGACGACATGAATGGCGGTCACATTGGGTTGAGGCAAGGTAGTTCAAGAAATGGTGTGCGTTCAAATGCAGATACATGTCAAGATGGGACTGAAAGGGCTGTGAAAGCGAGAGCATTTGCTCGCAGGGATGGATTGATGCGCTATGCTAAATATGTAAGATGGTGAGGGCGTGGTCTGTTCAAGGTGTCAGCATGACGAGGACTGAGGAGAGGAAGCAGACGTACTGCCATACCCGAGACCATTGTCCATTCACGAGTCAAGTCACTTGGGATGGTGTCCGTCGCAGCGAGGAAGGCAAAGGCCAATGCCACTGCCACTGCACCAAAGATGGCCCAAGATACTGCGAGGGTTTGATCTTGTTGCCGTCTAGGCGCACCGTCATTGGCACGGTGGTCTGATGGGAGAGTATAGCCGCAACAAGGGCCAGTCAGGTTACCGAGACCGCTTGAACTCGACTGGTGTCATTGCTCCGTATGTCTGATCCATCGCCGAATCATCAATCATCCGGCGGCATGTCTCGAGATAGACTCGCCGTGATGTGATCAACAACTCTGAATTTGACTCTATTCGCCAACTCATCCTCATCAATCCGCAGCTTCATGGCATTGACCTCGCTAGTCAACTCGCCCATGTCCTGCCAGACTTCTGAGAACGTAACGTCCGTATGCTCCTCCAACTCTCTGACCCTCTCACTCGTCAATCCAGCCAACGACCCGAACTCTTCTTCCAAGTCTTGACGCTTCCTCTCTGACTCGATCAATCGCTCGCGCAGATCATTGATCTCTTGCTTGAGGTCCTTGTTCTCGTCCCGAAGCGCATACAGCTCTTCGCTATGCCGCGTCTGTATCATCTCGAGCTTCGCCCAGATCAACGCGATGTCATCATCTCGTTCTTCACGATCGTCTTTCCGCGGTCGCTTTCGATCATAAATTGGAGTGGGAGGTGGTGGAGGCTCAGTTTCATCGTAGGCGGGCGGCGGCAATTGTGTGGAAGATGGGAGGGTGACGATCTTACCCCCCGTGCCGCGAAACATGGTGGTGAGATCATCTTGGATGAAGAGGAACAGACCATCGCTAATGGCGTGACGGATCTGTTGGAGTTGCGCCTTGGAAGTCGCTGAGTTTGCGATGTAGACGGAGAACACAGTGACGTTTGCAAGTTCACGAAGGGCATCGAGAACAGCACCCGATTGTGTCCGTTGGGGAGATAACGGTTCATCAGCCTCGACGGAGACGAGGAGTTTGGGGCGTTGGTTCAATCGAAAGTCGAGGAGGAGGGTACTCGAGTGGAACTTGTCGCGCACTTCATCGGGAACTGATGGGGCCTCGATGAAGTCGAAGGAGGATATCGACGATGGAAGGACTCTAACAATCAAGAACGTGCCCGTCTTGATGCCCTTGAGCCTGATGGGGATGTTGAGGTCGAACAACGTTTCTTGACTGTCGAAGCGAGTCGTGATGGTGATGTCTCTGATCTGAGGATCCGGTCCGACCAAAAAACGCGTCTCATTGATCCATCGCCACGTAACAACAGCAGGCGTAATGTTATTCACATCGAGACTCGATAACGTCGCCATGTCCAGTCCTAGCAGTTAGCGACAATCCAGAACAGCACTCACCTACACAACCAACACGCCAACCCCCAGAATCAGCGTTATCTGACAAGAAACTCGCTCCGTCCCCAGAACTGAGCTGCAAGCCGGAGCAAGTTCCCTTTACAGTCCACTCCGAAGAGGAAAAGACCAACAGATTATGTTGTACCAGAGCAAAGACCAGCTTCTCGCAAGCCGGGCAACTGTCGAGCTCCAGAACTTGAGCTGCAAGACATCAACAGTCCCCTCCGCAGGCCCCGATCGTTCCAGCAAAGGAGGCGCGCTCGTTTGATGGGTACAATACGGAATTTTATACGGTCTGCAGCGCGATTTCACCGACTTTTCTCTTGGACGCGTTTCAGAGGCAGGCGGTGTCGGATTCGGCCGGTTCGTTGGGGGAACATTAAAATATAATTGCAGAGCTTCTCATGAAGGAGAAGATAATGGCGTTGAGGAGCCCCGATGGTCGAGGGTCAAGTTGTGATGATGGGACATTGTGAAAGGACTCGGTGAGTGTGTGAATGCGAAGCGATTAGGTAGAATGATCAGACGAAGGGAATTAATGAGGGGGCAGGAGAATAGTTGATCCGCCAGACTTATGGGGCAGTGTGGTTTTCAGCCAATCGTCCTACGCCATTAGAAAGTATCATATGACAAGAATGGAATCTAACCAATCAGGCTGTTTGATCCCCTTGCCTATAGAGTGATAAAAACAAGCTTCAATTGGTGAAGCTCTCAACGGCGCCTTTAATACTACTGCATTTATGTTCCTATTGCTTTATTCCCCGAGTAAATACTATGGACTATTTCTGAAACTTCGCGATAATTAAAGGGCCAAGTAGATAAGCCTTTAAATATATTCCCGCGCTCCAAGCTCTGGCTCTCAATCTTGTGCCTCGATATAATTGCAAAAGAGCCTTGCGTGCCAAGGATTAACCGACCCTGAAGCGAATTAGCGATGGCAGTTAACACATACTGCGTAATAGTAGTGCCAATTGCAACGGTTTCTGGCACCAAATAAGCCGTGATGCAATATGAACTGCTCACGCCAAGCAACCATTAGCCTGCCGTACTGCTCAAGCTTAAGGCTGATATTAATTAAATCCTCTAATCCGAAACGGAGAGTGCGTTACTGGAACCAGTCTATAGGGCTGGTAAAGAGAGCTATGCAGCATATAATACACTCGCTATCGCAAGATTGGACCGGGACTGCTGGCTTGAAAGAAGGCCGCCAGTGTGTTAACTGCTTTAGAGCCTGTTTTCTCTCCAGCGTGTGACAAAGATCCCACCAGGTCGCAAACCATGCCCGTGAAGGCTAAAATGTTTATGGCTTCTCTTATCCAAGAATAACTGGTAAAGCCTGAGCGAACCTGTCTCTTAGCATAGCATTTATGTCTGGAGGCATTGTTGCTTTGCTTGCAGGAGATGGTTTGGGTGATGCGAATTGCCAACCGCCTCCTGTGTACCTGGCCTTAAACAATGACCAACAATCCAAGACATTTTGTTGTGCTACCCCGACTTGGGAATCTCCGAAGATTTGCTTGACTCTTTGCCTTGTCATTTCGTCATTCTGTGAGCTCTGAGAATCTAGAAAGACTGTCATCTGTGCCGTTTCAAGTGATTTGATTTCAGGGACAGGATGGAAAATGCTCTCAGATGAGAATTTGATCACCGAGTACGCGGCAAGGCCCTCATTCGATGGCGCGCTTTTCTCTGGCTCGATCATAATACCCATTGCGAAAGTCTTGTTGGTAGAGTTACCGAGTGAACTGGGATTGATATCACCCTCGTCTGTCGGAATCAGTAAGAATCAAACGGGATTTCAATCACAATCAAGAGACCAAGGAAGAAGAAACTTACACTTTTTCCACATCATTGAGGGAATTTTCTTGATTATTGGTGTGCATGAAAACGCAGGGTAGTTATTAGTATCAGTCTCTGTAACTATGACTTTCAAAGTCGACGTTGTGACGGGGCTTGCAATTTGCATTGGGCTGATAAAGATGCTGTCGAAATTCTGTATTGCAGCAGGCTTGTTATTACAGGCCGCGTCCAAGATCGGGAACCTCGATTGAATGTTGAGCTGCAGCTGTGATGCTCGCACGACATGTTCCTCGAGGACTGGATCCTTCTTGACTAGGTTTTGATCATTGGCGATTTCGCCTCTCTGGATGCTGAACAAATGGTCTTCTACTCTCGCTGCCTCCTCATCGTTCTCGGCTTGCTTGATCATGGCCAGGAATTGTGAAGTGGTAAGTCTGGGCACGCCAGGAGAATCTGGGCCGAAGCGTACGGATATCTCAAGGAACCAGAAGTGCAAGTGGGCAACGACAGCTATAGGTGGCCCATGTAGCTCCAGCATAGCACTGATCTCGACTTGTATCTCCACGCTGAACCAGCGCCAGCCGATGACTGTGGAGGCATACACGCTAACACCAATCTCGCTCTGGAAGTGAAACGGGCGAAAGTACATGAGGAAGTTCGTGTAGGCGCTGAAAGTCGCCTTGGTTCGACCAGTGGAGAAGACTGCATCTAGCCGACCCCCTCCCATGCAAGCGGCGGGAGTGATGGCAAAGTAAGCCTCACCTCTGATGCTTAATTCGTTGTCATAGACCCATGAAATTCCGAGTCTAGGGGGCGTTGGTGGGTAGTGGGCAGGAACCTGGAAGCCTGGATGGTAGCCACCGATAGACAATACCCAGTCCCCTTCATGTCCAGAGCCCTCAAAGAAGTATGCTATACAGAATCCACTGGTGACACTGCATGAAGGGCTGAGAATGTAGGACCGAGGTGTCAACTGCCCAGTCACTGTGAGAAGACCGTGGCCGGGATCAACAACGGCGATAAGATGCAGCTCGATGACAACAAAAGCCTTCTCGCGGTCTACTCCTTTCGGGATTATAGCAGTGGCCTCGGCAATGAGACCAAACTTTGGGTCTGAAGAAGGGTCCAAGGCAAGAACGGCGAGTACGTCTAACACTTGCAAGGCCTTGATTGAGATTCCTGCAAGCAACAACATTAGTAATCTGCAGGCGCAATTTACCAAGAAATATACGCTGCACTGAGCACACATCAGAGAGGGGCGTACATACCAGCCGCGAGCCACAGCGAATCTTTTTCGGGAGTGATGCACTGCATCCCAGGACCTGAGGTTAGCTCTATCAGTTGAAGCATAATGTCGCCCTTTGGCTCTGCGAGTCCTTTGTTCATGGCAACGAGAGGAAAGTTGGTGACATGGTCAACGTCGGATAACGTAAGATGCGAATTGTACCCAAAGCCACCTGCAACGCCTTTGATCTCAGCGCAGCCAAACTCTACCAGAGGACCCTGTATGACCCCAAAAGCAAACAACGACTTGTACGTCCGAAGCTCCTCGTACGCACCCATGGCAATCGCAGACCAGGAACCGACCGTGATGGCGATTCCACCACGGTACTCGGCACCCTCTTGCTTGGCCGTCCTCGAAAATAAACCAGCCAGCCGGACCGGTGCGCGATCAAAGACGACGGCCATTCCATCCAGGCTGAAGTCAGGCTTTGCATTCATCAACTGCGATGGGTTCTTGACAGTCGCAAAGTCTAAGCCAACCGCGAAGCCCAGAAGGGCAAGCCCAACGGGTCCAAGGGTAACCGAGCCGTCGATTGTAATCACAATCCTGCTGGCACTTGTGGCCTTGACACTGATACTGCGCACTGACAGTGGGCCGGAGGTCTTGGTCAGCGGCGCCACGACGGTGTCGCCTTGTACAGCGGCTGGCTCTCCAGAGTCGCCTGTCGCCGGAGGTAGATGGATCAGCTTGCCATCTCGATCATCTTGGGGTGATTGTTTGGACTTGCGGAAGGCATAGTCCAATACCAGAGTTGGGTCGCTGGATTCGTGCAGAAGTACTTGAAAATGGCAGCCGGATTGGAGGAGAACCGGAGGCTTTGAAATCTTCTCTGCGTCTGGCTGAGCCTTGACGTTTTTCTGGTAGAGTAATGGTGAGTGACCTGCAAAGGCCTTTTGGTTGAGGATGTCCAGCTCAGGTTGAGTCAAGTCTGCGCTCACCCAAAGTACATCCAGCTCATCAAATGGCGGCTCGAAGTTTCCAACCACCATGACATCTGCAATTTCTGGAAAGCCGGTGATACCGAAGCGCAGTAACGAGTTGGTGGTTTCATAGTAGCCGTTGCCTCGAAGGTGTCGTATCGCTGGATTTGGGCAAAGGTGAACGAGAAGTCTCCCACATCTAGTTCCAGAGAGAAGACAGAGTATTTCAGTGTTTGGCCAGAAGCAGACATTTGTGTAACTGAGTAGCACTTGATACCACCTCTCACATCACCGAGGGACAAGGCGAGGTTGGTGATGAACTCAGGAACACTGTCTAGGTCATCCAGAAGGCCACTCGAGAAATTTCATTGTCACTTCCGTCCCCTGAAGCTCGGCATCAGGTCTAACATCGGCCTCGAAAGACCACTCCTCTCCCTTCTTCTGCTTGTAGTCCATCTGGAGTAGGATGGGGCCAAGTTTGATACTCCCTGATATCGAAAGCTCTGAGGGTTGCTGAGAAGTATAGAGGTATTCTACTTCAACCCTGGGGATAGCGAGCTTGGACATAAAATCCGTCAGGCTGTAATTCGAACTGTCTTCTCGGAAGAAACTAAACAGACCAGCAAACTTTATATCCCTGGCTGAAGCTGTGATGCGCCACTGGCGTCCAATATCAGTCCTGTCGTATGACACCACAACACGCATTACAATGGTGTCATATGCGCCCTTGTCGTCTGGTGGTGTTTCGACCTTGGCCAATCCACGGAACTGGATAAATGTCTCTTTTGATGGCTGGTACTGCAAATGAAGATCCAAACTATCCAATCAGATTGCTGGTATGTCGGTACTGAGATCAGGTATATCGCACACAACCGAGCCCTTCAATGTGAAGATGGGTGATCCATCTGTGATCGCTACACCAGCATAACCCCTTTTTATGACGCTGGGTATACCCTTTGGAAATGTGATTGGTTTCTCACTGTCAATCAAGCGTGATATGGATATCCCATCGACAGCATCCTCCAAGTCAAACTTGAGCTCGATAAAGTCTTCCTTGAACGGGTCGATGTTGAATGGTATGGCTGCCTGCTGCTGCCTCCAGAGTTGGCCAGCGATATTCAACAGACCCTGAGCCCAGTTAATGCTGAAGAGGATGGGTACATGCTTGCCTGGAGGAGCGCCCTTGTCCAACGTAGACTGCATGTCGATCGAAAAGTGAGTCAGCTTGTAGTCAAATCCAACTGCCATTTGAATACGACGAGGCTTGTAGTTCGAACAAAAAGACTTGAGTGCGCTGTCAAATTGCTTAGTGATGACAGCCACTGGGTCAGTGTGATTTTCATCAACAGGGGTTGGGTTGTATGACGAGATTTGGTCCGAGTTAAGATGAGAAAGCCGACTGTCCAACCACCTAAAACAGGATTCCAAGAGTTGGGGGGTATCTCCAAGCTTCAGAGTGAACTCAATTCCTTGATCGGAAAAGATCATGGCAAGCCCAACCGCATTGTAGTCTCTGAGTGTTACATAGAGCGATACTCTGGACTGCACCATTACCATGTTTCCAGTCAACATATTGGCGGGTTCAAATATCGCGAAACCGATCACCTCGATACTCTGAATATCAAGGTCCGTTACCCGCTTGACTAGATCGGCGATCTTCCCTGCAGAACTCACATCGCTGACACTGGTTTTGACACGCACAACCGTGTACAAGTCTGCGTCTGGTTGGAACCACAGTCCAGAACGAGAACCTGGCTTTGGTGCTGCCAACGGAATACCGTTGAGCAAGTCCTTGACCCAGGGTTCTGCTGGGTATTGCACCATGGTCAGCAAATCCCCCAAGGTGAAGTTCTGTAAAGTCTCAAGTCCCAGAATTAATCCATTGGTTCGTGCATCGTAACCCAATGGCGTTTGATCCTCGGTGACAACTATGCTAGTGCTGTCGAATTGCCTTTCTCGCACCGCTTTGTCGGTGGTGAAGGAGAAGCTTGCCACGCCTGAAGTGGTGCTCGTTTGCTTTGCCTCCTGGGGCCCGGTGATCGTTATCTTGGTGACTCCCTCTGGACCAACGGAATTGGGGGGCTTGCCGATCATGATGGACGAAGCCCCTAAACAATCTCGGAACCATGCCTCCGCCAATGTCTCGGATTCCTCTTCGCCTTCAGTTGCATGTTCAGATGAGAAAGACCGTCCCGAATCAGCGAAAAAGACCCCGAGTAGCAGAGTCTCTCTCTCAGAATTCGCCGTTGCGTTGGGAGCCACGACTTGTACAGCAGGCTCGACACGATCTCCCGTGAGGGGAGGTATCATGAGATCATCTTCCCAATGGTGTTGGTAATTGAATGTTTCAACATCTCCTTTCTCCTCATCACCTTTGCGAACTTTCTTCTTTAATTTGCTTTCCTTCGTTTCCTTCTTCAGCTTCGTTTTCGTCTTGTCCTCCTCATCTGTTTCCTCTCCGCCGTCGCTGTCTCCGCCCAGATTGATTCCTTTTCCTATTACCTTTAGCATCGGCACAGTAAGATCGGTTGAATCATCCTTCTTGATCTTTCTTGACACATCCTTATATTTGATATCCCCATGTTTCTTGCTACCTTTCGATCGCTTAGCATGAACAGAAGTCATGTCTGGGTATCCAATAACCTCTTGGTGAGTAATACCCTCAGACGAAGCGATAACCTTGATAAACTTTGTCTGCTGTCTCGCTGAATCAGTGCCTTTGTGTGGCGTAGGTTTGCTGTAATTCCAGAGCAATGGCCACATGAAGTCCAGCGTGGCTTGCTCTGCACGAATAAATTCCCTCTCGCTCTGCTGCGCAATGGTTGGACCCCCCATTTCCTCCTCGAAGGTCTGCGGATCTTTGAACATTTCATCATCAAGCACAAGTTTCCGATCCGGAAATTCTCTCTTGAGTTTGTTCCTTATCAATTGATCCTCAACCCGTATCGTCGGTGTGTTATACGCCCAGTTTCTCACATGAACGATGGGGGTTTCTAGTGTTTTCTGAACAATTCGCTCCTCTGTGGCATCCTCGAGTGCCACATGAAAGCTATTAGAATCATACGAAATAACTTTGCGGATGTTGAAATCTGTTGTGGAGATAGGTTTATCTGAACCGATATACTTTAACCAGGAGGGAGACTGCATAGCCAGAAACTTGGGCGGATCTTTGCATTCCTTTGTCATGTAATCGATAATAACCATGGCAAAGTACGTCAGCGAGAAACCTATGTTCTGTTGTTAGAGATCGCAAGGAAAGGCATCTTGGGCAAAGATTGTGATTCACCGAGAATGAGTTGCTCCGAAGCAAGGATGAGCTCAGTGCCTTGGGTGACCCTGGCCCTCAGTCTCATTACGGTACATTTACAGCATTAGCAGGCAAAGTCAAGGCAGCCAGCCAACAGGGTATAATCACTACTGTGATGGACAGCGTTTCATATGGCAAAGACTATCAAGATTCAGATTTCTTGGATTTCATCACAATGCCAACAGAGTTGTTTCAGGATTTGTTCGCCGACTACACCAGTGGCCACAAGAATTGGTCAGGGACTCCTGATCTCAGGCGGTATAGCTACATGGCCCACGTTCTTGAGGTTCACGGAGGCTTCATGGCTAGCACAACACAGGAAAAGGCACAGATACAGTATGGAGTTGTGGTCAGTCTCCGCACAGCCCCGCCAGTAGTGGATCGCGAGACAAGGATGATATCGCACCTGGTGTCTCTCGAGGGACTAGACAAACTTCAGACGAATGCGAATGCTAAGTTGGCGACGCTCAATTCTCTACACGCATGGCATTGGAAATGTACACTACCTGAAAGGACCAGCTTCGTCGATGCAGTCGCGGCGCTGGGTAAGACTGTACAGCCTCTTCGCGTCCCTGATCAAGACCTTCAGGCGCTCAGTCAACCTGATGATCCGGGCAAGTCAGACGACTCTCCACTAGCAGCCTCAAATCGGTGGCTTGTAGAGAAATTGAAGTCAGGCTACACTTTCCTTCCCCATACCAAAATCACCGGTGAAAAGGTGATGGCGCTTTTTCGTGGGCCGCTGTGTCCAGGCATACCGGACAACCAAGGTGTCAAGCCATGGTCACTGCTTGGCACCGATCTTCAGGTCCTCGATGCAGCCACAGGAATGTTCAACCTGTCCTATAGCGCAGCGTGGAATCTCGGTCGGACCCTGGCCATCGCCGATCGTGCCTTTACAACGAGCCTTCTTCGACTACGTGGAAAGATTCACTCCGCGGCCGTGGATCGAGCCCAGCGGCAAGACATCGACGGACCATTTGATATTGAAAGCTATCTGAGGAATTTAGAGAGCTCTCTTCAAACAGTTGTGCAGTCACAGAGTACGTCGCCGTTGCAGCAGACCAGGGCCATCAACCGATGGTACCGTACAGCCGAGCAAAAGGCTCAGACACCAGCCCGGCGTCTCATGGACATAGCCGCGTATAAAGAGGAGGACTACAATAGACAGGTTTTAAACGTACTTGACACGCTGAATAGCGAAGCTGTGGACAGCGATTGGACCGCGGTACGGGGCTGGGTGATCGACCAACTATTTCTCGCCAAGGTGCCACTCAACCATCTCGTTACAAGCGCTGAGAGTCTCCCCCGTGAAAGCGTTCGAACTTTTGCCATCGACACTACGTGGGTGGAATGTGTTGTTGATGGTGCTCTCAGTCTGGCAAACCACTTCAGTCAAGATGACGATGTGATACGAAGAGCAATTAAGGAAAAAGTGAATGATTTCCTGGCCACTCCTATAGCAACAGGGCCGCGCCGTGGAAGCAGACCCCAGGTTCCAAAATGGGGTTTCTTCTTGCGCAGTATGGCTGTCACTGCATTCCCCGACTTGAAAATCGAGGTACCCCTGCCCAGCGGTAGTGAAAGTGGGTTGTCCGAAGTCACATATATGCAAAAGCTCTCAGACGATATCATCATCTGGTTGCTGGACCGCTGCCCTGGAGAAAGCACTCTGAAGAGCATTAAAATAACGCAGCCGGGTCATCAGCAGGGCTTCTCACTTGGAAACAAATTGACAGCGAACAATAGCGATCTTCAGTTCCGCTTCTTACCAACCCAACCAGGCGTAAAGCTGGAGGATATCAAGGGAGATATGGCAGTTAGCAAGTCTTGGACGGACCATACTGTACCACCCATCTACCATTGGCCCTCTCACACCCTCCTATCGCAAGAGTTTGCCCGTCAGAGTGTCCTGGCGCTTCGAAAGCCGAACATCTTCGAGTGGGCTGGCGATGATTCAAACCCGGACCCCGGAGGTGTCCCCTCTTCCATTCTCGGTTCCCAGCTCTCTACCGCTATACTCAAGCTGGACTTTAATGTACCTACGTCTGATTCTGCACCCCTACTTGAACCAAGTTTGGATTATTCGGTAAAGCCCCCAAGACCCGGCATTAGAAGGCTTTTCATCCCCCCGGCAGAAGAGAGTCCCCAGAAAGCTTCCTTAATCGAACTGCAGGTCTCGAGCGTTAAGTCACACGAGAGTAGCGGATCGCTTCCCACTACTAGAATACCACTTGGGCCACAACCGGCCCCAGCCCCTGCGGCGATATTGCAGACGACTGATGCGGCTCCAACCTCACAGGATATCTTTCATCGATTACCACGACGGCGAACATGGTATGCTATAGTCTCACAAGCCGCAGAGGCAAGGACGCGAGGCCGTTGACAGTCAGCGAAGGGCGCCGAACAGATCTGATTTTTGAAATCAAGGAAGTCAACCCCTTCCTAGTTTGGATCCCAACACAACTGGAAATCATAATTCCAGTGTCCTTCGCCTCTGGCTACGTCCCTACCGGTGTTAATGGGAGCTTGCCGACCCTCTTGAGCATCCACGGTACGCCAATGAATCCTTGTCTACCTACCGTAGAGCCACTAAATCGAGGGGCGTTTTGGTTATACGATACGCGTCTCGCACTAGGCACATTATTCGACACAAATGTAAAGAGTTGGGCCAATAGATACTACGACGTTAGTCGCTCTGAAGAGGCTCATCTCCAGGTTATGTTGGTAGTAAGGTTAAAGACTAGGTTGGATCCCACACTATTCGAGCTGGTACCCGGACGGGAAATAGACGGAACATTCCTGTTGAACGGAGCAATCATGTCGGCCCTAGCGGAGGGTGAAAATGGGAAGAGGGTTGACTTTAATCTGTTGGGTTGGGATCAAAATATAAAAAATAGGAGCCAAGTTAAGACTCTATCAGTTATTAGTTAGAAATTTTATTAAAAGTATTTTTATTTTATCTTTTATATCCTTAAGTTAGTAGTAGCTAAGAAATGAGATTAAGTATTTAAATAATATAAAAATAATAACTAAGGGAGGAGGTGTAAACTGTAAGTATATGCTTTAGGCTGTCAACATAGGTACTAAAAACACGGTAGGATCGAGAAGGTTACTTAATATAAACAAACTCAATACAAACAGAAATTGGCCACAAACCGGCCCATAGAGGAAGCGTTGAGTTGGTACAGCTTATGGAACAGATGTGACGGGCTGGGCGAAGAATTTATAAGTATTTCTTTTATATTCCTACTTATTTAAAATTTATTATAGCTATTATTACACTTAAAATACTAATTACTAATAAATATTTATTTTAGTTATTAAAGAGCCTATATCTTACTAGTATTATAAAACTTCTTATATAAAATTAATTATTAGTAAGCTATTAATGTAAATAATAATTATTAAGGATATATAACTAGACTAAAATGTAAAATAGGGCCTGTTTCTGTCTTTAATACTTAAGTAGGCCCTATATGCCTAAACAGCACTGCCTGTGTATAACTATATAAAATTGCATTTAAGCATAAACCTATAAGGCACTATATGCTTTAAATCTATAGTATAAAGTACCCCGCACAGCAGTTAACTGCAGGCAATAATTAATTAATATACCACTGCTTATTATTCCTTTCCTTACCGTTAATTCTTTTAGCACGCTCAGTGCGACAACATTCACCCTATTCACCATTCATCATCATCCATCGCATCATCATGGAACCTATCGGCCTCGCCATTGGAGTCGTCGGGCTTGTCGGTCTCTTCAGCTCATGCTTAGAAGCCGCAGACAAGGTGCAGGCCTACCTGTCATTCGGGACGGAATCTGGTGTGCTGGACGCTAGATTCAGGGCTACCAAGGTCCTTCTTGAGAAATGGGGCCGACGTGTGGGACTTGAAAAAACAACTCTGGCAGAAGACCATCATCCCGCTCTCGACGACCGCGATATAGCGGCGGCAGTAGAGGATGTTCTCCGGATCATCAATACCATATGCGAGCCGAGCAACCAGTCCATACCGCAGTCAAAACTGACCCCTTCGCTCGTCGACGGGGTTTCCTTAGGATCCATTGGGCCCCCGTCGCTTCATGGTATGAGGAGACGGAAGCTGACTTGGGCCCTCTGGGGCAAGGGAAAGCGGACAGATCAAGTCGAGCTGCTCGAGACTCTCGTGCAGCAGCTGAATAACTTAGTGCCTCCCGATGCAACTGACATGCTATCTTCTGGGAAGGCCCCGGGTCATGCTTCGCTCGCGGAGCTACAGCGAATCTTGGCGCGAATCGAGGAGGTGCATAGAGGCAGGTCGCCAGCTGAGAACTTCTAAGGGATCTGAGACTAACATATCCAAGCTGAGACGCGACGAGAAGTCTACTCCTGGCTTGATCGCTCAATCCCCAACGAGCACTATGACGACTCCATCCAGAAGAAGCTAGTCGGCACTTGCGATTGGATCTTCGAACGGGTCGTGTTCCAGAACTGGCTGAGTTCTGAATTCACAGTTGGCGCGAAGCTGCTGTGGATTAACGGACCAGCAGGATTTGGCAAGACTATTATCTGTGCAAACATCGTGGACCACCTCGTGCCCACTCTTATGACACCCGTGGCCCATTTCTTCTTCTCATCCGAGCTCGAGAACCGTGAGGATCCTTTCCTGGCTATACGGTCATGGATTTCCCAGATCGCCTCGCAGCACGAACCCGCATACAAGCACGTCCGTCGGGTTTGGGAGCAGGACTTAGATTTCGTCTCAACACGCTTGACTGCCATCTCTCTCTTCGCACAGCTTCTCCACATTGTTCCTAACTGCACACTCATTGCTGATGGTCTGGATGAATGTACCCACTTGGACGACAGCAATGCTTCGGTTGCCAAATTCCTTCGTATCGTCGCAGGCGCAGTTGATGGGACTAACACTAGAGTTCTCGTCGTCAGCCGTGATGAGCCCCAGATCCGCCACGCTATCACAGATAACGCACTCTGGAGCTTCGACGAATACAAGATATCGCGCCATGATGTTCGATCCGATACGGCCGCCTATTCTAGGCATATCATCAACAGGAAGCTCCCAAACAAGAATGACGTTGTCCGGTCGACCCTCTCCGAAGCGATGGCTGATCGATGTGAAGGCCAGTTCCTCTGGTTGAAGATGCAGGAGGAGTCCCTGAGGAAAGGGTTGAATATGAAGCAACTCCGTCGCGCTATCGAAGAGACCCCGGCTGGGCTTCACGGATTGTACGACCGAAACTGGAGTAGAATTAAAAACTGCCGAGACCGTGAGAGGATCTTCTCCCTGTTGCGCTGGGCTGCGTTCGCACTACGTCCACTGACAGTCTGCGAAATTACCGAGGCGGTTCTCATCACTGATTCGGACGACCTTCCGGTAGATGATCTGCCTGACACTGTGGATGGTGACTATGTCGACAGCGAGATAGTTGATCTCTGCGGCCCCCTCATCCAGGTCAGGCGCCAGAAGTCGGACGGCTCTGCAGGCCAGCAGACGGTGCACCTGGCGCACTTTTCCGTCAGGCAGTTCCTGCTTGTTAACCTCCCAACACCAGGCTGGATATCAGAGAACGAGCGCTTGCGAGCCAACTACCAAAACACTCTACTCGCCAGAGCCTGCCTTTACTACATCAACTTCGAGCGTGTCTGGCAGGAAATCACAGATCACGCATCTTCTCTCGGCACGGCGCTCCGCAACTATGCAGCAGGGGCTTGGCATCATCATTTCAAGTCTGGTATATGCAGCGACGAGGAAATGTTGACCCTTGCCATCCGATTCTTTGACAGAAGCAGTAAGACCTGGAATGCCTGGAGGGCATGGTCCGATGAACAGGACGCCAAGGCTGAAGGGTTTTTTGAGAAAGTGGCCACCCCAACAACACAAAAACATGAGGCTCAGGAAGATGGGATTGAATCCGCCTCGCCGAGCCCGCTCTATTATGCAGCGAAACTCGAGCTAACCGACGTAGCTAACACCTTGATTAAAGAGCGAGGCTATAATGTGAATGAAGGAAACGGCCTTGGGCTCTCAGCCCTCGACATCGCCTGCAGAAGGGGGAACGAAGAAGTTGTGAAAGCTCTCCTCGATGCAGGCGCCGACGTATCGGCTGTTGACAAGGAAGGGTGGACACCGTTACTCTTCGCAGTTGTTGAGGGACGTCTCGAGGTGGCTAAGCTTCTTATCGAGAAGGGAGCTAGAGCCATGGATCCGCATAGGAGGGGATGGATGCCGTTGCACAGCGCAATCTGGGCTGGGCACACCGAGATGGTCAAGCTGCTTATCGAGAACGGAGCTAGCGTTGTGGCTGCAGATAGGGACGGATGGGTGCCGTTGCATTATGCATCCTGTCGGAGGCATGTCGAAATCGTCAAGCTACTTATTGAGAAAGGAAGCGACATCATGGCCGCTACAAAGGCGGGCGTGACTCCATTGCACTCGGCGTCCGGTACTGGGCACACTGAGGTGGCCAAGTTGCTGGTTGAAGAGGGAGCCAGTATTATGGCTGCAACTTGGAGAGGATTTACGCCATTGCACACAGCAGCTCAATATGGGCACTGTCAGGTAACTAAGTTGCTTATTGAGAAAGGAGCGACCGTTAGGACTGAGAGAAGAGATGGATGGACCCCATTACACTCAGCATCGGCGAATGGACACACCGAGGTGGTCAAGCTGCTGCTTGCAAATCCGGATATCGAAACTAGCCGGGTAGGAAACTTTGGTCATACGGCGTTGTTCGTCGCTTCCAGGTACGGGCAAGTCAGCGTGGTTCAAATATTACTTGCCGATGGGCGAATTGACCCGGGCTTCAAGGACTGGTCTGGTTCAATAGCGCTGTTTGCTGCTGTAAGAAACGGTCACTTCGAAGTAGTAAAGCTTTTACTCACGTCTGGGGGTACGAGGACTGAGAGCCTGGACGGGTTTGGCCTCAGCCTCTTCTGGTGGGCGCGTCGCACTGGCAACTCTCGGATCCTCCAGCTTCTAGAGCAGCATGCCGAAAGGACTGGGAGTCCTATTCCCGACGGCCCTTCTCCTCTCGAGCCCATCTCTGTTCGGTTTGATCCCCAACTTTCTTGGTGCGACGCCTGTACGCTCACCATCCCGGAAGGCGGTGAGAATCTTTGTAAAATGTGCCAAGACAGTGACTTTCACCTATGCGCCGAGTGCTTTGACAGTGTTCGTGTGCAGTGCCACAATGGCACTCACGTGCCCGCACCACTGTAACACCTCTGTCCCCGTAAGAAGCTGGTTCATTACTTCGAAAGGCCCTCTTTCAGTGCATTATCTGCTAGAGTTAATTTTCATCTTGTCATCACGGCGAAGTGAACGGCCAAACACTATCCTCCATAGTAAGTATACTCTTCGTTGCGCCCAGTTTCACACCTCGACCTCTCATCAAGCAGCGGTCCATCCTGTCCCAAGATGTTGCACGTTGCCCAAACTCGCTGGTCTTCTACCCAATCTCGGTGCCACGAAAACCAAACAAAGCTTGAAGGCCCTACCCAGTATCCCTCGCGGAATATGACAGTCTCGTGGTCACGAGCACTGTTAAAGAATCTTTAACACTTTGCCAGCGCCATTAGCGTCCAGGAGAGGCTACTTGAATAACTGTTGCTGCTCAAGGATACATAGCAGAAACAGGGCATCTGTTGTTAGAGCATAAGCTCTTATGGTCTCGCTCAATATCCCGGCCGTGGATATTTGTCTCATTGATGTGAGACGGTTGTTGGTTGTTGTGGATCCCCTTTTTTCAATAGGTGGGCATAGTGAGTTTCTCTCTGGTGCTCGTCTTAAGATGTTTGTGTCGATTTAAGCCAGTCAGAGAATAGGAGTAGCATTTCAGTTTCGACTCCCCAATTCTCTGCAGGGTTGGTCCAAGATTCGGTTAACACCAGCATGGGCTACTAAAAGATTAAAGATAACGAAGTCTGTAGTAATTACGTTGGAAAATGTATATATATATATATATATATATAGGAAGCCTACTTAAGAAATCTCATAGCCTAAGTCATCACCAAGCTATTCTTGTCCTCGGCGCTGTTATAAAAGATGGCGTGCAGATAGGGGTTACTTAAGAAAATTAATTTCTCTATATATAATGCAGTATAAAATGGGATTCACTATGTTGACCAAGACTTTACCCAAAAACATTACCCATATATAACTTTCCTTAAGTGATACTAATAGTAATAAGAAACTATTACCTATATGGATCTTACTCTATGCAGATCGCGAAGCATGTATATGCTCATGCTGTCAGATTTCTAACTATATTTATAGCGTTTTACAAACTTATTATTTAAAGCTTATAATGCTATTGGAATGTGTTATATCGATGGCGATGTGGGGTGTTATATACCCCTGTTATAAAAAGTATTAATGGCTAGCTGGAATTGAGAATGTGATGCTGTGATATGTTTAAACAGTCTTATGCTATGTCACGATTCGTGCCCAAAACAGCGCTGTAAGGCTTCTACAAGGCAGCTGTAGCATACCTGTAATTGCTTGCATAGCGATTATAGCCCGATCTTTTGACCTGTGGTTTAACGGCTTGTGTAGCTGTTATATACTAAATACAAGAATAGAAGTAGGAGTATTTTTATTATATTACTTCTTAGATCTTTTAGAATTTACTTAATATAAAAACTAAAAAAGCAGTAACTTATTTAAGAAGTTAAGAACATAATATTAAAATTTATACTAAGAGGGGCTAAATAGTTTAAGAAGAGAGTACTTTATATATATTAAAAAAGGTGTATATTTATAATAATATTAGAAGTATATATATATATATTAAAGTTATTATACTAATAAATAATAAAATATAAAAATAGGGTATAAATAGAAAATAAGTATATAATATTAATTTAATATTATTTTAATAAGCTATTAAAAGAGGAAATAAGGCTATAATATAATTATTACTTAAAATAATATTACTATTATATTAAAGGATAGCTATTAATATTAAAATATAATATATATCCTATGCCACTCTCCTAGATAATTTTAAGCTATCTGCCTTAAGTATATAATAATTTTATAATAACAGCATTAGGAGGGGCTTAGTTACCAGTAGCCCTTATCTAAGTTAGACCTTGCTGTGTATTTATCGCCCTTCCACTACATACTAACTTAAACTAAGATTTCGACATTACATCGACTTACTGTTGTCCTAGTCATTAACAATGAGATTTTCGCAAAGGCCATATTTATCTAGCTGCCTTCTTAGTAACTAGATCTCGACGATAACTAGGATACTAACACAACGGTTATGCTAACTGGTATTATTATCGCCTATCTCGGGCTAAGGACTAACGGATTAGAAGCCGGTTGAGTCAGTAATGCCCCTGAAATAAGATACAGGGGGTGAAGAGACTATCGACTCTGCTAGCCATATCTGTTTAGTTAGCGCACCCTAGAATCAATAGTTCTAACTCGCCTAGGCATTCAGCTGTCGACCAAACATGACCTGATAATAAAAGATATTTCGTTTTTTTTTTCCTGTTCTCCTTTGCTTTCTCTTTTTCTTTTCACCGCATTTATATCGCTCATTTTTCTTTCAGTCGTTCTTTACAACTATTGTAGACCTGTCGCAATGCGTGTCGTTAGTACCCTTGGCTCTCTAGTCTTAGGCGCGGGCCTTTGCGCAGCTCGAGTAAGTCTTTTCCAACGCTCGCACGCCACAATTGTTCCAGGGCTCACTAGTTCTAGGCTTGTGCCCCCCATCCTCGGCCAACATCATTCAGCAGCGAAGTCGGCACTACAACGTCAGAGTCCGCAACGGCTACTTCTAGCTTGACTTCTCATGAAACTCTAAGTGCCACCAAGTCTGAGACAAAAGTTGAATCCTCTGTAACCATATCAACTTCTTCAACCGAGGTCTTGTCGTCTGTCGGCTCCGCCACTACCGGACTTGAAGAAACTACTTCTGGCTTGACAGTCACTGAGACTCAGACCACCGTTGAATCCGCTGCGGCGCTGGAGACTTCTACAACCGAGGCTTCCACGTTGATCAGCTCTTTTACCACCAAACTCGCGACAACGACTTATGTCACTTCCCAAGAGACTGAGACCTCCACAGCTGTCGACGAAGCCACAAGCACCACAATCGGAGCAACCACAACGACCGCTGAGCTTCCCGTTCAGACTGCCAACCTCGTTCAGAATGGTGGTTTTGAAGATTCTTCCATCGAGCCATGGGAGGCCTCAGGAGCCACTCCGACTGTCGAAGCATTATTTTGCCCCGAGGGGACACATTGTCTGTGCGTATTCTAAAAAAAAAGAAAATCACGGAAAACACTGTCCAGTTGTGTACTAACATACCACAGGAGGTTCACTGGATCCTACGATGGCAATACCGCCACAATATGCCAGCGCGTCCAAGTTGAGCAGGGCTTTGAATACACTTTCAAATCAAATGTTAATCAGAACTGTATCAAATCCTTTGGTTCAGCCATACTCTCATGCGACGACAACATCAACACGGTTGAACTACTTATTGATGGCGTATTCGACTCTGGAGATCAAGGAATTATCGGAGATTCTAATTATCATGAGTTCTCAAACACTTTCTCATATGTCGGCCCAAGCATTGACTCGACCGATCTTTGCATCATTTTCAAGGTAAACCAGGGCGTTTATTACAGCCACTACCTTGATGGCATTTCCTTGACCCGTGGGAAAGCCGTGCCTATCCCTGCTGAAACAGACTAAGGTCTTTCATGGAGACACTGAACCTTGGTTGATATTTCAAGGATGGATCATATCAAATAGGTGCGATTGGTCCGCTTATTCACTAGTCAGCCAAGCTCCCTTATTATATAAGGCAGCTCGCACCTCCCCTTTTTACTACAATTCAAGGCTCTTTTGACCCTCTCTTATGCGCTCCTCTGCTGTGCGTGTCACAGATCAGTACGCATCATGAGAGATTTGAGGTTGGACGGCATCACATTATGCTTGATATTAGTAGATTACACTTCTTGTCAGTTCTGCTGGCTCTACTATTTACAGTTACAACAAATAGATTTGATGATAGAAATAAATTTCTTCAAAAGATGGAAATCAAATCTACTCATACAGCACTATTATTTCCGTCGTCAAAGCCCTAGAGCACAATTGCATCAAACCTAACCTCCCAGGGAAGCAGCTCGTATGATTCATCAAAGGAGTAACCTCTAAGACCGATGCATTCATGGCAGATGTCGAAGTCGCCACTGTTACATATATCACAATTACTAAAGCCTCTCCCATAAATATCTATCGCGCATGAATGGCAGCAACCTTCTGTAAGCCTGAATGCACCCTTTCCACCAAGGAAACAGATAACCTTATCGTGACCCTCCTTTCTCGCCTATTCCATAGCTATTCTTCCAAAATTATCGCTAGACTTGGCATCGACGGCCCCTATATTAAGAAAAGCTCTGAAGACAGAAACTTGACCATGTCTTGCAGCAATAGATGGAGTAGTTGAGCCCCAACGGTCGGAGTCATCACCAGTTTAGTGATTTGATTGCAACTGTGTTGCAATATGGCCTTCGTTGTTCCAGATACATTCATTCTTGTTCGCTTTGCCAATTCTCATCGGTTTCCTAGTGCATATTCCTCGCGAATATTGTACGTATCTATGTATATAAGCGAAGCATGGGAACTACTAACTTTAAGTCATAGCCCATTTGCCTTTTGAACGAACTTTCGGGCTCGAATACAGCGAATATCTAAGCAAGGATGGGCTGGCTAGAGTACATAAGCACTGGCCAGAGTTCAAAATAGTGAGTCGTCAACCAGGATCTCACTGCGCTTCGGTATAGCTAGAGATCAAGAACATCTGGCTTCCAACGACTGTAGTGTCAGGAACTTGGGATGAATCAGTAACAATCTATGCTTTGGATATAATCAAAGACGACCAACCCATGCAGATTACTTGCAGGCATGTTTTGATAGCAACTGGCACAGGGTGACGAACTCCTGTTATGCCTGACATATCAAACAGAGTGAGCAGTGGCCCTTTTCCAAGCAAGACGATACTCCGCATTTTCTGGTGTAACCTGGCAGACCTCCTGTCGATGACACTGGATTGCTAACTAAACATAGAGATAATACAGGTCGTGGGATTTTAAAGTGGAAGGATTTGCTTCAGTTTCATCGCCGTCAGTACTTATTTGATAAAGCATAGCCGTCGCAAGCACACTATACAGCAGCCCTTTTGACTTCAACGCCATTCGAGGGATAGCTTTGACGTAAAGATTATGCAAGACCATTTAGTCGAAAGGTATAAATGGCCCAGTTTCGGTAATACAGAAATGTAATAGTTCGAGCTCGGAATTCCGTCGTTCCGCTGACTCCTCAGGCTCATCGATATCGCAATCATCGGATAAGAAATCCACAGGCGCTTCGCGGATAGATTCACTGCCGCTGACTATGCAGTCATGGACGCACTAGGCCGCATAGCGTTGGCATTTGCAACAGGACGGCTTGGCTTTATCGCACTACATAATAGCCTGTTATTAAAGTGGTAACTTTTGCGGATACAAGGCTCAATATACGGGCCTGTCCCAGGAATCCTAGCAAGGGGTGTGATCCTTATCCGCGCAATCTTACCTTGACCCTCTGAGCGCGGCATCTCTGGCAGCCAGTCCTAGACTTCCTATAAAGATGCCTAGATATTACTGTTTGGATAACCTGGCTGGAAGCCAGGCCGTCAATAAACATAGGGCTAGAAAGAGGCATAGATATGACCGGAGGTAACTAGAGATAATCACAGAGTATAGTTAGTTCTTCCTGGTTATATTATAACCCCGCCTATAGCAGCTAACTAAAAGACAACTACTAGACATTTTGGCCTTGCAGTTATATTAGGTACTTCTTTATAATTTTTAAGTAACTATAAATAATTATTATAAGCCCTGCAGTTATATTATGTATGTCCTGTGATTTTTAAACTATTTTACTAACTAGGTTAGGACTAATACTTTTATTACTTATTATAACCTAATATATTTTAGTATATATAAGAATAAGTGCCTTATCTTTTCCTTTAATAGATACCTACTTACCCTATAATAAGTTAAATATACACTATTTGACTTATATAATAAAGGAAGATAAATAGAGTTAAATTAACTTAGTTTAACTTATTTATCCCTTAGTATATATATATATTCCTTTAGTAGGAATAAAACTTATCTTACTTACTATTAATAAAGCATCTTTATATTAATAAGTCTAATATATACTACCCACTTATTAAGAGATATAATACTTTATATAACTTGGTATTATACCTTATACTACTTATAAATATAAACTAAGTATAAATTAATTTACCTATTTAGAAACCTAACTATTATAATAATACTCTAAGAGCTATTATAATTTATTAATATTAATATTTATATAATAGGGAGTTTTAATTAAGTAGATAATTTATATTATTTTTATTATATTACCCTTTAAACAGTTTACAATTCTTATAGTATTTACTTATTTAAAGCACCTAATTATTATTTATATTATACTAACCTAAGAAGAAGTTTTTAATTTATAATAGTTAAGTTATATTATATCTAGGAGTTTTAAATAAAAAGATAAAATAAAAAAAGATTATATTTTCTTATAAGGAAAATCTTAATTTATCTATTAATTCTAAACCTAAATTCTACAAATGGTTAGTTATAATAATATATCTAATAGCTTTAATCTGCTAGTAAATATAGATATTCTTATAAAGATTTATTATTATATAGGGGAAAACCTATATCCTGCCTATATAACACTATGGAAAGGGAGCTCTGTCTTTAAGGTCTAGTTATAAGCAGTGGACTGTGTCATAATAGCCTCAACTATTCCAAGGCTTGGCAGACTTGGCTCAAATCAACTCCAGGGGATTAGTCCTGTTAGCGGGGGGTGCCAGCTGTAACGCGTCCCAATGTTCTGCAATACAACTTCCTTCGAAACGCCAAATATCGACGGCGACAGTATAGCGTCCCATATCAGGCCCCTCGACCTTGACATGACTCCATCCAACATTGTCTGCGAAACCAGAGTTTGCAATAGTGATGTTCCATTCCGCGATACGTGGTGCAACCCAGGCCAAGCTGGCCTCGCGGTCGCCGACAACGTTTGGGTTGTGGTTGATAGCATTCAGGAGGATGTGCTCCCTGCCAGCGCGGAAGACGTCCTTTTCGAAATAGAACTTGCGCAGGAAGTTGGTGAAGATGATCGACTGTTCAGCTGAGGAGACAGGATATCCTGGGTTGCAAGTGTAAGAAGGGATAGTTGTATTGCCTGACTGATTGTTCTGTGCAAAAGCCTGTTGGGCAGATAGTAGGTTGAAACCCATGAAAACGAAGACTTTGGACAAAAGCATGTCGGTGATGAAGTCTGTTATTATTATAATGTTTTCGGGGTTGTGTAAAATAATTTAGGAAGGATCGAAGTGTCTGTTTAAGTGATGATGCTATGAAGAATCTAGTGTTTGACTGAGATTTGGAAATTGGGACAAATAGAGGGACCTTATATATTAGGAACACACTTAGCTTTGATTACCGACCAAGATATCATTCTTCTCGGACTAAGACGGTTACATAGTTCAATAATTGCTCATATTCAAATTTGTAAGCCATTGAATTTTGTTCCTATAGATGATTTATCATCACCCATAACTCAAACGCTCTAAGATAGCTTAAAAGGTTATTCTAACAGGGTCCCACGCAAGTCGGGGCTTAGAGATGACGCGTATAATAGGACTAGCTAGGGTCGCGCGTCTGTTTACTAGCATTAGTAAGCTTATTTAATTAACTCTGGCACCTCCTAAGTGAAGCATGTGCATGTCTCCTACCCAAGTCAAAACTTTCGGAAAAGAAGTTGATTGGCGATTTCGATGGGACGCGGCTTAAGATAGATCTACCAACCACTCAGGAATCACTTTGCTCTGCCGCGAGATTTGAACGATAAGTTGTTGGCGTTGGAAATTGGCAAAATTAGACCAATCAGATTTGTGTTATTTCCAACTGGTTGTGCAACCTGGAAGCTTGATGTCTGTGGGCACATTGCCTTCGTTGCTGGAAAACTGGTCACATATGATGATAAACATATAGAAATCAGAGGCAGTTTAAGTGATACTCAGACTGTGATTGTTTGCAAAAAGCCTAGATTAACCGGGCGGGATGTTGAAAAAAGCAAAGTGATAAGGAAATGCTACGAAAATTAAATAAAAAATTGACAAGATGCAGAATCTTAAAAGAACGAAGGCGCGTTCTGACACTCTTAAGACATATGCGACCCACAACAGTTTACCTATCCCTCGTGATCAAAATTCTCTGAAACTCCAACCAGCCAACAACAAAGTTCATGACAATCCCCAAACCTTGGCTGATCGACGGCGGCAGCTTTTGCCCTTCCAAATAAGGAGGGCCCCAGACCAGAATCCTACAAGACAGAGGACGCCCATGATAATGAATGTATCCTTCAACCCATTATGGTTAATCCAGGGCTCCGTGGCGAAGATCATACCGCATGCAATGATATTACGAACTGTAATCATAGCAGTCGTAGCCTGTCCAGCCTTGTGCGAGTAACATTCGGTGACATAGCCAAGAGAGACTTCACCAGCAATGGGGATGCCTGCTCCAATAAGCCCCATTCCCACTACCGGCACCATCCAATGCAGCTTAGCAGAGGCCCCCGCTCCATAGAGAATAAGCCCGGCACTCATGATAGGGCCTCCCACTAGTGCGGCATAAATCCTGGACTCGGGCTCCATGACACCGCCGTTGTGGCGAGCCTGCCGTATCATGAATCGGTCTGTTCCAGCTCCACCCACGTAAAACAGGAGTAAACTGCCCACGAGCGGTGAAAGGCTCGTCAGGCCGACCGCAGTGTAACTGAAGTTGTAACCATACAGCGGGCTCTGAAAGACCGTGTTGGATGTAAAAGCCATGATTGAGAGCCAGGCGATGCCGAAACCATAGAGACAGCTTGACCAGAGAATGATGGGTTCAACGACAAGTTTGAGCGGTTCGATTAGCAAAGATACGAAGCTTTGAGACAACCTGAAGGTAGACATCAATCTCAATCGATCGGAGTAGCTCTTGAGCCGTGGGTGTGATTCTGAAGCCGGAACTATGGTGTCCTCTCGATCGTATCCAGTTTCTTCCAACAAGAAGAAGGCGAGGATGGTGACGAGTGCCATAACGATGGAAAAGGTCCAGTACACCCACCTCCATCCAACGCCATCAACGATGAAGCCGGTGGCGAGCGGGCCGAGAAAAGATCTGTGTGTGGAAGAGGTGAGTAAAATGGTTGAACGGGCGCATATTGCTGACTTACCCCAGAGTAGCCGCAAGAACATACATCGACAGTGCAAAACCTCGTTGATGAACAAAGAATTGATCATTAACGGTAACCGCAGGAAGCTGCTCGAAAGGGGCTGCAACAAAACCCATCAAGATTCGAGAGCCGACAAAGACATCGCTTCTATTAGCAGTTGCCGCAATGACTTGGGCAATGCCAGTCAAAAAACAAGATAAGATATAAACTGGACGACGACCATAGCGAAGTGCCTGGATCAGAACTGTCAGACGCTTTCCAATTTAAATTGTGCGCAGTACGTAAAGTTTGGCCCGAAAAGCTCACCAGAGGGTTCCAGATAATATTACCCATCCCAATAAAGAGAATAGAGATGGCGGTTCCAACATTAAGATACGCTGCCGTGGTGTGGAACTCGGCAATGAGAGCACCGTAGGTCACAGCAGTCGACAGTGCCACGACGGCGACCATGAATGAGTATAGATTGACCACAAAGAATGAGAGGAATTTGCGGAGGGCGCTCCAATTGAGGGGATCATCGGGGTCGCTAGAAGGTTCAGGGGAGAGGATGATGCCAGAAGAACCAAGTGAATTCTGGCCCTGGCCAAGCAGCAGCCTGGTTCCGGGCACCATGTCAATGGACCTCGATAGGTCTCCTACCTCCAGGTCGGCAACTGATTTTTTGTCTGATGCACTCTCCATCTTCTTGGGGTCCAAAGTATGGCAGGTGGTCATGGTGAGGTTGCGTGGGAAAGTTGAATTGTTACGGTTGTGGATTATTGTCGTTGTTATTGGAGTTCAAAGAAGAAATTCAAAGCATGGGCATATGCGGTTAACTAGTGACTGCTGTCCATGTGCTATTTGCCAGATTTATCATACATTGTCTCAACCCTGGCGACCATCACGCGTCCTAAATTGATTCTCAGCCGTTACCTTTCCGGTATTCCGAGGGCTTATTTCTTGTTTATCTCTCTATGAACAAGAGATGAGCCCAGTCCCTGACGAATTCTGGGGACCATTTCGAATCTGCGATGCTCCGAAAAAAGTCTACTCCGATTGGCCATAGATCCGAGAAATTCTGCGGGCGTCGGAAGATGGCGGATTGATCATCAATTGGCCTAGCAAGTTTAAAGTTCCAGCTATGAAAGGTGGCATGGTCATATAAGGTATCGTCTTTGCGGGGTTGATTAGTCACTTCGGAAACGATACGGAACGATGCAAGAACTTCACGACACCGAGTTGCTTAATCTAAATATGCCCGGAATCCAATTCAATGTTAATGCTCGATTGTTCTATCTGAGATACCAAGGCCACCTTAGCACTCCCCCGTTCCAGCTCTATCAAACTTATCTCAAAGCATTTACCCAAGTCGCAATGTCTACTTCTGACGAATGGCAGGATATTGTTACACGTAAGCAGCAGCATCGCGCTTCACTCATCCCAGAGCAGTGGAGGATCAAAGTCTCAAATCCACAGGCTGAATATTCCCCTCTCAAAGAACTGCTTGGTAGCAATATATTGACGTCAATGGAACTTGATCTGACTGATTGTACCAAGCATGATGCTGTTGGGATCCTCAGCCTCCTTGCCACTGGTGGTATTACAGCCAAAAGTTTGATCACGTCTTTCTGCAAGAGGGCTGCGGCTGCGCACAGCCTGACCAATTTCATCACTGAGGTGAACTTTGACCAGGCTATCCGTCGCGCTGTAGAGCTTGACGAGCATCTCAAACGCACCAGCACCCCAATCGGGCCGCTGCATGGTCTTCCCATCACTGTCAAAGACCACATGGACGTTGAGGGACATGACTCATCTGCCGGAATTGCGGCTTGGTGCTTCAGCCCAGCAGAGTCCAACTCGCACCTTGTTCAAATCATGGTTGACGCTGGCGCTGTCATCATAGCCAAGACCAATGTACCCCAGACATGCCTGGCCGCTGATACCATCAACGTTGTGTTCGGAAGAACGCTTAATGCACACAAGAGCGGGTTCGGAGCCGGCGGGTCGTCTGGCGGAGAGGGCACTTCCCTTGCTATGGGCGCATCGATCCTTGGGCTGGGGTCAGACGGCGCTGGATCTGCTAGAATGCCAGCAATGGCGAATGGAGTCATTGGTTATCGACCAAGTGGCTATCGTCTCCCCGCTGATGGGAGATCCATTCTCGACCCAGGCATGATCGGCATCACACAATTGGGACCCGTTGCAACATTTGGCTTCATGGGTCATTCAGTTCGAGACATTCGACTTGTATCCAAAGTGGTCAGCGACGCAAAACCATGGGACAAGGACCCCTTTCTGTATCCGTCACCCTGGTTGAACATTCTGGCGCCCGCTAGGCCCCGTATTGGAGTATGGACCCTGGAGACGAGAAACAACTATCTTCATCTATTCCCTCCCGTCAGGCGGGGCTACATAGCAGCACAGGAACGGCTGCGCCAAGCGGGCTACGAGCTCATCGAGTTCCAGCCACCAGATATGGCCGAGGTCTGGGACCTTTGTAAAGCCTTTATCCACGTTCAGGGACTCTCCGTTTTGAAGGGGCATATAGAAAAAGAACCCATCACCAAGGTTGTGAAAGATACAGGCATCTTGACGTCCCGATGGCCCACAGGACTCAAACTTGATGACATCCACAGACTCAACCAGAGACTTGCAAGGCTAAACGTCCAGATGAAACAGGCTTGGAACGCGACCGGTCATGCTCTTGATGCCCTGCTTTGGGTCACCAGCCCCAACACAGCTCTGCCAGTCGATGAATGGAGAGATACAACCTTTACGACTATATTCAACGCCGTCGATTGGCCCGCCATCTCTCTGCCTCTGGGCATGAGCTGTGATAAGGATGTTGATGTTCCGTACATAAACTTCGAACCATTTGGAACTGAAGACAGCCGGCTTAATTCTCTCTATGATCCCGAGCATTTTCATGGGCTTCCATTATCTGTGCAGTTAGCAGGTCAGAAGTTCGAGGATGAAAAGCTTCTAGCTATTGCAGAACTTATTCATCCGATTATGAGGGGTGATAGTTAATGTTAGTTCGTAGCTTGATCTATTATACCAAGTATGACTTTTTCTATTTTATGTGATTATAGAGGTTAAACTAGTTTTTACCTTAAATAGTACTTAGAGCAAATATAATGAATCCTAGAGATATAATTTCTATTATAGTAGATAAATAGTTCTAGCCTAGACTTTAGTTTATAGTTCCCTAAGGCTATATCTAATATAATAATAAACTCTATAATAACTATATAATTATAAAGCTTCTTAAAGCTTTATTTAATTAAGAGAATATATTATATTAGGCCCTTATTATAGTAGTAGTAGGCAGGAAAACATGGTATTATGAGCTATCCTTATTTAAGATATTATTACTAAATTATACAGTAATATAAAAGGAGATTAAAAGGTAATAAACTAAATATAACTAGGCGGAAATTATATTATTAAGCTATCTAATTTATTATAATAAGGGTGTTTAATATATATAAGCTATGATTTTATTATTAAGGGGAAATTAGTTAGATTTAATAAGGCTCTAAATAAAATTATAGGTATTTAAAACCTCTTAGGGTTAGGATAGGGTTAGTATTAACTATCTAAGCTATTTTTACTTTAGTGTTTTCTTTTTAACTAAGATATAGCTTATAAGTAGAAGTAGAGATTTTTTTAAAAAAAAAAAAAAATACTACTAAAAGTAGTAATTATTTACATCTTTATACTATGCCTCTTAAAGTCTTATAGCCATGCCTTTAAATATTCTATAGTAAATAATAAGTAAAGTTAATATAAAATAATATAACTAAAAACACCCTCCGTCAGGGTACTTTATATAGTTGAACCCTAATTTAGGTTTTATAACCCCACAATCCAGCAATAAAGGCAGCTGAAGCCTCTTTCGAAACATTGCCACGAATGACCGAAGCGTCCTTTCCTAGACAAATATCTTCCATCACCGATCTTTGACCCGGCGTGCTCGGGTTATCGAAACCAAGATCGCCCTCGTAATACGTCAGGTTATCGCCGGCCTTCAAATTCTTAGTCACAAATCGTTCTATCTCAGCCTGTAACTCCGTCGGATTCTTTCTTGCTGTAGCGTTCTCGATAGCAGCTCTATCGTCATCGGCTAAGTAAATAAATTCTTCACTTTCTCCAGCAGGTAGCAGAGATCGGTCTTGTAAAACGCGCCTGATCCGGAGACCTTCGCCAAGCACCGCTTTCACTCTCTGGTCAACCTGAGTCAAAGTGTCGCAAGCGACTTGAAATCCATCCCGGATGTTACCAGCCATGCCAACGTTGACTACCAAAATACGGACTGTCAGGAATCCCTGGTGGAGATCAATCCGACGCAAAATATCGCTTATTCCTTCACTGTCTCGGTCATGATCAAGCACCGCACGTGCATATCTCTTGACCTTATTTTTCTTTGCCCTCTCTTGCATTTTTTCATGAACTTCTTGGAGTTGTTCGAGGGTGACTTTCAGCCTTGCAACTTCATCCCCGACAATTTTAACTTGAAGGTCAGGTTGTTCTCGGACAAGCTCCAGAATCTCTTGAATAGCTTCCAGATTACCCCCAAGGTTCAAGACGACTTGCGGAGCCTCATGATACGCGTGGTTCACTTCGCGTATGGTCGTGATAACCTTGAGAGAAAAGTCAAGGAGACTCACAATGGAGCTGGCGGCGCTGATGACTTCCTAAATCAGCGTCAACTCGTGTTTCACCACTTAGTTAGAACTTGGAAATCAAGCATACCATGCTGATGATATCTAGTACGAATTTGACGACCAGTCTGTTGGTTTTGGAATGAGGGAGTTGGGTTTCGGGTCTGGTTGGGAATGGTAGATGCCTAAATCCCTCAAGCCATCTGATTGGTCACGCAATGCATGAAGTTGAAAGTCAGCGCCGACTGCCAAGCCGGATTTGCGCAGATTCGGATGCTGACGAGTAAGCAATTTCATTCAATTCTGTATAATTACATATAATGAAGTATTCGGGTAATGCTGAGTGAGGGGTTTCTTCTCCTCAGCAGTAACATCCAGTGATTGCTTTACTCTATAAGTAAAAGCTGTCGAAGTTGCGGGTTTCTGGAAACGGGAATCTTTAATTGAACTTCCTACACATCATCCCATGCAAGACTGGCTGCCTTCTGGTCCCTCCACTAATGAGGATGAGGGCTTACCGTCATCGAAACGACGCAAGTCAATCTCTTCACCATCTCACGACTTCGTTCTGACCGGTATCAACTTTGGCAATCATGCGCGATTACATCAAGGCAATATCAACATAGAAACGGTTGAAAATGTTGTTCTGGAGCAACGTGAGTTGAAAGCACAAATTCCGAGGCCACGACTAGGCGTACTGATCATGACTGATGCGCGCAACGTCTAGTTACTCCCACTGACAACGTGATTGGTGAAATACTTCGATTATTACCACCCAAACTTGACCAAGATCTCAGTATCCTATGGAAGGACTGGTACGATAAACAGTGCGTCGATGCATTTCGTTGGCTCTGGAGTGAGCCCCGCATAAACCATGCAATACATAATGGGCAAAGAATTTTGAACATTGTTGATGAGACTCAGTCAGCTCTTTACCCTGCCTTCTTAGCAATCACATCCGAGCTTTGGAACCGCCTCTGTTCGAAAGACAACAGAACGACTATTTGTTACAGCTCCAGCAACGTTTGGCACAACATCCACTTCGAAGGAGTTTTACAAGGTTTACTCGCATCATTGGTGTCACAATATGACCTGGTCGATGAGTTGAGGATTATTCACTCACAAATGCAAAATCGTTCATTCAACGCACTTTCAATGGCTGATAGGCTAATTCAGTTACTTTTTGCTCTTCTGCGGCAACGCAAATCCTCTCGATGCTTTGTTTTACTCGAATATTTGGAGAGGTTCGATTTGGAGTATCAGAGGCGCATTATCGACCTAATCAATACTGAAGCAGCTGACCTTGAGGTCACATGGGTACTGTTTTCAGATACTGACTGCACTTCCGTTTTATGTAGTACGACCGCATCGTTTATTCTCACCTTTGATCAAGCCTTCGAAGGTCTGCAACTAAATGACGTGTTTAGTACCATCAGGTCATGTCAGAATTTGCTGAGTGAAAGCCATACGAAGGCGGACCGATTTCCTGAGCTACAGTACACTCAGCTGGGTCGAAAATGGCTCCAGTCCAGGAAATCTTCAATCCTCGTCTGCCAAAGAATGGAGGCAGATCTAAAGACAGCCGAACCTGCACATTTATTGAACAGTCTCGATATATCAAAGTTGCTGTCCGAATTTCAACATCAACATTATACGTGCGCTTATGTTTCTTTGAACAATAGACCACAATCTTTCGAATTTACACAACGCCACATCTACGCCGACATCTTTTTCCAAGTTGCCAACGGTATCCAGAATAATAAAATTCTCCAAGAGAGACTGTTGAAACTGGGTGTTAGAGACAGGGGTAGGCTTGTCTCAGCTACCAAGGGAAACCCTTCAGTCAATGGATGGCCCGACTTGTTTACCAAGTTCTCCACGTTTCCAAGGCACAATAATCAACTCATCTTTCTACGGCTTTCTGCAAGGTTTCCTTTAGACTTCATCACTCATATCTCGCAGTTGGGATTCGAGTGGAAGGTGTTAGCTTCGATTTCTTCCGCAGATCACGGAGCTATCTCAGACCGTTCCATTCTCCCTATCGTCAGCCTTGACAGCGAATACAATGGTAAGATACCTATTTCAATCATATAACCGCCTCCAGGTGGCCTTTTGATGGATTCCACTGATCCAAAGGTTTACAGAATGCCTTGCATCTCTTGCATTTCAAGGAATGGGTGAGATTTGGCATCAGATTCGAGATGCTTTGCCCGGAAGCAACGAATGGATCTGGTCCAATAGGACATTTTGTAAGTGGTATGAAACTTCTGGATTGCTATGGATATCTGGCACGCCGGGAAGTGGCAAGTCTGTTCTATGTAAGACGATCTTGCGCAGTTTCACTTCTCGGGTGCTAGATTTCACCCATGTTCACGCTTGGTTTTATAGCGCCAGGGGGCTGGAAAGGGGAACTTTGCACTCATACATGCTGAGAGCCATCTTGCGATCAATTCTTGAACGAAACCCCCAAGCTTTCAAATCATTCAAGAACCTTTATCGCGCTCGCGTGCAGACTGAACATCATGTCTCCTGGATTGATGAAGATTGCCATGCCCTGGCCGAGGCCCTACGAGCAATCGCCGTAAACGACACAACTCCACGTACTATCTTGATTCTAGATGGGCTTGACGAGTTTCTTGGGAACCAATCAGATCCGTATACAGTCCAGGAGTTCCTGGAGCTGCTTTCCTCCCTGGCATATACCAAGAACAGCCACATATGGCTAATCGCTTGCAGTCGCCCAGTCCCCGAATTTCGGTCTGAGTTTATGGAGTGTTTCCATATATCTATTCACGAGAACAACTGTAAGGATGTTTCAATCTTTATTGAAAATGGAATTTCGAAGCTGCGAGCAGCATGGCCTCAACGCGAAAAGAAGCGAGGTGGTAAATCGAGGCACTTGAACGCCTTCGCTCAACCGTTGCCTATACAACCAGAAAGACTGAGCTCTCAAGAAGAGTTGGAACTTGAAACGTTAAGACAATACTTGACTTCACGAAGTTCGGGGTCGATCATCTGGATAAAGCTTGTCCTTTCTGAAGTGGAACTTCTAATTCGACGAAAAGAAGGATTCACTCTTGAACATCTTCGGGAGAAGGTCCAGTCATTACCCCGAGATCTTCACAACCTTTATTGTGAGATAATCACTCAGTTAGGACTAGACCACAATTCAGAGAAAGCAAGGATGGCAGAAAAGATATTTTTGTGGGTTACAGGCTCTCGTGGATGGGGCATTTTGAAACTTCAGGAACTTCGAGAGGCACTGGCGATACCAGGAAACTACCAACAGTGCACTACCATGGCCGCTTTCGATAATCTACAGGCTAATTGCCATCAAATTGGAGACGACTGGGATTATTTCTATTCCATTATCTACTCTCACTGCGGAGGCCTCGTTGAATTTATGCCACCAGTGCGACTTGATAACGCGACTACGATTACACTTGAGGAGATGAGCGGGGATTGGACTGTCCAGCTGGTCCACCACACTGCAAAGTCATTCCTTGAGTCCAAAAACAAGCCTTCGCAACTGCGAATCGTCGACGCAGATGCTGTTCAGTTCGTTGCCACACAATCGGCATGGTACTTGACTCTTATCTTCCCGCCAGGGTGTTCGCGAGACATCTTTAATATGACTGATGACGATATTGACGGGGCAACACTGTCTACTGGCTCATACATGTCAACTACACTCGGTTGGGTAGAATGTTTGAAAGGCTCGTCGTCGCCTCAGTCCAGCTTGAATATGCCAGTCTTGGTAAAACAGAACTTATGGAGGCTGATGCACCGTCTCAACTCAGCACCTCTACTTCTCTTTGTGCTGAACGTTTTGAGGAACAATAATGCCAGTACAATATGGTCTTTAGCAAAAGAGACACCTGACTTCCTCATCTGGTGGCTCCGGTATCTTCAAGTTCCGTCCGAAAATGAAAGAACCGTCAGTGGTCTTTCGGAATACTTGTGCAGCCCTGGCAATATGCGCATTCTTTCCATTTTGCTTCAGCTCAGAGAGATTCTGGCCGAAGCTTCGACTTCAGTTCATGACATCTCGAGTGGTCCATTATACTATACACAAGATGAATCTTCACTCCTCTCTGGGCCTTGGCACGACCTGGAGAGGTTCTTGACAGAACTTCCTTCTTGGACGGCTGGTCTACATTATCCTATTTACAGTGAATGCAACCTTACGATTGCTACGGAAAACGTGGATGATGCGAAATGGGGCGATCTGCGGAACGGTAGGGTTATAAGAGAAGCTCGAGACTTATGGAGCTCCCCGACCCCAAGTGAACCCCTCAATTTTTCAGACGAACATACACCCAGTCCGTTAGACGACCTTACACTACTCGGAAGTATATCCTCTTATGATCGCCAACGAGAGTTTGAGGTTGCTTGTTGGGTTAATGAGGCCCCATTTGTTTTGGACAGATTTTGAAACGTCGCCAACTAAGAGTTTTGGTCAGGACATACAAATGTAGAACAAATCGAGTACCATCGACATTATCGTGTCCATCGAGAAGAAAGCCGGTTGCCCAGCCGGGGAATGGGCTGCTCCTATGCCAACCATCAGACCAAACCGAATAGACTCGAAAGTAGCAAGCTTCTGTTGTGATACCGATGCAGCAGACGCGGTCCCTGTTGTTTGCGATAAAAGACATACAATGACAACATTATGATCTCCTACTCAGCCTAGGACAAACATATTGTTGTCCTTCGATCTTGCCGGCAATGCTTGGTGTTGTTCATCAAGCATAGCCTTCGCAGCCGCCAACTCTGTAGGAAGCGCGCATATCGAACCCACGGTATAGTCTCCATAGTCGAAAATGGCCTTATCGGTCCCCACTGCTGAAGAGGTAACGTTATATCCGGCTTCAAAGAGCGAGTTAGGTAGGTCCCACCGAGTTTGCGGATTGCGGGGCATCTGTATCAGTATTTTCGATGTCTATCAGAGGCGCAGTATTATTTTGACTTGGCATTGCGGGACGGTATAAGGTTGCTTTTTTTTTTTGTGTGTGTGTGTGTGTCTGGCACTTGGAATTTCGTCAAAAAATATAGACAGAGGCGAGCTATTCAAGGATTTTTCCTTACCAATGATGATATGAAGTTAGTAGACTCGCGTGGCTGTTAAAAGCATGTCAGCAAAACCCTCTTAGAGCCTAGATGAGGCTCACGCCAGGCTAGTAATCTTCATCTTATCTTATCTTATCCTTTACCATGTTAATCGCTAACCGGTCTCTGGTATTCTCCGAAGAAGCCGAACCCGAATTTAATTTTCGGTCGATTATAACGACGCACGACCCGACAATACAAGTAGACAAGACAGCCCTGCCACCAGATATGTCTATCAAGTCAATCGTTCAACATGCATATCCTAATGCCATCTATATCACGGCACAATGCCCAGGAACCGCAAATCATCAATATGCGGCGACTAGAGGTTGAGGGAGAATAGTAAATACCAGACACTTTAATATGTCCAAAGAGCCACTTTTAAAATGGTTGACTATTAGATTATAATCTTAAATTGTAATATTGGCTATTTGACCATTAATTATTGAGCTTTTTACTCTCCTGCTAACCACGTCCAAATCACAATCTCATACCAGTTACTTGCTATCTTCATCTCTATTAAGCATACTCTGCAGTAGGCGCTATGTGTAGGCCAGCTGGAAAAGATCTGTAACTTGTCATGATGTTTAATACGGCATTATCACCAGCTTTCCCTCAGCTACTAGTGGGTGTGGAGAACCCGTTCGTTACTCGCGTTGGCGACGCACGTGGAACAATATCCCTTGGTGCAGGGGTTGATGCGGAGTAAAAAGGGAGGTTAGCCGTATTACTGTTGTTATGGCACGCAGAGTTTGTCAATTTCGCGTTTGTATCTTGGTCGCATTTCCGACAGCTGGTAATGGTTAGCACTGTTGCACGTAGGGGGCGCTTTGCATATGAAAGACCCTGAAACATGGAAGACCGACCTTAGGGAGCAATACAGTAGTTGATGATCGTAAGGGGTAAATTCCCTGTCGCATGTCATACTAGCGGGCAAGAGTCTTTAGCCGTCTATCCCACTGACATCATTTAAGCTGAGATTGAGGATGTACCAAAAATATGGAAAGATATTTTCCTCTTCTGCTGCAAATCCCAGATCCTTTTGCGTTTGTTGAGCTGGGCACCGGGCTATCTTTGAAGGAGTATGTTGTCGAATCATGGGGATTGGGATAGATATAGCGTCTGAACGGCGATGGCTAAACTTGGCACGTCGGTGATACATTCAGCATAAGATGTATTTAATAGGATATGGGTATAGTTAACAAGAGGGTCCAAATAATACCATGGCAGGACATCGTGAGATGGCTTTTATCTTAAGAGCCCGTGCAGTGCAGCGAAAATCACTTTGAGTAATCCGAGCCATTATTGGAGATATGCAGAGACCTGACTGACAGCTGAACTATCCTCTTCTCACACCTGAGGGATTTATCCCTGGACCAACTCTCAATTTTTACAACTCAACTAATGAAGTCGAGGCCATTCTTCGCAAGGGTATCATCTCCGCACGAGGCAAGGCACATCGTTATGGCCGACGTCAAAGCTCCTCGGGATCACGAAATAAGCCGCTTAGCCCCACAAATATTCCAAGCTTTCACGATTCCCTGCTTAACATGTAAGGGGGGGTATGTGCATATCTTTAACAACTATTACGCTTACGGCCAGGAGGCCTCCTCTGTCATCTATTTCCCCTCACAATCCTGTCGTGTGACACCGCATCTCATTGTTATGTTTAAGATTGAGAATATGTAAAACATATCTATTAGCTTCCTTGCTTTGCCGCACTTGAGCGCTGGTCACGCAAACACGACTTGCTGCACATGTTAAGAATCCTAAAGCGGTGGTGAAGCAGCGATACTTGATTTTGATGGTGGGGAGCAGATAATAACATGCCTGCCAACTGTGTGAGGGGAATGATCAGAAGTCGTGGGATCTGCTTTAGTAATGAGGGAGTGTTAAGAACATAAAACAAGGGGGGAAAATCCCTCACCTCTTTCTGGGAGATTGGGAAGTTTAATTGTATGCCTGATTAAACTATTCCCTAACAAAATTGCACACTTCTCTGAGCTCCTGCAACTTTAAACCTTATGCTTCAATATCGAGATTACCGAAATATCTGCATTTTCTTTCCGTATGGATTCAGTATCGTCAAACTCCCAGGTCGAGATCCCAGGCAATGACTCTTCTGTTTCTGAGACCAGTGATGACAGCGACCCTCTCTGCACCAATGTGAATCACAGCAACCAAACTGTCGTATCGTCTATTGCAGAGTCAAGACTTCATCAAACCATCTGGCACACGATCCGTGGGTTCCAAGGTATCACCCTATAGACTCATACCTCATCTACTATGGACATTGACCAATTCACTTTTACCAGTACCAGAGAGACTTCGACATATATATGACTCTGTCAACCATATCGCACGCCGACGATCTCGACCTCACGAATCAGTCATCCCAGTACCATGTCTACCGGGTTGCCCAGAATGTTTTGAGACCCCGGCCTGCTTTACATCATCGCTGGGGGCGATGCTATTGTCTTCCTGGGTCAACAGTTTGCTGATATTTGTTGTTGCTGGTACTGCGACATATATGGCTGACGCAGGTCCAGTCTTGACTTTCACATGCAACACCATCGCGATCGTGCCTTTGTCTGCTCTCCTCACGGACGCGACGGAAGTTATTGCGGCCAAGGCAGGTGATACAATTGGGGCATTGCTGAATATCACATTCGGCAACTTGGTAGAGCTTATCCTGTTGTACGTCCACTGTCATCGCCACCATACCTCAAGTTGTTAAGCTGACCCATTCTATCTACAGCGTGTAAGTGGTTGAGATATAGAAGCAGACCATGAAGGTGATCAGGGATCCTGACCAAAACAGAATTGCTCTCAGGAACAACCATGTATACATAGTCCAAGCCTCAATCCTTGGATCGATACTCGTAAACCTGCTCTTGGTTCTGGGTTCCGCCCTCTTAGCAGGCAGCGTAACCGACGTAGATCTTTTGTGCAATACAGCCGAGGGACAACTTCTTGCTTGCTTGCTATTTGTTTCTGTATTCGTGGTGTTGATGCCAGTAAGTGCTAACGTGTATCAGCTGCATGCAACTAATAACATTTTGCAGACGGCATTTGCGCAAGCAGTCAGCGCGACGGACAAGAACAAAGCTGCGACACTCAAGATGAGCAGGATTTCAGCACTTATAGTATTACTCATTTATGTGCTGTACTTTGTGCATGAAATCAGATCTCGTCCTGTAAAAGGGAATGATGTTGAATCACAGACCTATGATCCTGAGAGTGGTTCAACCAATTCTACTAACTACCGCTCTGGGTCTGTGGACCTCGGCTCTAGTTCTTTCAGCTCACAGCACCTGCCATCCCGAACAATTCGTTTTGCAGATGACCAAGACCGAGAACGCAGAAATGATTCGATCTACAAACTCAACAATATTGCTGAACTGGAAACCGTTGAACCGAGCGACGTTGGCGATATGATGATGGATCGAGGCCGTCGCAGTGGAGAGACACCCCGCAGCAGCTACACCAGACCAAACTCTTATCAGCCCCTACTAAATTCGCGAACGCACTCTCGCTCCATCTCGGTCAGCAGTAGTATAGGATTTCAAAGTCGGGACTCGTCTATGAGTCGAGCAAGTCGACATACCACTGCCCTTCACCTACTGAGAGAACATCGCCTTAGTATGGATCAACTGGTGCATCCTCGGTCACATACTGAGCACTCCGAGACTGACTGGAAAGCCCCTGTCGCTATGCTTATAATCACTTCGCTACTGATGTCAATGTGCGGTGAATTCCTTGTAAGTACTATAGACGATATCACGCATGACGGTGGTTTATCTGAACCACTCATCGGGCTGGTCATTCTTCCAATCGTCGGAAACGTCGCAGAATATGTCACCGTGGTAGCGGTAGCTATTCGAGGCAATATTGATCTTGCTACTGCTGTCGCTGTCGGTTCATCTATTCAGATTGCTCTTTGCATTTCACCCTTGACCGTTATGGCAGGATGGGCAATGCGGAAAGATCTGGACCTTGCTTTTAATACATTCGAAATGGTGACGCTGGCTGGGACAGTCCTCCTGGTCAACTTGCTGATTCTCAACGACGGGAGCTCGAGTCTGAAGACAAGTGGCTTAAAGGGCGCATTGATGTGTGCCTGCTATGTTATATTTGGGTGAGTAACATGCCTTCTTGTCGCTGTCGAAATATCTCCTGATAGTTGCGCAGGGTGGGAGCCTTTCTCTACCCTTCAGTGAATTAATCCAAGGAAATGATCGGAGTAGAAGGGTGGGCTTCGCAATATTCCAAGACAAGGAGGTTTTGGTAACTCTGCGTCAATGCCAGGTTGTGCAAGGCAAGGTAGACAGGGTCGAGTGCAGATGTAGATTATTGATGCATAGTGGCTAGCCCATCCCTTTGGTGGGTCTTGAGAGCAAGATTTACGTCCTCGTTGGATTTTGGGTCCCTAAAAGGTACCTGGGAAATGTCCTTGCCCTGTGATGATGTTCTCCACTTACAAACAGCAAACCTGGTCCGTAGCTTTTTCTTGTAAGTCGCAGCATACGTCAATCGTCATTTGCGGATAGAGGTCGATACGTAGATTTATAATTCAATATCCATTACGCCGAGTTATGGTCAAATCTTATGCTTTTTCTCCTTAGTTGATCGCTTCTACTCTCAATCAGTTCTTTGCTCTGTACTTTTCAGTATGCTCCATGATAACCAACAAGACCTACTTGACATTGACGCCGGTCTCTTGTCAAACTTAAAAATATGTCTAAGGGAAGCGAAGTGGTCGAAAAGCAGCACTCCTCAAGTAGCAACGCTGCAGAAATGTAATAAAAAGCTATATAACGCCAGGTTCGCGATTTGGGAGGCACTTATAGCAAACAAAAAGGTACAGCAGACTTTGCACTCCGAAATACTCAAGTTATTAACTATATAGAAGATTTCTGGCAACTCAGACTCTGGAAACATTCTCAAAGTTCATGGCCCTTGTTCTCTCTCTATAACGACACCCAGTTATATTGCGCCTGTCACAGTCATTGGAGAACCTCCTTCCTGCAATGGCATGAAACTAAGCGAGTGGACAATTACGAAAATTAGGCAAGGAATTATGGTTTTCGAAGAGACTAGTACTGTTATCTTCGAGTTTTACTCAACGTGTGTTGAGGGCACAGAGCAGCCAAGCAACTTTTATCATAGCGCACAGGTTATGTCGATCAGACAAGCTGTTACCAAGTTCTGGTGACAACAGACACACCGCACCTGCATCGGCCACAACACCTTCTCAAGTTCTAGCATAAAGCAGGGTGTCTGGGAAGGGGAGGTTTTGCGGCTGGTTGTGTGAAAGCCGAGCTTGCCAACGCTCAATGCATGGCTAGTGGGCTGCAATAGGAATTGAGGCTGTGTTGTTCTGTCATATGTCAAGCTTGTCTTTGTGTTTTCCGGTCTATGACGTACGCGATAACTTTTCTTGGCGTTTTACTGCGTATGATGTGGAGAGAGTCAGGGTTTTAGGGTCAGATGCTGGCGGCCGCACTTGATCCAGGGTACTTTTGTCAGCGCCCGCGAACCTGCGGCCAGCCTAGCACCAGAAGGAGCCAGGAACCAGTGTGGCACGAGGGCATCAGTGTCAGCCAGCGCAGTCTGAGCATTTTATGAGTGCATGAAGGACAACAGCAGCCCACCAGTTCAGATCGAGACATAGTAGGAGAGGATGAGAACAAGATAGGTAAAGAGGGGAAAGCGTAGTTTTTCGGCTTGGAAAGACGACTCGCCGTTCTTTCAGAGAAGCATTCCGCTGACCATTATTATCTACAAAAGTCAATAATCTTTTGCATAACAATATGGAAGAATGTATGCCAAGCCTTTCACCCAGAACAATGGGTGTACCTCTCTGTCTGAATTGGGCCTTATTCCAGACAAGCTTTTTAGCGCCAGAAACAAGCATCCAGAACCTCTAGTGATAGGAGTCTTAGCGTGCACACACCACCGGGTTTCGGACAATAAGCAGGGATGTCATCTTCCAGTATGGAATCCTTGTCTCAGCTCAAAGCTTGATTTCTACTTGACAGAAAGCGAGGCTTGTGGCATTTAATTTACCAGGTGGAGTCATGCAAGGACTTGTCTCGACTTTTTCGACGGTGTATGAGGCATTTATGTTCACTGTTGCTTGCTTCGTATTTGTGAAGAAAAAATTGGGCCGAAGCGATGCTGTTTGGGGACTGATCTTTTTTCTTTTGGCGGGCGTTGCTTTGTAGCGTTCAGGTACCGTTTCCAGCTTGTCATCAAGCTCCAAGACTACTACAATACCATGTGGCCCGCTCATGCACGGCGTTAGCTTGTGTGGGGACCTTGTCTTGTCATTAATTAATTCCCGTTTACGCCCTAACTCGAGCAGGGGCGTTGGTCTTTCTCTCGGCTTGCTTGATCCAGAAGTAATTAAAACCTCACCCCTCTGTCAAGCGGCCTCTTTCCTCTCTACTAGGAGTAATCATCTCGCGTCTAAACGGGCTATGTGTCATATCATTTGACTGATGATAATATGGGTCATGCTTGTCACCTCGTGAGTCGCCAGTAAACGTTTATTTTGCGAGAGGCATTTATGGGAAAAGGTGTACCACAGTGGCTATGCCAAGCCCCTGACAAGCTTTCCCCCATTTTGACACAAAAGTGCATTTTTACAATCTAGAGTACCAAATTTGCTGCTGTGCGATGAGGGCCTGGATAATTGATCCGCTCACTCCGCTGTCAACTTTCGAAGCTCACGTATGTGCACTAGAGTGCCCTCAGTTGGGATGACAAACTTAGAGAAAAGGCAGTTGCCAACATGAATCAATTGCTAAAGTTCTTCTATCCAGAGTCTTTCCGGGTTATTTGAAGTTCTAATGATTATTTATAATCTTGTATTAGCAAACCAAATTTATTTCCAAGAACTACCGACGCTCACTCTCGTCAGTTGAGCGTCGTTATGTCACCACATGTACCACCCATCGCGAATGCTGCCTGTCCGTTCAATCGCGCAGTTTCAGAAAATGATGAGATTGAGACATTGAATTGGACTCCTGTCCGTAACTACCCCTACCAACCACGTCGCCGTGCGACTCGCCGAAAGTCAACGCCATCGGACTTCGCCCCTTCCGACGGGATATCCATGCCACGTCACAATAGCCAGCTTCGAACAAGAGTGACAAAGACTTCATTCGAAACAATGGACGAAAACCTTTCAGGCACAGATCAAGATAGCGTTACTATTAAAGAGGACCGCCAGCAAGTCATCAACAGAACACATCCCTTCGGTATCAGAATTTGGAACTCACCACTCTATCATGAGGAAAATCCAAAACCCAATGGCGAGGACGGCTCAATCTCCAGCCACGACGTCAGCAATTGGACTTTCTTCTTCAACCTTCTTTGGACACTGTTCTTTGGCTGGTGGTTAGGTCTCCTGGTATTATTCTGCGGGATCATCTGCATGGCACTTTCAAGGACGCAAGCCCAACCAACATATGGCCGGGTCCTTTATGGCTTGGCAGGATTCGTCTTCTATCCTTTCGACAAGTCAGTAAAATACAGAAACAGCAGTCTTCACGTCCCAGACAGCCAGAGAGAAGGCTCAACATCATATCGCGGCCAGCAGCTTGGTGCCAGCTCTGAGAATGGCCAATTCTTACGCTACCCGAGCCTAAGTTACGGTCATGATCATCGTAGTCAACAGCCTCTGGAGCCTATAAACTTGCCCAAGCCTTCTCTTTTCCGAAAGCAATGGAGCTTTGAGAGAACTATGTTCACTCTTGTTCTATATTTTCTCCTTTTACCAATATTTCTACTCGTGGCCATGGTCTGTTGGTGCTTGGTCCTTCCATTACCCACGGCATGTATGTTGGTTCGCTTGTTGAGAATTGTCCGAAGCTGCGCTCTGCAAATTTCGTTCGCGCGCAGGTCTAAGTCAACATTATCGACCATTGAAGCACAGCATACAGTTCTACTCTATAGCTCCAAGTTCGTTGACCCCAGTTCATGGAAGCAGTCTTTCGGTGGTGTCAACATTGTTCTCATCAATCTAACGGCGATTGCCATTTTGACAGCATTTGATTGGCTGGTTTTTTCCCAACTCTTCTACAGCCACTCGATGATCCTTTCACTTAGCATGTTCTTTCTTGGTAGCCTTTTGGGCATTATTCCGTTAGTCTATGTCATTGGTCAAGCAGTGGCCTCAATATCGACACAGTCATCTATGGGCACTAGTGCTGTCGTTAATGCCCTGTTCTCTACTATTTTCGAGGTCATATTCTACTGCGTTGCTCTTAAAAACGGGAAAAGCGAACTAGTCGAAGGCTGTATCATAGGAAGCATTTTAGCCGGTGTCCTCTTTCTTCCTGGCCTTTCTATGTGCTTCGGTGCACTCAAGCGGAAGACCCAACGATTCAATGCGAAGTCTGCTGGTGTCACCTCGACGATGCTTCTATTTGCAATAATGGGTGTATTTAGCCCTACAATATTCTACGCAATCTACGGCACCTACGTCATGAAATGTGGAAGCTGTACACACAAATTGCCTGATTCACAAGCCCCTGGTACCAGTTGTCGTACGTGTTCTGTGACCCAACCGTTGGACTTGCAAAGTTCCCTTTACGACAAGATACTCAAACCGTTCAGTTACCTTTGCGCTTTTCTACTCTTGCTAGCATATGTCATCGGGCTGTTGTTCACTTTGCGCACGCATTCAACGGTGATCTGGAACGAGGGTAGTGGCACGCACATTGGTGAATCTTCTAACCAGCGGCTACTGATTCCTTCCCACCAAAGACACCAGAGACAAGCGGCAGACCTTCCATATGCCCATCCACGAGCTCCTCACCTCAGGAAGAATCAAAGAATACCATCATCTGGGGTCATCAGGCCAACGAGATGTGAGGTAATTTCTGAAGCTTCTGAACTGAGTCAGGAGACTGAGCAAGTACTGGCAGGGACTCGGTTTCCCCGAAATAGAGAGACAGCACCAGTTTGCCAAGATATAACGCGCCATGTCCCAAACTGGAGCCGAAGGAAGAGCCTGCTTATACTTCTCATGGCGACTTTGTTTTATTGCATTCTTGCTGTAATCCTTATCGATGCCGTGGATACCATTCTTCAGAAATTCTACATCGAGGAAAAATTCTTAGGACTGACTGTTTTTGCACTGATACCAAACATAACTGAAATTTGGGTAAGCTGGACTTACCACTCTACACCGAACAGGCGCTGACAGATACAGAACGCCATTTTGTTTGCCGCCAATGGCAGTATCGCATTATCGGTGGAGATCGGCTCAGCCTACACTCTCCAAGTATGTCTCCTTCAGATACCTGCTTTGGTCTTCTTTTCGGCAGTGTTTCGTTCACCTGGATCTTTGCAAAGGGAGGAAATATTCCCTTTAGTGTTTCCTCAGTGGGATATGTTTGTTGTTATATTTTCCGTGTTCCTGCATGGATACATGCAGAACGAGGGAAGGAGCAACTACTTTAAAGGTAGCTTCCTTCTATTGTCGTACATAGTTGTGATGATAGGCTTTTTCCTATCCGACGAGCGCGGCTAGTTGTTAATCACATTGACGATCTTTGTTAGCGCAGTAGAAGGTTGTCTCAAGTTATTTACTTAGCTTTATACTTGCAGTTATTAAGAATGGCGTAGACGGCCATCTAGTCCGAATTAATATATAATTAAAGACAAGATGCTGTATTTATGCTGGTAACTAGAGAGGTAGAACTATTTATCCTTTTGCTTTTAAATTAAGTTCTTAGCCTAGATATTCCTAATATAATTGTTTAAACTAAGATTTCATATACTTTTGGTTTAACATATTGCTTTAAAGCCACCATGGACGTCTACGCATAGGTTTCAGAAGAAGACAAAGAACTATGCGAGTCCGCATAGGTCAATCCAGAAGGCGGAGTGTTTGTTAGTGGCGAATTGCATCCAGATAAGGAACAAGTCAGTGCTGCCTACCTATAACCCTCAACTACTTGGCAACCACTAAGAAACTCTACTTCAGGACTCATACACTTCCAGAATGCGGTTATAAAGCATGTGATGGAGCAAAGGAAGAAAGAAGTCGAGTTGGGTGAAGAGACTTTGCCAGCAATGCCCAAGGTGGTCGGGCCGATGAAAACTGGAATGTATAATCAGGATGCCATGTTATGCTCTCAGTTAGAAAGGGAGAGTTACAGTGCCAAAGCAGATTTGGCCTGCCAACTAGGCATGTTGGACGATCCAATGTTTTTGTATTTTATCAAGTAACAATCAACTTCAGTACTACTAGATCCCAACGCTAACATCACTGCTAACGCTGTTATCCATGCGGCTACTATCCACACTTCTTATTAACATAGTCGGCCTCAAGAAAGTCCCCATTCTACCTCATCCAATTAGACCCTGTTTATTTGATCTAGTATTAAAGACATTACATATAGCTTGTTTGCAAAAATTTAAATGTAAAGCAATTACTAGAAGACATGCATAGTGCCTTATGCAACTACAGCCTGCGCAAAGCCAGCAGGAGGGGCACTCTTAAGAGGAACTGGGTAATCAATACTCGAGCAAGTTTGAGTGAGAGTGTAGATGACTGTTGCCAAGTGGTGAGAGGAGGAGTCTTGGAATGCTCTTGTGTAGACGTTCTCATAGGTGCCATGGCTTAGGCGAACTGTAATTGGACGGAGGGAGATTTGATCGATGCAAGAAGCCTATGGTGTGGGTAGGGCAAATGCTATGGGGAGAAGTTAGAGCTAGCAGGTGATGAATGTGGTTTATGAGTATATTTTGAGGTTTGTGATGTAAGAGTTGGTAGTGTAGGAATATTAAAAGAATAATAGATAATTGTGGGTTGACCTGGTATGATCTTTGTAAGATTTTAATTAAAAGTATTAGCTGGAGGGAATAAGATTTAAAGATGTAACTTGTCAGGATCGCGATGAATTGCCAACAACAACGGCAATGATTCCGATAAATAAAACATTTCCTTCAACAACTCAGTAATCCTGATCCCCTTGCTTGAACTTTACAACATTTACTAAATGTACTCTTGAAAGATATCGTAGCTTGTGGCCTGAAGCTCAGGACTCTGGCATAACCTAAGCCATGATAATTTCCTTAATCGGAAGTGTACCGATGGTCTGGAGACTGTGAGGGATCTAGACTTTGCTGGAAGAAAATGGGCTGATAAAAGGAGATTAGCGCCAGGGTCATAGCTTAGAAACAGATCTAGACTGTTGGGACCGATGGTTTAAATTAATTGGCTATAATTAATTAGTTTACGCAAGTCCAGGAATTCCAGATCAAAGCGGCCTGAGGGAGAGGTAGGCCTAGGCCTGAACGTATACTCCTTGCTATTTGTGGCTTTGATTGCTTTATTAAGATCCCCATTATGGCAGGCTTTCTGGAGCTACTTAGAAAATGTTTGTCAGCTCCAGACGGAAATAAAAGACTTAGTCAGACACAGGAATGTAGATTAGTAGATCATGAGGTCATCTACTCTGTAGGGTATGTGCACTTTAGCAAGCTATGAGATTATTAATAAGTCTACATCATCACTTAACATTAGAGTTAGGACAGATACTATAAAGTTCCTCCAAACCGCCATATAGAGTTGCTTTCCGTGCTGGGAAGATATATACTTACTTAAAAATTGGTAAACTAGCATGAAAATTAAAAAGTGTAGCGAATAGGCAACATATACATAATCTAAAAAGTTATACGTCATTCAGGGGAGCTGCGTTATGTCTTGTAGAAGTTCCATCCATCCTGATCGTTATAGTCTAAGTTCTCTTTCATTTTCTAATTTCAGTATAATTAGATCTCATAATACGGATACATTACTGGGCTTGGTCGAGATCGAGGATAAGCTTTTACATGGCGATGCAAATCAGATCACATGGCGCCGGGCGGAACACGGCTAGTATGAACTTACAAGCTTAGTATCAAACGAGGACCAAAGGAGTTACTGTCCATGCTGTAAGTAAGATCTTACTGGGTGCGGCCCCTGGATTTCCCCGGCATTGGTCTAGCTTCTCGGCTTTCGATCCGGCTAGCGTATTACTTGTTTCTCTCTAACTCAAGTGGCTTGATCGTTTTCGTACCGTGCAGATTCAATGGCAGGGAGACATGTCTTGGATATTTTGCTTGCTGTTTAAGTCTCGATAAATTAGAATGATACTTGTAGAAGGGATGCATCTATACAGATATTGTCAGACTTTAATTAAGTTAATCTGTAAGTACAGACAGGCCCCCCAGTCCTGAGTATTCTAAGCTAAGAAATGTCAATTGAAAGAGCCCAGACCTCTTTCCCATATGCCAAATATATGTAAACAAAAACAGTTCGTAAGAATCTCCAAGGCTAAACCCAGCGTAGAACCCCACTGAGTGATTTAGCATTCCTTCGATGTGTTCCTTGCAATTGAGACTTGTGGCTGAGAGCTTATATTACCACAGAGAACTTAGCATTCCATCTGCGCCACTACCCTCATATAGGCCAGCCATATAGAAGACACTCAGCAATTACTAGCCCAAACTGTAATAAATAATATCATTTCTTGCTCTGGAAAAGACATTGCCGAGCTAGCCGAGGACCTGGTTGCTCAGCACGCCTGTTACTAAGTTCAATGTGGTGATATAAGCTCTCAGCCACAAGCCTCAACTGCGACCGGGTCAGACACTGCACACGCCCTCGAATCTTTTTGTAAACACCGAAATCGCACTAAATGGATTACCGAAAGTTTCCCGCACCCATACTGTCGATCAAAATGATTAAAGGCGGGATGATGTAAAATAACGTAAGCTCTGCCGGTAGTAGCTCATGATAAAGACTGGATGTCACTCCTAAGTCTCGTATTTTCTCAGAACGCTCTCTGACCTATTCATTTACATTGTGTTATTGTCCGTTAATCGACTAATCATTCATTCATTTTTATCAGTGCAGCCAATTGATAATCTTTTCTTTTTTCTCCACCCTACTTAATCATGTCGCTTCGGCGCATGATGCCCTTTTGGGCCCTGGCCTTCTTAGGCACGGCATCCGATGCAAGCTTGGAACCACGGGACATCAAGACACAGCCCATCGAGATCATTGAAGGATCATCTACGTTGTATGATACTTTGACAAGGTATGAGATGTAGGGATTTATCACCGGCTTTATTTAGCTAATGTCTGTAGTACATTCCTCATCCGAAATGATGCTACCTACACTGCCAGTACCCCCGTTTATGGACATGGTGAACCAAACACTACATTCAACATTCCCCTCATGGAATCTCAGGGGTCATCATGTGGGACTGTTATGGTCAAGAGCCATGTGACTATATTATCGTCGACTGACCGTATAATAACTGCGCCTGAGACAACCACTCTGCCTACCGAACATCCATGCGACATAGTAACCGTGATCGTCAGACTGCAAGGTTACAGAAAAGGTGATACAAAGGCGCCTCTCTCCCAAGCTCCGGTCTTGGCTTTATCTCCTTCCGAGACAGAAAGCTCTACCGTTTCTCAAGATGTCTCTGCCATTTCTTCAGATCCTACAGCGTCATGGACTACAGCAACTGGGCAAGGCACTGATAGTACTACTGTTAGCATCTTACAGACTCCTTCTCAGGACGACTCTACAACTACTTCAGATCATATAGTGCCGTGGACTACAATAACCTCTCAAGGAACTGGTACTGATCCTATGACCATCACGCAATCTCCAGCTCGACCTGATGAGACAGGAACCGTTTGGGTCATGGCGGCCAGGTCTGAAATGACCTCGGATGCCCCAATTGACTATACCACCGTCACTAGCACCGGCACCGGCACTGATACTTACACTCTCACCGAGGCCCCTTCAGGATCTGGTGTTGGTACGGTGGTAGTTGTGCTACCGAGCCCATTAGCTCGTTACGTTACCATGACATCTTATGATGGCTCGATTACAGCTGTAGTCAGGAGTACAATAACTCCCAGTGGTCCTGGCGAAACTGGTACTGTTGTTGTCTACGATCCATACGAATGGGTGACCACCACCTCTTATGATGATGCCGCTCCATCTGACTATACAACGACTTTTTGGCCTTCTGCATCTGGTCACGTAGGTACGGTAGTCGTGCATATGTCAAATAGATGGGTGACAGTCACCTCCTACGACCCAACCATCACAACCGCGTCGACGCAGACTATGTCACCAGTCTCCCCAGGCCAAACAGGTACCGTCCTGGTATACCAGCAAGATCCATGGTTCACAGTTACTTCCTATGGAAGTGTCACGGCGGCATCGACAACCACCATATATCCAACTGCCCCAGGCGCAACAGGCAATGTTTTTATCTATAGGCCACAACAATGGAAAGTCGTCACCTCTTACGACCCAGCGGTCACAGCCGCATCTACAACCACCATATCACCATCTCCTGAAGCAGAGACAGTCACTGTTATGGTATATAAGCCTTATCAGTGGGCGACCGTCACGTCTTATGGGGAATTTGCCGCTGCATCTGCATCTACCATATCTCCAACTGCTCCAGATGCAACGGGCACTGTTATTGTGTATCAGCCGTATCAGTGGGTGACCATGACTTCTTTTGGAGAATTTACCGCTGCGTCTACAACTACAATGTCTCCTACCATGCCAGGTCAAACAGGTACCGTGGTGCTCTTCAATTCGCAGCCATATTCGACCTTTACTTCATACGGAGCCGTCTCGACCGCTGCCACATACACCTCGCCTCCCCCTGCTCCTGGCCAGACAGGTATTGTTATGGTTTTAATGCAACAACCATATACGACCATCACTTCATACGGAGGCGTGACGGCTGAATCTACAACCACCATAGAGCCATCTAGTCCGGGCCAAACGGGCACTGTCGTGATCTTTGATCCACAGATGTACGTGACTACCACCAAATATGGAAGGGTCACAGCTGCTACTACAACAACTGAAAGCGGTCTCGGACCTAACCCAACTCTCACCGTCGTGGTTGATCTTCCTCAGCCTTACACTACAGTCACAAGCTATGGCTCTTTCGCCGCAGCCACCACTGTGACATATCCAGCGTCTGTTGCAGGGGAGGTCGGCACCGTAGAAGTCGATCTTCCGCAACCTTATACAACGGTCACCAGCTATAGAGATGATCTGGTCGCACCTGTGACTACAACACACTTAGTCGCTGTGCCAGGACAGGTTGGTACTGTCGAGGTTGATTTACCTCAGCCTTACACCACAGTCACAAGCTATGGCTCTTTCACCACAGCCACCACCCTGACATATCCACCCTCGGTTGCAGGGCAGGTCGGCACTGTAGAAGTTGATCTTCCACTGCCTTTTACAACCGTCACCAACTACAGAGATAGTCTGACTGCAGCTGTGACTACAACATACCCATTTGATGTGCAAGCAAAGTTTGCTACTGTCGAGGTTGATCTACCTCAGCCCTACACGACAGTAACAAGCTACATACCAGGCCTGACAGGCCCGGCATCTACAACCTTGCCAGCAGCTAATCCGGGCGATGTGATGACTGTAGTCCTTAACCTTCCCCAGCCGTATACAACTATCACGACCTATGTTGACGGTCTGACCGCACCTCTGACTACGACAAACCAACCTGCTAATCCTGGGGATCCAGCCACTGTTGTTGTTGAAAGCCCTCAAGCATATGCAACTGTTACGACTTATGTCGATAGTCTGACTGCACCTGTAACTACAACAAACCGACCTGCTAATCCTGGGGATCCTGCCACCGTTATTATTGAGAGCCCTAAGGCATATACAACTATCACGACCTATGTTGACGGTCTGACTGCACCTCTGACTACGACAAACCAACCGGCCAATCCCGGGGATCCTGCTACTGTTGTAGTTGAGAGTCCCCAGCTATACACAACTGTGACTAGTTATGGCGCTTGGTCTGCACCTCTTACTACAACGTTATCACCTACTGGGCCTGGAGGCTTGGCTACCGTTGTTGTGGAGAGTCCTCAGCTGTACACTACTGTCACTACCTATGTCAATAGTCTGACTACACCTCTGACTACGACAAACCAGCCTGCTAATCCTGGGGATCCTGCTACTGTTGTTGTAGAGAGTCCTCAGCTGTACACAACTGTAACTAGTTATGGCTCCTTCACTGCGCCTGCAACTACTACTTTGGCTCCAGGCTCTCAAGGCGGCGTTGCCAGTGTCGTAGTAGAATTGCCCCAGCCCTATACAACCGTCACAAGCTGGGGTTCCTTCTCAGCAGTAAGAACTACTACAATGGCACCAGCATCCCAAGGCGGTGTAGGCACTGTCATTCTTCAGGAGCCCCAGCCCTATACAACTGTCACAAGCTGGGGTTCCTACTCAACAGTTAGTACGACTACCTTCTCACCAGCCTCTCCGGGCGGTACTGCAACTGTTGTTGTTCAACAACCCCAGCCCTATACGACGGTCACGAGCTGGGGGTCCTTCTCAACATCTGGTACTACTACCTTATCGCCAACTTCTCCTGGTGGCACTGCTACAGTGGTTATGCAAAAGCCCCAACCATACACCACTGTAACTACCTATGCCACTGTCTCAAGCGTCAGCACATCTACTGGGACTCCGGCTTCCGCTGGGCAGACTGCTACCGTGGTGGTCGTCGCTCCCGCAGTTGGTACAAAGGTTGCAGATCAAACATGTAACAACGCTGGTCTGGAATACGCTATCTATACCAACCCGTACACCAACGGTGATCCGCCTAAATATTCCGCCCTCGACGTATCACATTTCGCAACAACTGCACCGACTTATAATGGTGTCACGCGGTCGATTGGTATTACAGAACCAGGAGGTGTAAAAGCAGGAAACTCAGGCCCTGCCCAGGTTATTTACCCTGGCTCACCAAGCCAGACATGGCAGTATAAAGCTGTCAACCATCGGGCATTCTTATATGCGCCTATCAATGGTACTTACTCTGTTGTTGTCCCATACTCGGATGAGGTAACACTGGTCTGGTTTGGTAACAAAGCTTTGTCAACATGGACACGTGCCAATGCAGATCTCCAGCAAAACTACTCATCAGGGCCTTCCAGCTCTATGACTTTCAAGATCCAGCTGACAGCGGGTACTTACACGCCGTTCCGGGTTTTCTGGGCTAATGCCCAGGGAGACTATTCTATGATAATTACTGTTACAGCTCCGGACGGTACTGTCATAGTTGATGGCTCTGGGTCATCAAGCCAATACTTTGTTAGATTTGCTTGTGATTCTAGTACACCTTCTTATCCTGCATTTGGAAGTGGCGGTTAATCCTATCACTCTCTTACTTTCGCTCTTATTATCTTTTTTTTATTATTGTCTTGAATAAGTAGTTAAATAAAAATTATTTTGAAAGTTATTTGCCTGATAAAAACCTCTTAATGTATTAAGTAATTACTCTTTTGAGTTACCTTTTTGTTTCCTCCTCAACCTCTATAAGAGCCATTGGGGATTGATTTTAGGGCCTGAGCGGGGAATGAACGGCGGAGTCCTTACCGAGAATGATAATTGGACAATCAGTTGCGCCGAAGGCTTTATTATAGAGATTTGGGAATCACACACTGGGAATTACACACTGGGAAGGAAGCTCGGAATTCAGATGGGGTAGAGTCAGACGACTACTATAAAAATTGGTCTCAGAGATAACACCCCGAGCATCGCAACGCTTTTAAATCCCTCTCGTATCTTTGGATCTCATAGATCTTTCCTTTCTTCCAAGAATTCATCACCAGTCTTTTGCTCCCCAACATAATAGCCAAAACATTATTTGTCAATAGCCGGATCCTGTCCAAAACAGAGACGGGCCTTAATGGCAACGCCCACTTCTCAGATTGCATGCTTATCCAAGATAACAAAATCATTGCAGTTGGATCTTATTATAAGATTTCCTAGACTTAAGACTTAGATAGCTAGATTTACAATCCTAAGCAGTATATCATTCTCCCTAGCTTTATTAATAGTTATATGCATCTCCTCTTACTTAGCCAGTTACTTTGCAAGCTTAACCTATTATAATATACTTCCCTACTACTTATTATAATAGTGAATTGGCTAATTTACCTTTTTTATATAACGTGGTTAATAAGTATGTTAGCCAGATAAGTATATTAGCTATAAATCTTAACCTTTAGATTTTAAATCTATTTAAAAATACTATAAACTATCTAATTAATTAATTCTATTTATTATACTTTTCCCCAGAGGTCTTAATTACTACCTAATATATCCTTATATTATACCTAGTCTTATTGCATATGCTATAGTATTAAATACCTAGTTTAATTAACCTTCCTTAATTACTACTTCTTAATAATTCTATTACTACCTATATATTAATATCTATTTAATTAATTACTTATTATAATAAAGGTGGTTTTAAACAGGGAAACTAGTCCATACTAGGTTTATATTTACAGATAGCATAGAGCATTAATACTAAGCAGGTTAGTTATTACTTCTCTTATTAGTGTTGAAAGTAGGGCCAGGGTTGGCAGAATTATAAATATCTTATCAAATTCGAGCATCGACCAGAAAATAATAATTAAAATCTGCCGAAAATCAACTATAACAGACAAGGATATAAAAAGTAAATAAAACCATACTTAAAGGTATAATTAAATAACTAGTAAGTATAAAGTCTATTTTAATCTTAATTTACGCCTTTTATCTTATTTTCTCTGCTATCTTCTATTATTAATTTAGTTTAAGATTTAAATCTATTAAAATACTACTTATGAAATAATATTATACCCTTGTTTATAGCTTATACTGGCGACTAATCTTATTGCATTTAAATACATATAATACCCTTATTAGTCTCCTAGAGCTAATAAGATAGAGAATAAATACATATATTAAATTTACTTTAATATTTTAACCTAAGATAAGATATAAAAGTATATAAAGCTTAGGGTTAGAAGAAAATTATTCCCTATTATAAAGATACTCCCTAACTATATTAATAGTTTATAGCTAAAATAAGTTAGGGTTAGGGTTAAAATAAAATCTAGCTTAGTAGTTAAGGCCTTAGGCTTATATCTTCCTATATAATTAAATAACTAGCTATTTATAGGCCTAGTTGCCTTTAGAAAGACTCTGCTATGTTATTATATATATAAATATATCTCTATATTTAATAATACTATAATTAGCAGCATCTTATAAAAGTATAATTTAATATTATATAAGAACTTCTACCTATAATAGAATTCTTAAGCCTTACTTTATATAATAGCCTAGCCTTTATTATTTCCTTTAATAAGGTTTAGCCTAACCCTAAGTCTAAGGCTAAACTAATACTCTTCTTATTATCTCTATATAATTTTATTACTTATATAAAAGATAAAGATAATAGTAATATATTTAATAACTTTAGGCTTACTAATAGTATTAGATTAAGTCTATTAACCCTAATGTAATTATAATTAACTAACTCTACGTAGTATAATAGTTAATTACCTTATTATAGAAACTCTACTTTTTTATTAATACTAAGCTTTATAGCCTTATTACCTTTACTATTATTTAATCTATCTTTAATACTAGTAGTTAATAGAGATAAATTTATTCTTAGTAGTTATCTTTAAGTAATTAATAAATAAGATATAGCTAGTTATTCTAATTTCTTATATTAGCAGGGTAATATATATAATTATATACTTTTAGTATTTTTTAGCTACTAATATAACTATATATTATAAATTTATTAGTTAATACTCCTAGATTAGTAAAACTTACTAATATATATCTTAAATAGGCTTAAGTCTATATAAGTATATTAGTCTTACTTACTAAGACTATTAGATAAAACTACTAGGTTAAAATAATATAAAGCTTACTTAGAGACTATAGAATAAGGTAACTACCTTATTTATAAAGCAGAGTTTTAGCCACCTTAGGGTTTTCTCCTATAAGGGTTTTCCCTAAGGATATATAATTCTAGGATTATAATTACTAGTAATCTTAGGGGATTATAAACTTTCTGCCTTAAGGTATAAAAAGCTATTTATTTTATTTATATAAGAGAATTCTAAGCTACAGAGGAATAATTCCTATTAATAAAATAACTTCTTAAAAGTAAAGTACCTTTATACTAATAATATACTAAAGAAACTAAATAGAAGTATTACTAAAGGGAAGCTTTGCTAAGATTAACTATATTAATATCTATAGGATATACTTTACTAATAACTACTATAAAGCTAGCTATAAGTAGAGAGGTACCTCTTAGATATAATAAGTATAGAAAATGCTTAAGTATATATATAGCTCTAATCTAAGAGGCCTTATAGATAATCTAAGTAAGAATTAGCAAAGCAGAAATTATAGATAGTTTAGCTCAGCACGTCTTATGCTCTATTAGGAGACTTTTTACGGCCTACGGCCCCCTGGATGAAAAATATACATATATACACATATATATATATACAAAGCCTGGTCCTCGGGCCATGACTTGTCCCCCTGGAATACGCTGACATAGTGTATAGACTGTGTCTCCCTGGCTGGTTTCGTCGTGGATGTACGGATAAGCAACCTAACCTGACATATGCTCCTGTATCCATACATAACCCGGGTATTTCATCATATTGCTTTTTTCCAACAGTTCGCTGGTCGACTGTCGAGTCGCAGTGGGCTGACCATCCGGGCTGGTTAATTAGAGGAAAGACAGCAGTGCAAGAGCTATAGGAGGAGTATCAAAACCTCTCTGTTAAGCAGTATACACTATCAGAGCAGCCAACTATTACAAGGAAGATAACAGACCTGGATAACTTTATGGCCTTAATCAGGAAGCTTAGTACTTAGCCTGCGCCTTAGATGTTAGCTATACGCAATAAGTATATAGAGTAAGTAGCTATAACCGATCTAGGCGATTATTTAATTGATAACCTGATTTAATACTGGCTTCTCCGAAGGCGCTAATATCCACGTCTATTGCAGATGGTAATTAATCTCTTTTTAGTCCCGGCCATATTATCTAAGCCAGAGTAGATATTTAGCCTTGCCGGGTAAATAGTCACGGCTTAGAGAGGGCATCTTAAAGCGGATCTTATAGGAGCTGCTTAACGTATATCATCTTGGGAGAAAAGTGGGGTTATCCGGATATCCAAATAAGATCCAAATCGATCCAAATCAAATCAAATCAAATCAAATCGCCAATTTTAGTATCCAAAACAAATCAAATTAGACCCCCGATTTGATTTGATTTATTTGTTTGCAAGCCTGCTGGTGCCGGGCCTCGTGCGCCAAGCCTGCGAGATATACCTGAACCAAGTTGCGTTCAACGGCCGAACTCTAGTGACGCCGCAGATAAGGGCGAGGCGCGTAATAGAGTCCATTCGCCGCGTCCAACGCTTTATTGACACATTTGAGGCCTTTCCAGAGAATGCCCCAGGCAAACAAGTTCTGATATGGGCATGCTTTATTGCAGCTTCTGATTGTCGTCTTGCAGAGCAGAGGGAGGTCTTTTCCAATTTCTTCTTGAACAATTATGCAAGAAGTAAATTCAAGAATCTGACGATGGGATTGGATCCCCTGCGGAAGGTATGGGCGCGGAAGCCTGATGAACGATGAACTGTCCTGCTTCCGCAATCCAGGATCTTTGTGATGTGAGAGTGCGTCCTGATACTCTTAAATAAACTATCATTTATGTTATCTGCAACTTCTGTGTAAATTCCCTCTTATTTACAGTTTCCTGCCATCGCCAATGTGGGATATACAAAAAGGCATTATCTTGCGGCCGAGAAAATGTCTAGAACGGAAAACCCCACAGATAACATTTGGGGCGTCTTGGCAGGTGCAGGTCCTCATTTTGCTTGCCCGTTCCGGTTTAGTGAGTTGGACATCGTAGCTCACCTGCATGTTCCAAGCCACTGCGCAATCCAATCCACTTCCTACAATCCAAAAGAGTGATTTGCGCGGATTCCAGAAATTACGTATGCACACATTCAGTCAGAGCCCAATCTACAATTAAACTCAATTAAAGCAGCAGAGAGTGGATAAGATGCCCTTATAAGTAAATTCTAGTTTCAACCGTCCTAATCGACCTATATTTCATTGAGATTTAATTAATTATTATATTATTGTGATTGAAACTGAGGTGATCACCAGTAGCGGAATGGGGGTCCCGATGTTACCTAAGATAAACAGCACCGCCAAGTGTAGATAAGCTAACTTCGTTTACATTAAGTGGGGTAGCAAAAGTGGCCTCTCAAATAGGATTGTCAATACGAGCTCGGCTACTACTGCCCCTTTGATTCTAACTTAGTGGGCTAAGGGCGGTTAACAGCTCTAGAGTGGATTAAAACGCAAAAGTATAAAGGATTAGCAGAAAATGGAACAACTTTAGAATTACATATTGTTTAAAACAAGGTCTCAATCTCAGAGATAAGCTTCCGAGTTATTTAATATTTATCTACCAATCCAGGTACCAGTCACGCTTGTAAGGGTAGCAAACACGCCTGAAAAGTTAAACATGAGTAACACTCGAGGTGAGACTTTCCCATTTATCGATGCCTAGTTCTGGTGAAGATCTAAACTGATGCACGAGAGGATCGCTAGTCGAGCTGCCAGCCTTCCTCGCCGAGGTTAGGGATGCTGTACTGGAGGATCCCGGACTTCCGAGAGACAGTCCAACAGTTTCTCTCTGGCAGGAGCCTCCCCATCCTACTGTCGCTTCTATTCAGTCTGCGACCATACCCCAGCAGACCGACTTCATTGTTATTGGCTCAGGTATTACAGGGTGCAGTGTGATCAAAACATTGCTCGAGCAATCCGGCCATGGCGATAACCATAAGGCCAGCCATATTACACTTCTTGAAGCACGGACGCTTGTAAGCGGTGCTACAGGTCGAAATGGCGGCCACCTTGTTACTTCTGCTGGCCATACGTATGCATATCTGGCTGATAAGTTTGGCGAGCAGAATGCAAAGGAAATAACCCGCTTCAGTATAATGAATATTAACTATATATTGAAGATGGTCCGCGAAATGGATCCAGAGCTTCAAGAATACAGCCAGATCAGAAACCTCATTAAAGTCATGGTTGCTCAAGATGCGGCCATGTGGGCGTCTTCAAAGAAATCTGTTCAAGATTTCCAGAAGGCTGTTGAAGAATACAAGACTTACCACCGGATTATCGAGAAGGGGGATGTCGCAGAGGTAAGCCATATTGTTGCTGCGCGATACTTGACAGAGTGCTACGGCTGACCCTTGGGGTGCAAATTTAGCGTTGGAATGTCAAAGACGGCTTTGGAGCCATTGAGCACCCAGCTGGGGCAGTTTGGCCTTATCGGCTGTTGACAGGAATATACGCCCGCTTGTTGGAGAAGTACCCCGAGCGACTCGCAGTCGAAGCGAACACCCCTGTAATTGACATAAAATACGACCCGATTGTCAATGAGTATCCAAATCAATACCCGTACACTATAATTACCCCTCGAGGCAACATCCGGGCCGGACAAGTCATCCACTGCACAAACGCATTTGCCTCGCATCTTCTTCCCCCCCTCCGAGGCAAGGTTTACCCTTTCCGCGGCACCATGTCTGTTCAGAGAGCTGGTTCGGCGCTGAAGAACAAAGGAGACTTCCGTTCTTGGAGTGGAATCAACCAGGAGTTGCTTGACCCAGAGACACGTATGTATCAGTCTGGTTTGTATTATCTTCAGCAGAATGGTCGCACGGGTGATCTCTGGCTTGGAACTGAGACCTCGTATTTACGAGATATCCTCAACAGTGACGATACATACGTCACTCCTGAGTCGTGGGAAGCGTTGTCTAGATTCCTGCCCAACTATTTCTCGGAGGGTTGGAATAAATCAGAGCCGGCGCAGATGAAAGGTATTTGGTCTGGCATTCAGGGCCACACCGCGGATGATCTTCCATTGGTTGGAAAGATACCAGAAAAAGTCACCGGAAGACCAGGCAGTACTGGTGAATGGATTGCCGCCGGCTTCAACGGATACGGCATGGATAAATGCTGGCTGACCGGCGAAGCCCTGGCCAAGATGGCTCTAGGCAGACAGGTGGATGATTGGTTCCCAAAGTGTTACTATATTACTGAAGCACGTGTTGAGCAGGCCATGTGCATGGCCGCAGTCCTGGCCAAGTTCGATTCAATCTCCAAGAAGGCACAAGCACCAGCAAAGGGCAAGCTATAGAGAGATGCGGAAACTCTGCTTGAACTACATAGTACATAGTACATCTAATCATCCCATCATTGTACCCAGTTGTTTCCTGTTAGCCAAGTCAACCCAGTAGACGTCACCATCTCCTGCATCAAGGGTATCCCACACATGATTAATTAGTTGCCGTATCTGATGGACCTTGCCGACAGTTAGGGTGTTGCAATACGCAGACAGGCGGGACAAGATAAACTGCCGTGCTCTGGCCACGTCGATTAAGACCTGGTCTATAGGCAGGCAAGGGACAGACACGCTCTCGGGATGATGTGAGTACTTGAGCTCACTCGAGACTGCAGCGAAAATGAAGGGCTGAATACAGCGCACTGATGACTCGAACGGGATCTCTCTCAATATAGACAGGATGTGCATTGCCAGTTTTGTCAGCCAAATGTCCATTTCTTGGCGTGTTGGCAGCTTGTGCGCAGCCTGCGGAAGAAGAATCTCATACTTGTTCCAAGGTTGGTATCGTGCAGCGAGCAGATCGGGGAAGACACGGTAAACCTGCAGCAACGCCATGTATTGAAAGGCTTGATCCATTTGCTGGTGAATCTTTTTGTATTTCTGAGGCCCAAGAACTGATCATTGTTTGCGCATCATGGAAGTGATTCTGGGCTAGGTCATGAGGGTTGAGCCAGCTGGCGGTATGGCCTAAAAGCAGAAGCGACAGAAGCCTCTCTTGTTTGCTGACTGCAGTGCTGACTGCAGTGCCGACCTTGTCTTTGAGATATTAGACAGCATGACAATGTTCCTGTCTGGCTACTGCGGCCAGATGTGGAAAGTTTTTGGCCAAGCACGAGGCAGCCTTGCTCTGGAGAGTATAGTAGATGATGCCAGAGGACTGCCACATGCTCCCAGTCAAGATGCGTATATCATTTGAATCGCTATCCCAAGTGCAATACAGTGCTATGACTTCTCTGAAGAAATATCGGAAAGCGAAGACGGCAGGTCAATCACCTCGTGTGATGGGGTGTTGGTCAAACCCGAAATCCTTCTCATGGCATCACCAGGCCCAGGCGCGGGCTCACCAGCGGGACTATGTCTGGTCATAGGAGGGCTGTCGGGTTGGAGTTGATTTCTTGCTCCGCTAAAACAATCGTCTTTGATACCGAATAACCGCAGATTAGCCACACTCTTCGGTCTCATAGGGAAGATCTATCCCAAGCCTTAAGTGACCAGCCACTGTCTACGTGCTTCAATTAGTTGGGTCGGGTTGTATTGATTGATGTTTTAGAACAGGCTCCAGCTATTGAAAAACAAGTTCGGTCTCCCCAACACTACTTAGCTACGGGATTGTTGCTACGCTTCTCGGCCCGAGCTCATAATAGTCGTAGCATATATATAGGAGCTATTCAAGAAAACCGCCATACTAGCTAATCTATATCATAGGTTTGCTTTTGTAAAAGTCGAAGGAGCCATTTCGCCCTTGACCTCAAACGCAACCCTAGTTCCCTCCTCAATGGCACCGTCGATGAAACCACGCCAGCCCAATGCCCAATCAGCACTGGCAAACAGAACGTTTCCCGCCCTTTTCCTCAGTGCCTCCTGGTATCGGAAGGCAAAGTCAGGACGATACATGCACCAGCCACCTTTGGCATACTCATCGCGACTCCAATCATGCCAGAGCTGATTCCACCAGTTAGCCTGTATTGTATGCATGGAGGGATGAAGAACAGGGGACTCCTTGTAGGCGGATTAGAATTTACTTACCACTTTTTCAATTGGCAAATCAGGAAATGCCTCACGTGCTTCGGCATAGAAGGACTTGGCATCATCCTCCACGCTTAATGAAGCATCGTTCCTGCCAAACACAACCATATGCCGGCTCCCGCTACCTTCAGTTTCAGTCCGCCCATCACCCAACGAGCTCACAAATCTGTTTTTTGGGTAGCATATAGCAGCTAATGGGCGATTCTCCAAGCCATTGATTTTAAAATGGATCTTGGCTCCGTTATGAATCTGGCCAATACGTGCCGCCTCGTCTTTAATAGAGCTTAGACGAGGGTCAAATTTAATATCAGGGAGGATATTAAGGGGTAGGGTCGAAATGAGGCGGCGACCTTGAAATTGCTGCCCATTCTTCAAGGTTGCCACCACAGCATCATTCTTATCCGACACTGATTCAACTGCTGCGTTGAAAACATAAGAAAGTCTCTGTGATTGCATAGCTTCCTCAAACAGGTTCATCGCGAAGTTCGTTTGGCCCTCCCTCACCTTGTATAACTCCGTGAACTCAGTTATACCACGCGTTGAGTAGCCGCTTAGCGCCCACCAGCGGAGTACATCAAAGAACCCTGCCTTATCGAAATCCTCGTTGCCGACAATACCTTCAACTATGCCCTTAAGAATGCATATCTGGGTTTTAGTGAGTGACTTGCGGACTTGGTTCAATCTGTCATTAACGGATAAGGACTCATAAGCTCTTGCATCAGGGTTATACAGAGCATCATTGGGGAAGGGAATGACCGTCTTGCCTTCACAACCATCAACGTTGCAGTAGGTTCTAAAGGCATGATCAGACAACTTGTCCTGGTGGTTTTATTAATTTGAGCTCTTAAACACAGCACCAGTGGTATACTTACAAACTCTTCCTGTGATAAATATTGCTTCTTGCCATCGTCAACTACTAAGACCGTGTGTGGCTGGTCCGTCACATCATCGGTGGCAAAAAAGGTTTGGTGCAGGTTATAACGGGCTAGTTCCCGGTATACATGGGGCTGTCCCCAGTGAATCCAAGTTCCTCCCATCTCATAAAGATGTCCATCAACATTTGACGTCCATGTTCTGCCTCCAATACGGTCACGCCCCTCAAGTACCAGGACATGATAGCCTATCATAAGAGATTAGTACCTACTTTATATAATAACCGTTCCATAATTAAGCTTACCTGATAAGGTCAGGTCGCGTGCGGCCGTCAGGCCAGCAAAACCGGCACCAATGACGATTACATCGAACCTCTCAGATGCTGCCTGAGCAAAGCTGCTTGCGGGTGTGATGACTCCGTTGCATGGTAAGCCATTGGAAACATTGCCACTAACGTCATACTCGTGGCCGTTGGCAGTTCGTTTTTGAGACATGATAGTTGGTTTGGTGAAGTGCATTTGCCAAAAACAATTCGAACAATGCTTGAACTTGTAGAAGAGTAGGGTAAGATAAGAGAGGAGAGAAATTCACTAATGCTGGAAAGCGAATGTAAGTGGCTGATGCTGATCTTTATCAATCCTTATTGGGTCCCTCCACAGCATCTTATCTCATTTGAGCTGCTCCTTTAGGAGAAGCCAGGCGCGACACATTATTGTGACGCATGGCCTCATTCAACTGACCCCTTTAGGAAAAATAAGCGCCACATAACGCTATGCAAGTCATGGATGCACCGGGCCGGTGCAAATGAGATCCGTTATGTAAGCCCGATATACTTGAAGGATTTATCTGACCAATTCGGGAAATAACATCCACCTCTATGGACCGCAAATAACGATTCTTATCAATGCCTCCACTGTGCTGATGCCCCTTGTCATGCCGAGAAAGGGAAGCTGAAATGAGGACCTCGCACTCCAATGGCGGTTCTGGACCAGCATTCCCCACATTCAGAACTTGTTTTACCCTATGAGGCTTAGATCTGTCCCGGTGCCCAAATCTTGGGCCTTTCCAGATAACGGAATCCTTATGCAGGAGGACAGATCTCAGATACAGTACAAGATGGCTAGGGATGCCTGTTCTTTATTTTCTCCCATCACATCTCGAACAAAAATTCCTGCCTATTCTATCCTACCCTAGAACATGTCGTCAGACACCAAAAACAAGGATGTTTCGCCTTATGAAGGTGATGACTCTGAAGTCCAGCAGGGTGAATCCCATGAAACCCTTCATCGTGTATACAATACATGGACAGGTACGAGTTTATTAGTTTTTTCCAGTGTTAAAGAAACTTCCACTAATGCTGTTTGACCTCACTACTCTAGCCACCGCATATCAGGTCCTTATGATGGCAAGCTGGACCTGCAATATCGTTCTTTACTCAACTGTATACGATATTGGCGGGCCCATGATGCTCATATACTCGACGTAAGATCGCACCGAAACGTTTCGAATTATACAAATCCTGACCCTGTCCTAGGATTATCGTTACAATTGGACAGGGCTTTTTAATGGCTTCGTTGGCTGAGCTGTGCTCAGTGTGGCCGTATGCAGGTGGTCAGCAGTAAGTCGCCTTCCAGCCTCTTGTATAATAATATTACTAAAATTTGCTCCTTCTTCAGGGCTTTTACCAAGTACCTTGCACCCCACAGGTTCGATCCCCTAGCAAAAAGTGAAAATCCCCTCGCCCAGAGAAAACATTGTAACACATTCTCTCCAGTATTCGTCGGTTCCTATCATACCTCGTCGGGTGGGTCGTTCTCATTGGAGAAATCACTACAGCAGCTGGATGTTCTATGAATAGTGCACAGATCACTGCGGCCATCATCGAGCTACACTATCCCGACTTTCATCCAGAGGTGAGTTGACTCTTCTATTGCAACAAACGCTTGTATAGTGCACCCACTGAACCTGGATAACTAGAGCTGGAATATATACCTCCTTTACGTCGCTATGACAGTATTCTCCCTTGTCTTCTGCTTTTCACAGAAGCATCTGCCTGTCATTGCCGTCATAGGATGCATTATCACGGTAGGAGGCGGTATAGCATGGGGTGCCTCGTTCCTTGCACTCTCCCCGAAACAAACAGCCAGTTTCGTCTTTACTCAATTTATGAATAACTCCGGTTACCATAGTTCTATATGGGTAGGTATTATGAGTTTCTATACACCTATCTATGCATTATATGGGACCGATGGTATTCTTCATATTGCCGAGGAAATGCAGGATGCTCCAAAAACCGCGCCGGTAAGATTCTCTACCATATTCAAGTCTTAGGTTCTAATAACAGTTATAAATAGCGAGCTATGGTATACTCTATGATCTTGAGTGGTATTACATCTCTTATAGGCGCTCTTATTATGGCCTTCTGCGCTGGAGATTGGCAGGCTTATATGGAATTCGAGTAGGTACCTTGTCTACTTGTTGAATAATCCTGGCTGACGTTTCTCTGCATCTTCCCCTACTTGAACTGGTTCATCGATACTCTGGATAGTTCTGCAGGTGGTAGCGCTCTTATAGTTCTTGTCATTGTTCTTCTTAAGTAAGCGTCCATTTCTGACTCCTAATATTTTCTTACTCACTGGATAATAGCTTCCTAGTCACTGTTAGTGTCAACACAGCCTCGTCTAGACTTGTGTGGGGTATGGCCTGCGATCGTGCCTTGCCCTTTTCCAACGTCTTCGCCAATATCAATCAAACAGCTCAGACACCGCTAAATGCGCTGATGCTTAATATCGTCGCAGAGCTAGCATTTGGTATACCTCGTACCTGGTCATTTAACTCATGTGCCTAATACTGACGCCTATCAGGACTTGTACTTTTTGGGAGCGACTATGCCTTCGAAATCCTGGCCAGCTTGAGCGGAGTTGCTATTCAATTCGGATATTTGATCCCAATCTTGATGGTAAGAATTAACTTACTTAGTAGCTCGATGAGCTCCTTGAAATTTATACTTATTCGCATCCAGCTTCTTATTCGAGGGCGCAGCATCCTCCCGGATGATCGGCAATTCAAGCTCTATCGATTTGGCTATGTTATTAATCTAGCTGCTGTGTGCTGGTCATCACTTGTGATTGTCATCTTGTTGTAAGTCACTTATGTTACTTCTTTTAATTGGTTATAAATCGGCCTCGATCTAACATTTAATTCAGCTTTCCTCTTTATGTGCCAATTACTGTTAATAATCTTTGTAAGTGTAATTAACTTTGTCTCTTGTAATAGTGCTGATTAAGTTATTAGTGGATATGAATTGGGCTATTGTTCTTTTTACAGGATTGGTTGTGTTTATTGTTCTTGACTGGATGTTTAGAGGTAGTTTTCATTATGTTATTATGGAAGAATAGTTGCCTGTAGATCTGACCTAACGGAAGCCCCACTCAGAGAGTGGGCGGCAAAATTCTGGGACAAGGTCAAAATCGTGGGACAGCCGATGGGTGAGAAATAGGTGGGAAAAACGGGAAATCTCTAGCCACAAATACCAAACTGATCGCTATCAATTTGAAATTGCTACAGTTAATTAATTGAAGTGTATTAAAGCTATCTCTAAACGCATTTTATTATGCGAGGCATATTCTTTGTGGTGTAGCGGCCGGAAATGTGTGACTTGGCCGCGGAGCCGTCTGGCTGCAATTCCTTGCTCCATGATGCCTTCACTTCTGATCCTGCCTCTAACCCAACAGGAAAGGGATGATGATATGTTACTGGGTGTGCCTTTGAGGGCGTAATATATTCATGATTCTATGATATCTGGAGGAAAAATCCTGCTCAAAGGAAGGCAGCGGCGGTGGAAGCGGCGGCAGCTCGGGCTCCTGGATATCTTGTGAAAGGTCAACAAATTCAGGGTCTTCTTCGTCATCTTCAGAGTCATCAGAATCGCCAAAAGTGAAGCTATTACGAGCAGCTTGAGACTGTAAATCATAAGCAGCTTCAGGTTGTGAATTGCCGAGGAGAATCTTAACACCGTCGCTTAAAGGCACGGCAGGAATATCCTGTAGAGGACTTCGATAAAAGCCAGCTGCAGTGGCATCACGAAGTCGCTTGTAGAAGCGCTTTTGCTGTGCTGAACTGCTTGTATCGTAGAAAAGCCTTCTTGGGGATTTGGTGAAGCTTCTCGCGACGGAGGAGGAATATAGATAATCTTATTAGCAATATCGAGTTGCTTCCACTTCTTCTAATGCTCAAAGCCGATATGAATAGGCTTCCTGTTATTATTTATATTATATTTATAGTTCTTCTTTTATTCTTCCTTTAGGCATTTATCTTCTTCACGGCATAACTACTTAAAATTCTTTTATTACTAGTATAATTTATTATTATAATCTTTCTTTATTAAAGCAATAAGACTTTCTTATACCTATTTAACTATTATACTATTAATATATTTCCCTAAAGGCATTACCTAGTTTTATACATATATATATATATATAAGTTTATTACGCCTAATAAGTTATTACCTAGAGGGCTCTATAAGTTAAAAATATATATATCTTACTAGTTATTACCTTAATCTTACTAAGCCTATATAGTTCTTATTTTATTCTTTTTAGCCTAGTTATTACTTATCTCCTTAATCCCTATAATTATTAGTAATAGTAAGTTAACTTAAAGCCTAATTCCTCTAAGTATTTAGTTTCCTATCTTTAGTAGCTAAAGTAGTGCCTACTTCTAATTATATAAGGCAGTTATTAGTAGGTATAAGTTTATAGCTAATAAGTTAATAGTAATATTATTATTATTTTTATTCTAGGTAACTTTTAGTAATTATAAACCTAATTATAGCTTATATTACTTTTATATTTAGTATTTATTTTTATTTATTTAATATAGGTTTACCTTTTAAATAAAAAGAGAGGTTATTATATTTTTCCTCTATATATTAAAGTATTATCTCCTTATATTATACTATTTATTTTATATATTAAAAGAGGAAATACTTTATTATTTCTTTTACTTACCTATATAGGTATTTATTAATTATTATTACTCTAATTTAATATAAGTAGCTATTTAGTTATATTATTTTAGTCCTAAGTTATATTAATATATTAACTTCCTTTTATAATAGTTAGTTATATAATAGCTAAGTATATTTATTAGGCAGAGCTAAGTTAATTTTTTTCTAAATATTTATTAACTTTATTTAATAATTTCCTTTCTCTTTATAAATTTACTTTTATTTAATTAAGAATTATTATTTTTACTTTACTTATTCTTATATATAATATAATATATAACTATATTATATAGTATATTAATATCTTAGTTATCCTCTGGATTTTAAGCTTACTATTAATATAATAATTAGTTTTCTAAATAGGTAAATTAGTCTATACTAGGTTTATATTTATAGATAATATAAGGCATAATACTAAGTAATATAAAGTATTATATCTCTTAATAATTAAGTAATATATATTAGGCTTATTAATATAAAAATACTTTATTAATAGTTAATAAGCTAAGCTTTATAAAAGTATTAATAAATATATTTTATATACTAATAATATTTATATAAAAATAATATAATATAAGGTTGCTATTAATCTTAAAATAATATAATCTTAAAGTGCTATTATTCTTATACTTATTAGTTCTTATTTAATTAATTACTTAAGGTAGGATTTTTATAAGGTATATATAATATAATTACTAGGGTTATAATACAATCTCTCCTCTCTAGTGGCTTTATCCTTAAGGCTTATTATCTTAACTAATATTAGTCTTCTTTTAATAAGGCCTAACTTAAAGCTTTTATTATTATATTATATAATATCTAACTATATATCTAAGTAGTTATCTTATAAGAATTATAAAATCTAAATACTTATACTTTTTATTAAGTTTACTAATAAAGAAGCTAATATGCCTAATATTTATTATTTTTAAGTAGGTAAGAAATATTTAATATTTATAAATTTTACTTACTATAATAAGTATATTTAAGCTAAGAAATCTTATAATAGTATTTATATTATATCTTCTTATAAGTTATTATATATTATTTTTATTAATCTTATAATAATTAGTTTTTAACTATAAATAAATTAAGCTATACTAAGTTTATTATTAGTAGATTATATAAGGTATATAACTAAGCTTATTATAATATTATATCTCTTAATAATAGATTTAATATATATTAGGCTTAATTAATATAAAGAAGTTTTATTAATAGCTAATAAGTTAAAATTTATAAAAGTACTAATAAATATAGTTTATATACTAAAGGTAATTTAGGGGGATTACTAAGGCAGTTAGATTATAGTAATCCTGGATTATAGTAGCTCCTAGAGTATTATAATCTTATCTGCAAGGTAATTTAGCTCTAATTAGTTTATAGCTATTAAGGGGCTAATGCCTTATATAAGTTCTTATAAGATATATATAATATAGCCATTAAGGTTATAATAAATCTTTTATTAATTATAATAGTTATAAATTTAATAAAATAAAAAAAAAAAAACTAGAAAATAATAAAGATAAAGTAAGTAAAGATTTTTTAAAACTTTATAAAGAAATAATATTATTATAGACTTATTTAGCTTTAGCTGCTAGTTATTTATTAGGGATTTATAAAATTTAGAATTATATAAAGGTAAAGTATTTTAAGACTACTTATTATAGCCTCTAGGAAGTAAATTAATAAGATATAATCCTATCTGGTTTAAATATATATAAAGATATCTTACTTTAAGTTCTTTAAGTAAATTATATTCTTAATAATGTTAACTAATTTACTTTTAGTTTAGGTAATAATTTTCTTAATGCTTTTCCTTTATTTAATAGTAATAGAAGTTCCTTAGGAGTTATTAGGTATTTATAAGGTATTTAGGTAGTTCTTATATATTTTTATTTTCTAGGTAGTCTTTTTACTTAATTAAGTATATTATTTATTTATTAATTTTTTATATATCCCTAATTTCCTTTACTTCTTATATTTCTAGTTTATTAACCTTAGTAGGTTTATTATTTATTTTAACTTATATTATATTTTTTATTAATTTAAGTAGTAAAATATAAAAAATTAAATAAAGCCTAACTTTTAGTAGTAGGTCTAATATAATTAATAAGCATATAAGTTATTTAAGTATATAGGTTAAAAATCCCTTACCTTATAATATTTTTATCTAATTAGATACTTCTTAATAACTAAGTATACCTTAATTATTAAATGAAGCTAAAATCCTTCTTGCCCTTTAGGCTTTTTAAAATAACCTAAAACTAAGTCTATAATAGGCTGTAATAAACTATAAGGTGCCCTTTAAGACTTTATATTACTATTATAATAGTATTTAATTATAAAGTAATTAAATACTAAAGTCATAAAGACTAACTAATTTAAAAGAAGAGATAATAATTTATTTCCTCCTTAACTTAGATTTATAAGGATTCTTATTATAGCTATGTTTTATTAAAGATATAATTAATTCTCTATTAACTAATTATAATATATTACCTATTAATAAGTGCTAGGCTTATAACTTTATAAAGTAATAATTAAAGCTAAATATATATTTATTTTAGAGATATAACTATTAGAAAGCTAAATATATAAATCTAATTATTATTTATAATTAGTTTAAGCTTATTTAAAATATAATTATAAAGTACAAAATCTAATTAAATAATATTTAAAACTTTAATAAGACTAGCTTTATAATAGGCCTTATAATAGCTAAAATAATAATTATAAGCTTAAAATAATAAGAAAGACTAAAATTAATATAGCCTAGAAATTATAAATATATTACTATAATTTAGGTAATTAATATAAAAAGTTAAGCTATTATATAATTAATTTAGGCTAATATTACCTTATTAATTAATACTAAGAAAGTAATGTCCTATTTAACTAGGTTATTATAATAAGCTAAAATAAGTAGATAAATAATAAGCTAGGTCTTAAGTAGTTAAAATACTTTAATAATTTTATAATTAACTAATTAATTAATTCTTATTATCTCCTAATTCTTAATAATTATAAAAACTACTACTTAACTAATTTTAAGAGATATTATAAGGAGAATAAGATTATTATACTTTATATACCTACTTATATATCTTATTTACTTTAGCCTCTTAATATTAGGTATTTTAGGCTATTAAAATAGGCTTATAGTTAAGAAATAAAGTATTTAATTAGATACTTTATAACTTATATATCTAAGACTAAGTTCTTTTTTACTTTTTATATTATATTTAAACCTATTTTTATAAAAAGTAATATCTAGGGGGGTTTTAAAGGAGCTAGGCTTACTTCTCTTAACCCAGAAATTATAATCTTAAAGCTTAATATATAGCTATAGACCCTAATAGCTCCTAAGGAGGCTATTTAATTATTAATACTCTAGGCTTTAAAGACCCTAAAGATAGTTATTAAGATTTAATCTTAGTTTAAATACCTTAGTAAATAAATTAAATATTATTATAATAGCTCCCTAAAGTTAATATTAGGAGCCTTAAAATCTTTTATAAAAGAAATAATAGCTATAACATAGTTAATAAGTAAGCGCTCCAGATAAGTAAGCACTTTAGTGCACTATATAGCTAAAAGTCGCCTACCCTGTATTACCTAGCTACCTTAAATAAATTAGCTAAAGATCCAGAGAAAATAGTGTTATATTTAAATTGTAATGGTTATATAAGCCGTTAAACCACAGGGCAAAAGATCGGGCCATAATCGCTATGTAAGCAATTATGGGTGTGCTACAGCTGCCTTATAGAAGCCTTACAGCGCTGTTACGGGCACAAATCATAATATAAATAGCCATAAGTTATATAAAAATATTTTTTTAGATTTTTAGCTATTTTATTTTATATAGTAAAGCTTATTTATATAGTATAAATAATTCTTTTTTATACTAACTATAAATAAATTAGTTAGAATTCTTTTAATAATAATATAGCTTTTTTATATAATTAAATATATAACTTTAAAGTTTTAGCTATTTTAAGCTTAGCTTTAATTTTATATTACCTTTTAAAAGTTAGCTTTTAAGATATAGGTTAAGCTAAAGCACTTACTTATTTAAAGTACTAACTTATCTAGAGCGCTTACTTATTAACTTTATTAATATATAAGAATATACTATTAAGAGCTAAAAACTAAAACCTTTAAGATATAATAGGATATTAAGTTAGTACTAAAGGGCAAAAAGAATTAAATTATAGAAAGGAGGGATAATAATTATATAAAACATATTATAAGTAAATAATTAGATAGATATTAATATATAAATAATAGCTAAATTATTAAGAAGTAGTAATTAAGGAAGGTTTATTAGACTAGGTATTTAGTACTATAGTATATATAATAAGGCCAGGCATAATATAAGGACCTATTAGGTAGTAATTAAGACCTCTAGGGAAGAGTATAATAAGTAGTTTTAGTTAATTAGATAATTTAGTATATTTTAAAATAGATTTAAAAATTAAAGACTTAGAATTTTAATATATATACTTATTTAATATACTTACTTATTAATTATATTATATTAAGTTTTATTATAATTTATAAACTTAATTAATAATAATTATATTATATAAAATTCTTATATATATTTAATTTTATAATTATTTATTAAATTAAATTAGAAAATACTAAAGTAAATATAATTAGTTAATAATTAAATTATAATATTAATATTATTAAGATAAGATAATAAATACTAAAAAAAATAATAAATATTAATCTTAATTTACTTAGAAAATAATAATATTAAGATAGATATAAGTAAAAAGAATTAAAGAAATTCTAAGAAAAAGTTAAGAATTTATTTAAGAATTTTATTTATATTTACTAAGTAGATATTAAAAAGTTCCTAAACCCTTAAAAATTATTATAATAAGGCTATAAGATTTTAAAAAAGAAAATAATTAAATAATATAACCTTTATATAAAAACTAAGTTATAATAATATAAATTATATAAAGAATTATAATTACTATTAATAATATAATAATTATAAGATTTAATTATAATAAATTAACTTATAAAGTTCTTATATTACCTATCTTATAAAGAGGTAATAAATATAAAGAATTTACTTATATTTTTTATATAAATATTATTAATATATATAAGCTACTTATAGAAATCCTTTTAGCTAAAAGATATATATTTATAATTAAGTTTTAATAAGTATTTATAATACTATTTAGATTAAATTATTAATTAATTATAATATTTAAGCCCTAAGTAAATAAGTAAATAAAATAAATAAGTTAAGTATTAAAATAGTATTTTTAATATTATATTAATTATAAATAAGATAATTAAGTTAAGAAGTTATTATATACTTAGTTAATATATAATACTACTTATTATAAAAGTATAAAGCTTATATTAGCTTATTTCCTTTTTTTAAATTTATAAGTTAGCCTTAAATAATATATCTAAGTATTTCTTAAGTCTAATATAATTTAAATATTTATTACCTCTTAGTAGGCAAAGCTTTATTAAGTTAATATTATTATAATTAGCTGCCTTAATTATAGCCTAAACCTAGCTATAAATAACCTAGCTAGAAAGCCTTATTTACTTTTTAGCTAGCCTTAATCTTCTTCTTATAACCTACTTTAAAGGATATTATACTTAAATTATCTATTATATAATAAGTAATTTAATTTAAATACCTTTTAATTATAACTACTAATAATATTATAGCTATACTATAATAATACCTATTAAAAGAAGCCTATAAATACTTAATCCTAATAAGCCTTATCTAATAAAAGGCTATAATATAATTAATATAATTAATTAAGCTATTAAGAAAGATAGTTATAATAAGCTTTATAATATAATAATAAAAATCAAAAAGGCTTAGTTATATAAGGATAATACTAGCCATATTAGGCTGGCGGCCTTTAGTTATAAGATCCTCCTACTTATATACCCTCTCTATAACCCCCACCCTCCTATTAAAAAAGCCTTCCTTAATTCCAAGATAAGAAACTTAACAAGCTAAAGGGGAAACTAGTCAGAGGGGCAAATCCAAGCCGCAGGGAGAGGAAATTTATTAAGGCCCTTTGCAGCAACTTATATAACAAGTAGCTCAAGGCCATCCAAGGGCAGGCTAAGAGGGTACTAGAAAAAGCCAAGCCCTAGTAAGGATATAAGAGGGGTAATTATAGTGTTTTATAGGAAGAAAATATATTAAGTTTTATATAAGTTAAATTACTTAAAGTTAAAAACTTAAAGTTATAATATTAGTATTAATAATATAAAGAGGGTTAAATAAGTTATAAGATATAATATATAATAAATTTAATAAATTAACTAAATATTAGTATATTATTAATATAAATAAGGGTTATATTAGCTTATATCAATTTTAGATTTATATTAAATATATATTATAATATATAAAAACTTAAAATTATAAACCTTATAATAATTATTAAAAGTAATAACTTAAAATATTTATATAATAAACTTTAAATAAAATTAGAATTTATAAGAAAGTAAATATAATAATATTATAATTATAGAAAAATAAAAAGCCATACCTTTTTAAAGGAAGATATAATATATTAGATTTTAAATATATTAGATTTTATAAAATTATTAAAAACATCTTAAGAAATAATTATAAATTAGACTTACTATTAAAAGTTAGGATTTATTTAATTTTTTGTATTTTATTATTTAAATTAATAGAAAATATAATATAAGTTAAAATAAATAATAAACTTATAAAAGTAAAAAGACTAAAAATTACTTAAATACCTTATTAATATCTAATAACTCCTAAAGGAGTTTTATTAATATTAAGGAAGAAAAAATTAAATATAATATTTTAATTAATAATTTTCTAATTTTCTAATAATTAAATATTATTTAAAATAAAATGTTTAATAGCCTAATAACTAGCTAATTTTTAATTTTTTCAATATTTTTAGCTTATTTAAATCCTTATAATTATAATATATTATTTTTATAGCCTTTTTATAAAAATACTTTTCTTAATAATATAATTACTAAAGATAAATATAGGCCTCTTAAAGATTAGCTTTAGCCTGCTTTTTTTACTTATTAATATAATCCTTTTTATATAATACCTATATAACTATAAGAAATTAATAAAAATAAATACGAAAAATAAATAAATATATAAGCTTAAGAAGTTATATTATTAAAATTATAATTAATATACTTCTTAAATATATAAAGATTATTTTATTATTTACCTTTTAAAACTATATATTAAGAATAATTAGCCTAAAAATAAGTAAAATAATAAGATATTTTAAAATTAAATTTATAAATTAAGCTAGAAATATCTTTATAAAGCTTAGAAGTTACTTTAAGATACTTAATATACTTAGAAATATAATAAAATATATTTTTAATATAAAAAAATATTTATAAGAATAAGTTTAAAAATATATATAAATTCTATACTTAGTTACTTCTAGGCCTTAAGGATAAGACTCTAGAGAGGGGAGAGATTATATTATAATTTATTATATTTTAATATATATAAGAATATATATTTACTTTTTTCCTTTAATAATATTTCCTTACCTTATATAAGTTAAATATATATTATTTAACTTATATATTAAATAATATAAATAAAAGTAAATTAACTTTATTTAATATATATACCTTATAATATATATATATACTTCTTTAGTAATAAATAAAACTTAGCTTATTAATATAATAGTAGGTTTCTAACTATAGTAAACTAAGTTATACTAAGTATTATTAAAGTATTATATCTCTTAATAGTAGATTTAATATATATTAGACTTAATTAATATAAAAAAGTTTTATTAATAGCTAGTAAGTTAAAATCTATAAAAATATAAATAAATATAAATTATATACTAAAGGTAATAATTATATAATCATAATTATAATTATAATCCCTATAGTAAGATTATACTTAAGGTTATAATCCTATATAGGTAATTATAATTAAGAGTATAATTATATTAAAGGTCTTTAGTAATAAGTTAAAAAATATAAGGTATATATAATATAACTGCAGGGTTTATTATAATTAGCTATTAATAAACCTTCTTTATATTGATTAAGCCTAATATATATTAAATCTACTATTAAGAGATATAATACTTTAATAATACTTAATACCATGCCCTATATAATCTGCTAATAATAAACCTAACACGGCTTAAGTTTACTATAGTTAAAAAATCTACTATTATATACCACTGCTACTACTCTTTTAGGTTTTAATTAGTTAATTAATTTATTCTTTAGCTAGTATATTTTATATTATCTGCCAGGTAGTTTTTTATATTTCTTTAGTAGTATCTTCTAATTATTATATAACATCTCAGACCTGACTTATTAGCCTTACTATTTGACTTAGTCTCTTTGGCATCGAAAAGGGGGCATTATCCTGCTCTACTATAATCTCGGCCCCTATTGGGTCCGCCATAACAGGCAGTTTCCACCACGAATTTTCTCCTAACTAATAATAATTCTTCTGATCCCTTCGCGTGTAGTTAAAAATCGGCACTCTACAGTCTGTTTATTCCTAGTAGTCAATCTGTAATATTACAGTCCCGACCAAAATCAGAGGCCGCCTAACTTTCTTCACAAAGTATTTGAGCACGGACCATTTTTTTCTTGCTGGTGTGGCTCACCACAGTGCATAGTGAGCCGTATCGAAACCGTTGTAATCGGCCCCTCGGCTAAACCTGGTCAAGAATTACACGCTAAACTTCCTGAACACATCAGATAAGCATGTGAACCTTCTCTCAGAGCGCTGTCTCCCGCCACAGAATTGAGGTTATACGGTGCCAAGCATGTCTCATAGCCCATCTGCCTTGAAATCAGGACTAGTCTTTGGCATTTACCAACTTCGGCAGTTAATTCGAAGCCGGGCTTCAACTCGGGTCCTGGGCAAATCACTCTTAGGTAACATACCACGAAAACCATATTTATACTTTTAGGAGCGTCATCAATCATCTATGGGCATAAAAATAAGAGTTCAGAGGGAAATTATACCTATCAAAAAGTGTATTGGCTTCATTGGATTAATAATACAATAACTATAATGTAGTACGTCTCACAAGAAAAGGCCCATGCCTTGGTCTATAATATAATTGCAATCTTTACTGACGCCACGAACAGCCGTCTCGTTGGCATCTGCATGTGGTTAAAGACGGGTTGTCTTATTCTTGCTGGTAACTACATATTACTATCATGCATCAACGAATCCATCTTCAGTCCAGGTGCAATTTGTATCCCATGACCAATCTTGACACAGCATATTCAATACATCATCCACCTCCAATCCATCTGCCCATAAGTATGAGTCTTGATCTAAGCACTTACTGTTATTCATATCAGGTTCAAGACAAGACTGCTCTCCTTGGCACATCAATTCGCAACTGGCTTCAAATATTTGGCTCACGACTCCTTTGCTGCAGCGAGCAGTCAGTGACCAATCATGCATCTCCTCAAAAAGCCTGAGAGCTGTCTGGACCTGGTCACGCCACTCAGCAACAGCAGGGCTCTGAGGCTGCCATAGCATGCTCAGCAGCGGTATCATAGTGGCCTGGTAAAGAAACCATACTGCGTTCCACCCTGACATCTGATGACTCAGCCACGTCTTTGCTATATCTTCAATGGCTATCTTGGAGAGTTGTTGGCACTTCTCGATGGCATCGTGGTCAGCTTGATGGCCCATTTGAGTCATAGTTGTAGCGTCCAAGAGTGCTGGGCGATACAGAAGCATGCGCAAGTTCCAGTATCGCCATCTCATGACGCACCGAGCAAGATGAACTGGTTCGTCGCAGTTTTGGTCATTAGAAAGAACGGAAGGTAAGTGGGTATGCCAATTGATCAAGGACTCATCAAAACGATCGCGGTCTGCAGGGTTGAGAACAGGAGTCACGGCTAAGCTGTCCTGTATCTCAGTCGCAATCCTGCAAAACCGAATGTTCTCAACTAGGGTTGTCATCCCCATATCTTGCCCAAAACCATCTTCTCCGTCAATGCGAAGCTTAGGTAGTTCTATATCAATCGAAGGAGAGAAACGGCCGAAGGAGGGCCGACCGAGCGTTGTTGTTGTCCAAGTATCCAGGCAGACCAAAGACCACCAAGTTCGTCGCCTCACTTCTGCTGCTTCAGATTGATCGCCTTCCCCGTCCTGTTCCGAAGGCTCTCGATGGAAACCAAGTGCACTCGCCATCCGAAAGGCCGCACCAAGAATAGCATTGCCTCTATTGGGTCGGTTGATGTAGTGAAGATAGTAACCTCCGGCAAGAGCAAGGGCCTGCAACGTTTCGATGCGACTGCTGCCAAAGGCGCTGAGGTCGAGGTGTCTCATGGCCTCAGTGTAGTACTTGCAGTGGTCTCGATCGCCTGACTTGCTAGCTACGATGCTGCCCATGGCCAAGACCATATTTAAGAGAGCCAGCCAAGGCGAATCCTGACGTTGACTACTCAGATAATTCGTTCTAAACGAGGTTTCATCAAGCATCGGGGTGAAGATATGGATGCGCTGGAAGTATGCATCAACCAGTGCCTGTCCTTTGCTGCTCCATTTTATGCGAGGATATTCCAACAAGGGCTGAGAGGGGTGATAACAAGGCTGAGCCTCATCGTGTTTGGTAATGTTGTTCATGTTTGCCTGGCGAGAGGCTAGCAAGCCACGTAGCTGAGGCCGTACTTGAAGCATGGCTGCAAGCGCCGCTCTGATGGATGAAATGCCGAGATAGGAGGCCTGTCGGTCGAACGGCAGTGACAAGGCGTTGACATCATCAGCCTCAGCAGGCAACGGGTCTCGCTCACGTCGGTCTTCGTCCCATTGCGAGTCCTGAGTAACAGACTTTTGAGGGGTGCTGTCAGTGGGAGATGGTAGGACTTTATCAGTCGAACCTCCATGTAACACGGCTTCACGCAGTTCCTGGACCGATAATGAAGCCAGGTCTGAAATATTGTGATTGGGGAAAAGGCGGCTCAAAATGGCGTCACGTTCTTTGAGGCTTTTGGACAAGCTTTCAAGTGTTCTGTCACGATTGTTAGATTCACATCACGGACAGCACAGCTCTTGTCGATTCGAGTAAAATGCAGACCTTTTTGAAGGCACAACACGTTGGATCTGTTGGGTGTAGACGCATCTTGCCTGTAAATCCCTCGACTCGCATTGGTTACAAGGCTGTCGGCCATCGCAGCGTATCTTTCGACGCTTACAGTTGCCGCATGCGTGCAGACCTCGCGTGGGCTTTGATTCTTTAAGTGTACCCGAGTCAGAGGGTTCAGCGGTGCCCTGGACTTGTGAAACATGACAGTCAGTCAGGGGATTATGATTGAGACAACTAAACTTACAGGTACAGAACATGATGGGCTCCGATGCGGTGCAGCGCTGGGCCTTTTACGTGCATAGGTTGGATGGGAACAACGTGAAGATGAGGCTGCCAGCCTGGATGTGAGGAGACGGTAAATATCAGTCGTGAAGTGGCAAGATTGCAAGTCTTACGAGCGTGGTCCAATCTCATCACAGGCACGTGGTACAAATGCGGAGTGCTGCATACTGTACGTGTCTGGGGTGATTTTGAAAATCCGGGGAAGAAACTGCACTCCAACATCGACTGAGTTTGAGGGGCGAAGGTCGTTAGCCTTAACAGGAGCGGTACAAGAGCATCCGTGCCTGGATTGGGACTAGTCATCTGCTTATAGCCTCGGTTACGACAAGGATCTACATCAGGGGGGCGTTCCACTTACCCGAGAGCAGTAAGTTGTACACATAATGCAAAATCCTTTTTTTTAATTAACGGGTTTTCATAGTCAGACCATACATATGACAAGCCCGCTTGAAAGCACACTATACTACAGGAAGAAAGAAGCCCTGTTACAAAAGTCCTTAACGCTCACATTCAAACCACATCAACTAGCATAAATCCGTTCCTCCAAGACACAACACTACCGTCCCAATAAAACAACACAAAAAGCCTCAGACCTTCTCGACCTTCAAAACTGCACCTTGACTATCAATGGCAATTGTTTTCTTCTGGGTTGACATTTTCACCGGGCTTTCGGCCTCAAATATCTCATCAAGCTCTTCAAGCTACGGACTCAATTAGCTAAATGGACTGAAATATGGTGCTGGGGACAACTTACAGTTCGACCTTTGGTCTCGGGGATGAAGACATAGATTAGAGCAACTTGGACAAGATCCCAGATGGTAAAAATAATGTATGTCTTCCAACCAATTTCCTTCATGGCAACAGGCCAAGCAAACTGGTTCAGCAGGCCAGCGGCATTGACAGCAAGGTTGGAAAAGGCCATTCCCTTGGCACGCATCTCGAAAGAGAGCACTTCGACAGGGTAAAGAGCCTGTAGGGGTGTGATTCCAAACGAGAAGACGGCGCCAAAGATGAATACCATGGATAAAGCCGCCTTGGATGCAGTAGTATTGGAGTAGATTGCCTTTCCATCCGCATCAGTACCTACGTAAGACTTGGAGAATTCAGACGACGCGATGGTCATGCCCAGCCAGACGACGGTGCATGCGGAGAAGGAGAACAGCAGAAGAGGACGACGTCCGATCTTGTCAACGAGGCAAGCACCGAGAATGGCCCAGATGAACTGTTGGCAATAGTTGAGCAACGTGATGTTGGCCTGCTCAATCGTTCCAGTGTACCCAGCCGTCTCGAGCACTGCACCGAGAAAGTAGGAAAGCACGGCGTTTCCTGCCCATTGGCTGAAGATGGAGATGGCCAAGTTGCAGGAGAGACGGTAGACAGCAGCTCTATCACGAAAGAGAGCACGGTAGTCCCACCATCGCTTGTCGCTGCCATCCAAGTTCAACGACTCTTCATATTCGGCAATTTGAAGCTTGACCCACGGTGACTCTGAGTTTCCGTGGCCGTGGTATCGTGTCAAGATGGCTTCGGCAGCCTCTCTCTTGTTGTGGACATAGAGCCATCGCGGAGACTCGGGTAGAAGCAGACTAAAAATGACGATGAGGCCAGAGCACAGAGCTTGGAGCCAGGTGATGAGCAGCCACGAGTAGTCTCCTCCCGTATTTAATCCAGCTCGAGCGGATCCGGCGGCGATGATAGCTCCTGAGAACCATAAGGTGTTGTACATGGCTGGTACATAAAAATGTCAGAGATGCAGACGACGACCGATGGGACAATTACTTACCTCCAACACGTCCACGGTAAGCTGGATGGTTAATCTCAATGACGTACATGGGACCTGCAGAGGCTGCGAGTGACACGCCAAAGCCCAACAAGAAACGCCCTCCCATGAACTGCCCGGAGGAGTGGGACAGGCCTTGAATGATGGTACCAACAACGATGATGACAGAGCCAGAGAGCATTCCAACTCTTCGACCGAAGCCATCGAGAACAGGACCAACAAAGGGTAGCGCAACAACACCTCCAATCTGGTACATGGCTGAGACGATGCCTGCCCAGATGCCGCTGCTCTCAACACCGTATTTATCTCGAAACCAGGGGTTCTGAAGGAGGTTGTTGATCAAGCTTCCATCGTAACCGTTCATTGTGCTGCAGAGGAAGCCGACGAAAGAGAAGCAGTAGATCAAGATCTGACCCCGACTCCATGCCGAGGGAGGATCCTCAATCATCGCTTTGGCGAAAGCTTCGTTGCCCGCGACCACTTTGGTCTCCTTCACCTCTTTGAGGTCCTGTCAAGAAATGGATCAGCGTCTATCATATGAACAAACCCGAGAGGATATCATCGAGGAAATAATCATACCGTGCCGTCTTCATTGTGTATGTGTGTCTGGACCTTGTCCTCCATTACAGCGTTCCCCAAGATTAGTTTGTCAATATCAGGTATTACGTTGTCAATAAAGGAGCCTTGTTAAAGAGGTATTGTTGAATGGAAGAAATTGTAATTGATGGCTTATCTCGCAAGCATAGGCTCGGGAAAATGCTGCAAAGACAAATAAATAGATCCCCATTTTATACTTTAATTAAATGGGACTGTCGCGGCATCATATGGATACCGGTATGTCGATGATACAACAGTCCGATCGCACCATGTGAGTTGCGGGGCCAATCATGGTCTAGACTGAATGGTAATAAGAAAGGCTGTGTTAGTCCCTGCCGAGCTGCTGATCGAATAGCAGTGAAGTGGCATTTGATACGATAGCGCTAATTGTTGATGTAGTTGCTCTGTGGGGTATGGCGTGAGTAGCCCGGGCCATGGCCTGAAACGGCGACGGAAGAGCTCGTTCCGCGGCTCATGAATGCCCACGTCCCGTACCAAAATTCGGAAACTAGCACGGAGATTGGTGGCACCAGTCAGGTCATCCCCATGATTAAAGTCAACCATGCAATGTATTATAAGCAGTTCACAAACAAGCCATTAAAAAATATCATTGCTCCCAGCATCCAACTTCATTGTCACGATTCGAATGCCAAAGACCATTCATACATCTTTGGCACTGGTATTTATCGACAAACGAATCTAGCCAGCAATATTCGCTGTCCTGATCATGATGCCTCCAATTGCACAAAGAACTCTGCTTGAGAAGGGGTGGTCATTCAAGAAAGTGACAGATGGCCATGATGCATGGAAGCCTGTGGCCAGAGTGCCCTCGGTTGCCCATATCGACTTGATTGACAACGGAATGTTAGTATACAACGTTCTACATTCTTCCAGGTGCTGATCAATGAGCTCTCTAGCATTCCTGACCCATTTCTCAATATGAATGAGCTCGAAGTTGAGTGGGTTGGGGAGACGGCTTGGACTTACCGCACTACTTTTGACTCGCCGTCTGCCAACAGTAGATCAGTGTATCTTGTCTTCGAGGGTCTTGATACCTTTGCTCAAGTCAAGCTCAACGATGTCATAATACTCGAGAGCGACAACATGTTCCTCAGCCATCGCGTTGATGTTACTAACAAGCTTTCGAATGAGGGGCCCAACGTGTTGAGCATCGACTTCGACAGTGCACTACTAAAGGCCCGAGAGATTAAAGAGCAATATCCTGATCATCGATGGGAACTCTTCAATGGAGAGGCCGGACGCTTGGTTGTGAGAAAGGCTCAATACCACTGGGTACGGACAATGAAAGGAAGACAAGAGAACTTTTGCTAAAGAAACATGCAGGGATGGGACTGGGGTCCAGTGCTCAACACCGCCGGTCCATGGAAACCAGTCTGGCTTGAAGTGTCATCTGCTCACATCAATGACTTCCTCCTCAAATACACTGTCTCTACAGATCTCGAAAAGATCCAGGGCACGGTAGAAGTCGACATTGAGGGGCTGTATGACACGGCAAATGTCTCCATCAACTTTCAAGACGACGCCGTTTACACTACGACAGCTGCCAAGTCTTCTGACGGCCGTCTGGTTGTCCCTTTTGCTATAGGTACTAAACCATAAGCTTGTTTTCACAGTCCAAATTCTAACAATCGTCGATTAGATCAACCCAAGCTGTGGTACCCTGCTGGATACGGCCATCAGCCTCAGTACAGCGTGAGCGTCAGTATTGTCAAAGACAGCCAGAAGCTTGATGCAAAGACCAAGAAGACTGGTTTCCGGCGAAGTGAGCTTGTTCAAAAAGGCGACTCTCATGGAAAATCGTTCTTCTTCAGGATTAACAATATTGACATATTCTGCGGCGGCTCGTGCTGGATCCCCGCCGACAACCTCCTACCTCGAATCACTCCCGCCAAATACCGAGATTGGTTGAAGCTTATGATAGAAGGCAATCAGATCATGACGAGGTGAGAGATCATTTATGAGCTTTTGTGCTTGACATGGAATCACTGACACGATGGAATTCAGAGTTTGGGGCGGTGGCATCTACGAAGATGATGCTTTCTATGACTGTTGTGATGAGATGGGCATCCTTGTTTGGCAGGACTTCATGTTTGGGTGCGGTAACTATCCTGTAGGGCCATCACTCATAAAGTCGATTCGCGAGGAGGCAGTGCAGAACGTTGGCCGACTGCATCACCACCCTTCTATCGTCATCTACGCCGGCAATAACGAGGATTACCAGGTGCAGGAGCAAGCAGGTCTCGAGTACAATCCAGACGACAAGGACCCTTCCTCTTGGCTCAAGTCCTCTTTTCCTGCTCGGTACTACTACGAGTATCTTTTACCGGAGGTGGTCAATGAGGTATCTCCAGGGATGATCTACTGGCCTGGATCACCATTTTCCGGAGGTAAAGACACTGCAGACAAGACTACTGGAGATCTCCACCAATGGAATGGTATGTGACTGGTTTCATCTTCTTTCTGCTTAATTACTAACATCTCCACAGTTTGGCATGGTACACAGGAGAAATATCAGGTCTTTGACAGGTTGGGTGGCAGATTCAACAGCGAGTTCGGCATGGAAGCTTTCCCAGCCTTGTCAACGATCAAGCACTGCATCACAGAAGATTGCGATCGTTTCCCACAGTCTCAGATGATGGACTTCCACAACAAGGCCGACGGCCACGAACGACGGATCGCTACTTACGTAGTGGAGAACTTTCGTCCTCTACCAGATCTAGAGGTATGCATGCGCATCTACTAGAATCCAAGTTCTCCAGCTAACCCCCCAATAGTCTCACATATACTTGACGCAAGTTTGCCAGAGCGAAGCCATGACTTTTGCGTACCGCAGCTGGCGTCGCCAATGGGGAGATGATCGTCGATGTGGCGGTGTTCTCGTCTGGCAGATGAACGATTGCTGGCCTGCCATCTCATGGTCCATCGTCGATTACTTCCTCACTAAGAAGCCAGCTTACTATTCTATTCGTCGAGCACTCAAGCCCATCGCTGCCGGAGTCCAACGACAACACCACGACTGGAGTGTAGTGCATGCCAGGCCAGCGAAGACTTCTTCATTTGAAGTTTGGGTTGCGAGCAGCAAGCAGCAGGAGGTAACTGTCACTGTTGAGATTCGCTTCATTTCTATCAAGACTGGCAGGGATATCAGGGATAAAATTGTCAAGGCCAATACTGTCCTGGTCCCGAATGGTACGACTGATATCCTCACTGGGCAGATTGACAATGCAAAGGATGAGCCGCATGTTATATCGGTCAGTGTCCTGCAGTCTGGCGTTTGTGTTTCCCAAGACGTCGATTGGCCTCAACCTCTCAAGTATCTGGACTTCTCCGATAGAGGTGTTGAGATTCAGGTCGGGCCAGATGGTTATCAGCTCACGGCTAACAAGCCCACCAAAGGCTTGGTCTTTGAGGAGCTACCAGGCGTCTCTTTGGAAGACAACTGTATCGATCTCATGCCCGGCGAAGTTGTTACTGTAAAGGCTAGGGGAAGTGAGACGTTATCTGGAGTCCCAAAATACAGATACCTTTAAAAAGAGAGATAGAAGGAGAGCCAAAACAAAAATTTAAATTATAATATTAGTAGGTACTAATATAGATACAGCAGCTTATCTTGAATTATATATAAATTTAAATTATATAGCTATCTATGGCAATGTTAATAATTATAAGTATAAAATTAAATAACTAACAACTGGGGTCACGAGGACAACAAGACAATGTATGGTGAAGGTGTTTTTGTTGGGTACAAACACTATGACGCGGTTGATTGCGAGGTCATGTTTCCCTTCGGTCATGGCCTGAGCTACCATTCATCCTTTATCTCCGATGTCGAGATTCAGCCTCCGAAGACGACATCGTCCATCGCCAACACCCCTGTTGCTATTCTCTCTTTCATGGTCCAAAATGCAGGCAAAGTCGGAGGCAGAGAAAGTGTCCAAATCTATGTCGCACGGTCCGACGGGATCGGCAGGTTCCCTGAAAAAGAGTTGCGCGACTTCATCAAGGTCGAACTTGGTGCAAGGGAAAAGAAGACATGTTCTGTATAATTGACAATGGAAGCATTTGCGTATTCTGATACGTCAGCGAACAACTCAACGGTGGATGCTGGTGACTACAAATTTTTACCGGGATCTTCATCAAGGAAAGTGTTGACATGTTCATCGAAACCAAGGCAAGCTGGTTGGAATATCCCAAGCTCAAGTGAAGAATGGACAGGAAAGCTTGTTTGCGCTGCAGAATAGAATAGTTCTCTGAGATAAGGTAGAAGATTAAATACCAGATTTAAAGGATGGCTGCAGCGGTAGTAAGGCTAGGTTGTGTATCCATGACAACAAATGAAGCAACATTTAAAATAAGACTATTTTTCGGAACATTCACCCAGTGGCTTTCTGCAACATTTTCTATGTATTCTCGCAAGTTCGAATAAAACAAATGAGAGACACAGCAAGCATAATAATTAACTACCAAAAGTCCAAGTCATAATGGGATGTGTTCTAGGCAGCACGTTTTGACCCATTTACATTTACAATCTCGCCTTGGTTAACTCGGTGTCCTTTACCCACTTGCCGCCAATTGGACGTCCTCCGCGCAAACGCGTCAATGCGACGCCATCTTCGACAGGAGCGAACAGCGGCAATCCTGTTTGTGCAATGCCATAGTTACGAATCACCGCTTGACCTCGGGGCGACACAAGGTACAAGAAGAAAGCGCGTACGTGATGCGCCACGGGGGTATCCGCTTCTGCCATCTCTGGTGAGAATGAAGCATAGCAACTGTTTATCAGAATATCCCTTGGCTGAGTTGGTTCGAAGAAGATGGTAGAATTGGAAATGGTGCCAAGTCCAGTTTGTCGCAAAACTGTTGACCGATCAGTCAGGAAGTAGGCGCCAGCGGCATCGGCCCCTTTGAGAGCTTCTGGTGGTGATAGTAAGCTTGTCTTGTACCAGGAAGATGTTGATGCTTGGTCTTCCCATGGCTCTCGGCCAGTCAAAGACCAAATTTCGCGTTCTTTCCACATAGTGGCGGAATGGTCGGCACGGCTGTGGAAGAGGCAGCCCGAGGCAGCGATCTTCTCAAAGGCATCAGTTAATGAGTCTGCGGATGCCAGTCCCGCAGGGTCTAAGGGGGGGCCTGCTAGGCAAAAGTGGTCGTGGAATACGCATCCAGCCGTATATGACCATCCCTCAGCCTGAGCTAAAGCTTCCTGGTCGCGTTCATAAGTCAAGGCAAAGTCAATGAACCCTTTTAGTAGCGCTAGCTGCGTGTTGCGGGAGTGGTTACACATCCACTCAATCAAGCCATCTTTGCGTCGAGACTCCAAGTAGTCTTGGGCAAGTTCTTTGACCAAGCCAGTGGCACCTGCACCACCGTTTCTAGATGGATGACAATTGTCAGTGTCTTGTCAGACGAAGGTTCAGATAGATAGGTAGGTAAACAAGGAGCAGAAAGACAATGCGCCGTCTAACTAGAGTCTGACATACCCGATTCGAAGCAACACATCTCCAGCTTTGCCATATGTTTCAAGAGCATTTGCATCAATCTCTCCGTGTGAGACAATGGCAGTCGAGCGTGATGACATGACGGCAGTTCAGAAGAATTTACAATATTTTATCAATTGTCGATAAGGCCGGTCGGTATCGAGGCAATGATCTCACTGTGATGATAAAAAGAGGCTTTGCAGTGCTCCATCATTTGGTGGAAATGTGCCGCGAGTCATTTCCGCCGATGGAGACGGCTATTATGCGGTAAATGAGGTGAGAATGCCGTATTCCCGAGTAGCCTATCGGCTAATCCTAATAATTAGATCCGCAACCCCAAGCCAAAATTATGCTCCCCCCCGAAAGCAACCTTATGCAGGAGGGCACAGACCCATCCCCGCATATTTCGATGAGTTCTGGACCTGGGGTAGGCAATTGACAGTAATCGAAGAAATTTCGGAGCGTACCTCATCTGCTAGTAAGCCAAGCTTTTACGAACATAAATTGCGACTCTTGCATTATTTACCTTGGGACTTTGCTCCTCTTTATCCCTAGTTCAAGATCTTCAACGTCATTAGCCTCTACTTTGTCTACAACCAACTATCCAGAATGGCACCTCATTTATCCCCAGCGAAACATTCGGGGCCTCAACCCCTCTTAGAGGCAGCAAATAACTGCAATGAGTTATGGTGGCGCGACCCTGGTCTACGCACGCTCAATTTCTGGCTGGCAGTATTGTTTTTGAGCCCCTTCATGATTGGTTTTGATGGCAGTCTGATTGGTGTGCTGCTTGCTACCCCTCACTGTAAGTCACATATCCTGCAGTTCTCCGCAGTTGGGGGTTACTAACAGGACTTAGGGCTCAAAGGTTCGTTTCCTCGCCAATGCTCGTTCATGAATGCTTCCTAACAACCTGCAAGACCTTGGCTTGCCCAACGCAAACCAGCAAGGACTCATGATCGCAGCACAGTCTTTAAGTGGATTGATCGGTTCCCTCCCCACAAGCTACTTGATGGATAAGTTTGGCCGTAGAAGGTCGTTATTCTGGGAGATATCTTGGTCATTGGTTCAGGTATTTACTATCCTTCACCGCTTGATGACTTCTGATTCTAACCTTCCATAGCTACAGGGCAAGCGTTTTGTCGATCATGGGCATCATACCTTGGTACACGACTTGTCGTAAGGCACCCTCAAAACCTTTGGAGTTCTCAGATCACCTCGGCGTTGGTATAGTTATCTGCTTGTGTGCAGTCCCCATGCTTATAACCGAGCTTGCTCATCCGAGACAGAGAGGAATTGTTGGTTCTCTCTTTGGCAGCTTCTTCTTTCTTGGCGCCATTGGTAAGTCATGCTCCTAATCTCCAACTGTTAAACACGAACCAACAATGTCACAGTTTCGACATGGACTACCTTCGGCACTCTGCATATCTCGTCAAGCTGGAGTTGGCAGATTCCCACCCTTATGCAGATCCTTTCTGCCGTCATCCAAGCATCCCTGATCATGTTTGTACCAGAATCACCTCGCTGGCTTGTCAAGATGGGTCGAAATGCAGAGGCCAAAAACGTCTTCGCCACATACCATGCTAATGGCATAGAAGATGACGAGCTGGCTCTTCTCGAGTACACCGAAGTCTGTCAAATGATCAATGGCAAGGCATCTGAACAAACGGCTGGCTGGCTGAACTACATACGTACGGGGCCCAACCGTAAGCGACTCTTCATTACTCTCATGGTTGCTTTGTTCGCACAGTGATCAGGCAATGGAATGGTTAGCTATTACTTCGTCCCGGTGCTTCAAAGTGCTGGCATCAACGGCGGTCTTCAAATCTTCAACTGGTTGACGGTTATTTTGGCTTCCCTCTTTGTGGACAAAGTCGGCCGACGCAAGCTCTTCCTTGGATCAAGCATTGGTATGCTCGTGACCTTGATTGCAGTCGCAATCTGTAATGAGCGATTTCTTGCTACCGGCAACAAATCTGCTGGCTACTGCATGATTCCCTTCCCCTTCCTCTTCAATGGAGCATACGACTTTGCGTACTCCTCTTTGCCAACCCTCTACACGGCCGAGATCCACCCTTTCGACTTGCGTGCAAAGGGAGTATCTAGTAGTTTGGCCTCTGCTTTTGGGTTTGGCTTATTCAACCAATACGTCAATCAGATCGCTCTTGAAGCTAGTAAGTGCATGCATTACTGCATATTCGATAATTCAATACTCTTGCTGACTTTTGCATTACAGTCACGTGGAAGTACTACCTTGTATTCATTGCTATTGTTGCGTGCCAGCTGCCCATAATCTACTTCATCTTCCCTAAAACCAAGGGCTTAACTGTTGTAGAAGTCAGGTATTTTTTTGAAGGTGGTAGCACTGATTCGGTTTTACAAGACCTCCGGTCCAAGGACAGAAAGCAAAGCATGGAGTCTCTGCATTTTGCTGAGAATGCTTAAGCAGGGTTCTGGTGCTTACAAGGATCCAATTCTATTAATTAGATACAAATATTAGCCTACGATGTACAGATAATTATTAAAGAGTCCTCTAAGCTTATGACGACTTGTCTAAGTCTTTTTATTCCTTAGGATTAACTGCTCGAGGTCTTTGAGTTTTCTTTCCCTAGGCAAGCTAAGCGCTCAATGCCAGTCTATAATTAGCCATTCTCCACCACAACCCCTGTGCATCATCACGAACCCATTGTAATTGGACATTCTTGCCCCTTTTTAGCGCGTCAGTCAGATTCCCCAGCCATCGCTTTATGGGTACCCACGCTTGGCATCAAGAAAAACCAAGTCCTTGAGACCTCACAAGCACCTCAATCGAATTATCATCACTAAGACACGTACTGCGGCTTCTCAAATGTCCTCAACAGCTGTACCAGACCCGAGCTCTGGCGGAAGCAGTGACGACAATACTGAGCTTATCATTGCCGTGGTTGCGCTGGTCATCTCCGTCTTGGCCTTTGTCATTGCGATTCTCCAGGCACTGCAGCAGTATCTCGCCACAGCGACCGGTTTTTCATCATGCAGTGAAGCTGTCATAGGGAAATGGGCACAGTTTGCTCGGCGTCGGATGATTTGGTCCGAGTTCCGTTTCGAGGTCCAGTTTGAGGCTCCAGTCATCTTCGTCGCCAAGCCCAGCAACACCAGGGGACCACTGGGAGATGATGCCCTCGCCAAGGACGAGAGCAAGAAGATCATTCGACTCGATGGCGGGAATGACAATTTCAAGTACACAGATACCGTCAAGGAATTCGACAACGAGTACAAGCAGAGCACGCAGCGCATCATTCACACGGCTGATAATGAGAAGGCTACCTGGTATGGCTTACTCATGGCTATTGTCAGGATGGAGAAGGAATCTCGCGAGTGGCAAGGCAAGAAGTCAGCTGAGTGGGTCAAGGCAGCTGGTCCACGTCCACCAATTGACACAGAAGAGCCTCATGCTCATCACTCGCTAGTCGTCTGCATGCAGAGAAAGAGACGTACGTGGGATAGCATGCCCAAGGACTTTGCCAAGCCTTATGCCACAACCACAATATCGCATCTTGTTGAGATTGCAGGAATGCTGGGCATTCATTGGAGGAAATTTGATCTCAATACCGACCAGTATCGCGGTCAAGGTAACGGGTTTGTTCTATATGGCTCATACACAGACGGTCTTGGTATCACCTTCAACTTTCAGAAGCAAGGACCAACCTGGTTCGAGAAGAACCGGGTGATCCCCAACTACAACGTCAAGCAGCTATGCTTCGGCATGGCCCCAACGATATTCAACCAGGAGAAGAAGGTCTATGCTGATGAGGCCAAAGGAGCTGAGAGTCTTCAGCTGGGGAGCCTGGCTGAGATTGCGAAGACGCTCGTGGTACTGGGATGTGATATCAATACAGTCAATTATTTCCGGAAGCCTGACCAAGCACGCCACACTCACTTGTTTGCGGGTAAGTTGCCCTTTGTTGGGTTGATCGAAGTGAAAATTGACCTTAAACAGTTCCATTCGAAATCCTTGGCATGGTCGGAGAAATGCTTCATATAAAGGGCACCGTCTTCCGTATGCTTCCAAACCCGACCGTTTTCTACTGGGATCCCAGCTCTTTTTCTCTTTCAGCACTAATGACGGAATACATCAACTGTTTGAGGCGTCTTCATGAGACAACCTTGAAGGATAGCGAGCAAGTGAGCAAAATCCTCAAGTGGGCAGAAGCGGACGAAAAGTTCCCGCTCCTTCGAACCGAAGGATCAACGCTAGATATTTTTGGCGAAGACATCAATGGTGCAAACCTGGTCAATCACCTCAACAATCTCCGATCAGGAGTCGAGTTGTGTGATGAGTACTTTGGCAGGATGAAGAAACCGGGATTGTCAATGATCAAGAGAGTTGTGCGTATGCATATCCAAGAGGTCATGGGTATTCTGCACGAGAAGAACGAAGTCGACAATACCACGAAGAATGACGGCAATGATGAAGCTTTTGACGATTCGCCTATTACTATTCACGACATTGATTCGGCATCAGGCGAAGACAAAGAGACTCTTTTGATTCAGATGTACTTTGACCGCATCCGACAAAACGTCGTCCGGAATCTCAGCAAACAGGGTCTGCTAAGTAAGCGCATGAAAGGAAGACAAGATTCTTTTGTCTCGGAAGATGATAGGAGCGCCACTCGTCCCAAGCATTTAGGAAGGTTCGGGGACAAAGAGCTCAACGAGGCTTGGTGCGTACTTATGTTCCGTATGCTGTGCTGGTTGCAGTTGCACGATTTCCACAAAATGGATATTCACATCAGCAAAAGCGACGCATACGCGAGTCGCATTCCGGTTTATATTGTCTAATAGCTGTACAATAATACCATGGTTGAAACGGGAGTATTAAATACATGTCGCGGAGGCTATTACGGAACAACAGCTTTACAGTTTGCTACCCTTGTTGTTATCAATCTCGGCAAATTGATAGATATACTTTAAGCTTTATGGATTAGCAAAAGTTCCAGATGCCTGGATCCTCTGTTAACCCCGTTGACTAGTTCATTCGTGAGGCACCCTTTTTACTCAGTTTGAGAAACAGGAACACGCGCTCATCGTTATCTCTCGCACGCCACTGTCTACGTAAACGAGGTAAGGCGCGCGATGCAAGCATCACCTGTCAGGTCTATCAACTCCAAAGCTAAGCTTTGTGATACTTCCTGGCTGCTCCTGGACCACAGAAGCTAGCTGGTATGCTAGAAACGCTGCCGTTGCCACAACTCCCCAGGAGTACCATCAGGCACTGAACTTCTCGTGGTATTACCTTTATGGATTTCGCTGACATAGGCCTCGACTGGGGTTCCTAGAGTTAGACTAGAGCATCCACCGGAGGACACGGCAGTTAGAGCGTTGCCAAGGCAAAAGCATCCGGCAATGTCCGTCCGGCCTGACATACTGTTTCCTGGTGCATGTTTTTGCTTATCCTTCGTCATAAAATAACTCAAACAAGGCTTCTGGGAAAAATCATTCCCGTGTCGCTGATAACCTACAAGTCTTCGAGATCGGACGAATAGTAATGAAATCCTAAAGCGAGTCACAATGGAATCAACATCGGCAAACATAAACACCCTTGATCTACGGCACCGAATAACCGCTTATGAGCGGATATTCCACGCAAAACTGTCAGGTGCGGATGGAATGGACTCCAAGCATGTAAGACAATGTGGGCCCCGGAAGAAGTGAAGAAACAGTGGCAAAATACACGACCCAGCTGTTGTCGTATATTGAAGCAAAACCTCTGAGGGTTGAACTGTTGATGCAACCTTCGCGTTTTGGAGCTATTCAGCAGTGCACCACCGACAGAGTACACGATGGTACTGGTAGATCCGGAAGAGTAGACGATCAAAAATGGGTCCTGAAAGTGAACTCTTTCGAAAGACAATTCGCTTCGACCATTGGACTTTGAGACAAACTGAGAACCATTGGAATGCTTGACACGTATTTATGTGGCGGCGTGAGTTGTGCCTGTGAAATGAGAACTCTAAAGCCAGGTATCTTCTGCAGGCCTGCGGTGATCTCGGTCATCTTGCCCAGCAGAACGTTACGCTTCCTATTGTATAGAGTCGTGTCACTCATGAAGACCCAGCGAGGTGGAGTTTGCTGTAGTCTTGGAAGAACACCGGAAACACGACGGTTGGTGGAGCTTGAGGAGAATATGGCACCCAGGGCAGCATCCATATGTAAACCAGCCCGTTGACCTAAACTATCATATAAATCGCGCATTTACTTAGTCGTAAATACAAGGGCCAATATTGGTCATGGTTTTACATAGAATAAGAATACGAGGGAGAATATTAGGCGAATTGGTCGCCTTGCACTGGTAAACGTGCAACGTCTGTCTTACTGGGTACAGTGAACTATATTAAGTTACGCGTTTACTCGGGCAGTTTACACAGACTTACGGATAGTGCGGCGCTAGCTTCTGAAATAAGCTTTGGCCCCCTGAGCTGTCGGCTTTTGTGCCTCGGAGTTATGCAAACATACTTTTAGTCAATTAGTGCACCCCAACGAATGGCTTGAATTGTATTTACGCGAGAACCACGACTCAAGAGACAATAAGATAACGCTATGTTCGTCATGATACATAATCAACCCGACCCGGCGGCAAGATATTTCAACAATTCCTCCTTGAGAATCCTAAAGAAAGAGTTACCTCGATTAGAGTTTAAACCGACTTGATCCCGGACCACTTGTGATACCACGACGCGTATTACACTGTCGATCATAGCACGTCATACGAGTCAGTATCTCAAATCAGGAAATGTCGGTAACTTGGGAAAATGCGATGTTCAACACAGGGTCCACTATATCAAAGTCTATTTAACATAAAATGCAGTGCTTGATAATCCAGAGCAACAGGCAGTACAGAATGCAAGGCACCAGGAGCTACACAACTAATTTTCTTTCATTGATAATAGTTTTGGCCAGGTACTGTAATATTTTAGTATATTAAATAGAAATTGGTACTGTATTAAATTAAAGAATATATATGATAAGGCAGGAGTTATCTTAAGTAGACCATGTTGATGGAAAGCCCACCAGAATGCATAAGAGCAAGAGCCAAGACATGTGGGCCATATCTCCATATAACGTGGGTCGATTTTGATGATCTAAAGCTTGGGTGTTTTTTGTCAAGCAATACAATACGTGTAACCAGTTCCCACGTAACATAATACCAAAAGAACTACCTATATAAATCCAGGCAAACCCACTGATAGATTCCTTTATTATCTACTTAATAGCTCTCTGTATTTAACACTATTTTCATCTCCAATCTCTAAACGCCCATTAAGGTAGGTCCCTAACGACTAACATCACCCAGCTGCGATTAGTACTAACGACATAGCTAGACTCAGACACATACACAATGAAGCTGTCAGTTATTGGTCTCCTTTTCAGCCTAGTCGCCATGACCAACGCGCAGTGCTACAACTGCATTTATGCAAACGGTGCACCCTCATGCGACGCATGCCCCAGTGCTATTCCCAACGGATGTGGTGGCTGCATTGGCGGTTGCCCTGCTGCGGAGGGTGGAACTTCATCTAGTTACGACGTGGACTGTTAGAGCGGGTTGGTAATGAGACTGTTGTAAGGAGAACTGTTACATCACTTTGATTGTAGCAAGTTCGATTGATAAAATACGATCCGGACTTGTTCGAGAATAAAATTGAAGGAATAGTGAAGAATGTTTCCTAAAGAATAATATAAGACAAGTCACAAGACTGTGTTCGATACTTCATTGAATACCCAAACTCATCCAAATTTGCATGATGGCGGAAACACCTCTTCCATTCCTCAGCTCCAACTAGTTCGGTCCCTTCCAAGCGTTATTGTGTCGGTCTACTCAATTGGAAGCCGATTTCTCAAGGCACACATCTCCACTACGACATGGTGCATGGGACCCACTGACGTCGTTTTAGTCGGCCTTTTATGATGTCCGTTTTACAAGAACAGTCCTATACCTAGCACGTTGTCCGTCAAAGAGACTCGGTTCATCAAGCTTTTCGCCGCCCAGTTACCCAAGAGTTCTCCATATTCCCTATCAAAGCCATGGAAGTCTTTGCAGATGATAACTGTGATATCTTGCATCAGACAGTTGGAAGGACAAGGTGTTGATTTAGATGATTGGGTCCAGTGATACGCTTTCGAGTCATCTCCGCCATTAGATTTCAGCGACGTTTCGGCTTCGTAGAACAGAGGAAAGATGTCAAACCTATGGCCAGTGGCATCAGTTGCTCCTTTGAGCCTGCAGCTATGATTGCTCAAGTGCCTGCGATTAATCCCTGGATGATCGGGAACAACTATGTCACCAAGTTCCTGGCGCGGCAACCCTTTGTTCGGGTCCCAGATCCCCGGCGAGCCGTTGTCAAGGTAGAACACAAGACCGCATTATGTCAAAAGGCGGAATTTCCCTGATTGGTCCGCTTCGCCTCTTGTCAGCCCAAGCTCCATTGGTATCTAAGAAGACTGGCATGTCCTCCTTTTAGCATAGAATCAAAGCTCTCTAAAACATCTCTTATGTTCCTCTTTGATGTGACTACCACACATTGAATTGAAGCTTTCTCATAAGTTAATAATACGGCAGACCCACTATAACAAGATCGGCCTGAATTCCTCGGATCGTTGAGATAAGAAAATGACAAGGGGAAGCAAATAAATCAAGAGGACTTCGTAAACCATTTGTTAACTAACCTGTATACTATTCAAGTTGCCCCCAAGAAGTTCACTGGTTCAATAAGCTGCATAATTGCTTAAAGTTTCGGAGTTAGTGACACAACGGACATATCCTTACGGGCCTACCATCTAGTGAGTTCAATCTGACCAATCAGATGAGGCTGGGCTGCTCACAGCGCAACACTCACTGCTTACACTTTTCAGCCAGTTCTATATATGCATGAGGATAATTATAAAGAGAGCTAAGGATCTGTGCTGAAAATTCTATATCCGCGGATGCTTGATCGCTAAATGGTGTGTTTCGAACAAAGGAAGCAAAAGCAAACTGCCCTTCTGTGGCAGCTGTCGATTTTCGCCCTTGTGCAAAGTCCTTTAATACTATGGGTTAAAGCGTTTCTGGTTCAAAAAACCTCTTTGACACACGACGCAGGACGACCACCTTGTCTCGACTGGGCGTACGGTCGCCTAGGTTTGTCTAAGAATCTTTCCAAGAATGGGAGCCACTACAATCCCTGGGCAGAAGGCCGAAGCACATTGAGAGTCTATTATCCAGTGGAATGCGATCAGCGAACGACTGCAAAGGCAAGTATCGGATCATCTTTGCGGCTGATTATGAGTGGCTGAAGTGACTTGCATGAGGCCTGGAATGTGAAATGAATAGTGTTGGTTTGGTTGGTTGTGATAGGCGAAGGATATGACTACAGTGGGGTTATGCCATTTTTTCCGTTTGCAGAGGTGATGATAGACCATCTTAGACATTATTTGCGGCTGAGACTGGCCTGCACGAGACAATCATTTCTCGAGCAAAATGTTATCTCAGCGCCACAATACTTGGGCTTTTTACAACAAGTAAGAGGAGAGGGCCCAGTCCCAGACAACAGCTAAAACCTTATATGGACAGAATACGAACGGAAGAATCGAGAGTGGCAAGCTGAAAGCCCAGAAGAGGTCAAAATGAATGAATCTAGACCAGCCTGCCCTCGTATAAATATCTAAAAGTTAGTGAACGGGATGCAGTAGCTGTGCGGTGTAACAAGTGGAATCCCATTGGTATGTGACTGCTTCTGCTGCTACTGTTAACAGAGAGAAAGTATGCTCTACTATCTTCACAAAACATACCAAACCGTAATACATAAGTAAACAATATCTTGCCCGCATTTTGTTGCTTAATGCTCTCACTATCACTTAACATAATATTATACAACTGGTACTATAAATCACTACACTCAATATGTCAACTTCTGCTGATGCGACCTGGGAAGCGTTTAAGCCCTTGGCCCAGCAACTCCTCAACAGCCTCGGCCGCGTGACAGCATTGGATCAAGATGCAGTCACTGCGACCTTGCAGTCCGCCTTTCTGTCGACTCCCTCCATGTCTAGTCTCCAGGCCTACTTCAAAAGCCCTGTCCAGAGTCAAGCAACTTGTACATTTGATGGGATTGATCTTACGGAGACGATTGAGCATATGGGGAATGCGGCTATAGCTGCTCACATTGCCGACCTCGACTTAGGCTATGGCTTCAAGGCTATGTCACACCGTGTATGCTCTGCCACCAGAAGGGTGTCTTTTTTTGAACTAATATGTCAATAGGATCTTGCTATTAAGGTCCCTGAGGAAAAATTCAACACTATAATGCCCTGTGTCTTTGCCGACCACATCAACGATCAGCTCAATGCTGACGGTTTGGAATCCCTGAGAGTTCTTAAGCAAACACCCCTTCTGGTCGAAGCCTATAAGAATCTCATAATCGATCCAAAGTTCAACCCCTTCGGAGCCCGTGGTGACCTTCATTTCGGAATGACCTGTCTTTTTGTTTATGAATACTTCGTCCAAGGTCCAGGTTTCACGTTGAGTGAAAAGACGACTGGAAGTCAGGGCGTTGCCATCATGCAAGCGTGGAAGAAGAGCCATCCTCTACCCACTGGCCCGGATGAGATTTCAGGCCCTGCTTCAGTAGTGAAAGACCTTACTCCATCGCAGGTGACGGTCCTGGCCATCTCATATCTCCCAAGTGCTACTTTTTCTCCAAATGGTAAAGCCAGCGCAACCATCCAGGACTATGCTCTTGCTATGCAAAACGCCAATTTGGTACCCCGCGAGACACCAACTGCCGTTCCAATGCCCAGCGAAGACATAGATATGATGATCACTACCAAAACTATCTTCTCTGGCGCCAATGTGTCATATTATTACTCTACAAGCTACACACTTTGGTACCAGTGGATGGTTACTATCAACGATAACAGCACCGGTAACTTTTGGATAAACGGTATTGTAGCTGCGGCTGGCCAAACCGAGACGACCAGCAAAAGTGGGATAATCGAGACTAACAGGCGAATGCTTCCTGATACGGAGCGCACTACGATCTACGGGACGGACCTTGTCAATTGGTACCACGCAAATGAGGAGGCGGCCTTTCTGAAAAGCGGCCTCTCATTTGACAATACAGTTGTCACCGATGACGATGGTCCAAGCGGGAGCTGCTTCGTGCCTGGAACCTTGGTGGAGACTTCCAAAGGTCCCGTGGCGATAGAAACACTCCACGAGAACGATGCTATCCTTACACTCAGTGGGGCTCAGCGTCAGTGGGGCCTCTGCAGTGACGAGGTCGTGAAGAGTGCTGCACCTGGGACTCTCTACGGCTTCAATGGTAGAAACGCCTTTTTCACCTCTGGGCACCCGTTTCATACGACAACGGGTATTCGCGCCATTGACCCCTCCCTTGCGCGGATAGAGAACCCGTGGTTGGATGTTGGTACACTTAGGGTTGGACATCAGTTGCTGCGTTTGAACCCTGCTAAGACAGGATACGATTTGGAGACCATTACAGCCATTTCAGCCGTTCCAAGCAATGCGACCTCAGTCTACGGCGTGCATTTGAGACAAGGCCTCAGAAGCTATCATGCTAATGGTTACCTTGTGGCGCTAAACTATCCGGAGATCACTGCAGCGGCGATCGGCAAGCAGCTTCAGGCCATTCCGAAGCAACAGAGACTTCAAATGCTTCGAAGCTTTGCAGATCTCAAGCCGCTTTTCGCTCGTTTTGGAGCAGGTACAGTGGTAGACCGTCTGGCCCAAGAAGTACACTCTTTGAAGCCCCTGGCATACGGCGGTCGACAAGTCAATCCCAATGGCATTCTCAGCCGAGATCTTCACAGGACATACTCAATGAGGCATCGTGACCAAAACACTGCCCTAGGGACTGTGGAATTGCGTTCTGGAATCTTGCACGTCGATGGTGCAAGGGTTCCTCAAGTAGACATGCATGGAGCCGCTCTTGCTTGGAGCCGACAGCGACCTGACCACAGCTGGGAGCATGCTCACTGTGAATTTGTGAGCTCTGGTAATCGTGCGTCTGGCTTTCTAGTTCATACTTCCGATGAATCCCCCGAAGGTAATGAAGCATCGCTTAAGAATCAAGACGTCATTCCTTTTGTTCTTAATGCAGCGTCTACTGTAAATCCGTCAGTTTTTCCAGCTTTAGCGGATAAAGGCGCAACACAAAGTGAGCCAGGTTCGGTTAACTTGGAAATGATCTCATCTCCAGTAACAATGCAAATGGCTTCAGCTGCTCCTGGCTCGACAACTCCTCCATATCTTTACGACTTCACTTATCCACTATTCTACGATCCAAATCCTACTACAGCTGGAGTGGCTCCTAACTGTGTGCTCCCTTGTGGAACACTACTACTTCCAACAAATGCGAACTACCATTCTTCGTGGCCTCAGATGCAAATTGAGGAATTTGAGTTGGTCAAGAATGCAATGAAAGAGTCAGTAACCAAAGAGTTTCCTGATTCGAGCAAAATTAATGTTACCAACTTTGGGGAAATATACACGTGCACAATATCTTACAATAAGGACAGCGAAGAGGTTCATACATACGAGCTTGAGACTCCCGAGATGATCATTGGCTGCTCTGACGAATATCAGACCTGGAAATCGAGACCAGACCCCAGCGATGACACGCCTCTGCCTGGGAAAAATCTCCACTTCACGCAGCAACTTGGTATGTCAGAAAGCTTCTCCATAGAAAGGCTATACAAGTCCCTACAGATCGTGGTATCGACGAGTGGTGAGAGTCTGACAGGCTGCATTTTCCCGTACGACCCGGAGGCAGATGGAAATCGTGGTGCACCGCTAGCAATAACAAGTCAATCTTCGTCGAACCTTGTGTGGCACCCGATACCACTCTCAGAACCTCCTCCGGCTTTGACATCAGGCATAGATACATTGCAACTGAACGTTGAGCAATCTATCTTGCCCATCAGTGTCGAAGCTGTCCCACCGCTGATCAACGATAGTCCTAGTGCGATTACTGCATTTCTAGCGCAGCATCAAGACTCCGCCACACAGCTTACTGCTCTGATAAATCTGCCTTACAACGCGCCCGCCATCAACCAAGACGTACAAACTATGATGGTCCAGGTCATGCAGTATCACATGGACTCAGCCGACCGCGAGATGTTCTTTGGAATAACAGCAAAACCTGACGGTTTGGACCCATCATTAGGTGCCCAACTGGACAGTGAAGTGTCCAAGTGGATTCAGACTCAATATGCACCGGCATATATTTGCCAGATGATGACTACCAATGATGCCAATATTGGAACTCAGTATCGCTTTACGAACAAGGAAATCAAAAGAATTAACTATTGGTGGAGCGGCAAGGGACCAGGATGTCTTGCGGCAGACCCAAATTACAAGTTACTTGACCGGGCAGTCCAGCGCTGGGTCACGAGAGATACCTATGAGCTAGTCAAGACACTTTGGAATGGAGGCACAGGAAGTGACGGTGCCATCTGGTCAGACCTTCTGTACGACAAGATCGTTAGCGACCCGAGATTGTTTGCAGAGTTGCAAAACTCAGACGCACAGAATGTAGGTCCCTGCTGCATTTTATATTCACCTACATATGAGAAGCTAATATCATAAAATAGGGAACTGCGCAATTGACCAAGATTTGCAGTAGTAAGTTACCTGTATCATGCGTCAACTTTTGCTTACACATTCTGTAGTGATGGATGCTTTGGACAATGGACATCAAAAGACCAGGGATTTATCATCGTCTTCTCTACCGCCACTTCCATTACCGCCTCCACCCTCTACAGGCAAATCGGCTCCCTCTTCCCAGCCTGCAACTTCAGCTCCACCAGTAGCACAAGCTGTAACGCCAACTGGAGATGCGTCGTCAAACCCACCCAGTATGCCGACGGGAACAACTACAACATCAAAGACTATCACCATCACCGACACAAACGCTAACCTTCTATCACTGAAGGTCCTTGCATCCGTGAGGGCCGAGAGCTGGAGCCAACAGTTCTGGGGCATAAGCCAAATGACCGACGAGATGGTCAGAGTGGTTGAGTCGCAGTGGCTTTCCGAGCTGATTCAAGAACTGCTCCTTGGACTCTTGGCCAAGGACCAACAACTTACAAACGAGGTTCTGAAGAACATAATGCAAGATATAGCCGACGCTGAAGCAAAGGACACGTCTTGGGCGGCGCAGAGTACAGAGCTGAAAATGCAACAGTTATTTCTCGAGTTCTCTGGTTCGCTTCCCAATTTCATGGACGCCTTATGCATGGCAGGGAGCGCAGCTAAAAAGGGCGCCAAGAACATCTACGACTACGTACGTGGCGTACAGAGGGCTGGTGTGGCAGCCGATGCAGCAGTCGAAAACGTCATTCCTGTTCCAGACTCCAAAGCAAAACTATCAGAAGGTGGTAAGAAAGCTTTATGGAGCGTGGTGGGAATTGTGGCCTTATATTGCGCCGCCAATAACATGAGTGGCCAATGGAGTGATAGTGACACGGCCAGCCGAGGTCTCATGGTCACCACAGTTGTAGGAAGCTGCCTACAGCTTTTGGAACTTGGAGCCAATGCTTGGGAAGCTTTTTTACGAATGGGAAGTGGCCTCTACTCTAATACGAGCCAGATGATGATGGCCCGATCCCTAGACACCTATCTAGGTAACACAATGACCACTAAAGCCATGATCCTAGACTCGAGCGCCGAAGGAGGCGGATCCCTGAACCCGAAATCTTTCAAACAGAAGTTCGTTGATAAGAATACAAGGGTCGTGGTGGAGATGGATCACCTTGGTGCGGCAGGGAATGTAGGAGATGGCGACTTGCAGAGTCTGATCAAGAATTCTTCAACAGTGGTCAAGTGGCGCCAAGGCTTCAATTTTGCGAGAACAGTGCTGGCTTGGCTCGGTTACGTTGCTGCTGTTGCTGTAGTCATCTTTATGACTTGGGAATTGATCCAGGATTGGTCATCAATGAGCCAAGGCCAGAAGATTTTCTCAACCATCCAACTTGTTTTGGCAGCTATAGAGGGAGGCCTGGGAGGGGCTATTGTTGTGGTAAGCTACTCCTAATCATCCCCGTTCTCCTATCTGGAGGTCCTTTTTCTAATTTGAGCACAGCTTGCCGCAGGGTGGGCGGTCGTGACCATATTCGGAGCCAGTACAGCAGCAGCGGGATTCGGGTCTGCAATAGCATTTTGTTGTACCGCATTTGCTGCCGCAGGTCCCGTACTGGCCGTGTAAGTTACCTTCCACCTCGAGCTTCTTGATCTGGCATTCTGACTTCTTCAAACAGGCTTGCAGTCATCGTCCTCGTTGTCTTTTTCATCTGGCAGTCGAAGCAACCGGCACCGCCTACTCCTGTCGAGCAATGGCTCAATACAACAGGCAAGGCATGGGCAGACAATGTCAACATGCCAGACTGCCCCATAGACGTCAGTTTAAGCCCAACGTCTGTGGAGTCTTCAGAAAGCACCCAGACCATATCGCTCGCTGTCACAAACACGGGACCGACCGCAGCTGTTATCCAAAGCCTCAGCTTCCAGTTCTCGACTGGGCCAGAGGATAGTGCTCTTTTTTATAATGAGTACACATTTGCCTCTGCTTCCACTAGTGGTACTGCAGGAACCGCTAATATGCAGACAACTAACAACAGTGTGACTATGACAATACGGAATGTAGCGAGCGATACTAGTGCGAAAAATAATGCGATGAACACTACTTTGACGTTCGCCGGGCCTTCGGTTCAGGATAAGGTGTCCCTGGAGTATTATAACAACATCACATTTGCAGCTAGTGATACGATCACAGTGCAGTTGAGCGGTAAGATCTGGTCGGCTGCAGGGCAACAAGCCTCTATTGTTATCAGCTTAGGCTGGAATGATGATAGCTGGAATAATACATTGTTCCTGCAGCGTAGTTCTGCACCATGAAAACGAAACTCGGGTCACAGAATAGCTTTAGAGTCAGAAAATTAATCGAAGCATGTTGGTGGACTATACCTATTTAGGAAGTGCGAAACGCATCTTTACTCCGATTACCAACTCGCACTTGTCAAACAACCGGCTGTTTGCCGGCGGCACGTGCTGTATCTCCAAATGTAACCAAGCCATGTCTGTTACAAGCTTTTCAAGCAGGTATTTAACTGAGTAATAAACACAAGTTATACCGACAGTCTGATCATACACTCTGAACATCCCACAAAGATTACCACTCTCTTCCATGCATCTTGATCGTCACAGACCTTTAATTCAACACAACAATATGACGCAGCGACCTTTAACTCTATTCAACCAGGACCTTCTCCATGAAGCATCATACGTCCACGAAGAATGGGTTCAAGCAGCGTCTGGCAAAACCTTTGTCATCACTGATCCCGGCAGCGGCATTGTTTGGGCTACTTGTCCTGATAATGCTGCTGAAGATGTCAACAACGCAGTCCAATCTTCTTACAGGGGATTTCTTGAGTACAGAGGGTTCACTGCACGCAAAAGAGCCCAGCTGCTACTAGAATGGCATCGCTTGATTGCCGAGGCTAAAGAAGACCTTGCAAAGCTTCTTACCTACGAAACTGGAAAGCCTCTTGCTGAATCACGTGGAGAAATCGACTATTCTCTAGGCTTCGCTTGGTGGTTTGCTGGCGAAGCTGAACGAATCCAAGGCACAATTGGGGCGTCCAGCAATGCAGAAAGAAGAGTGCTTACGATCAAGCAACCCATTGGTGTGACTGTTGCTCTAGTCCCATGGAACTTCCCTATTGCCATGATTATGAGAAAGGCCAGCGCAGCCTTTGCTGCCGGCTGCTCTATGATTGTCAAACCGTCACCCGAAACACCTCTGTCTTGCTTGGCCCTAGCGGATCTAGCCACCAGAGCTGGATTCCCAGCAGGCACATTCAACGTCCTAACGACCTCTTTGGAAAATACCCCTGGCCTTTCCGAGGCTTTATGTACTCATCCTTTAGTCGCCAAGGTAACTTTCACCGGCAGCACTAGGGTGGGCAAGATTGTTGCTGGTCTTTGTGCTCAGGGCCTTAAAAAGTGCACACTGGAGCTTGGTGGAAACTGTCCTGTTATTGTCTTTGATGATGCTGGCATTGACCAAGCCATCGACCAAATCATGACATTGAAGTGGAGGAATGCGGGACAAGCATGTATTACGGCAAACCGAGTATATGTTCAAGCCGGCGTCTACGAGAAATTTGCCGCTGCCTTCTCCGGGAAGACCAGCAAGTTCAAGACAGGTCACGGCGCTGATCCCGCCAATAACTTCGGAGCTGTCACTACGCTTGTCGGTCTTCAAAAGGCTGAATCACAGGTCAAGAATGCTCTTGAAAACGGGGCTAAGCTCAGAACTGGATCAGGAAAACCACTTGTGATATCTTCCTCGGGAGAGAGCAGCCAGTTCATGGAGCCAGTTGTTCTTACTGGAATGACACAGGATATGCAGATGGCCAAAGAAGAGACATTTGGTCCAGTTTGTGGCCTTTTCAAGTTCGAAACAGAAGAACAGGTTGTCAAGTGGGCCAATGACACTAGCCTGGGTCTTGCAAGTTATGTCTTTACCAAAAACTCGGACCGTTTGTGGAGGTTGTTTGAGGATCTAGAGGCAGGCATGATCGGCTTAGTAAGTAGAAGCAGTCTAATTCAATGTTACTGTCCCCGAGAAACTGACATACTATAGAATACAGGAAATGGCTCTGCCGCGGAGAGTCCCTTTGGAGGTATCAAGCAATCCGGTTACGGAAAGGAAAGTGGCAAAGATGTTGCTGTAGCAGAATATCTTGTCGAGAAAACTGGGACTTTGACAGTCATGTGATAGTTTTAATGGGTGACGGAGAATGGTATGATGCGCTGGATATGGGTCGCGTAGTTATATATTTTCTATACCTAGTTTGGACTCGAATAAAGTTGATAGGAAAAAAGGCGTACCCGATTGTCTAGAGATCCAGTAAGCTCGGCGGAAGTTCCCATCTGTTCCTCCTGACATGGTCATGCAATGACATTGTCGTGATCTGGTATTTGAAGGAAGAGGATAGCAAGAAGTTAAAACATCGTTTTCTATGGATATACCCTTGAATTGTACAGCTCATCTAAGGATTTTCATACGATTATACTCGTTTTCTTAACTTCTATGCCCATAAAAGCGCTCAGCTAACACCCTCTATAAATTAAAAGAATTCATCGAAGACTCTCCAAAGCTGCCCAGTATAGATTGCATTCTCTATTAAACCGTGAAATATTAACTATTAATGCGTTGAATATAACTCTTTATACAACTTAGCTTACTACCGTACCTTCTGAGTGTGAGCGTTATTATTCTCAAACCGAGATTATTTATAAGTACATAAAAATAGCTCAAGAGGCCATTCCGAGTTTTATAACATCAGTCAATAATATCATCTCACAAGGGTTCATAGCAAACAAATATGCAAGCTTTAATAACATGTTCTTTATATATAGCTATTGTCTTCCGATAGAATAGTATGGTCTCATATGTACATTATAGGCTTTCTAATTAAGAAACTCACTTCCAGCAAAGTCTCCCAAACGCGTAACTTCCTCCAAGCACTGAGCAATAACATGTAGAGCTTTAACCAAATCCCCCTCCGTAATTGTCAAAGGTGGGCTAAATCTCAAACGATCCGCACCAATACCGACAAGCACACCGTGATGAGCAGCGAGAGCCTGGACTCTTCGAGGAGTCACGCCCGGTATAGTTTGATCAAGAACCAAAGATTGGAAAAGCGCAATCCCCCGAAGCTCTTTTACGTGTGGTGGGTTGAGCTCCTTGATTGTCTTCTCCAGAAGATTTCCGAGACGTTCAGAACGGTCCGAGATCTTCTCGTCTTCCAGAACATCCAGCGTAGCTAGAGCAGCGGAGAGAGCAATAGGAGAAGCTCCATACGTTGAAAGAACTTCATTTTTGTTCAACAAATCCATGACATGCTTCTTGCCCATAATGACGGACATGGGGTAGTATCCTATGGCAGATTAGTCAACCATGATAATTCTGAGCAAATTCAATTAGAACTTGACTAACCTCCCGTGATGCCCTTGGCCATGGTCACTATATCAGGCTCCAGTTCTGGTTCATGGTGAAAGGAAAGGTCTTTTCCAGTTCGCCCGTAGCCAGCCTGGATCTCATCACAAACCAAGAGGACATTATGCTTTCTGCATAAGTCTTGTGCAGCTTTCAAGTAGCCCTTGGGAGGAACAACGGTTCTGATAGAACAGTCAGCGATTGGGCACTCGGATTGACTGTTCGTTTGGTACTAACCCCGCCCATCCTTGGACTGGCTCCACGAAAAATGCAGCAATCCTCTCGCCATCCTGCTCAAATACTTCTCTCAAAACATCTATGTCTCCAAAAGGGACAAGTTTACCGCTTGTAGGAGCGTATGGTCCAATGTTAGGAAGATGTTGTCCGAAATCTGCGTTCAATGGGTTTCAGCACAGGGAGTTATAATTTACGAATGGTAGAACAAACGTTTCTGAGAAACTGTGGCCATGGGCATGGTAGATAGTGTCAGACCGTGATAGCATTGGTCAACCGTGAGAATATGAGCCTGATCCTGCGGTATTCCTTTCTTGAGATAAGCCCATTTGCGAGCGATCTTGACGGCCGATTCGACTGCCTCAGATCCACTCAGCATGGTCGCAATTGAATCAAAACCGAATTTCTAAGTCGGGATTAGCATCTGTCATCTCATCAAAGCTTAGCTGGTATTCCGTCATTACTTACTTTAGTGAGCCGCTCTGCGAATTCCACGTACAATGGGCTGATGTGAGCCGTTCCACTTAGCGGCATCTTATAGACCTGGTCTGCAGCTGCCTTGGCGATCTTGGGATGAGAATAGCCAAAGTTCATGACGGCAAATTGGCCAATGAAATCGATATATTCCTTGCCATCTACATCGGTGATGGTATGATCCTTGGCTGATTCAACAGCAACTGGCAGGGTTGGGAACCCTCCCCTGATGTGCTTGGACCAAGTCTCTACATGGCGCGCAGTTTTTTCAGACAGCAAGGGTGTACTGCTGAGTTTGCTGGTAGGTAACTGAGGGCTGGTTGCAGATGGAACCATTGTGTAAATTGTCCTTGGTCGGCCTGGGTAGTTGTATCAAGTTGCCTGTTGTAACTGTTGAGACATCCCGAGCCTCATGGGAACTATTTATCCATGACCACCGGGCAACCGGAGCATATCCGGTTACCATCTGAACACAGCAATGATTGCGGCTCGCATTTCCAAGTTGGTAAAAGTAATGATTTACGTACTCGTGAACCTAAAGTGACTCAAAACTTTGTCTGAATCCATTCTTAGTGTTATCCACTATTATCCAAGCTCTTTACCGGGATGGTTACAGGCTGTGGAACCGGTTCGCAGACCGGAGCAGTAGCCGGGACGATCCCGCCCCCTTCTACTCGTGGATGGGCTCGCAAAAGAGTGGGGAGTTCGCAGCAAATTATGTCCATTTTTAGCATGCGACACGCATTTCCATTTTGGGCTTAAGTTATCATACCGTACTCCACCCAGAACCCCCCGCAATTCGTGGTCAATATTTGCCAGGCAGTTTGGTAGCGTGGTTAGGTTGCTCTATTGGCTACTGGAAAGAGGCGTGTGGATGGGAAATTTGATGACCAAGGAACGAGTATGAGTCTGATAGGCAAGTCTTTTCTTCATCCTTTCTCTTTCAACAGTAATTGCTTAATGAAGTAGATTTACTCACGGTGGCCATATAAATCCAATGTCAACTCTTGTCCACGATAGGAAAGCCGGCGCTGGAATTATAAGCACCTCCAAAGTTCTATTGTCACCAGTGCAAGATATCCTTTTCGGGTGAAATTCCATATTAGATAGCTATTTCCTAGATTATAAAATGCATTGCTTGAGAGTCCTTCATTCGGACATTCATATCGTCATCCATCCAAGGAAGATCCCAAGGTCCTTTGACCACCAGATCATGATATTCTCCATCGCTCATACTCCAAATATCTTCTGTCAAAGACATCATGAGCTCCCTAGAGCGATCTGGATATATGGCTATCATCTCAGCGTGCTTGTGGCGCACCCACTCACGGTCTAAAGGCACGATGGCCTCTCGCGCAGCCATGTAGAATGGAATTGGCAGTGAGGAATCTGGCCCGCAGCCCGGAGGAAGTCTATCGATAAGAGCGAAAAGATGTTTTCGGTAAAGTTGAACTCGACTTGACGCTGTGGGATCCAAAAATACTCGCCGGGCAAGGAGAAGGTGCGCCATCCAGTAAAAGCATGCATTGAGGGTGCTTAGATGGTCATCTTGCGAGGCCGTGCCATGACCAGACACGGGGCTGTTTGATCGAGCAGCTGGATTCAGTGGCATTGGGTACTTTCGTGATCCCCAATCTCGCATAGTCGTTTCGAGTTGATACGCTTCAGCGAGCCGTACGTCGTTTTCCAACTCAACGTCGGTTGCCAATGTCGATATCCTCGCCAAAAAAGACAGTACAGGCTGAGGGCAGCCAGTAAGTTCGCGAAAGGATGGCCCATATACGTCAGCTTCCTCATGCTGCTGATACAAGATAAAATATTCGGGTGCGAGGGGCTTTCGGCGCCGCAAGAGAGACATGATGACGTCAATCATGGCAAATCGCTGCACCAAGAAGCGAGAATAGAATCCTTCAGGCATCTTATCGATGTATCGTAGTTCAACCACCAGCTTGAACGCATTCCGAAGATGTGTGTCCGTCGTGAGGCTACCAGTCATAACCTCCGAAGCGATGTGGATGAGATATGCAGCAAGAGTGACTTCTCTCAGAGATAGGACTGAAAAGACATGATTCTCTATGGATACAGATGACTCTTCCCTAGTATCGGAAAATCGGAGATATCGTTCCATACTCCGCAACGATCTCAGAGCTTGTGACCGACGCTCTTCCATAACCCTCAGGTCACCTCTGCAATAGTTGTACATATTTGCAGCCGACACATACAAGAATGTATGTAAGAGCAGTGGATATGAGATAGACACTCTGCAAAGCTCTCGAAACGGATTTCCAGGGCTATCAAGAGCTGGGATCCGAGGGGAAGCATCGGTCATAACTGACAAGGCATAATGTGAACTTGAGTAGGTAGACGATGGAGTTTCAAGAAACTTACAATAGTTAAACGCGATTTCCTCAGTGCAAGTGGGAAGGCTTGATGCTAGCGGTCCAAGGCTGTGCTGAAAGGTCTTAGTGGTACCAAATACGGGACCGGTACTAGATTTAGATCTATTGGCCTCATGTTCGCTTTCAATGATTTCTAGCGAAGGGTCGGCGTCAGTTAGGACAGAACTCCGCTCGACACTTGTCGGGTCCAGCACCAATTGCTCACTTGTGATGTGGCCTGCAGCTGTTATTTGATTATCGTATTGGGCGGAGAATGTCGTAAGGTCCTGATCCATCACAAATGCGTTCAACCAATTGCTGTCAAACTGCACATGTGAAAGGTCGTTGAAATATAAGCTCATGTCGCTATTACCTTGAGTCAAAACCTCGAAATCCTCCGGTGAAGACACTTGCTGGCGTGTAGTGGCAGGGCTAATAGAGGACAAGGACGCGTGCGAATTATCTAAAGTTGGTACGGGTCTAGAACGAAGCCCATCCTGGTGGTCACTTCCCGGCGACCGTAGCTGGCTGTCGTTTTCGTAAGGGGCCGCCCCTGAGTTTGGGCTTTGGCCTTGACTGAGAGTCTGGGTTTCGTTTTGGCGTTGGTTCAAGACCTGACGGCTGATACCGCTTTGCTGTGCATCTTGCATTTGGGCGCGAATACGCCGTTGTCGACCCCGATTTTGGGCCGTTTTTCGCCTCTCCTCTCGATCAATCCTGTTGGTACCTCCGTTGAACGAAGTATCAGGAATAACAAACACGTCGTTGACAGGCGCCCAACGAAGTTCGCTTGTGTAGTCGCAAGTGCGGCCTGACTTTTGGCAGAGCGTACAGACAGGTCGCTTCTCGTCGCATTTTCTATGACGCTTCCTGCAAGTCAAGCAACCTAGTGAACCGATTAGCCAGGTAACGATAGATGCAATCAGAGAAAAACAGGGGACCCATATCTCAGCCAACAGGTAATATAACTTAGAATAAGTCAAGATAAGGGCTAAAGTAAAACAGAAACGTGTATATGTATACTTGTTTTTAAACGTACCTTGTCGTGAACGAATTTCAGGTCGCTGCATGATAAGACTGCTCTTCGAACAGATTAATTGTTAGAGATGAATGGAAATGAGACCAGGGATGCGTTAAGGAAGTTGCGGGGTAAAGAAAATTCCGGGGTAAAAAATTCTAGGGCTCGAGATTCCAAAAAGAGCATAACGTAGGAATTTAGTTAAGGTGGCAAAATTAAATATTGAGGTACGTAGTGGCAGAACTGTCTAAAAGTTATAGTAGAGATTGGCGCGATTAGGTACCTAATTAGTGCTTTAGAACATGTACCAGAACTCAGCGCAACGAAAGAACCGATTATGTGGCTATTAAAGCACCTCTAGAAGAGGACAGTTACTAATTTCTATTGTCTCTCGATTTAGCATATATTCTTATCCTAATATACATATACAGTTTGCGCCACTAAGCTTATACTCTACAGAACTATTTTATACTTATATTTACTTAAGGCCAGAATAGGAAGCACTAGGTTTGTATTTCTCTTGGTTACAGATATTTGTGTTGGCAAAGAATGTGTTCAGGCTTGCTCAATGACCCTTCCTAGCTATCCCGACTTCTGATCATCAGCCACTAGTCTTCTTAGCTCCATCCAGTTCTTGACCACACACCTCACCTCCAACGCTAACCGCATCGATAACACTCAATGGAGACAAATCCAGTTGATTCAATGGCGCTAACCAAGGCTCACTACGGCCTCTGAAGTATTTATGGCCGAAAAAGAGAAGAACAAACAGTGGGATCCCAATGTAAGCAGTGATAAAATCGGCTGCGTTCCATTCCGACAGGAAGAAAACCTGGAAGCCGTTGAGGAGGCCAATGACGGTGAAAAAGAAGATACAAAACCACGCGCTTGATTTTCCTAGTCTCGCGCGGTAGGGTAACCTGTTTCGATCGACGCCTTGGACTTCGAGGGCCTTACGGAAACGAATGTAAGACCAAGAGAGCAAAACCCATGAGAAAACAGACGATATGTTGATTATGTTGACGAGCCAAGTCAATACTTGACCCGCACTTGATCTGACATTCAAGTAGGCCAGGAGAGCCGCCAGGCCGCTCGCAGTGACTGACCAGTAAGGTGTTCCATATTTGTTGGTATGCGCAAAGAACTTAGGTGCATACCCATCAATGGATAGGGAGTACAAAGATCGCGATGAGAGATAGCAATAGACATTACCTGCGGACCATGCTGAGAGTAAGATAATGGTGTTGATAATATGGTCCAGAACTCGAATATGTGCCGTCTTAATGCCAATAACGAAAGGTGATGAGCCAATGCCAGAACCACCAGATGTAAGTTCCGGTGCGTCTGCAGGGCAGATCAAGGTGACGAAGAAGACGGGAAGGACGTAGAAGAAAGCTAATCGGAAGAGAAAAGCTCGAGCAGCTTTAGGCAGTGGTTTTGCTGGGTTTTTCGTTTCGCCGCCACACACTGCAACCATCTCAGCGATAAATCCCATCTACGTTTTGTCAGCTTAGTGTATTTCCAGCAGATCAAGATAGTTATACCTTACCGGAAGCACAATGCTCACTAAAACACCAAGAAAAGCGAGCAAGCTGCCAACACTACCCTCCAGGATCCATGGCTTGATTGGAGTGTCCCAGTTCCTGCTTCCAACCCGCTCCCCGGTCGGTCCTCCACCCGCGACGATGAGGATGGACAGTATCATTATGCCAACAAGCATTGTGACTTTAAGTGAAGAGAATAAAAATTCAGCTTCACCGGAATCTTTGACGGGGAGATAGTTGAGTCCAACAATAACAACCAAAAGGATCGTGAGAAAGACGGCATCGTGAACCGGGGGATTCCAATAGTGAATGACAAGCGTGGATACGGTGATTTCGAAAGGCACAAGGATGGCGTAGGCAAACCAATAGTTGTAACCCATGGCAAAGCCAAATGACTTTGAGAGGAATCGAGTCGGGTAGTGTCGGTGCCAGCACCATTGAGTGGAACAGCAGCCGCCATTTTGGTCAAGATCGTAGAAAAGATACCTATAACAGAATAAATAAAAGCAAAGCCCACGAAGCAGAATACGGGGCCTCCTTTCGCTAACGTTCGACCGGTTCCTACTAAGAATGCAGCGCCAATGCATCCTAATCAAGACGCGAAGCATTAGTAACAAGTCTCTAGACAGTTGACTCCTGTATACATATCGAGTCAACTTACCTCCAGTAGCAATCATATATAGATGCCTTGACTTGAGCTTGCTGGAGCTCTCATGAGGTCTTCTCCCGGAAGCTTCGTAGTTTATCTCTGTAGACGGTGACATGACTTCTTTGTCTTTGTTATTATATTTTTGTTAAATGAAAAAGAAACAAGAGGCTATAATATTTCTGGGAATTATATCCGGAGCATTTTCTAGGTTTTAATAATACAAGAATATTTAGTAAGCCTTCGACTTGTCACTCCTTCACAACAAGCTCTAAAGACGATTGAAGAAAAGGTTGCCTATCTCTTAGCTGACCGAGGCTCAGATGCGGCCAAGTACACCGTAAAAGGTAATGCGACTCGCAATATGTCTGGGGCCGTGCACTGGCTTGGGATTTGGGGTAATTGGTGTCTATGCGGAGGTAATGAAGTATCCAGAGATAGGGCTATAACTTTTTATGACAGCAGCGTTAACGTTATACGTACCCTACTTTTTCTGCTAATTACGAACTCCACATCAGAAAGCGGAGGTAAGGAATGCTGAAGATGATGCTCTAAACCATGCCTAATATCTCAGGGGTTGAGAGAGAGGATACTGCACGGATTGATCGCTTTCTTGGACGCTTGAGTCTTACATTTGGCCGTCTTGACGGATTCACTGACCGCCACCTCACCCTTCATCGAGCTGCACATGTCATTCCCACCAAACGCAGCAGTTCACTATCTTGCGACGTAATTCTGTCCGACGGGAAAGTTTTCAACACTTTCAATCGACAAGACGATTGCCCTGAGTGCTGGTGGTCTTGATGTCATCCTTTATCCAGAACGCTGGCTAGGTACGAACTGAGAGAATAACAAGATGGACCGACCTACCATAACAGTGAGACAATTGAATATAGATCTTGAAGATTATTTGCCTTCATGAACTTGCATTGGCAAGAAGCAGCCATGTACTATATATATACCAACAACTAAATGAACACTTGTATTCGGAGGGAAACGCTTGTACATAAATCCTTGGCAAGTTGAATATGTACCCGTTGGCTCGACATGACGTTGGCCAACTTAGCAAACTAAGTTAGGCACAAAACCTTGAGACATGCATAAAAGGGTGAGACAATCTTGATAACTAGTAAACTTGATGTAAGATTGTTAGTGTAATTTATGGTGTATTATTCCCGGTTATTTCTATTAATGAAGATATGTCTCACCCTTTTGTGCGTGTCTTATGGTTTTGTGCCCAACTTAGCTTGCTAAGTTGGCCACCGTCAGGTCGAGCCAACGGGTACCGTCACAGTTCAATTGAGATAAGCGGGATTGGCCCAGATCGGCAAATGGAATGATGACGGGGTCTTTGCCTAAGTCTTGTCTTTTAAACACAATCTATTGTGTATTCACATGCATCAGTATTGCCTCGGCATTTGGCCAAATGGTACATATGGCTTTCACGATGCCTACCTGGCATGCCGGTAGCCTAGGGTGTTGATCCGGCATTGAACCTACTCTCTAGTCGCGCTCTGTATCAAGTTTTCGGATCATTTTTAAAGCTAATTTTGTTACCTAGTGGTTGGTTCCAAGCCTACATACTCTATTTACCGCATAAAATTGTTGTTGGTACGAACCGCGCTCGAGCCTCGGCTAGATTCCATGTCGCAAACTAGACCTAATTCTGAAAAGCGAGTCAAATAGGTAGCTTCTAGATAATTTTCGGTTGCCTGCATTTGCGCATGCTGCATTCAACTGCGTCATCATGAGAGGCTATGATCTGATTTTAGTAGCTTTGCTGTCTGAATGCTCTGGAATCACTTATGGAGTGTAGGGGCTGGATTGTTAGCCTTGGCTTTGACCTCTGGACCGTTGTTACCTTGATATCCATCGCGTGATATAAAAGGTCCGACATATTCTCAAATTTCTCACCCTGGCATAGAATTTACAATCTGTGTTAAGAATCGAATCGAGAACTGAAGGGATAAATATGGATGCCAAGAAAGACAGCAGACCTTCGCAAGCACAAAAGGCACAGCGGCCCACCAAACTGGTGCTAGGACTGCGAGCTCTGGTTCTTGGGGTCACAATCGCTGGAATCGTCGTCTCCTCTATCCCTGCCCCGAAGAACTTTATCGCAATTGGAATATTGGGACCGGCTGTAAGAAAACATATATATCGCCATATTCTGACCTTCTATACACTAACAAATTAGTTTGTCACGACCTTCTGCTGGTCGCTTATAGAACTTGTCTACCCTTTGGTCAGAATCTTCCCACCTGCCTACATATCGTTTCGTATCTTCATAGACGGCTTCATTGTTATTGGGTCAGTAATCTGCCTGATATGCTTCGGCTTGTTCCGGGATTGGTGGCCCGGGGGCAGCGCTCTCAGTTCAAGCGAAGCACCGTTAGCTAGAGAGATATTATTCCAAGCAGCCCTGGGACTTGCCTGCGCATCGACGTAAGTGTTATTCCTCACTCCATGATATGCCGATCTAAGAAGTCTCTACTTAGCGTCCTGGAGATCATACTTTGCATTACCCAACTTATAGAATAATAGTCTGCACCCAAGGATACAGGGAGGGATAAGCTTAGCTTTAGCTTTTGAAATCTTAAAAATAAATAGGACTTATCTTGATCTTGACAGTATAGCTGACAGCTTATATTGACTCAGCTCTCTCTGGCCACTCCGTAAAGTCAGCTCTGATATGCTCTAGAATATATTCCAATTATAATTTGCACCTAATTTAACTACGAGAGCCATACGGACAAGGCCAAGGTGAGAAGAAATAAATGCCTGAGGTACTGGTTAATACATACTTGTAAATTCGCTTCCAGTTCCAAAATGTCCCACGTTTTTGTCAAACCTCGCAGACGCCGTCGCCGGTCCTGTTAATACAATACAAGTTCATGTAGACGCTCGACCCGTACTCTGTTATGAAGCCGAACTCGGTATAGTAATTAACAAGAATGCAAAGAACGTCATAGAAGCAGCAGTATTGAATTAAATACTAGGCTACATAATATGCAGTAAAGTCTCTGTGTAAAACTTTCAAATAAATGAAGCATCTAGAGGCCCGTTCTGCTATGACGAGTCTTTCGACAAGTTCGCCCCCATCGACCGTACGATCGTCCACCCGAGCGAATTCCCAAGCCCTATTGCGAATCACAGCAAAGGTAAACGGCGAGATTATACACGATTACAAAACGAACATTTTGATCTTCGGTGTTAGTTTTAAGCGCCTATGTGGCGATCGACTTTTCGTGGAATGACGAGGCGATGGTTGGGCTAAATGCCAGCGCCGAGACTGATGAAGAGAGCACATATGCCTAGGGCCGATCAAACTCATGTATACCAGTTTTCCAAAACCTATTAATATAACGAATCGTATTGCTGACTTGAGTTTTGTTCTCACACTGCGGACAGAACTTTCGGATAGATTATGCTCATAGAGAACTTCTCCGGTGCGATGCAGGCTACGAAACGATATGGGTTTTTTGAGACCTCCCATAGACCCAGTTTGTACCAGAGTTACAGGGAGGTTATCAATTTCTTCAACTGTAAAGCTTTTACTCCTTGACACTTGCGTTTGGTGCAATACAATGAAGAGAGACTTGAATAGAGGCCGGAAACTTTGGTTTCTGGTCAATGTTGTAAATGGGTTCTCTTGTGGCTGCCCTGGTGGCGTTGGGAAAGGTGAAACAGCCTAATACGTAATGTAAATATCGACTTTTAGTATTTCCTCTCTCGCCTATAATCCTAAGTAGTCGCCGCTTCAACCTAAGCCTTTCCTAAGCCTAGCCTAGGTCTCGGCTAAGCTAACATCATGGTGTTGCTTTTTGGCCCCTAGTAATTAATAAAATTTTAAACAGCCCTACCCACACTAAGGCAACCTTGTCTATATACTATAGCTAAATAGCTATGCCTAAATAATACTAATAGTATATCCTCTCTTTCTATCAACACTTAAGCTATATTATAAGACTATAAGTCTTTTATTAACTTAGTAATTTACTAACATATAAGGTTAATATAATAATATAAATTAACTTAAAGTAATATACTTTTAAAATAAAATATATTATAACTTTTTTTAGGCTATAAATATAAGTAGGTTAATTATTAAATCTCTTAATAAGTAAGTATTATATATTAGGCTTATTAATATAAAGATATTTTATTAAAAGCTAATAAGCTAAATTCTATAAAAGTGCTAATAAATATATTTTATATATTAAAAATAATTATAAGAAAGTAATATAATATAAGGATGTTATTAGTCCTAGAATAATATAATCTTAAAGTATTATTATTCTTATACTTAATAGTCCTTTCTTAGTTAGTTAATAGGGTAGAGCTTTTTATAAGGTATAAGGTAATATAAGAGCTATCCTAATATATAAAATTTACTTAGCCTGGATTATATTAAATGTATAAGTTAACCCTTATATCCTTATCTCCTATTTATCTATCTTAACCAGGGTAAATAGGCACTATTAGAGCCCATCCTAATATAAACATTCTAATAGTATTGTTTACTCTGTAAACATTTATTTTCCAACTGTCCCTTCAAACCAAGGACACTTTTTCTGAACGGAGTCATGGCGGACACGATCAGTAACACTGAGGCCTTGACTTTCTTATCCAAGGAAACAAAACTGGTTTAAACCTGCCATGGCCCCGGTCCTCTCTTCTCCCTACCCGACTAGCATCCCACGACTGTAGGCTTTATTTCGGACTCTTCTAGCAGATTGTATGGCGCGAGGCATGCCACGGCTAGACGCCCCTTCATTAGAGTTCGGAAATCTTGCTGCGGCATTCCTCCTACTTCTTCCCTTCAAGATGCGTCCGCAAACATGCAAAAGCTTCTTGATCTGTACTTTGGCTCAGTCTTCATGGAACCAGAGGTAGATACTTGACCGAGGCTGGCATTGTGCAAAGTCCTATGCAATAGCAGAGACACAGACAACCCGGGGTCGGTGCTTCAAAGCCGGGGTTTTGGGGGATCCTTATTTTTATTTAATGCCATTGAAAGTGTCTTGACAAAGTTCTGGGAGTGAATATGGGAGGTTCTTATGCATTAGGTACCTCAGTACTAGATAGTTAGCCAGTAGCACCTACACAGGTCGTATGTAGCCTATTTACACATGTAAAGGAGGTGAATTAGGGAAACATATAGTAATACAAGTCTCGTTCGTTAATTATGCTGCGAAAATATCTATTTAAGTTACCAAGTTCGGGTTCTTATAATTTCTAGTGTAAACATCCTTCCGAAGTTGCAAGTCTCAGATACCATAGGCTTTTGCAACAATCGTGATCCCTTGAATACAGTGATAATACCTAGGCATGGCCCCGCTCAGCTATCCACAGAGCTTCTGTCCTCCTATCAACGACACAGGAAATATAGAAACGAGATACTCAAGCACAGAGACAAAAAAAGGAACAGAACAAAATAAGGAAAACCTCAAAGAATCGCACCACTCTTGCCGTATACTGTAGGAGCTACTTATACAAAGGGCTCATAGCACCTGAGGTATGTACAAGTGCTGCTACACTGAAGATTAGAATTCCCAGCTCAAAGCTGAGTCATTTCGCAGAACAACAGTGGAAGTCATGACCCCCAAGGGTCCCTCAAGCATGCGGCCGTAGATCGAGTTAAAGCGTTACCATAGACTTCCTTGTCGGCACGCAATCTTGATACCTTTGTCGAAGTACTGGCCAACACCGGGAACGAAGCTAGCCAGGACCTCAGCAATGGCGCCAGCCTTTCCACAACCACTCTCGCCCCTCAAGGTCTGGGCGCCAATTTTGATCTGGTACATGTCCGCACGGAGAGACCCGTCCCTGTTGTAGACGTTGATGCGGACCTGAGACGGGAGCTTGCGACCCCAGCTGAACTTTTGGCACTCAACCATGTACTCGCAAGGGCAGTAGACCTTCTTAGTGGTAGCCCGACCGCAAGCAGCATTCTTGTTGTTGGGAGTAGATTCCTGCCAGGTAAAGCCACTGCAGTCGGTGTAGACCGGGTACTGGTTCTGCTGACCAGCTGCCTGAACAGTTGCCCACATAGCTTGGATGAGCGCATCGCGCATTTGCCAACCACTGGCTTTGCCAACTGTTCCCCATTGGCCATCGAGCTGAACTCGAACAGATGTCTTGGGCTTGTCGTACCCGGAGTTGCAGTTGCCGGTGTACTGCCAAGTGGTGTGGTCGGAGAGGCCGCCCTTGTCGTCGGACACATCGTACATGCGGTTCCAGACGCTCCAGAATGAATCAAGGTTGCCTACGTTGACCAACTCATCCGTGTAGGTTGCGTGAAGGTTGTAGTCAGCAGCAAGTCCCTGCCCAATGGCGAGGGTGCCTATGATGATGAGATTGAACTTCATTGGGATTGGGTGGTAGGGGTGAAAGAATTAGTAGAAGGAGTTATTTAAGGAATGCGTACTGTTTTTGCTTTGCTGAAGCTACAATTTTGGTCCTGGTTATGTTCAGCCTTGGATCTTTATCGTACAATGATAGCCTTCTTATACTCGTGTTCAACTTGTTAGCCTTGACGACCAACATACTCGACCGCCGCCCCCTTCAGGACACCGAAATATGCGCAGAACTTTCCTAGGGAAAGTTTATAATTGTGTTTTAAGTTTCGAACCCTAGCCAGAGGCTCGTCCTGAGACGACGAGTATGCAGTCCTGAACTTGGGAACAAATTTCGAAATGACGCATTTTACACGGCGATTTCCTGGAAACGTCCGTGCGATAGTCTGCCAGGCTTCAAGGCCAATAGAATGCACCACGATGCCTCGTATTATTTCTCGAAATTGCCGTTCTATCTTGTATAGCTTTGAGAAAGCTCTGACTTGGGAATCTCTACATTCATGCTCACGACAACCGTGCTGAGGTTGCTGATACGTGGAACCAGTCAGACACAGGAAAGCCCATCATGGACTCTCAAGAGCGCAGCAAGTATCTGCTTTAGACACTGGAACTTTTCTTAATCTGAAATCTGTCTTTACACGAATTGCCCAGAAAGCTCAGCCCGCATGCTAGGTCTCGGTGTCATAAAGGGGTAAGTGAATTATCGGTGAGCGGCAGAAACTCCGATCTGCCTTTAGGCCAAAGACGCATCAAGTCTAAATGATACATATACCAGCTGGTGCCCGCTTGTCTGAGTGTTGACCTGCATCATCGATTATCGACACCATCTACAAGACTTGATTGCTCCTCACAAACCTCTACACTGCATCTCAAATTTGACCAAGTTCCCTCCTATCAATAACCCTTTCTCCAAAAACATCATGTTTTCCCTCATTCCTGTCCTGAGCCTCCTCGTCGTTGGCTCTCATGCAACCCCCTTCCTCGACGCACGAGGCCTTGCAAGCGCTGAGCTGCCCGCCAAACTCAGCGCTATCAAGTTCGACCCAGCCAACAAAGACGGTGTGACTTTCCACATCACTGCCGCCGGCGTTGACACCGAGTGTTACCCGCCTGCCAAAGATACTGTCGCTTCAGGACGGGTCTACAAGTGCGGCGAAAACCCTGCTGTTACCTTCAGCTACACTAGCGACCAGGATAAGCTCAGCGTTTGGCTGAGTAATGAGAATGGATCTTTTGCTGGCTCCGCCGTCATCTCTAGCCCTGCTGCGGGTGAGATCGTCTTCGACCTTGCCAACCTTGACGTTTGAAGATTTGGTGGAAGCATGGGGTTAGCAGCGGGCGAGTAAGGTTGCTAGGTAGATTGCGACTCAGGGGTAATGGGTGTGGGGAATAGGGACGGAGGAACCGAAGTGATACAATTATTAGAATAGTAGTATGTTGAAATATTTGACTTTTATACGTAACTCGGTAGATTACACCAGTACGCTCGGGCCATGCCGAGATATTTCCCTCTTTCTTCGCAAAATGTGCCGTGGCCTTTCCCTCTCTGGCATAGTTTGAAAGGAACGATTGTTTCAGGGTAGCGAACTTCCGTTTCCGCGCGTTCTAGAATTAACTGAACCTCGTTCTGTCGAGGTGCACAAGTGACCCGCGGTTCTAGGAGCAACTCAGATTGGCCGGATCCAAACTTTAAATTGTGCACGTGGTTTTCCTCTCGCTTTTCATTCATGAGATCTAACAGCGTAAGCTTCGGTCAGTATAAGGTCAAAGCGTGCATGAATTCACTATCCTGGGGTCGGGCATCACTAATACAGAACCCATAAACTTTTGACCTTCTCTCTGACCGAATTTAGCCAGGGGTATCCCAAGACTTGATAAACGTGTAGAAGCTTAGGGTTATGCTTCGCTGTTTCTCTTGACCGAACATCGGATGCTGAAACAAACTAGATGATGCTGAACCTTAAAAGCAGCTTAGGATGATGGATGCCCGACTGCTTTACGATGATAAGGCCACGCAACATCTTTATGGCCCCTATTGTATTCGAGCTCGTATCTAGACGCACGAGTGCTCCGAGCTCAGCCGCTGTCCGTCGTTGTCATCAGAGATGTCGCAGCTATAACTCGACAAGTCATGGGAGCTTTGTTCTTACATACAGGCCGACTTCACGACTGCGCCTCTGTTCCCAAAAACTACTCTCCTTTCCAATTTCAAGTAAACTTGCGCCATGTTCTTTCCTACCAATGCCCTTATACTTCTCACGTATGGCACCTTTGTCTGGACTCATTCAGTCCGCGACCTCGGCGCTGAGGACTTCTTCGACCTCGTGCATTCAGACACCATTGCTCTTGTTCTATTCGTAACCCCTGGTTGTGGGAAGTGCGATGAGATTACTGCTCAGTTCGAGCAGGCCTCAGACCTATCCCCCAAGGCCAGCTTTGTACGAGTAGATTGTTCAACTGAGGGCAAGGTCTGCGATGATGTCAAAGTTCTCCATGTTCCAGAAGTAAGGCTTTCAAGAGGCCGTGATCGACTCACCCTCTACAGCGGCGCCTTAGACACTTCAGCGTACTATAACCCCCCCTCTCGAGATGTTTTCCACTAAGCAGCTTGTTTATTACAGACTATTGTTATTGATCGAACGGCAACATGGTCCAGCTGTTACGGAACTAAGCGATGCCAATTACGATGAGTTCTTGAGCACTGATTACGTTTCAATCGTCGCCTTCATTAATGATCAAGACGAAGACTCCATCGAAGTATATACACAGGTGGCTGAAAAGCTCCGTGGTGAATACGCCTTTGCAATTACCCATAAGTCTAGTCGAGCGACCGATGAAGGTATCACCCGACCAGCTATTATGCTTGTCAGCACATTTGACGAGCGTCGCAGCAGCTACGAAGGACCTTTTGAGCATGAGTCACTTGAGACGTTCATCCAGAAACACGGGACGCCCTTGATTGGAGAGCTACACCCAGAGGTTTATGCTAGCTTCTCCGAGGTAAGCCAACCTGATCGTATGCTAATATGAAACCCAATAGCTGACAAATACTATTAGACCAACTTGCCACTAGCCCAGATTTTGGTGCCGTCTCTGACAGAGCGCGATCATCTGGTTGACTCGCTTTATCCGCTAGCTCGAAGATATGCCAATGTCTTGACCTTTGTTACCGTCGATACAAGCAGGTACCCCAAGCGGGCGGCTATGCTGAATCTCGCCGACGGCATCAAATTGGGTTTTGCAATTGAGGATGTCATCTCAACAGAGAAGTTCCCGTTGAAGAGTAAGCCCGTCAATGCCGAAAGCATCACAACATTTGTCAAAGATTTTGTAGCTGGCAAGCTGAAACCAGAAGTCCGATCTCAGCCTGCACCAGAAAAGCAACAAGGTCTCTGTCTCGAACTGGTCGGACATACTTTTAGAGAAACAGCTTTCGATGAAACTCGAGATGTCCTTGTGGAGTTCTACACGCCATGGTGTGATTATTGTCTTGAGTAAGTGAGCTACGCGCCCAGCAGAGATCAGCTCTAATCAGCACATTAGGTCACATGCTGTCCTCGAAGAGCTCGCCATACACTATCGCAATGGCGGTCTAGGAGACAGCATATCCGTGGCTAAAATCGATGTCAGTAGCAACGATGTCCCTGAGTTGATTACAGGCTACCCAACGCTGAAGCTGTACCCAGCTGGTGGACACCCCCCGGTTACATTTGATGGCAACTATCACGAACCCATTCCTCTGGTGACGTTGATTACCTTCATCTACGATAATGGCCGCAATCAGTTAAAGGCTAAGCCTTCCCAGTTTTCACATTCTTCAACAATGTCCGAAGCCTCTATTCCACTAGAGGCAGGACAAGATGACTTGTCAAGTAAGAGCTCCGACAGAGCCAATTCGAGTCTGAAGCATGAAGAACTGTAACATAGAAGCGTTGAAAGTCGACAGAAACATAGGATATTTTGAAAGCTAATAGATCGGCCACCTCAAGATAAAGCTTAGGTTAATGTTTGCATTTTTAATTAGCGTATTTTTAGTCTTATAGATGGCGAAGGATTGAGTACGGGCGGTATAAGATGACATATCAAAATGTTTGGATTATAGTGAAACTGTATAGCTTATATAATTTGGAGACTCAGACTACTTAGAATGTGTTCCTAAGGAATGCTCAGGGTCCAAAGCCTCCTTACTTGCCAAAGGCAGATTGAAATAATCTCGAAGCCCCTGGTGTCACCAAAGTCCACTCAACACACCGCTGGGCGTTGCAAAATTGGAAAGATATGTTACAATCGAGCATAGCTAATGACAATGGCAATAGATGCGGCAACAACCTGTGCAAAGGCAAAGGAAGTCCCCCAATCTCCTCCTCCTCCCCTCCATAGTATTGCACAAAACCAAATAAAACAGACCATGAGCAGGAAACACGAGACTCTGAACGGAATTTCAATATACATTCGATCTGTCTGCCACCCCAGAACGAGGTGCATTCCTCTCATCCAATCTGTTCCTCGAAAGTCTCCATACGGAAGAGGCATTGCGATTGCTTTCGAGCCCCTGCGATGGTTAGCGATAATTACTTGTAGAATGGCCATGCTACTCATACTTGACATCATAGATACAACTTTCTTGTGCCATTCCCTCCAGCGTTCGTAACCCGTTGGCGCTCGCTGGATCGCGAGCACACTTCTTTAGGTACTGGATGTCATCAAGGAGTTTGTGCCGTTGTTCTGCTTCCTTTGCAGCGAGCCTGATGCATGGCTCTCCCCATTCTTCCATTCTCACATTGCATTCGTCACTGTGTGGCCCGTGTTACCAGAAAGCCTTGTCGACATGCAGGTGCAGACGACTGGGATGCCTCAGTATGGCTATGTTACACTTTTCCCGCGTCTCTTCGATGTTGATAATATTCATATGAATGGCATAATGCCCATCCAAGTCAGCGGGGCGGACAAACCGAAACTTGAATCAGGTAATGTTAGATCTTTCTGGTACCATGGTGTTTTAACCCTCACCTTGACTTCTATCACGTCGGTTGTTCCGTAATATGGCAGCCATCTCTTCCACCTGCCTAGCTGCTGGCAACTTGTCTCCACCAGTCTCTGGTATATGTCTGTATCGGACTCGCACGCATTGCTCCAAGGCTGCATTTTCTCATACCTTGGTTTTCGGTTGTTTGGGTTCGTAGAAAGTCCAGTGTATCGAGTAATTCGGCGGGGTCTTGTTGGTCGTAGGCATGGTATGGGAAGAGCGTACTGTCCTTGGAGTGGAGTCTCCAAGCAGAGAAAGCAGGCCTGCCCAGCGCGGTCTCGCAAATCTAGGGTTTCTACCTTGGCCAGTGAGAAGGCGGAAATTCCAATGCTAACCTCCTCCTCAACATCCTGCCGATAGCGAGCCAAAGCCATTACAGACGGGGGAGAAAGGCGCTTAGAGATATTCCACAGAAGGTATCTAATGTAAGATTATAGGAAGAGAATTTATCGCGAGAGCAATGCTGCAAGATAAAAAAATTGTAAAATAACATTAGCATAGCCCCTGCTTACATGCATTTGCGCCATATCATCGCCCCTGTACATAGACAAGACTTTCCCCAAGGCTGATTCAGAAAACAATCTAGCGGATATATCAAACTTTATTTTATATTTGGGATAGGCGCGCCGCCCAAGACATCGAAGATGAGGTTAGCATGCTGCAAGTGCAAAACTCGCAGAACGAGGCAGTGTCAGCAGGCGTCTCCCTTTCAGAAGGATATCCGCTAACTATGCACCAGCGTGGAGAACCAAGTCGCACAATGTCGAACTCGCAGCACTTCCTTCACAGACAAAGAAGTCAGGGAGAAATTAATCTCTGACAAGGCCAGGTGGCTCTCTTATGTCAGGATAAAAGAAATAAATCGCGACAGACTTATTATGACAGTCAATGAAATATCCAAGACCATAGCAGCGTGGGTCAAGGTCCCATTCTACGCTGTCTTGACTGGCTGGAAACTTGCAATACAAAGGCGAGCGAGCAACGAGCGTGCAAACTTTCTCTCGGTGCTCCTTTTCCTTGAGTCCACGCAGTTGGTGGAGTATTTCGTCCCTGTCAGTAAAGGGCCCGGTAATTCTATAGTGGAATCCGCTGCAACGAGACGATGATATTCCTTTGCATCCGTAGCAATCAAGCGTCGACGTGTTGTATGAATGACATACATCGTCTTTTGCCGTTGTGACATCTGGGGTTGGTGCGCATCGGACTCGGAAGGCATGGTGATGTCGCAATGTCGTCAATAGGTGAAGGGGGCAGTGTGAAGAAAGGGAAGACACAAACAATGGGCCAAGACATTTTTAAACTTGGAGGCAGAAATTCAGATCGCATTTTGGTTTCAATTTAAAGTTGCCTGAAAACTCCTGATAATAAAAAGAGCTTAGATATGATTTCTTGCCCATAATACAGAACTTAGAATACGTGAGAGTCTAGGTTACAACGAAATCTAATCGAAACCTTAACCTGACATTGTCCACACAATCACTCGCACTTATGAGACCAAGGCTTACTTGTCTAGGCAACCTGCTCATCGATTGGCAAGGTTTGAGGGACCATTGTGATATGGTTGATTGTTGCCAATGAAGGTTACTCATTTGGGTTTCTTACTGGACACATGAAACCAACATTGCATGTGTCTATGACCTAGATATTTATAATATGAATAAACATTCAAGCCTCACTTTCAGCCTCACGCTTCTCAAAGCCGTCATCCTTCATCTTCAAAGTGTAAGCCTTGCCATATGTATTCTGAGGGTCTCGCTTTTCAAAGCCATCATCTTTCATCTTCAGAGTATAGGCTTTTCCATACGTGTTCCTCTGAGGCTCACGCTTCTCGAAACCGTCGTCCTTCATCTTCAGGGTATAGGCCTTGCCATAAGTATTCTGAGGGTCTCGCTTCTCAAAGCCATCATCCTTCATTTTCAGGGTGTAGGCCTTTCCATAAGCGTTCCTCTGCGGCTCACGCTTATCAAGGTCATCCTCCAAGATGTACTTCGCACCATAGCCAGGAGGAGTAACAGGGTTGGCCTCTCGCTCAGCAATCGCATTACCTAGACTGAAGGTTAACTAATGATGCTTTCCAGGTCCAGAGGACATACCTGGCAGTGGGCTTGCAAGTGCAAAGCTGCATAATGCAGCAGTGCTGAGGATCTGAGATAGCTTCATTCTGAATTGCTAGGAACTTCTGTATTGTCAGACTTGCTTCTTCATGGCCATGAGCCTTTGCAGGATGATCTCGACATTAAATAAGGTACCCTGTCGTCTGCTCTTTCGTACATCTCGTATATTTGCTCAAATCGGTAACTACTTGGAAGGGAAGGTCATTTTGCTGCGGGGCAGATAAGGTTTACATAACCAACGAAAGTCCTCCAGTGGTGTCTATCAACAGAAGTTCTCACGACAATACGTCACTACATATCTCCTTTTGGTGTAGGATGGTGATACCAGAGTCCAAAGACATCGCGTCAAGAGGGGACGTCTTACCGGAACTCGGCATCTGATTCCAAAAGTACCCACTTGGAGATCCATTGGGAAGCCCGAGATCTGTATCGGAATCCTTTGCCGGGATTGATCGGCATCTTACACCAAAAGTACCTTTGATATTCTGCTTGGGGAAGGTGGTTTTGTTTTGGCCCCCAGATACGGCGATGATAACAAAATGCAACAGGATATTGGTGATAAAGCACGCCATTGCTTGAGTTTCTGCTCATCTTTCATCACATTTAATCTTTTTGCAAACTTGAGGGGCCAGGACATTTGAGCTGTTTTTATGGGATCAGTTCGCGTGCCAACAAGACCTATGAACATAGCCAAAATCATGTCTTGCAAAGAAGATAGAGGTTCTGATGAGAGCCTTCTTGGTAGCAACAGAGAGAGTGATGAGATCGAATGGGCTCCGCCGACCCAGCGACGGAATTGGAGAACACATTCTTGGGTTGTTCTGAACCTTCTCCTCTTCCTGATATCTTTGGGTCTCTTTATTGCTGCCTCCTTTAGGTTCGGCCCGGAGTCTGACATGGATCACATTCGCCAGACTTCCTTCTACTGTAAGCCTTTCTTCTCTTATTGCGATGTTCACGGTTTGTTAATTTGGACTAAAGCTCCTGTTTTGGACTCGATCAACTTCAAGATGAGGCCCATTGAGACGGAGGGCGGCTTATTCGAGGCGAAGAACCCTTCCAAATGGCGCAACTCTCTCAAGCCTGATCCAGAAGTTGATGAAGCATGGGAGGATCTGGAAATCATTCGTGTTTTCCCTATCAACGAGGCCGAGGTTCGCCGACTGGGCAAAGATCCAGAGCTCCTCGTCAAGTTCCCACCAGAGTATGGCCTTGGCGACAACGCTTACATGGCTCAAATCGATATGTTTCATCAGATCCACTGCCTCAATCTTCTTCGTCATCTGGCTTGGGCCGAGTATAACCGCAATGGTACAGCAAAGAAGCCTTTTAGCGACTTGCATTGGATTCATGTCAGCCATTGCACAGACATATTGATGCAAAACCTCATGTGTAATGGCAACCTGGACATCATTACGTTCAACTGGGTCGAGACTCAAACCAATCCATTTCCAGACTTTGCTGTCAACCATCAGTGTAGGGATTTCGATGCGATTTATCAGTGGCAGGACAAACACTCAGTGCCAAAGGAATGGGGGCGGAATGTCACTCGGCCAGCTGGTGCAAAGCAGATTCCAATTAGCGAGGAGTATTATCGTATATATGGCATCGAGAAGCCGCAGGTATCTGCAGCGCCATAGTCACACAAAACCTAGCTCAGAATGCTTGTTTTGTAAATATTGGATAGTCATGACAATCGACTAAACGTACTTTCTTGTTAAACATAAAAAGCTTTAGACTCACTTAGTCCTCACAATTAATCAAGATTTTTAAGGCATTGGCTTGATATATCTCACTAGGACATGATGAACTTCAACTATCAATCAGTATCCTAGGATTAAATAAGACAAATTAAGCAACAGGATTGTGATGAGTTTCGTATATGTTTAGATAAAGCCTGCAATCACTCCACTAAGACTTACGAGACTCATTGCTCTTCCCAACAAGAATGCCAACTCGAGAGTGAAGCTCTTTGGTGCAGCATTATCCATCTTCTGAGATATAAGACTCAACTCTTTATCGGCATCCACTCCGCTTCGAGCTGAGACAGACCTTTCGGTGTCCTCCATTCTTTGGCGAAGAACCTGATACAAACTGGCAACATCCAATCCTCCTCGCACATTTCTCCTCAATCAGAATAGCGACCGCATGGGCTGTGTTATAGGTGACATCTGGAGCAGAACGATAGGGTCCAACTCTGAGTCTGCAGCCACCATGAATAGCGGCAAGCCTTGTGTCTCCTATGTTTATCTTGCTTCTCAACATGTTACGAATAAGCTGCTGGCAGTCTGACTGGAACGCGAGATTGTGGTTGGCGTCGCAATTTATCTTGAACGTAGCACGTTTGGCAAGGTCTTCATCCGGAGCTGCATCCACAATGGCCTTGATGAGGTCCGAGTGGTTGTCGTCACTGCTAGTATTCGCATAGAAGGCAACAGCCTCGGTGTATTGAACAGGTGCATTAGCCTTGTAGCCAGCTGCGTCTTCCTTGATGATGTCCAAGATGGTGTCATTTGTATCTAGGGTGATGCCGTTCTGGACGCCTCCCTCTATATGGAATCTTGCCCATATCGCATCACCATATCTTTGGCTCTGGATAGCTTCAACGTATTTGCTAGACCAAGGCTCCACCAATGGCAGCATGGACGTATTTTGAAGAACATCGTTGATGGAGATGTCTAAGAAGAGCTGTTCTGGCAAGCGAGAGGAGTTTGTCAGTGCAAAGGCGTGCTGTACACTCAACACGAGAGTTATAGTCAAAGTTTGAGGGAGCATCATAAGGTCTGAATTGAACAACGAGGATTGTTTGGTGACTTGGTTAAAACCATGAGCCGGTCCATTCCAGCATATTTATACCCTGGCTTGAGAGCTGTTGATGAACAGAAAGTGAGACAATTTCCTTCCAGCTTGCTTGTATCATACGAGAAGGATTCATGGTAGTAAATGCAACGATATGCTGTTGGTTGTTAGTTGGTGGTTGTCTCTGCCGCAATCCTTCAGCCAGGATTTGGTTGTTGGTTGTCGAGCAACAAGGGTGACTAAATCCCGCAGAGAACATAACAGATAATCCTCTGCATGGTAATTGAACACATACACAAACAAGAACAATATTATTACTCGCGGTTTGGTATTGACTATGTTAGAGGGAGGGGCATATATGAATAGCTGCTTTGTTAGGTTCTTATTATAGTCAAATATTAAACATGTTAAGCATGTCTTTATATAGCTTTGGACTTGCATTGTCCGAGATGGTTTAATATGGCCGTTTCACTTAATCACATTAACAGGGTCTATACGGGACTTAACATGCCATCTTTGCATTAACGCCGTGAGCATTCTGAGACTCTGTTGGTCCTTATTATGTGTTGGTTGTTTTAAGTTGTCTCTGTGGTCTAACCTCGAAAGCCCTTATTACTTGGCCCGATTGGCTGGACTAGGCACGTGCCATCCTCGAATGCCGGCATATCCGAGCTGTTGTCTTTCTGAGCATGTTCCCTCAAATGATTAATACTTTTTGACGCTGGCTTTCGTCACTTAGCAAAGGCACTTCCTCCACGCGGAGAGAGCAAGAGGTATTTGAAGCTATGAGTTGTAGTTGGCCCATCGTGTATACAGTGATTTGCCTCCCCAAAAGTTCGTACAGATCATCCTAGTGACGACTCTTGCCTCCAGTCTGGCTTACCCCGCTCACCTCCAGCGCCTCATCTTCTCCTCTCTATTTTTGTCTCTGCACTTTCAGTCTTGATGCTCCATCCTATCGGTGTCAAAGATGATCTGGAGGACTTCTGGGTGCCCGTCTGCACTGCTAGTATTTCGGTAGAGCTCTAAAGCCTCTGCAAACAGTTCTGGTTCATTCGTCTTTGCCTCAAGTGCATCTTCCCTGATTTGATCAAGCACGGTGATGTCGGGATTTGGGCCTTGACCAATGATGACACCGTTTTCGACCCCTCCCTCTATGCAGTAACGAGCCCAGATGGCATCGCCATAGCGCTGCTCGCGAATTGAATCGATATACGTAGTCTTCCATGGCTCGACAAAGGTTACCATTGTCTGGGTAAGTACTTCGTGAATGGAGATGTCGAGGAATAGCTCCTCAACTGGGTGCATAATGGCAGGATCGTTCAGATCGGAACTGTTTTATGTCAGTATGTTGCAAACCTCTAGTAAAGTTTATAGAGTACGAAGGTATATTGGCCATTTCTGTCATCACTATAGGGCAGCTGTATTGCCAGAAGTGTCGAGAGTGTAATAAGCTTTCAGTGAGAATTTGAGTGGCATTACACCGCGCGGGGAAGCACAACAACGGATTCGTTACAGTAGAGAAATTGACGAGAAGATTGAGATACAGCAATTTGGGGTAGAGACTGCGGCTTTTATCTACTAGAAGATGAGGCAATGGCAATCAGGCAACAGGGCAACAGGCTCCAATTGGCGAACTGGTAGATGCATCGTGATTGGGCTATACCTCTTAGCAAACCAGACCTTGCTTATCGGCTGTCTGCAAGCTTTCTGGGCAATTATACACGAGAATAACTACATAGAAGATAAATCGAGAATTTATATAATTATTACTATATAGATACAGATTCAGAGCTACTAAAATGCTATACCATCTACTATATCACGAGGTTAATCATATCGCAGATGTCACTCCTGTTAAGAGGGGGGTTTTTCATATTCAATACACTCGACATTTAGGAGATAAATAAAATACAGATAAACGCCATTTAACTTATGTATTATGGTTATAATCTATCAAGGTTGTGTAATACGGTTTATTGTAGCATAATAATGTTCCTATCTTGAGAGTAGAATACTACAGTCCACTTGCTAATTACAAAGCGATCTGAACTGTCTTTGACATGCTAGGAGTACCCTGCGGCGACATCACAAAGAGATAGTAATAGCCAGGCAGAAGGACACCATTATCCTTGGGTAGCTTGACAGTGTACTGGTTGCCCTTGACTTGGAAGTCGGTGAGAGGGACACGCCTCTGGTCGCTGTTGACTGAGTGTGTAGCACTTCCCATACGAACAAGAGACATCTTGACCTTACCAGAAGTGTTGGTGACGCTGAACTTGAGGGTGCTGCCCGCTTTAACAGGCTTCTGGGCAAGGTTCTGGATGATGGGACGCTTAGCAATGGAGCCATCCTTGTTGAACAGGTAAGGAGGCTGGAAGATCTCTCCATCGGCATGGTCAGCTGTCTTGTCGCAGCCAGCAGTTGAACCACCAATCTTTGCAACGTAGCAGAGGCCACCACCACCAATAAACACCGTGGCATCAGGCAACAGGATAGAGACAGAGTGGTAGTTGCGGGGAACAGCGTGAGGTGCAAGCTGAGTCCACTTGTTGGTGGCAGGGTTGTAGAGCTCAGGAACCAGGATGCCTTCAGTGTTGGTAAAGACCATCGCCTTTCGTTGGCCTCCAGTCACAAGAACAGTTCCATCAGGAAGAACGACAGCATTACCGAAGCCACGAGGGAAGGCCATATCAGCAACACGCTTGACGGAAGCAGGCTTGTAAGGTGCTCCAATGGTGGTGATATGAGCACGCTTGTTGGCATCGCTTGCGGTGTAGTCCTGGGCACCACCAGCTGACAAAATCTTACCAGCAACGGCATCATACATGACAAAGATACCGCACATAGCATCAGCGTTATCTCTCTTACCAGACTTGACGATTGATCCCTTTTGCTTCGTGCCATACCAATGCTGTTCCTTGCTGGGGCCGGCTTGGAAGACACTGCCATCTTTCCAACCAAAGAGCCAAGCGTGGTTATCCTCACGCCAGATACCCTCTCGATCCTTGGTTAGCATGGGCTTGACATCGGCTCCAGGTAGCATGGTCCACTTGTTGGCCTTGGGATCATACACTTCGCCATTCTTTCCCTGGCGGGGACCGGAGTAAGCTCCTCCAATGGTGAAAACTCTTCCATCAGACAGGATGGTGGAAGTCTGATAGCCACGAGGCATCTTCATGTCAGGTCCTCGGGTAAAAGCGTTGGTCTTAGGGTTGTAGAGTGTCACAGCCTCGGCATCAGAACCACCCTGAATCAAGATGCGTCCATCAGCGAGTTGACTCATTCCAGGGCAGAACATATCATGGTGAGTATCGGCGACCTCTCGCTGTCCGACGGCACCTGAAGGAAGATCGAGAACTCCAAACTGGGTACGGCCAGAGGCGCCACCGAAGGCGTCAGCACCCCAAGATGAGAAGAAAAGAAGCTGCTGTGATTGAGGGAATTGAGGAACAACATAGGCGGCAACGGGAATGACAGGGAGACGGATGAGATCAGACCATTTGCCTTGAGTTGCAGGCTTAGACTCGACTGGGGCGTGAACAACGCTGTATCGCTTGCTCTGCACCCAAAATAGCGACGCCTTGGGCTCAGTCTCCTTGATGTGGCAGACCTTCTCCTGCTTGTCATAAACGGCTTTCTTGCATGTCTTGATACCGGAGCAGATATCAGCGCACGCAGCAAGAGAGGCGCAGTTCTTGGTCATTCGAGTAGTCGGGCCGACGTAGTCGCTGTTGTGGCAGACGTTGAAAGTTTTGCCACCTTTGGAGCGGTAGTTGTTGGTTGGGTTGGGGCAGCGCGAGATGAAGACTCCCTCGTTGACGTTCTTGACTCGGATAGTGTCGAACTTGGCGTCTGACGCCCAGTTCATCTTGGCCTCGTTGGCATTGTCCTTGACGTGACAGATGCGATTTCGCTTATCGTATACAGCCTTGACGCATCGTGGGTCCTTGCTGCAAATTTCGGCACAGGCATTGGTAGATTTGATGTCCCGAGCGACCTTGAGACTGCCTCCACCGTATCGGTAGTCGGTATTGCGGCAAATGGTGTACTCGGTGCCGGTCTTGGATGTCCATGATGCTTCTTTCGATGGGCACTGCGTTAGAGCAGCAGAAGTGAATGGAGTAATTAGTAGGGCTGCTAGAGCCACGAATGGAAGTTGAACCATATTGGTTAAGTTGGGAGGTTTAAAGTATGATGTCAATATCGAGGGAGTGTTTGTCGTAATTGTCGAGTAAGTGAAGAATTATTAGTCGGATTGTGCAATTATTAGATTATCGAGAACCACGAAAAGAAAACGAATGACGATTCAGCAATAAACGAGTGTCTGAATGAAACAAATGTCGAAACAGGAAAAAAGAAAGAAAGACTCGGACAGCGAGTGCAGAGAGGAATGGTCCTGTCTGATGCTAGCAGAATAAAGAAGACCAGGCAAAGCTTTTATGTTTCAAGCTTAAAAGGTTACCTCAATGAACCATGTAGCCACGATCTCAGCTGTGGCTATGTTTAGACCGAGAAGCCCTGGCTGTATGGACGGAATTCTCGTTCCCTGCCCTGTCGATTCTCCCCTTTATGGTGGAGCTACCGGTACCTGACACTAACCTAAGCAAAACTAAGCCAAACCAGGCTCTCGGACCCACGCCAAGGCGGTGCCAAGCAGTTTGTGGATGAAATACGAGGCCTGGAATACTACATAAGCGGTTATGTCCGTGTGTTCAGGGTCCTACGCGCTGAGAGAAAAAGGGATGATGCCATTATTGCTGGACCAGCTATAGCCTTAACACTGAGATTAGTTCCCGCTGAGGTTGCTCTGTGCGTGGCTATGGTGCAGCTTAATCGACAGATATTGTTAAACATCCTGGACAGCAAGATGATATCATTCGAGTATTATTGACAAAGTGACTGATAAGCACCTTTACTTCGCGCCATGTTTCAATAGACAGACATACACCTCCAGCCAACTATGATCAGCGTAAAGCAGTAACCAGTATCGTTTTGGAGTTTATTGCGCATTTCGTTGATCTGTTTTATATAAGCAAGCACATAAAGATGGCTAATATTAAGCAAAAGGTGCTGACAAGGCATGACCTAGTCACGAGGATGGGTCATACTGGATATTTCTTTTTGGTTTCTCATCTTTATTTCAATAACAACTAATAAGTAAGCTAAGAAATACACTTTTTTAATCTAAGTCTAATTAAGATATTGAATCGAGAGAAGTGCCTATTTAAAGTAAGCTTCTTATTCGTCCTGAGAATTAAAATAATAAAAGCCTATTTTATCTTTAATCTGTTATATGTTAACTCTGAATTTTCTCCTCTGTCTAAACTTTAGGGTAATGGTCGGGTTAAGAGTTAGCCGGTTTTATCTTAAGCCGGCTTGCGCAGGTCCAAATCTTCCGGGCCGCGGAGAATCTTCGCCGAATGCCGAGGCCGACCATCGGAACTTTTATTCTGGGCCAGCCGAGCCCGTTTCCACTGTCACTACTCCCATCACTCAACCCAAGTTCACTGCACTCACATCATGTCTCTGCGGTTTCTCAAGCGGCCAATTAAGCTTGCATCGCGGCATGCAATTTCTCAGCTTCGTTCGAAATCTAGCCTAGCGCAATCGAACAATGATCTCACTTCGTTTCCCTCTCGGTGGTTCGCTGATCTACAGGCCCAGCTAAAAGAATTCACCAGCGATCACTATCCAGCCAGCTGCGTCCAAGAAGCCAAGAGACAATTGGTGTCAAATGAAGAGAACTGGTTGCAACTTTTGGCAGGACAGCAGGGGTTCCTTACCGATAAGAAATGGCGAGGTCTCGATAACCACCAGCTCCTTTGGGGTGACATGGTAAGCGGCTCCTTATCACTGAAAGGTGCATGATTTCTGACATTTCTCGTTGCGTAGGATAGCATGGTAAGTGGACCCCCTTTTGTTCCTTTCTAGGATGAAATCTAATATTCTTAGGGTAAGAGACTACACTCTGTAACGCTTTCGAGATCTAATCTTTCTGTGCATAGGTCATGTTAATAACGTAATGTACAACCGCTATGTCGAGACTGGGCGGGTGCATTTCATCCGACAGCATAGTGAAGATGCAGCAGAGCACGAAAAGTCTCAATGGGACGACTTGCCAACACCACGTAGCCTCGGCCTTATTCTCAGAAGTATCACCACAGAATACAAATTTGTATGACTCCCTTGATAGCTTCGGAGACAGGAAGACTGACCGGCCGCTGTGCTGTAGCCTCTTGAGTTTCCAGACCACATCACTGTATTATATAAACTGCTTGAAGCTCCAACTAATGAGTCAACATCACTCAAGATGGAAGCATGGATCTTATCGGAACAATACCGCCGCTTGGCAGCACGATGCATCGACGACACTGTTATCTATGACTACACTACAGCCAAGAAGACGGTTCTGAAGCCTTTCATGGTAGACAAGTTTCAGCAAACATTTAGTATGCAACAGGCAAACCAGAGGAAGTATACGGATCAGGCAAAAAGAGCAATCCAGGCTGCCGAGGAGCTTCAGATAAAGTACAAATAGTTATGCGGCTCTTGCCCAGATTTTATAGACACTTGGTATATGCAATAACAGACCCGTGGAGCAGGGAACTTTCTATATTTAATTTATAAACTAGAAGGGAGACTCGAGATTTCCGCTTCAAGCACAAGACTGCTTCTCAAGTCGAGCTAATGAAATGCACCACCTGTAAGAGTGACTTATCCGAGGATTTCTTGGCGTACTCTGAGGGTGCATAGTATTATGCCAGAGCCTCCTGTATTTTGTAATAGTTTTATTATTATACCTCTCCTTACCTATGCTCTAGTTATTAGTATTATATAGTTTATAGTAAAGTGTAATAGTACTGGCATGCTATTGGCCATACTGAAAGAGATCAGGAATGGCTTAGGGCAGCTCCTAAGATCTGCATAAAGCTTGCTCCTACAGACGGGCCGGAAGGCCTCCTTACCCATGACTATTAATGCATAGGGACAAATCTCGTTATGTGAACCCACAGGATGATTATATGTTTATAAGACTTTCCTGAAATCATTCTATTGATTGGTAACAAGACTTGTTCCTCTGCCGCCAACTTATACGCTCCGCCTTATCAGTCGAACTCCTTAGTTCAGGCCCTTCTTATCCTTAACTTGTTGCGCCAAGCGGTTTAAATCCGCTGGCCACAGCGGGTCCTTTTCAATTCCATGAACAACCTGGTCAATCAGAACAATAGCCAGATCATCTAAAACCACGGCCTCAGTGGCGCCAATACCTAAACCTCGAGATATAGCTGTCAGAGCAGTAACCAGCATACCACCCTGAGCAGGGACAGATCCGGGTTTAGCTATCACCGCTTCTACCGCGCCATCGCTGGTATCCGCAAACGCGATAACTTGGTTTTCTGCTGCGCCCTAGGATCCACGCACATTAGTAAGCAAAACAACCAGTTCGAACATAAAGCCCCGTAGTTATATTAGGCATATCTTACCCGTATACGTCTAAACTCAGGAGCAAACCACATATTCTGGTTGACATCCCGCGAAACTGCCACCGCGCTGAGATACGCTACTCGAAACGGCCGTGCAAGGCCAGAGGAGCGCATGGCTTCAAGGCCGACCATAGTATAATCCTGACAAACCTTGCGCACCTCTTCAGGGTCCATTCGAAATGCGTGAGAAGGCGTCACGCCCACTGTCCAGATACATGCACCTGCGCCGGCAAAAGCTTCCTTTGCCGCGGGTGAGTATGTACCATAGTCCGGGACAATGACGTTTTGGAGTTTCGCGGCGGTTTGCTCGAGAGATCGGCGGGTAACAGCGACAACGCTGGTGATGTCTGAGCGTGTAAGGGCTTGACGAAGGATCCCAGCGCCGATGTAGCCTGTAGCGCCAACTACAATAAGTTTCATGATGGCAATTAACAGAAATCCTTTGGGTGCATAAGATTTTGGATGAAATTTGATCTGGTTCTGGACTGGATAGGTTTATTGAGTTGATGGTTCTTGGTTGTTGGGTTGAAATCAGTTGCTGACATGTATAATTCCAACTGTCAAACTCGTCCGCAAGTCAGCTGACTTATGCATCGCATAACATACCAAGCATCCATGCCTTACTGGGCAACGAATGACCTTAAGAAAAGATTCAGCCAATCGCGGCCGATTCCGTGTGCTCCCCCTCCTTATCAGATTCGCGCTGACAACGCACCTGATGCATCCTCCCATCATCTCTCCCCTGGTAGTTTCGAGCTCCTACGTCGCGACCACAGTACTAATGAGAATTTTCTTGGCCTTTACAAGTATCTCTATTCAGTATTTAAATATCTTTTTACAAGTTCCCTCCCCACAAGATCTTCGAGAAACACACCAAACGAAGAATATCCTCATCGAGCAAAACAGCCTGACGAACATCGCATGGCAGGATCTTATTATGTTCGCAATTACCAGCCACATAATTAACCAACTCAAATACCTCAGTGAGTATATAGCCCAACACCCGACAGATTCCTTTCACAGCATCGTCTCTAAAGACCCTGGGCTTATCCTGGCTGCGAGACTCGAGGAACTCTCGAAGACGAACGCTCACGTGAGACATGTCAAAGTCTAGAATTGGGCTTTGGTCCGGCTGAGTGAAGTGACGATACGAGGCAACGTCTAGGCTGATAGGTCTAATATTCTTCTCATAATCAGGGAATAATGTCTTGGCCATTTCTGCAACATTCTCACCTCCAAGATGAGGAAGGACGAAGTGTTCGAGATAACTGAGGGCCATCTCGTTCACGAGATCTAATAGTGGCTGCTTCCATGGATCGATGAACCCATGGATAGTTGGTTCCGCGCCATTACGGGAGGGATATTCTTCGCGATAGCTTCGCAAAGGTTCAATATCTTGTTCTCTCAGAATATAGTCGCTTGGATCGTATGGGCCAAGCTGCTCAGACGCTGGCGGCGGGGAAACATATTGACAGGAGACCATGTCTTGGACCTTCTCCATTCCCGAGAAGTCAACTCCTTCACGCAGTTCGCGCTCAAACCTCTCCTGTGGCGTCATGTGTTCTCGCAGTGTTCCTGGAAGGCCCAAGAAACTTGTCCTTGTGAACTCTGTGTATACGGAGAAGAACAGGAATGATCTTGCTGCGGTGTGCGTATCATTGAATCCAAAGCGGCCAAACATGTATTCTCCATGGGGGATATACAACCAGATTCCATGCTCTGCACTGTCTCGCCGGCTTGGTCGTTGGCCCTGCCATAGCTGGACCATTTCTTGCACTACAGAGCGATCAACAAGACCAAGAGAGTTGGAGTTTGCCAGCATATCATCATCGCCCTCTTCCTGGCCTTCACCAATCTCATCAAAGCACCGTTTGTCATAGTAGCTCCAGTCATAACGATTAATCACAAAGACTCCAGCCTGAGAAGTGGCGTCGTTGTTCATCGTGCTTCCATGATCTGGTTCATAAGGTGAGCCAGATATGCGGAGAATCTTATCGACTTCCTGCCTGGGATCGATATCTGCGTGAGCCACGAACCATGCTACTGTATCACTTGTCTCAGAAACAACAAGTTTGAAGACATTCCAGATCCCTTTTTGTGCGGCGACGTTGTAGTTGATGCTGTGAGCTTTAACTGTGCCACTTGGTTGCGGCGGAGCAACGGGGAGGCCTTGAGAGGGAGCAGAGGAACCGAACCAAATGTTGTGCAAGGAGCCGAAACAGAGCTGACCCGAGACGACGGAGAGAGTCGAGTGTATTGTAGGAGAGTCCGCCATAGTGATTATTTCAAGGCCCTACCTATTGATGCGAAGTGTTCGTGAGAACTGTAAGTATCGACAGACCCCACGTTTAAATAGTCGCCTCGGCGAAACAAAGGGCCGTCTACCTAGGCTGGTGCCTATTTGACCTTTGAAGTTATTCCGACCTAAGTTTGACTTATTTCAAATCTCACCTCTGTGAAAAAATTAGGCGCACAGGCCCAAGTCATAGAGAATATCCGCCTGGTAAGTACTACATGATGTCAAAGGGAGCTCGACAGCTTCGCGAATCTCCTGTTTATAATTCTAATTGCATAGCCGGCTGTGCCGGTATAAGTGGCTGGTGATGGGCTCCACTCAACTTCTTTTATGATAATATTATTCTTGTATGCAGAAAGGGGGATTTCAACCAACCCCTCCCTTAAGAGACCGATGTCATCATGACATTCTAGTCCCATTCTAAAACACCCAGGTCAACATTTCTTCGCCGCTATAATCTCACCCTGACGTAGCCTAGAATTTGAAGAAAATATATAATTGGCCTGGCAATTTTCATCGCGACAAAACACTTGTAACCACCAGGTACGATATCAGATTAGCCAAACAGAACGGTGGGTCATTTACAGTCACAGGTTGAGTTGAGCCTCTAAACTGATAAGTCAAACTCTGACCAGGTAGCCATCTGTGTATCATGTCTCAGCGAAATCGCCCCATTCTTCCAGCTGAACCCAACTCTACGATTCGTGGTCCTGACCATTCATCATCATCGCGAGGGGTCCCTGTCACAAGCACAAAGCTAGTTCGGAGGGCTAGACCAGTCATTCAGGCGTGCGACCGCTGTCGGAAACAGAAAGTGAAATGTAACGGCGAACGACCAGTTTGCAAAACCTGCGCCAGCAAACGAGTACCATGTTCGTGGACAGTCGCGAATCATCAGACTACCGTATCCGCCTCGAGGCATCAGGCAGTTCAGGTTGAAAATGAGCGCCTTCGGGAGGTGTATGCTCTCCTTCAAACGCTTCCGGAGAGTGAGGCTCGACAGATGTTTGCTCGAATCCGTGATGCAGACGATCCTATCACCGTATTGAATCTTGCAAGGGGCGCAAGCACACTCAGAGACCCTCCATCTCCACGTCCCGAAATCACCTCGACAGGCTGGAACCCTAGGGTGGACGCCCTGAGCCTTAAGACGTTGAGCGAAAGCCCCATACGCGTACATGCCAAGCCCTGGACTGCTGTTGCCGGCGATGGGCTTGTTTCGCAGCTAATATCGTCTTTCTTCACCTGGGATGATGCATTTTTTTATCCCTTCATTGATCTTCAAGCCTTTCTAAAGGATATGAATAGTGGTGAGGTCAAGAAAGCTAGATATTGCTCACCTTTTCTTGTCAATGCAATTTGCGCTTCTAGATGTGTACGTGTACTTTGTATCTCATCTGTCTGGAACCAGGAACCTGACTACTGATAGTTTACATCTGCAAGAGCAAAGATGTTTAGCTCTATCGCAGGCAAGAGCGTAGGAGCACAATTCCTAGATGAGGCAAAGAAGCTACTAGACTTGGAAAACGGTCGAGCCTCACTTCCAACAGTACAAGGGCTCACCCTAATGTTTACTCTCTCGGCGTACCGGGGCATGGATCGAGCAGGCATGGTACGTACTCAGGTCAAGTTATCTGACAGCGCTGTTTTGATAGCTTTCGCTACGTGACTGGTAATGCCCTGTTCGAAAATGTCGACCTCTAGCAGTTAGTCATGAAGTATAGCTGACTCAAGTATTAGATGTATAGGTATGCTGCATACGAAATGTTTCGTCGACTTCATCTAGACGGGACGTTCAACAGAATCAAAGACGACCCTGGTCAGACGCGACAGAGGGAAATCATATCGAAAGCTGCTTGGGGGCTCTTCTGTTTTGAAAGGTATGTGATCGACAGTGTTCACGTAGGATTTTAGTAGTGAAGACTGATATCTATGGCAATCTATGCAGTATTGTAGCATACGTATATCTCGAGCAATCTCTACTTGCACCGCCCACAATACCAAGATGCTTTCATGCAAAAGACAGACCATCGGAAAATCTTGATTTATGGGGTGACTTACATCAGACAGAGAGAGGCATGCCTCCGTTCGTGCCTGGTATTCTAGATGCCACTTGTGACTTATCGGAAATGCTGTATGAGATAATGTTTTGCAATATCCGAGCACAGGAGATTGGAAGCGAAGAGGACCTCAAAAAAAGGCGAGAATTATACAATTCAGTTTTGGAATGGAGCGGAAACCTACCAAAACGTATGAAAAAAGATGAGAACTTGACACCTCAGACCTGTTTCCTACGGTACTTATCACTCCCTACATTTTGTATTCCACTTTCTCACAGAGACAGAATCTACATCGACGAATTATTAATCAGCCTTCTAAGACCGCTAAGTCCTGATACAATATTCGAAAATGGAACAACCGCCAAAACGCATTGCATTCAACTAGCTGGCATCGACGCAGACATCGTGGCACAATACATACAACATTTTTCCATACGGGATTATTCATGCATGGCGCTATGCGGACTTTACAACTCGGTCGGAACTGTAGCTGCGTATCTCGACGATCCAACCGCTCGCAGCACATTTGTGAAAGCAAGCATGATGCTCCGCCAAATCGGGCGTGATTTTCCCATGGCCATATTTATCCTGCAGGGAATCCAGGCTATGGCATGGGCGAGCGGTTTTGCGCTCCCAACTGAGGCCAGTCAATTTTTTAAGGAACTAGGCTCTGGCAAGGAGGAACTTCTGGATATGCCTATAGCATTTACGCTGCCATCGGTTGCGTCGGTCAGGCAGCTTTTGTCGGCGGATAGCGGGGATAACAATAACAACTTAGAGATGGGGATAGAGATAGGCTTGCTGCTTTCTAGATGGAGTTCCTTATCAGTCGACTAACAATTTTGGAAGTTTTGGGTTAGTTTTCTATCTACGGAGTATAAATTAAAGTAAAAAGGGGCTTTTGTACCCCTTAATTAGGGCTAGGGGGAAAGCTTTAAGTCGAAATAAGTAAACTCTTAAGCGATTTCTAAGGATAGTGTAAGATGGATTAACTCTCAGAACTTAAATAAAGTATTACCCGAGTTCATATAGTAAAATCGCTAACATTCTTGGAAGCTTTTTAGGCGTAACTCCAAAAAAGAACGGAGTGCTGAGTCTCCTCTTCTGGTGATGTCTATTCTCTGTCTGTATGCTGACTGGTCGGTCATCTTCTGTCCGCTCCTCGTGCCGACTCTGTCGCTCTTTGGGAAATGTGGACCATAAGGCTTAGCACGGCTGTTACCGTCCTTTGCCAGGCGTGACCTGTTGTTAGTCAATTGTATTAAATTCTGTTCATTTCCGGGACACAAATCTGTGAATGTGGGAATACTGACCACATTGGCTCAAACTGGCTATATCGGTTGCGTAACCAAAGGAATGAAGCTTAGTCAATATAACGTCTGGGTAATGTGTAGATAATGGATCAAGATTGAACGGCGCACAGCATCCCTGCAGAAATTCATGTAGACAAGCGAAAATAGGAGCAGAAACATCTATTAGTACGACAAATATAACTCAAACTTAGACATCTCTTCAGAGGCTGTAAATGACATTGCAGCTAGGGTACATCAACAGCACAGTTAACGTTTCTGTGATAGGTAAGTTGGAGCCTGATCTTTAAAACCTCTGTTTCGATTGGGCTTCATGTGATAGTAAACATAAGCTTAATAATTAAAGTAATTAAGCGAGAGCCTAATTTAAGTGAGGGAAGCTTTAATACTTATATACACTATATATCCTCTATCTAATGCAGTAAATCTAATAATCTCACTTTAGCACCTATTTTAATTCTCAAAGCATTCCTGTCTCAGCGACTCTCCTCTGTGATTGTCTTAACAGTCACATAACTTGTCGACTGCGGCCCCCGGCTGTGGTGCCGCCGGCAGAATCTTGAAAAGCCTGAAAATCTGAAACCTTGCATGTATGGGTCTATGAACAGCTGTGCCTTTTGACCTTCTTTAACGAGTCGGTTCCCGAACCGTCTGTGGACCTTATCAGGTATGTTTGCCCACATCCCGACGATCTACCATGGGGTTACGTATATCACAGCGAATTAGGAAAGACTATTTACTAACGTCACGTTGCAACCGTCACGCCTCTTCAAGCAGATCGACATGTGAAATGGATCCTCCTGCCAACTACGGCCATTTTCGCATTGCGGAACTTTGTCGACGTGACATTGCCAAGACGGACGGGATAAAGACGTGATTTGCGATGGTGGGATAACGGTGTGATGCAACCCTGAGAACTGAAGAGTCAAATGTGATAGTCCGTCTTAGAATGCATAAAGGGAACTGGACTTCTCGCATGCCTGGTTTGTTATGCCAACATTTGACCTCGTTCACATCACTGTCTTTGTCTGTGCTGTTATCATGCGTGTTTCTGCTTCAATTGCTCTAGCCTTGGCTGCTTTGGCCGTGGCCCATCCAGGCGAAGACCACCACGATGAGCTTGAGGCGCGTCGCTCCTTCGAAGCCAGTGCTGAGCGATTGTCCCTCCGTCACTGTGCTGAGAAGCTGCAGGCCAGAGGTGTTACCGAGCGTAACATCAAGCGTCGTTCTGCCTTGATCGAGGAGCATCGCCGAAAGCGTAAGTAATACTCAGATACATAGCTCATCTCTTTCTAATGTGGCTTGTCTTAGGTGGTATCAAGAAGCGCGATCTCGAGGACGTGCTCAACACGGACCATAATAAGACCCATCTTGGGTATACACCCAACACCCCAGCCGAGATCCTCTTCGCAGGCCAAAACTCATGCGTGCTAACCCCCGAGGTCACTCTCGGTCCATACTGTGAGTGTTGGTCAGCTGTCAAAACGACATGCGCTAACAATTACGAGACGTCAGTGGCGAGTCTGTTCGGCGCAATCTGAAAGAGGACCAGGAGGGCGTTGACCTTATTCTCGACTACCAAATCATCAACGTAGCTACTTGCGAACCTGTACCAAAGCTATATCTCGAGATCTGGCACTGTAACTCAACTGGTGTTTACGGCGGCGTGAATAATCAGGGAAACGGAAACTTTGATGACAAGGCCAACATTAACAAGACCTTTGGCCGGGGCATTCAGCCAACGGATGAAGATGGCGTTGCCCAGTTTGAGACGATCTTCCCAGGTCATTATGTTGGCCGTACGACGCATATCCATCTCTTGGCTCATGCAAACGCTACTCTTTACCAGAATAAGACACTTGGAAACGTCATCTACAGCAGCCACATTGGACAGACTTACTTCGACCAGGACCTGATCGACGACGTTGAAGCCCTTGCTCCTTACACCACCAACACGCAGGCTCAGACCACAAACGCTGGTGACGGAATTCTAGCTCAGGCTGCCAACCAGGACTACGACCCGGTCGTCGAATGGACCCTTCTTGGTGACACTGTTGCTGAGGGCCTCTTCGGCTGGCTGGCTTATGGTATCAACATCACTACCACTGACAAGGTTACCCCTGCAGTCTTCAGGTATGAGGATGGTGGCCATACCAACCCTAACTTTGGAGGAGGCGGTCCTGGCGGCCCTGGTGGACCCCCGCCACGAGGCGCAAGTGAGGCAGAGGATACCACAAGCGATACTGCTTAGATTTTAGCCACTGAGTAAGATCCTCCAGCTTCGATGGACAGTGGCCGAAAGTCAACTAAGAAGTTTGCTTATGTTGGAATATATAGCTACTATGTATCTTCATACAGGTTATGTCATAGCACCCCTAGGCATAATAGATCAATACAAGATATAAGATATATTTTACAAATAACACATAAGTCCATATCAGATCTCTCAAGTGCCTAAGTTGTAATTAGATCCAGGTCACCGTGCTATATTAAACAATATCTACATCCTCCTAATCCGGTGGAGGGAGACTGAGAAGTTCTTGGTACATTCGACCATCTGGAACCTTATACGTTGTGATCTCATCCAGCTCTTCCCGTATTCTCTGAACCTCGCCATATCCTATGCGCTGTTGCATCTTTGTCAAGATATCCTTCACCAGAGTAATCTCTTCGATTGACCTGGCACCATACCCGAGTATCAACAATGGCCATGCTCCTAGGTAACAACTACTCCATTTTTGATGTTCCTCGGGACATTGAAGAATATTCATGGCTAAATCGAGTTGCCATCTCCAAGGCTTCCCACCAGCATCTTCAACCGAAACGAGAGGACAGTCTGTATCGTCCCGTGACGCCAGGGTTTCTGTGATTAGATCCAGAAGGAGTGAAGTTGCGATTATCATCAGGTCATTGAAGCATGAATCACCATGATGAACGTTCTGACTGTCTTGATCATCGAGTAACAATTGCTCCCAGTACTGCAGCTCCATCTTCAAGCCTATCAGGTGATCTAAAAGTCTGTTTCGAGGGACATTATAAGAGTCAATAATCCGCAATATGAGTCGATATAGGGACGTGGGTACTCCAAGCACGATGCTTGGTTTTGAGAAAGATGGATTTGCGTTGTCGTATGAGCGAAGCAAATCTTCAGCATGGGTGATGAATTCAGAGTCCAGCCGAAAGTCGGGCCTGAATGGCCTCCTGATAGATAGCAAAAAGCCCTGATACAGCACGCTTTCAACATTGATCCTGTCGTAGCTTTGAGTGAATGGCCTCAATGAACCGTTGTCTCGGTTCCTCAAGCTGAGCAGCTTTACAGCCCCGATAACGTGAGGTTTCGGGTTCGACATTGCATCAAGACTCCAGAACTGGGGGCAGAATCTGTTAGCCAATATCACAGTGAAAAGAAAAACGATTGAGTGCATACATTGTAAACGTATAGGTATGATGCTACCGTTAATAAACACGAATGTCGATAGGCATCTGATGGACAAAAGTCCACAAGTTCTTGATTCAGCCCTCTCATAGCTTCTGTGTAGTATCGCAAAGCGATTAGTCGATACCGATCATTGTTCAACAGGACATGCTTGTTAGAAGCGCAGTTGGCCAGTATAGCATATTTGATGGTTTTGTTGTTTGAAATCATTTTCATCAGGTCTGACTGGCACTGAAGAAAGTATGCCTTGTCCTTTGTGGGAAGAGTAAGAGAGGTGAAGTGAAAGTTGTAGAAGTGATGCATCAACTCAAACTCGGCTTCTGTTTCGAAAAGGGGATGGTTGATGGTTGCAAGTGATGGCCTATTATTCGGAATGGGCACGATGTCATGTGAGATCTTGTCATTCTTGGGCGAGGAGGTGCTATCCGTGGTGGATGGCGAAAGAACAGGAGTTACACGTCGACGGCGGTGCCTTCTATCGGCCATGTCGTTAGCTTTGGGCCATGAACAGCTGCGGCCAAAGCGAGAGCAGTTGCGACATGATGGCTTCTCTTCATCACATTTGACTCGCCGTTGTCTGCCTATCAGCGGTTAGTAGACGCATATATCTAAGTCTTTGAGACTGACAAGTGACGCAGCCAGTTTTGGCACGTAATTTGGTATCTGGCATGATTAGACTGGCGTTGATGGTCTCATACGTATCTGAGGCGTGAATGGTGAGGCATGCAGTGAAAGCGGAGAAGTTACGGCAATGGGGTCAAATCAGAAGCGGGGAAGTCGGGGTTTTAAGCTGCACCAGTCGATAAGGAGGAGATGCACTCTGGCACTAGCCCGTTCGGTCTTCACTGGAACCGTTCGCTAGTCTCTAAGCTAACGGGCTCCAACGGCGGCTGATAAGAAGCACAATATTGATGTCACAAGTCTCCCTTTGCCGATTGATGGCATCAGCCTTACTCTTTTACAGGTAATTTCAAGGGAGTCTAAAGTCCTGTATGCTTGATTCATAATACGAGGGACATAAATACGTGGTGACTAATTGTTATCTGAAGACGCTTGAGCCTGTTTAACCCTGAACAATCCTTGACGCCAACTCTGTAGCAGCAACCGTCTCTTCATCTCGGAAGTGTTTACCGACAATTTGCAGCGCCAAAGGAGCTTCAGCATACTCCTTGGGCGAGTCTATCCCAGCGTCAGTATTGATCGAGCAAAACGGTTGACCACATGACTTACACTTCTTATACTCTCTTTCCTCCTCGACCGATCGGGGTCTGAAGTCAAAGTATGGTGTATCGGTTGGCTCAACCTTCAGCCCAGTCGGAAATGTAATTGCCGGTTGATCGAGAACGTTCCAAATGGCCGTGTAAGGAATGTAATGGCCATCGCCCAACTTTGCAGCTGGCCCAACATAGGCAGGGCATAGGATATAGTCAACACCTCGATCCTTCATGATCTTGTGGTACCTAAAGAAGTCAGCCAAGTCAACCTACAGGGAGCTTATACCTACTGCTCTCGAAAGGCGTCTCTCCGGACGTTGAAAGCCCAGTTCTCCTGTACACTAAGTGGCTTAGGGGGGGCAAAGTTGAAGATAAAGTCAGACAGCGGCGCTACAGGCTCTCCCCCCTTTTCCAAGAGGTCCTTCTGTGTTACAGCACATTCAGGAAAGTAAAGTCTCGAAACAATATCCATGCCTTCCTGATGGTTGTATGGCTCAAAGTCGACTACAGTAACGCCTGCACCCTTGAGCTTCTCGACGGCGTGTTGAAGCGCGCGAAGGACTGGGGGATGGGGTCGGACAAGACTGTAAGCTTAGTTAGTCGACAAATCTCTAACCGGGAAAGAATACACACCCATCCTCCCACATGACACCAATAGTGAAGTTGCCAGGCTTTAGGGGGTTGGTCTGCTTCCAAGGCTGAGGTACCAGCGATGTCTCAATCTCCCAAGGTTCCTGATCAAGAACAGCTTTCTGAAAGAGGCCAAGGTCTTCTGCAGTATTGGCTAGAGGTGAGATAACGCATCGGATGCTCTCTTGTCCAGCACCAGGGAGACATACGCCTTTGTACGGGTTTCGCAGTGCGGTAGTCCTCAGTCCATATGCGCCACAAAAGGCAGCGGGTACTCTAACAGAACCTCCAAGGTCGGTACCAATGCCCAAGGCTGCGCAACGGAGTCCCAACGAAGCACCTTCTCCTCCGCTCGAGCCGCCGCATGTTAATGTTCGGTTGTGCGGGTTCACAGTCGTGCCGTAAATTGGGTTGGAACAGTCAATGTGCTATATCGTCAGTGACAGGTCATCGAAAGGGGGAAGACTAACTAACCATTACGCTTTGAGGTTCATTCGTTCGCACATGGAATACTGCTCCAGCCTTCTTGCAACACTGAACAATCAGGGCGTCTTCTTCAGAAACGTTGTCAATAAGGGCGACGTAAGCCGAATGAGCAATCCGTCCCTTATGTTCAATATGCTCCTTGGTCGAGATCGGGATACCGTGCAAGGGCCCCTTGATTTTGCCGGTTGCCTTGAAGTACGCATCAAGTTCAGCAGCGGCTTCGAGTGCATCAGCATTCATGAACTCGGTTGCAAAGTTGGTCAGTTGATGTGCGATATGAGCTCTCTTGAGAAATGCAGTGACAGTCTCAATAGCCGTCAGAGAGCCAGAGGCCATTTGTTCCACCAGTTTCGTTGCACTGGTAGCTGTGATCTCCAACTCTCGTGCTGAAATGAAGCCGCATGTCTCGATGAAAGTAGAAACATTGAGTTGGTCAGCAGGTGGAAGTTGCCTAGCTGGGAGAAGCCAATCTGGGTTGAGAGATTCTCGGAGTACTTTACGGCATTTCTCAGCTTGGATCTCCCAATCGGCCAGGACAGAAGTGTCTGCGGACTTTTGGGGCTGAGAATGGGAGACAAGTCCCTGAGGAAGAGATTCAACAACAGACGCCATGATGTATGATGGAAAGGTAATGGAGGCAAAGTTACGAGGAATGATGATTAGATAGATCTTGGCTTCAAACGCATCTTTATATTCATACTCAATGAAACCTAATCGGGTCTACTTTGCCGACTTCAGACATGTCACTGACTCTGTATCATATGATGCATACTTCGTTGAGGGCGAAATGCCGTTGTTAGAAGCCTCTTTCAAGATAACCTATCTTTCGGTAATCATATCTATTGGTGGGACGCCTCGCAAAAGCCAATGATTGGTCAAGACATGGTCTCATGCTGGAATCGGTTAGAGGTTCGCCAAACTGAAGGATAAGCTAAAACTCGTAAATATCAGTCATTGGTTGTTACCCCGCAGGCTGGGGTCCACCCCCGGATTAAATGTTATCGTGATCAACTGCGGAATTGGAACAAGGTGACGTTTGAAGGGGGATCTAGACTGTCTGGGCAATGGGGAGATTGCGATCTAGTAGTTGGCGCTATGTTTAAAAGGTGTTATCGCGTTCCGGCTGCTTGGTATGCCTTCATTGCATGTATATAATCCCTGGTCTGTTCGCCAGAAACAGAACTTCACAGACCCATAGACCTCAAGTCACAAATTGACCAATCTTATTCTATCTATTGTATGCTTCATCATGGGATCAGACGACAACTCGCCACAGCCCGTGTCGGACTTTGTCCCCGGGACAGTCCTCCTTGTTGACTTTGATGGCACCTTGGATACTCGCCACGCTCAAGGCCATCGAGATATCGTTCTTGTTCCAACTCCCTCTGAAGATCCAGATGATCCTTTGAACTGGAGCAGATGGAGAAAGGCTTTGCTTATGGCAACTCTATGTTTGTATGTCCAGCCACCTACTGTTGGGAAACAAGAACTGAGCCCCTATGAACAGGTACTGCCTTGCCATTGGTATTGCTTCGGCCGCCATTTACTCCGTTCTTGTTCCGATCTCAGCTGCCACTGGCCTCAGTGTCGGTGATCTGAACTCTGGAACCGGATATATGTTTTTGACCTTTGGATGGGGATGTCTGATCTGGCAGCCTCTGGCACAGAAGTTTGGTAAACGTCCTGTTTACCTTTTGTCCTTACTAGGAACAACGGTAAGCCTATCCCTCCTTACGCGTTTCTGCCATAACTCATCATCGCCAGGGAATCATGATCTGGGCCCCGCATGCAACGACCAACGGCCAATGGATTGCCAACAAGGTCCTCCAAGGGACCTTTGGTGCCCCAGTCGAGTCACTCTGCGAAATCTCGGTGTCAGATGCTGTAAGTAGCCGAGTCAACCGCCCTTCCTCACCTAATCTCACTCATTCGTGTAGTACTTTGCCCACGAGAGAGGCACCTACATTGCTTACTACGCCCTATTCCTTGGAGGTGCAAACTTTGTTGCACCTGTCATTTCTGGCTTCATCAACGACGGACAAGGTTGGGAATGGGTGTTGGTAAGTAACAGACAGTGATGCAAGTTCCGCTACTGACTCATCGGGCAGCATTGGTGCGCAATATTTAATGCAATCGCATTCGTTATTTGCTTGTTCTTCATGGAGGAAACAAAGTACAACCGAAAAGCCACCCCACTCCATCTCAACGATACTGTCGATATCAACAAAGCGACCGAGTCTCCCAGCGATGGTAAGAAAGAGGTAGAGTCGCAGACTACATCAAATTTAGATGTCGTCAATGGCAGCGTCCTCTCCTCCTCTAAGACCTCCCTCGACAAAATCAAGATCTTCCGAAGCGAGCATGTTCAAGGCAGCGTTCCTCTGAAGGGCATGCTCATTCGACCCTTCAAGTACTTCTCCTTGCCCATTGTTGTGTTCTGCGGCTTCATGTATGGCGCTGTTATTTGCTACTTCAATGTGCTCAATGGTACAGCGTCGATCATTCTCTCGGCTCCTCCTTATTCATTCAAGCCAAGCACTGTTGGTCTTTGCTACATCGCTACCGTCATCGGAGTCTTTGTTGGGTAGGCCTGGCCGGATTTTCAACTCCCACCATACATAAGCTAACAAGAACCAGGTCATTCCTTTCTGGCCCAGTTGGAGATAAGCTCGTCCTTTACCTGACACGCCGTAATAACGGCATCCGCGAGCCTGAATACCGCCTGTGGCTTTACGCTGTTCTGCTTCTGGTCGTGCCAGGTGGACTCCTACTCTGGGGCGTTGGAGCGGCTCATCACGTTCACTGGTCAGGACTCTTGATCGCTATGGGAATGTTAGGGGCCGCAATCACTGCAGGCTGTCAGATTCCTCTTAGCTACTGCATCGACTGCTATACTGAACTTGGCTCCGACGCTATTGTCACAATCATTCTGATTCGCAACACCATGAGCTTTGCCATTGGCTACGGGTACGTGACTCACCATCCTTCAAGCTTTCATCTACTGATCTCTCTCAGTGTCACTCCCTGGGTTACAGGAATGGGCTATCAGAACGCTTTCCTTGTTGCAGCCTTTGTTGCAATGGCGCAGTTTTCTCTTGCTTTTGTGTTCATCAAGTATGGTAAACAGCTTCGACGAAACAGTACTGCGAGCTATTTCAAGTACCTTGAGCAGGTCAAGAATGATGGCCTCATTCACTGAGCTCTGTGCAATCACTATCATCAGGAGACGACAGTTACTTTTATCCATTTCATATAACACAATTAGGCTCTTTATAATTTACACAGCTTATTAATGCTTCTGATAAATCTCTCACTGGCATCCCTCGACTATTACAATTTTATAACGAAGGCAAGATGTGACAGCCCTCTGAAAGACACGTCCTCCCAATCTTGTGTAGCTTGATAACAGAGAATGGCAAGGTTGTCCCTATCTAAACATTGAACAGGATTTCGTTGTGTTCTCAATTATTCAGTTGTGAAGCTTCTTTAAGCACTCAACTCTGTGAATCAAGTATTCCGGAGCCAGTTCTTTGATGGAGAAAGCATTTTATATATCGATTTCACCGCATATCGACCATCACAAGCTATGTTGATATGCTTCAATGTCTCCAAACTATGAATTGAGAGCATGTTGCTGTTTATATTTCACTTCTCCATTAGTCATACTCGATTCCCACCTACTCGATATTGTGTACATCAACCTGTAACACGATCACTTCAGTTCGGGGCCTGTTACCGTGGTCGATTTAATAACATCATTATGTGTGTAGAAATAATATACCAAACCGTCTGCCGTGTCTGTGAAATCCTTCTTACTCAGCGGTTTGCTGACCACTGTTGTCCCCAGTCTAGAGGCTTCTTTGAAAGATGTGGCAACAGCAGGAGGAGGGTTGACACAACCAAAGCCCTGTGTTCTAAATGTAGAAGTAAAAGTAAGAAGAAATGAGGTTTGCTGATATATTCGGGGGGGGGGGGGGGGGGATAACTCGAGTTTTGGATATTGGAAAATAAGGTAATGTCTTGCGATATTTAGTAGCCTGGATAGAAATACTTAGTACATCATATCTATAGCCTTCTTTACTCTGCAACAAAACGGTATTATTGTAATATGCCATTGATATGAGTAGGAATTAGCACGTGACATCGCGAAGAGTGAGCCTGAGTAACTGACTTCTTTCAGTCCATCAGTTCCTGTGTATGTTTTACTAGTCTGTGAACCATTGGTGAGACTTTTTCAGTGGGTCATGGCGACAGATACGAAGGGGCACGGTTCAGCTATTCAAGGTTCAGATAATGATGTGATTCTAAGCTCCTTCTGGCTGTGAACATCGTAGCCGGTATAGTTGACCATGAACAACAAATCACTGGTCACAGAACCACTCATGTTCCTTCGAGTATAAATCGCCTCGTTGTCGCTCTGTAACCTGGAAACCTCAGCTCAATTAAATCTATCATTCTAAACAACAACCTCTTACTATCTACAACTTCACCTATTACTACAGACCAGTACAATGTGTAGGCAATGCAGAGAGATGGAAGTATGCCCAGACTGCAGCAAGCAGAAAATTAAAAGGAATGACATATTCCCATGTCCGCCGGCAAGAGGCGTAGTTGGGGCATGCAGAAGGCCAACTGAGGTAATTGATACCGTGGTTGATAAGTTGTGCGACAAATGCAAGGAGAAGAGAAAGAAGAAGAAAAATAAGAAGTGATCGACTTCTTGTTGTAGCTATGGACTTGCCTCTTCTGCCATAGATAAGAACAAGCCCCAAGGCACAGTGAAATAAGATCCTAAATGATGACTTGGTATCCCCTGTTTGACTTTGAGTGAAAGCGGTCTTTGCCAGCAGTGAGAATACGCTCCAATTTGCAAAATCAATTCCTATTTTATTAAGCATACAAGCACAACGTGCACAATACTATCTTCTTCGAACTTCCAGCTGGGTGTATGGATCAGTGGCACTCAAAAAGCCAAACTGCATAGGCTTTCCCAAACACCCGTCCTTCAATCTAATGTCATAGTTGAGTATGATCTGAGCCAGGCAAAGCTTCAACTCGCTACCTGCAAAGAACCTTCCAGGGCAAAGGTGCTTACCCATGCCAAATTGAGCATGATCCGGGCTCGATTGCACGAACAAGCTTGTGTTGTCTCCAGCTTGTCGCCGTTTGTAGAAACGCCAGGCGTCAAACTCTTCGGGATTCTCGAACTTCGCGGGATCATACATCTCTCGAGAATCGATAGCGATATGAGTTCCTTTCTTAAGAACAGTGCCATCGGGAAGTCGGGTGTCGTGGATAACCAATCTCTCCAATATCACTTAAATGGGTTAGTAAGAGCGAAAAGCCTTCCGATAAAAGCTTACCTAGCGAGGGGATTTGTCTTTGGGTCTCCTTCATAAAACTATCGAGCAACTGCATCTTGACGAGTGAGGTAGCAGTAAAGTCGTGATCGGGTGCAGCATCTTCAATCTCTCGTCTCAGATGCTCAACAACCTCAGGGCGACGAGCAATCTCAGTCAAAATCTGTCGGAAAAGCTCTGAAGTGGTAAACAGAGCGGCCATGGCCAGAGCTAGCTGAACATCCGCCGGCTCAAACTCGTTTCCAAGTGGCGATTCAAGTGTCCAAGCAAGGGCATCGTAGTAAGCGGGAGCCTCCTTTCCTTCGAGCTTAGCCTCTTGTTCCTCTTGTCGTCTCTTCTGAACGACTTCGTTCACCATCTCGCGTGCTCGCTTCAGACCAGCACGGCAGGCTGAGGCACCAGGGAGATACCAGACAACCAACCATCTCAACCACGAGGGCCACAAATGCATTTCTCCAACAGCGCCGAAGTAGTCCAGAACATAAGCCCTCGAGACCTTTTGCCATTCAGGGTCAGCAGCGAGTTCTGGTCCGACGAAGATAGATGCTGCTGCACGAGAAATAACTCCAGTAGTTCCATCTTCCCAGTTGAGTGTCTTCCAAGACTTGTCTTCACCCCAAATGTCAGACAAGCCTGCCTTGATGTGTTTATTCATGACAGGAAGAGTCTTGTCAGTTTTGGACAACTTTCCTTGGACCATGTTGATGACCATCCTATTCGGGTGATGCAAGACATGCTGAACGTCGAAACCAGGGTAGCTAGCAAAGTATTCATCTCTCACGAGTTGCTGGTGATCCAAGTCCTTGTTGTTCTTGGCCCAGCCGACACAAGACGGTGGCAGGATTGTCTTGATACCGTTTGGGACCAAGATGGCAAAGGGGTTCTCGCCATGCTTGGCAGCACCATCATTGAGTAGCTTTCTTACGTTGGTCTTGTACTCGTGATTCGCCCGACGGTGGAAGAAGTCTTTGGGATATTTGTTGATGATTGGGAATTTCGTTTTCTTATTGACGAAGATGATAGCCCCGATAAGGATGGCTACCAGGGAGACACCAAGGCCAAGGGGGGAGAAAAGGATAGCCATTGATTACTATTGTAAGCGTTAATCAAAGAATAAATGAGAAGTAAAACAGGAATCTAAACACTTATCATTTAATATTTAAGTCATTGAGACATTTGCCCTGCACTTTCATAAAGGTCAATTCAGATGGACGCAAAGTGGAACCTCGATAGTACAGATTTCCGCATGAGTCCTCGCCAGAAACGAGTTTTCGCGCTCGGATACAGTGACGGTGCCGTCTTGGTTATGCTGACATTCCGATTGGTCCGGCACTGCCACTTTTCCGAAAAACAGTGGCTAGGCATGTCACGGCTTGGAGTTAGCGTAGAGAACAGGCCCAGTTCTTTGACGGAAGAGGAAATTTATGGAAGTGAGTCATCTTGAATCATTATGGACCCTGATAAATGCTTGTTGTTTGGTTTATTTAAGTCGAAGAAAATAGACTTTATCTATCTAATGTAAAGGACTTGGAGTGGTCTCTCTCCGTCACATAAACTCAATCTTGACAATATGCCAGATAAAGTTTATGCAAGCAATAAGGCCTACTTAATAAAGAGGTAACTAAATACCAGTGCTATAAGGACTGGCTATACGACGGCTAAATACATTAATTGACAGATATTGGTTGCGGAAGACCATAGCCTCTTTCTGACTTATAAGCAATGCTGCTCAGACCTATTATTCATGAACTAGCCTAGACCCATCATTGTTGGTTAGGCAGGGCGACTAGTACATAAATAACGGCTGCACAGAAATGTTTGGATAGAATATGGGTGAAAGACTCAATTGACAATAGCTATTCTGAATGTTCAATCTGTGCGAAAAGCCTGTTACCAATATCATCTCTAAGGAACCAATAGTGACAGCTAGCGTCCGTAGCCTCTTCTTCAACCTATTACAACATCTCCTTCTCTGGAACCTCTGTGTGATGAGTAGACTGATCACGGTAGATAATATTATCAAGGCCAATCTCGCGGTTGATCTCGGCCATGCGCTCGTTATCGGCAAGGGCAGTTCCTTCAGATCCGAAGATGATGTCCTGAGAACAGTCAGCAGCCGTGCTAGTAAAGTTGGAAGAATACATACCATCTCTTCGAGTGACAGTCGCTTAGTCTCTGGAACAACAAACCAGATGAAAGCTGCACCAATCCATGTGAGCAACCCAAACAGGATATAAGTTCCGTATGTGATGTTTTCCAACATGTCTGGTGTAACTTGTCCAACACTGATCAAAGTTAGCTAGCACAAAGTATACCAAGTCACGCCACATACATAAAGTTGTTCATCCAGTTACTTGACGCACCAAGCGAAGTACCATAAGGTCGCGTACTGAGAGGCCAAACCTCGGCGACAATGATCCAGGCACAAGGACCCCAGGAGTCTAGCATCATTAGCATCAGTCCGCAAAAGAGAGCTGGGAGTAAACTCACATCCAAAGTGGACGACAAACAGCCAAACCATGCAGATAGCAGCCCATCCAGCGGCCTTGTGAGTCTCAAACTGGTCGATGTTCTTGGCAAGAATGACGGCGATGATAAGATGGCAAGCACCCATGCCAATAGCGCCAACAGTCAAGACAGGCTTACGGCCGAGTCGATCGATCCACAAGACTGCAGGAACGGTAGCAATAAACATGACAATACCAACGACACCAGTGGCCAAGAGACTGGTAGTGTTGCTGCTGAGACCAAGCTGTCCAAAGATCTGAGGGGCGTAGTACAAAACCTTTACTTGTCAGCTGCTTGGAAATATATATTTGTTAAAGTATAGTAACTTACAGCGTTGATACCCGTCCACTGCTGGAAGAACATAGTCACAGTAGCGACAATGACGCGCTTAAACATGGCCTTAGACTTGAAGAGAGCGCCGATGGCGACGAACTGGAGCTTGACGGTGTTCATGGCTGTGTCCTCTTGAAGATGGGGGAACCTCTCAGCCAAACTTCGCTTCTCGAAGAGTGATTGAGCCTTGATCTCGAGATATTCCAGCTCGATAAGTTCGTGATCAGTAGGGAGATCTCGAAGGTTGGCCAGGACCTCTCTAGCCTCCTCTTCTCTTCCGTGGTGGATCAGCCATCGAGGTGAGAAAGGCATCCATGCCATACCGACAAGCAGGATAAGAGCCGGGGCGAGCTGAAGGCAGATGGGGATTTGCCAAGCGGCGTCCTTTTGAGACTCGCCAGTTCCGCCGATGAAATGACAGCCACTGTCGATTGTCAGTATATGATAGTCTCGAGGGTATATTAACATACTAGTCGATCCAGAAACTGATCATGATGCCGAAAGTAATGGCGAGTTGTTGCAAAGCGACCAAAGCACCTCGAACTTCACTATAAAACTGTAAGCCTCCGTATATCAATAGCGTTGGTTGTAACATACGGTGGAGCGCATTCGGAGTTGTAAAGCGGAACAATGGTGGACAAGCTACCGACTCCCATGCCACTAGAGATGTTAGCTGAGATCAAAGAGAACTGGAATTACATACGTGATGAAACGTCCGGCGAGAATAACATTATGTCCAGCTTGAATGGCAGTGGACTGAATGACGACACCAATAATAAAGACACAAGTAGCGATCAAGATACCATATTTACGGGAGCACAATTCTGCAATGGCACCAGACATGACAGTTCCGAGCCATGCACCAAGTTCGAGAATAGATGTAAGCCAACCCTTCTTGGTCTGGTTCTTGATATAATCTCCCATGTCTTAAGATGTCAGCAAATCTCCACAAAACGACAAGAGGAGTCTTACGTCTCTCAAAAGACGGCATTGTCAGAATGCCCGAAAACATTCCCTGATTGTAACCATAGAGAATACCTCCGATACAGGCAAACGCGGCAATTCGGGCGACTTTCCAGTTCTTGACGAGGGCGCGCGCGCCACTGGCACCCATAAGCGCCTGGCGCCTCTGTAGGGCGGCATCGTAAGTGCCGACTGTAGTCGTTGCAACACCCATGTTGGCTCGGTTTTCTTGGCTGTATAGGCGGGAAAGTGTAGAGTCACAGTGGACTCAAATGCAACTGCTTGGAGTACCAGAAGAAATTCACTGCAACGAGCTGCTGTTGCATCTGTATCTATATATGAAATCTCACCCGGCAGTTTGAGGCTGCAGGATAAATCCTTGTATCATCCATGTGTCTGTATTACCAGTACGTGACAAGCAATGAATCAATTTCGGCTAATTCAAAAGGCATACACGATGTAACGGGCCGAATAGAAGCGACAAAATTATCCAATATCAGACTCGCATTTGTGATTGCTTTGTTTCTTTGTGCATTATTGTCACTTTGAGTGAAACATTGCCAACCTCGCTTTTCCCCATGGGGACAGTTTGCCTTTAGCCTGAAGGCGCTTGGCGACCTTGTCAACTCAGGCTAAAGGGGGGAAATGGGTTGATGAAACGTAAGACTGCGAAATATGCGCGCCTGTAGCAATGCAGGGCTGTAAGGCAAGAATCCGAAAGGAGAAATAATACGAGTCGATCTGCGGGGAAAGCTGGGGAAGATTGGAATTAAGATTCACATAATAGCCGATCCTAGCCCTTCGGTCGCTTGCGTTGTTGCCGGTCGGATAGATTTGGGGTAACATGACATTGAGGACAGTAAGACGGAGGTATATTGAATGAGATTTAAACTACTGTGCCCCGGAGCAAACTATTTAAAGACAATTTCTGCCAAGATATCTAGATAATAGCCGAGAGCAAGCGTCTTGGCGCAGTCTTCCACGTCCAAGGAATCTCATGCTCGGGCTCATCAAGGAGGACAATGCCAGTCTGGAGATCCATATCAATGGCCTTGACGTACAACTTCCAGTCGCGAGAGTAGACCTTGTAACCAAGGTAAAGGGCGAGAATGATGGGGCCAGCGAGGAAAGACATGAAGAAAGCCTCAGCATTGGGAGGAGAGCCATCGGGAGCCTAGAGTCATATTAGTACGACAGTGAATCTCATCTTGGTAGACTGAACTTACGTAGAGCGAAGAGTAGAAAGTGGCAACAAGAGCAATAACGTTGAGGAAGACGCCGAGATAGCTGCCCCAAACACCGAAGGGAGTCTTGTAAGGAACAAGGTTGAGATCGATGCCTTGGGCCTTGAAACCAGATCGCATACGGGCGTGAGCGAGGCAGATGGTGCCCCAAACGAAGAGGAAAGCAAGACCGGACAAAGCCAGAAGCCAGTCAAAGATGGTACCGCCCTTCTTGGACTCTCCGACATAAGCCAGCAGACCGAAAGCAAGCTGAATGATGACACAGTAGATGGGACGACCCTTGCCATCAATGTAGTTCAGGAACTTGGGGGCATGGCCACGCATGGCCATAGCCTGCATGGTACGGGTGGAACCAAAGGTACACGAGTTGGCGACGGACAAGACGGAGATGGTGATGACGGCGTTGAAGATGGAGGGCAGAACCTTGATGCTTGCATCTTGAATGGCGAGCACGAAAGGCGAGGCCTTTGTGTTGGCGCCAGAAGCACCGAGGAGACGCTCATCATCAGAACGGAGAATGGTTCCAACGATGAAGAGGTTGATGACGTAGAAGAGAGCAATACGCCAAAAGACCTGCTTGGAAGCAGTGGGGACAGACTTTCGGGGGTTAGCAGTCTCAGCGGCGGCGAGGCCAACCATTTCAGTACCACCAAAGGCAAAGGCTAGAGCTGTCAGTCATGGTAATGGTGAAACAAGTATGAGGTACCTACCAGCAATGGTGAAGACAGCGCAGAAGCCCTTGAAGTTGGTGAAAGCACCAGGGTCGTGCCAGTACTTGGTACCGAGGTAGCCCTGATCACCGACACCACCACAGTTGATGATGATACCGAGGATGATGAATCCCAAGCAAGCGCAGATCTTGATGGCGGACAGGACGAATTCGACTGCGACGCGTTAGCGGTGACACTGGGGAGACGATGATGAGTGCTCACCCTCTCCGTAACCACGAACACCAAAGATCTGAACAATGGTGAGAGCGACAAGGAAGACAGTAACCCAAACAGCCTAGCGACAAAGTTAGCTAATCGAATCTGTCAAAACGTCAAGGTGCATATGCCAAGACGACGGGGCCAATCGCCAAGCCGCCAAGGCAGATCAGATCTACGAACCATGTGGATGTCAGTGCGCCAGAACTCAATGGTCTTTGACGCAGCGATCAACTCGAAGGGGAGAACCGTGAGCCAGGACAGAGCATATTCCCAACCGCAGGCGAAGCCCCAAGAGGGATCGACGAAGCGGACAATGTAGGTGTAGAAGGCACCGTTGACGGGGTACAGAACAGCCATCTCGGCGAGGGCCAGGTTAGTGCAGAGCAACATGACACCGATGATGAGATCTAGATTGTGTTGGTCATTGCGCGACATCGAGTGAGCGGGGGAGTATCTTACAGCCTGCGAGAATTAATTAGCATCGGTCGTCGGTATCAGTTCTTGTTAGGCGTTACTCACCAATTACCAGCGACGCGGGACCTCCCTTGTGAAGAGCACTACCAGAACCGACGAACAGACCAGCACCGATGGCACCTCCAATGGCAATCATCTGCATGTGTCGACTGCGGAGATCACGCTTGAGGTGACCCTCGCCCGAGGTTGTGCCCGTCTCCTCATCGTGAGGTACCGTGACCGTAGTCTCGTCCTTCGTCTCATAGTTCACCTCATCCTTGTGCGGTGACGAAGACATGCTGGGCAACGTTTCTACTGTGCTACAGTAAAAAAGTGTCAAAGTGAAGAAGAGAAGTATAGAATGTCTGTCTCAAAAACAAAACAAGAGCATTTCGCAAACCTGGGCTCTCAGTGTCTTTATGTGCCAAGCCCGCCAGCGACGCTAGGCAGCTTTGAACAAGCTTAAGATAAGCTTTACTGCGACGCTAGCAAGTGATGGGCTCGGCGGGGTTCTTTCTCGATATCATCTCCTCCCCCGAGAAGGGGGGAGGGGGGGTCTAGAACCCTGTCTCTGCAATTAAAACGAGACATTCCAATGCGACGACCGTGTTTTACCCTGGTTGCCACACACCCAAACTCAATTGTCGCCGCCGTGTTTCCTTGACATCTCTGGGCGCATCTTGGCTGCCGACTTGGCATCTCTTGTCAATCTTGGCGATGTGTACAACACATTTAGATCACGTTGCATTCGTTTTAGATATCTTGAGGCTTCATGCGTGGACCAATCTACTGGTAAAGACAACCCGTCAGCGATCAGCAATCCTTCTGGACTTTACAATCTGACCACCATACCAACACGGAGACAAAAATACGACCAACCGACCTTCTTATCAAGGACATGGCCCCAGGCTCGCCACGGCCTTTTGTTGGGTCCAGCGCCACCCCGTTCCAGATAGCGCTGGAGCTCTACAGATAGGGAGAGCCTGCTGGGCCATTTCTATTGGGTTGGCGTCCCCGACGAGCGGTCACTTGCAAGGGGGAACAGTCTTTCTCCAACGAAGCAAAGCTTCAGCTCCTCTTTACCCCAGAGTCTCTCCAAACTTGAACTTGACAGGCTGGTCATGCGATGGGTCCTTCGTAAAAGGAGCATTAGCCTCTTTTGGTCTAGACCAAAGTTCTGACTGTGTACCATATCTGTGCCGAAACTCCTGTTACGTCGCAAAAACGGTCATAGCTAGTGCGCTATGGTGCCATTTCCTCCCCTCGTGCGGGCGGTTGTTCTAGAACAGTTCCTCAGGATTACCACTGCAACCTCGACAGCAAATCACGGCCTGTCTACGTATCACTATCGCTGATAGCTCCAAATCTTGGCCCCGCACAACCACCACGGAATCCCGACCTACCACTTTAGGAAGGTATTTACATACCCGCAGATAAGCTGGTGCCGGGCTTCCGGTTGCCAATGAATCCGCTGACTTATCCAGCGTCTTTCAACGGGAGAACAAGATGCAAAACTTGGGGTCCTCGCCAGGGGCTGAATAAAGTATTGAAGCCTATTGAAGACACGAGTCCCCTCTCTCCGAGTATAAGCGGCACCAGATGACCCCATGTGACCATTTCCAACTTTTGGTGGTTAACCCCATGCTGCTTAGTGTCACAGCCTTGACCACCCAATTTATCGTTCAAGACCATAACGAGAACGCTGAGAGGCGCGGCCTTCCCGTGTTGAATCCACCTAGATTGCCGGTATCCATCAGCGATTGCGAACCTAGATATGAACGATGGATCGTGCGATGATAGTGATTTATATCTTTTTGCCCCATTTTGATGATAGCAGAGTTGATTACAGTCATTGAAATCAAGTCCCGCAGTGAAGCTTCGTCGTAAGATGTCTGAGTAGTCAACCGGCGAGATGTCGAAATAGAGTATACCTTCAATTGAACTAGATCACTACTCATGCAAGCCAGTGGCGCCAGACGACCATGGATCTCACCTTGCAACATCAACGAACTGCTGTTTGTGGCAAGTCAGTAATTTCAAGGCTCGACAACTTGGAGTAACCCTGGTACCTCTCTAGCTTCCCCCCAACCGAGGGTGGCGTATTGGGGATTGCGAGCGTCTAGCTCTTCTGAGAATCTCCAAGTGATTGGTGCCACCATGATCTGCAATCTTCCAAAGCTTATACCCAGACTGCTCCGGCCAACCAGCGACGGACCAGTGCACATAGTCTTGAATAGCAGCCAGATAGTGAATATGACAGGCGACGGCTTCCTCGGACTAGTTCCTAGTCAGTCTTACCTCGGATCTGACCTTCCCTTTTGTAAACCGACATGGGGGGCAAAAGTTCCTCCGATTCTACTCCCCGGCTGCAGTGCTTATTGCCATAGACTCTATGGCCTAGAGGATGATCATACCCTACAGTACTACTGTGAATGCAGCAGTCTTCTAGAACCCCTCAATCCTTCCATGATTAAGGTTTGCGCATACACGATTCGGTGTTATGATCGACATGTGAGTGCATTTGCCGTGAATTCAGCCGCTGTCAAATGGATGAGAGTTGAGCGAATAAATCAAGAATGAAGTAGTTAACTGGAAAACTGGACTGCCTAGTTTCTCTCTCTGTCTTGAACAGCTTAGCGCAATTTTATATGAGAGTTTACGAAAGAGAAGGTAATTAACGAAATTGTCCGGGGTCGCAAGCCATCGAAAGTCACGCAATAGGACATGCAACAGATACCCCTGCCAAGCAAACATAGGGCACAGCATAGTAAATCCGAATCCCAACACGAGGAACACGTGCTAGCTTGATACTGCATGTGATAGCATTTGCAACTAGCGAGTAGATTCACTGCCATTATTTGATGCAAACAATGAAATCGCTCATCTCGTTCAATTTCAAGCCTACACTCTACTAATGTCCTTCAAGACAAGTTACCAGTACTCGATCCCTTCTTGATATCCTCCCTCCAAGCACTCCTCTCCACCTCCGAAACACCAGGTCCCTTGTAAACACTTCCATAAAGTCCAGTAGCCCAACTCTTCCCATCGGCAGCAGCCTGACTCTCGGTAGTCTGGGACTTTAAATACTTCTTAGACGTAAAATGCCTCCTGTACCATTTTCCATATGTAAGAAGGTAGTAAAGCCTGAAACACAAGAATGCAAACTTGTCATTCTCCAAGTCTTCAGGGTAGTTGGCGCCTAGATCCACTGCAGCCGCAATTCCAGACATGACGGCTACTTCGTGAGCGTTGACAAGAGTCCAAGAAGCGGCGAAGCGAGTGTGATTCTTGGCGTTGAGGAACATCATCCAGGGAATGACGAACAAATAGTGAGTGTAGCTGTGACAGAGTTGATGCCACCAGTCCTTTCGGATGATCTTGTCCTCGGCAATCTCATTATCAGTCCAGAGCTTGCTGTCCCGGTCCTTGTTGAGATAAATTGTCTGGAAGACATGCTGCTCGAAGGGAACCTTTTCGGGGAATTGACTCTGGTAGTTCGTGCAGTCGAAGCACATTTCAAGCTTGGACTTGTCCTCTGGGTACATCTTGATGTAGTACATGGGTCGGTACTCTGTCTTTGCAAACGCCAGACGATCCGATTGGTCAGTTCCGTTGATGTTAGCAACAGCCAAATCGTCGCGGTAAAAGTTCTCGTAATGCTTCTTCATGTAATCGGAATCATTATGAGTGATCGTGATGTCGTCGCTGAATTTTGCTGAACCCAAGACCTTCTTCTCTTTCCAGCTGGCGGTCTTACCGAGGACTTTCTTTGCCGTGTCAGCAAGACAGCAGAGCACAAGCTCGTCGTACTTTTCCTCACCAACGGGTGCGTCGGGATCTCCGCCGTTGAGGTTATGATGATCGGTTATCGGAGTTCTCGGCTTGAGCTTCACGACAACGCCTTTCTTATTCCTCTGAACAATCTCAGTTAACTCAGTAGAAAGACGGACGGTGACTCCACGAGAGACAAGATCCTTCCTCCAAGTCTCGTAGAACTCTGAGAATTTGGGGAACACAATCATGGGCGGTTTGTTGCTGATGACAGTGTTTCTGTCGGATGGATACCACATTCCGTAAGTCGGTGAAGTACACAATCTCTCAAACATGATTGCAGGGACTTCGGGCGTAGCATTGCCAGTCCCAAGGAAAAGAGCCGTCATAGGCAGCGCGATCGTGTTGGTGAATTCCTCAGAGAATAAAAAGAGCTTGAAGACGAGCTTCAGCGGAAGCAGGGCGAAGAAGATCTCGAACCAGCGCATGAACTTGAGAACAGTCGTCAGACGACGGACTTCCTTCTCATGACGTACAAGAAGTTGAGTTGGAAATACGTTGTTCCAAAAGGTCTCGTCTTTGCCAAAGGAAACGTGAAGGTTGCACGGATCTGCGTGATAGCCCTGCCTTGAGAACATAGTGACAGTATGATGAAAGATGTAAGATCCTCCTTGGACACCTTGGTTGCACCAAGAAGCTCCATGTCGTTCTTTATCAATGGGAATGGAGAATGCTTGACCGCCGCAGTAGTCAACTGCATCGATCAGAGTCACATCAAATTTGTCTGGATGTTCCGACAGGTGGTAAGCTGTAGACATGCTATCTTCATCAGTATGCTTCAGAAGCTCACGAGCTGAACAACTTACCCAGCTGCTCCAGCACCTACAACAAGAACCTTCTTCCTCCCATCTTTACTCTTATCTCCGTTCTGAGCCATAAGTGCAGCGCCGTCGTGCTCAATATCAGTATTAAAAGGTTCCTGAGACATAGATGACAAGATCAGTCGCCAGAAAATTATCCCAAGTCTTTAACAGACCAAGAGTTTGCTGCAAGGACAAATTGATATTAATGCACGATACAAAATAAGTCATGACGGGCTTGACTTTGCTGCTGACGTCAATGACTCAGGTGGGCCATTGACAGCCTCGCGCGGAAGCCTTGTCTGGTTGCACCGATTTGAGCTTAGAGTAGGGTTAGTATAGATCTTGTCTCCACGCTAATCTCTGGAGACACGGATTTCTCGATCTGGTGGGGAAGATCGATCTCGGTGACTAATAAAATCCGATGTGCATTCAGAGTCGTGTCGCGTGCGCGACGCGTTGATCAGGACGCGCTGCTGGCTGTATGAACATGGCATTCATGGATCGGTTCTTCGTGGTATGGCACAGTCATTATGTTTTTCTAATAGATGGATTGATCCAGCGTACACGGGATGAGTGATGGCCTGCGCTGAGATTCTTCCACTTTACTGCTGACAAAAGTATCACGTACGTCATTGCAAGGTTGCAAATGCTAACCCGAGATCTTATTAAAAGTCATCTGTATGTCTTACTTTGTTTTACCTGAGCGTGATAAAGTGCTCTCGTATTTTGTACTGCGTTCTATATATGTTTAGACTTTTATAAATACATTAATAAAGTCTAGTAGCGAGGTTCCCAAGTAGCTAAAGGCACAAACTACCCCGCAGATCAACCCGCTATAACAATTGCGCACTGTATTTCTGATCTTGTCTGCTGTCGTTTTGATTATTATTTTATTGCCATACTTTTAATGCGTATAAAACATAGGTCCAGGGTCTACATCAGAGTCATTGTCGTGGTCGCAGCTCGATCGGTTACTCCATTGCTACTATCCTCTTATACTGAATATTGAGTTTGGATGTAAATTGTTCACTGATACTTGGTCTTGCTAATTACTAGATATATCTCTATTTTATTTAATATGCACATTCCATATCACTTACAGCATTGTACATGGTTTAGTGAGCTACACCTAACAATGGTATGCATCCATCTGATACTGGATAATATCATCGCCTACCCTTGACCACCAACATGTGAGTCGTCACATTTACATCTTGGAAACGGATCTAAACCGGAAACAACCCACCGATTACCAGATTAGCTTTCGTACCGCTCGCCCCGTGATAGCCTAAATTGCTGCCTTTGGTCCAACGCGACACATACAAAGGATACAACCGGGTTTAGATGATGACTGCATGGCTGAGGAGAAGCTCCGGACCAATCAGAATCTTCAGGGCCTCATCTCACCAACCCGGAATGACATCAACGATCCTGATAGTGTAGGCCAATGATGGCTTGATTAAAGTTGTACGTGTGTGACATGAGATTGCAGATCTCTTAAACAGTAGATAGCGATGGCGAGATTCTCGTACTGTTCATCTTCGCATTCCATCACCACTGTCGGCAATTGAAACGTGACGTTACGCAAATACATCCCTCGATCACGGCAACCTCCAGCATGTCTCCTTCAGAAGAAATGTCCAAAGTAGACGGTGACACTCTACCCTCATCCCATGTCGAAAACGCACAGGGTTACGGCTCCCGAAACCCTCTCCTCCACGACCTCGATGGCCTAACCCTCTACGAGAAGAAATGCGTCCTCATCAACCGCGAGATCGACGCCCAAGGAATGGGCAAATACCAGTGGTACATCTGGGGTCTCTGCGGCTTCGGGTATCTCCTTGATCTCCTCTGGGCCCAGGCTTTTGGTCTCGTGCTTGGACCGTTGCAGCAAGAGTTGGGCTTTGGAGATAACGAGTCGGGGAATATCTCGACGAGCTTTAATGCTGGGCTTACGGCGGGGGCTTTTGTTTGGGGGTTTTTGGCGGATATTATTGGTATGATGCTCTTGGCTCGTTTGCCTCAACAGGTCCTCTACCTGGAGATTCCCTTCCTTTGGGTGAGGCAGCAGCTGACAGTTGTTAGGTCGTCGCTGGGCGTTCAACTTGACATGTCTCATTTCGTCGATATTCGGACTTTGTCTTGGTGCATCCAATAATTACACGACCTTTCTCGTGTTGACAGCATTTGTCGGCTTTGGTGTCGGAGGAAATATTCCAATCGACACGACAATTACTCTCGAGTTTATTCCCCAGGTATGTCAAGCGAACTCACGAAAGGTATTTTTATTAACATTCTGCAGAACAAACGCTTCCTCTTGGCCTGTTTGTCCGTCTTCCAACCAATTGGAGTCGTCCTCTGCAGTGCCATCGCCTTTGGATTCATCCCAGTCTACGCATGCTCCCCCAACTTCTCCGAGCCTGACCCTCTGGTATCATGCAACAATGTCGAGGCAGGAGAGACATGCTGTTCCCGCGGTGACAACATGGGATGGCGATATCTTCTCTTCACGATTGGCGGCATCACTCTCGCGGTTTTCATCCTTCGCTTCTTCGTGTTTAACTTCCGCGAGACTCCCAAGTATCTCATCTATCGCGGCCGCGACAGCCAGGCGATTGAGACGCTTCAACATATGGCAAATGTGAATAAGAAGCAGTGCGGACTCACTCTTGAGCTATTTGAGTCACTTCAAGCAGATGATAGCTCTCTTGGAAGTGGTAATAGCGCAACTCCTGCTTTGGGAGCGGGAACAAAACAACTCAATATGGCATGGTCTCAAAAGGCTAAGCTTGAGCTGTCGAGATACAAGATGCTGTTTTCTAGTCCCAAGATGACTCGTCTCACAGTTCTTGTATGGTTGACGTATATCATGGACTACTGGGGATTTACTGTTGCAGGTAAGTTAGGCGTGAACGTGATAAAACATTGCTCACATATTTAGGCTTCTACTTGCCTAGCATCCTGGCCCTAAAGAACGGTGCCGCATCCGTGAGTCTCAAATCGACTTATGCCGCTTACATCTACACCTATGCACCCGGTATCGTCGGAGTACTTCTTGGTGCAACACTCTACCGCATCCCAGCTATTGGCCGCAAGTGGACAATGGTACTATCAGCTGCACTAATGGGCATCTCAATCATCCTCTTCTCAACAGTCGATACGCGTGCCAAGAATGAAGGACTCTTCACTATGGAATATTTCTTCCAGTCCATGTTTAACGCCGTACTTTATGGCTGGACCCCTGAAGCTTTCCCTGCGCCAATCCGTGGCACGGCTTGTGGCATTGCAGGATTTTGGGGTCGATTGTTTGGTATCGTGAGTCCATTGATTGCACAGCATCTGTATGGACGCACGGGTGAGAATGGGCAAGGAGATATCAACAGCGTGCTATATCTTGCTGGTGGTGTTATGCTGGGTTGTGTGATTACAACAGCTCTGTTGCCAAATGACATGATGGAAAGCAAGGACGAGAGATCGTAAAGGACTTGGGTATCTGATCTTAATTGCGCTCTAGTTATCCTTTCAACTTCATAGTAAATTGAGACCTGTCTTTGGTAACATTCAAGTCGTTACCAATCAAAAGTACTGCTATTGTGAGTATTGGCCAAGGATACTCTCGAAGACACTCAGGAATAGCTGTTTTCAAAACGCTTAAATTTGTCTTATTCTAATTCATTTATATACTTCATTGTCTTCATTCTTTTAATCCTCGCTCTGGTAGAACTGAGGAAGCTTAAACAGCTTCTTAGCGTTATCCTTTCCAATTTTTCTCTTATCAACATCATTAATAGCCAGACCATCATACCACGTGCAAGCATCTGAAAAGTTCTCGAAAGGATAATCGATAGAGAACAGAATGCGATCGGCTCCAACCTCTCCCAGGCAGAACTGTAGTGTCGAGGTTGAGAAATGTCCACTGGTGGTGATCCACAAGTTGCGGGCAAAGTATTCTCGGATAGTCAGCTTGCAAGACAGACCAAGAGGCTTCTTGATATCCTCGAACCAATGGTTGATTCGCCACATATCGAAGGGAATATGCTCGCCGAGATGGCCGAGAACAATCTGGAGCTTGGGATGTCTGTCAAAGACACCGTTGGTAACCATACCCAGGGCGTGAAGGCTGACACCTTGGGCGAAGCTCAGAGGAGGACCAATGAGCCAGCTGCGCTTGGCCCAGAGCTTCTCGTGGATGGAGCCTGTGGGGTTGCGGGGGTGGAGGTAGAAGGGGACATCCAAGTCTGTAACTGTTGACCAGAAGACATCCCACTCAGGGCCGTCGTAAAAGATCATGTCGTCTCCATCTGCACCAGCTCGTTGAGTGTCGTTGACAAGAGCACCCTTGAAGCCGTACTTGGTGACAACTCTTCGAAGCTCCTCAGCAGCTTCCTTGGGGTCGTGCATAGAGAGAGTGCTGAAGTTGTTAGTGAAGTTCTCGAATATGTGACATATGACTTACGCAAAAGCACCGAGACGATCAGGGTGAGCCTTGATAGCATCGGCGATATAGTCGTTAACCTCGACAGCTAGTGCCTGAGCCTCCTTGGGATCCCAGACATCTTGCACACCAGGTGCAGTGTATGAAAGAATTGTGTATCCAACACCATGCTCGTTCATGTACTTGATGCGCTGCTCTGTGATATCGTTGATCTCGGCAGCATGCTTATCAGGGTCGATGGCAAAGAGGCCAGCCCACCATCGTGTTCGCTCCTTGTGACGGGGGAGAGCGAAAGCTTCCTCAAGAGCAACCTTGCCGAGCATGATGAATAAGATATGTGTTTGAGGAAGATGATGTGAGAGTGTGAATTGATGATGATTATATTTTATTATCTGGAGTTGAACATGGACATATATATTCAACTTGATAACTATCAACTTCATACAATACAACCATAGAGGCCGCATTACCCCATTCCGGATAATGCACCCGCCTCGTAATTCCGTTGATTCCGTTTGGACGAGCGGGTAATGCACCGTCAATGCTAAACCTTAACAGGGAACGGCATTTGCCCGCGGTCCGATCAATCTGCGGGGTACGATCGTCAAGACACTGACTACAGTGGGAGCGCTCACTAAGGAAGATCCGAAGTCCACTATCGGAAGTCGGAAGCAGGGTCACGGAGCGACACATTATTGAGATAAACTGCAACGCACAAGCTTTGAGACAGCGCAATTCAGAATCATCACAAGATCAGAAAAGAAACCGCAAAAATGGAACAGTCGTATTCTGTGCAGAGTCCCTCGGATCAATCGGTTCAACCGCACGTTATCCAGTTCCTCCAGGCCTTTTATGCCGTTTCCGACACTCCCGGGGAGACGGACAAGTATGTAGACATGTTTGCCAAGGACGCGACGTTTGTACTCGCATCAAAGAAGGCGTCAGGTCACGCTGGTAAGTCTTTTCGTCAGGTGTATGGACAGCAATTGACGGTGTAGAAATCACTACTTTGAGACAAGGAATGTGGGAGGCTGTTGCGTCGCGGAAGCACACTCTCAGCAAGGTGTACCCGTTTGGCGCTGGTTCAGACGAGGTCATGCTCCATGGTTCAGTGGCTTTGCAACTGAAGAATGGCGGCTCGGCAGAGATTGAGTGGGCTGGGAGGGCCGAGCTGGAGAAGACGGCTGCTGACGGGAAGTATCGGCTCAAGTTTTACCAGGTGTATTTGGTGAGGACCTCGATGCTACGGACAAGAGACATGATGCTAATGTGTGATAGGATACTGGAGCTGCCGCAGCATACAAGAAATAGACTTAATAGAATACTGTTCAACGATGATATACAGCTGGTGCAGGCATTTGGAATTATGTGACGGTTCGCCGGCTGCTGGAGCCTGGCAGTTATGTCTTGTCTAGTAGAACGAGTCTGGGGTCGAGCCTCATCTCAACGACATAAGAGACTGGCTTCTTGCTAGGCCTTTTGACCTGTTCTGATCACAACATCATTGTGTCTGAGGCTAGCGAGATCGACAGGGGCCTTCAATGTCGTTTCTGTAGCGTGTTATGATACGAGAGCGTCAAGAAGATGAGGAGGCTGGATACTGGCTCGAGGGATAAGACTGTCCCTTGACAACCTGCACATATTACCGCGGATAAGAGAAGACGAGTACTGATGTGTAAACTAACCAGCGGGTACCTGACCAAGAGGAAATCCAGTCAAATCCCGGACTAGTCCGCTGCTGCCACTGGGGACTTGAGATAGATTGCAGATCCCAACCGTTGCAAACCCCTGGATCTTGCCGGATACGGGAAGAGTAGAGACGCTTGGAAGGCGGCAAGGGTGTCAAACACCCCCGGACATCCACTAATATGATCGAAGGTTTGACCAGGGGTTTTTTGAAAGGTTTATGGTCTGGGGTATTGGTGCGAAGTAGCTATCACCCCGATCTGCCTGCAGCAGAGGTGGAGACATAAGGTGTAAGGGAATAAAGGCGACAGGTTAATGAACCAATTTAACATTTTGAAAACCGACTATAACAAAGCTAAGATGTAAATGTCCCCAACTCCTCTTTTCCCATTTATGCACCGACAATAACACCATTTGGCAGCTCAAGACCCAGAGGCAGACCGTTGAGGAAGCCACCAGCGTACTTCTCTCCTTGTGCCTTGGCCAACTTCTCCTCGATATCCCTGTACATGTCATATGTGTTCATCTCCTCAATGGTGAGGACCTCCTTCTCGTTCTCAACCTTGTATGTAGAGATGTTCTTGTTAACAGAGAAGCCTGTGAAAGTCAGTATAAATCGAATCTATGAAGTATCGAGTGACCTACCAATTCGCTCATTAATGTTGTAGGCAGCCTTGGCAGCGGCAGCTTGGACACGGGTAGCTCGGGGCAGGCGGACCTTGTCGTAGACAGACAGAGCCTGCTTGACATCACCGTTGAAATATCGCTTGCTGAACAAGATACCGAGAGCAGCAGCATCCTCAATGGCCATGCATGCACCCTGAGACTGATGAGGCATCATGGGGTGACCAGCATCTCCGAGAAGGCAAACGTTCTCCTTGGCGATGTAGGGATAAGGCTGGTGAACCCACAGACGCCAGGGCTGGATCTCCTTTCCAATGGCGAGATGTCCAAAGACTTGGCGGTCGAGCTCGGGATAAGGCTTGAGGAGATCCTCGGTGGGGAGATCTTCAGATCCCCAGGCCTGTGTAGTGTAGTCACCCTGGTCGCGGGGGAAGAAGCAGTAGTATGAGAGAAGCTTGCCACCGTTGCAAGGAGAGAGGACGATCTTGTCCCACTTTCCTTCTTGACCACCCCAGTACTCGAGAGCACTGTTTTGTGAGTAGTCGACAAGACCAGCCTTGACGGCTTCTTCGGTTGTGACGTTGCAATGAAGGCAGCTCTGGTCGGAGGGCTTCTTCTCAGGGTTAATGCCGAGAATCTTTCGAACAGCAGAGCCAATACCATCAGCACCAATGATAAGATCGTGCTTGGCAGTGACACCATTCTCAAAAGTGATAGTGCCTGTGGGGAAGTCGATAGCGGAGCACTTGTGGTTGACTAGTAGCTTTGCGGGAGTACCCTCTCCCTCGCCCATAGCAGTATCCTTCAACATAGCATGCATGTATTGTCTGTGAAACATGTTGTATACGAAACCCCATCGCTTCTCGTAGTCATCGAGATCGTAAACACTAACAGGCTCGCCGGTCTTCCAGTCACGGTTGATCAGCTTCTTGAGAACGACGGGGTCTCCCTTGGCGACATCGACGTCCCACTCGTGCAGCCAGCGAGTTCCGTTGGCGGCGCAGGATACTGAAGCGCCGACTTCACCGGCAAAGTCTGAGCGCTCGTAGATGGTGACGTCGTGGCCTGCGCGGCGGAGAGCAATTGCTACTGACATGCCACCGATGCCGCCGCCGATGACACCAACGCTGAGGCGCTTCCAGTTGGGCATGGTGGGAGCGTTGTCCTTGATCATTGTGAAGGTGTGAGAAGATGCGGTATGATATGGACAGCTGAGATGAGATGTTGAGACTTGAGTGATTGTAGGATGAGATGGATGTTATTGTATTGAATGAGTTGATGATGATGAATTGAATCGATTTGAAGCTGAGCAACCATCACTATTTAGCTTCCTCTCGTCCAACGTTATCTACCCCGGATCGCCAACCATTCAGAGTTCATACCCGCCCTGCAACCACTATCGACTGCTTCAACCGCCTGCGGCTGTAATTTTCGGAAGTTCCGTATTCACGATAGGTTATCTAGAGATAGCGGAAGTCCACAGTACGGAAGTGGTGCGATATCCGCTAGCGTCGGGTAATGCACTACGACCAGTTTTGCTGATAGCACCCGCCTATTTGCGGTAAACTCAGTGCGGATCTACGGATCGTAGATGGGGATCTCATGGGATAGCCACTTGATCAATTGCCCCGATGATTAGCGGAGGTTGGATACGCGGATGTCAAGTGTTGGTGTTGTCACGGATGGCGATATTGAAGATGGTGATGTTCATAGAGGCTCATCAATTCATACAGTTCTAGACAGCTAATTCATGATAAAAATGGATACGTATCCCATAAAGACACGTTCAATGTCTCCCAGTCCAAACTGAAATCACTACCATCAGGCTGTTGAAACACCCAATCCTGCATCGTATCATCCATCATCTGACCAGTCTGAGAATCTGTGAAAGGAAACATCGTATCTAGCATCTGCTGGGCAGACTGTGACCCTGCATTCTCAGGCGGTGCATCCAGACTAAAGAGCTTGGAGACGTAGCGGCTTCTTCCACTAGATGCTTCGTTTGACCGTCGCTTCTCAATAGCCCCAGATAAATTTGTCAGAATGTCGAGATAATGCGCTGCTTGTGGACTTTGAGTTGCTAAATGCCTAAGGACATCTTTGGCGCCTTCGAATGCGTTGCTGATGTCCGATTCAACGGGGTACTTGGCGAATATCTCTAGACCGAGTACTAAACCCGATGCGAAGACGAGAGCTCTGTGGACAGTTAGCATGTAGATCTTTGGATATTGTCAGTGAACATACTTCATGATGCACATGTTTCCCTGCAGGAGCCCAGCATTGAGAGCTTCGGAACATGTTTGTGATAGATACATCGCTGCATCAAGACACGCGGCAGCCAACTGAGTATGCGCTCCCTTTCCAGGACCCTTGGATGTAAGTGCCGAGACCAAGAACGGTCTTGAAACCAACATGACAGCAAGATAATAGAGACACGACACGTAAACTTTGGCAATAGCTCCGTGTTGTTGCGTTACTGTTCCCGGACTGGGATCCGCTGAGGGTATCTTGACAGAAGCAGGAAGTTCCCGCTTCCATCGTTCAATATCTTGGAGGAACTGCTCGACAATTGCAGTCGTGACCTTCTTCTGATCATACAACGTGTCTGTAATATCGTTGATGATGGTGGAAACTCTGTTGGACGCCATTAAATGCTCGGTAATGCTATCGCCCTTTTGCGCGACGTCATCCAATTTGCTGCTGCTATTCGATCGGATCTGGGCAGAAGCGGATGGTCGGCCGAGAAGCGAATTAACAAGCTTATCAAGGATACACACACTCATCCATACCCGCAATCTAAGCCATTAGCCATATCCGAACCACTATAAAGGCCCAAACTTACTTTGACTGATCTTCTGGTCCTGGTTTCGCAGCATAAGACTCTCGACTATGCAGACCCAAAGCAAGGGCAGCTTTTGCAGCGACACCGAGATACATAAACGCTGCGTTTCTTCTGCACTCGCCCAGCATGAAGAATGCCATGAGGAGGAATGTGCGGACCATGTCTAGGTCTGGATCTTCAAGGAACCCGACAAATGCTTGGCTGCGAGCTCGGCGGAAATATGCTTGGCCTATTGTTCGCGCGCTGGAGAGGGACTCGCATTGAGCTCCGATTGCGATTACCAAGTCGATTGAGGCTTGTTTTAGTGGTGAGAGATTGGGAGAGGGAGAATATCCTGTGTCGTCGTCTATATTGAGGAGAGTCTCGAGTTCCGACGCGTCAAAGACGTGGATTAATGCTTCGGTCTGCTGTCATCAGTATGCATTCAAGACCGTTTGATGCAGACATACCACTACGTAATACGATCTCAAGTATTGCTGTTTTTGATCCGGACTTAATCTCATCGCGCTCTTCTCATCGTGTGTTGTAGCTGTTGGTGACTCAATCTCTAGCATGGTGTCGCTCTTCTCATTGTGAGAAAATGCCGATGGTCCAATCTGCTGCGACACCAAATTTCGCACAATCTGCAGAAACGAGATTGATGCAGCGCCTCCAATGTAAACTAACGAATAAGCATCTCATCAACAAAATTGAATGGTTGCATACCTCTTTCGCCTCTCGAGTTCAATAGCATCCGTGGTGGATTCGACGCTTCAGTCTGACTGTCCTTCTCATCATCCTGCTGCGAATGCGACGGCGACAACGGTCTATACCCCTCATCCGTCTCCATCGGCTGACTGCTCTGATGCGAACTCGCACTCATCTGCTCCGTAGTAACTGATCCCGCCGCCGCAGCCTTTGCAGCCTCAGCGCGAGCTCTTGTTCTCGACCCCCTCGGAGCGTAGGTGATGAAGCACTGCGACTCAAGACCGCGGCGGACGCATTGCGTACAGGGAGCTGAGCCACTGCATCTCTTTTTCGTCTCGCGACATAAGTTGCAGGCTTCTGCTGCTCTTTGTCGTTGGTGCGCTGGGACTATTGGGCGAGGCATTGTGATTTGTGGTGTTTGGGGATGTTTGTGACGGGGACGGGGGGCATTCCGTAGAGATAAGGGCGATGAGAGGGCGTGCGTCCCACCGGCTTCCGATGGGGTTCCGTAGGTGATAAGCTTCCCCCCCGAAGACTCGGTTTAGGCTACTGATAGTGCTGTTTGCGGGGTAGAAGTGCCGGGTTTTCACTGGTTGGGGGGATTGTACCTAACTGAAGAGCTTGACCGTGTTGAGATGGTGACAAGGGCTCGCTGACTGAGATACCGACAAGCCCGATTGGGTGGAGCCCATGACTTGGAGAGGGTCCTTCAGTCTCTTGCTGGATTCACTGCGCTAGTAGCTTATTTGTTCCTTTCAGCCTTGTCGGTATCAAGCAATGGTGAGTCTGTTCCACGTGCTGGCTCCAGTTTTGCGCTTGAGGGTTCGTTTAACTGGGCCCATTTTGAAGAAATGACATCATTGCCGGGCTTCATATACCCTAGAGTCTCATACGCTGAACTTTCGTTATTCACTACCTCGTAACAGATCAGATTGGGACTGTAAAAATAGTAATACTGCATTGAAAGTAACAGGTAACTTACACTTACATCACTAAGCTTGTCCTCAGAACCAAACAGAACTGGATCTAGGTAGTTGAAGATCTTGAGTAAGGATGTTTATGGTTACTAACATTATTCTGATTTGAAACAATGGCGAGATAATAAATTGAGAAAAGGTTAATCCGCCTACTTTTCTTCTCAAAGACCATTCACAGCATTCTGTAAGTCAGAACCCTTTTAGATAGTAAGTATTCTTTATACCGACATCAGATTAGTGTATCACTGGATTTAGATACCTCATCAATGACATCAACATCGGAGCCTTGATTCTGACCGACTTGACATGGTTCAACCACTATATTAAGAGAGTCTTATCTAATACCAAGAAAACTATAAATCTCGGTTGTTCCCAGTATAAAACAAGACCATTATCACCTCCGATCACGACATGCGAGATAAGGCCGGGCATAAGGGCCGAATCCGGCCAAATCTTAGGGAGATCCATCTTTTGCCGGCATTGAACCGGAGATTGATTGTCCTTATCGATAAAGTGGGTCACTTCTGACTCTTCCGCATTAACATTTCATCCCTCATTAATAAACCATCGCCTCCGAAAACCCAACCCGAAAAATGTCTGCAACCGATGACGGAGAACTTCCCGCCGTGTTCGAGTCGGCCTCAGCCTACGACACACACTCAGACAGGGACACTGATCGGATAAGATCGCCGCGGCGTGGCCTCAAGAGGATATCGGCAGCGTGCCAGAGATGTCGCCGAAGAAAACAAAAAGTACGTGCTACCACATTTTCTCGGGTCCACGACGACATAATGAACTGACTTTTGTGACCAAAGTGTGACGGCAGACATCCCGTATGCGGGGCTTGTGCTGCTGCAAATGTGCCCTGTGTCCCCTCAGATCGTCTCGTTGTCAAGGTCGACAGGGAATGCGAATGCGACCATCTGAGAGGCCAGGTAGAGCGCTTGAAAGACCGGGTGAATGAGCTGCAAACACAACTCGCTATGCAATCGAGACTCCCGTCGGAAGCTCGGTCTCAGGAAAGTCATCTGCAGATAAGATCTGTCACCGATCGCCAAGAACCCGATGGCTCGGTTGCGAGCTTGGAGAGGGGATATGTTGGACGCATGCTTCTGCCAACTTTTCGAGGATTGGGACCTAATGGCGCTTCCGAGACGGGTTTTATGACTGGACCTTGGCAATTGTGGCATGGGTTATCAGCAAGTGAGACGCCTCCGACCGCCACGTCAAGCACATTCTCTCTTCACCGAGACGGCCTCAGCCTGATTGAAGTATTCTTCGATCGTCGATGGCCGCAATATCCAGTCCTTCATCGCCCAACATTCATGGAACAGCATTACATACCATACTGCAACGGCCAAGTCAGGAGCAGGTTATCAGCGTTTGAAGTCCACATGGTTCTCGCGATTGGAGCATCGGAAAAAGCACGCATTAGTTCAGATGCACCCGTTTCTCACGAGTTCTTCTTTGAGGCAGCTGCGCGTGATCTTGACGCAGTGCTTTCAGCTGATGACCTCGACTGCATACGCTGTCTTTCCCTGCTTTGCTTGTTCGGCAGCAACGAGCCGCAGTCGGTCAATTTGTGGTACACCGTTGGCATGGCGTTGAGGCTTGCAGTAGGTATCGACATGCATCGGGAGGAGAGCCTTGCCAACAAGACCTTATTGGACGCCGAGATGCGAAAACGGTTATTCTGGAGCTTGTACACCATGGATCGAAGTGTCTCAATCTCTCTCGGCCGACCATTGGGTATCCAAGATGCTGATATCACGATACCCCTGCCATTGGTCCTCACCGATGAGCAAATTGCTGGACCTGCAGATCAAGCCATAGCGAATATCCTCCCCGACGTCAGAGACATGTCCGCATTTCGTCACATCGTCGAACTCCGCCAAATCAACGCCGGAATCTACTCAGCCCTCCACTCAGCAGGCGGGATAAACCTCGAAGGCCGAAACCTCGATGCCATACGCCAACAACACTACACCCGCCTCAATGCGTGGCTTCTCTCCGCCCCGAGATACCTTGCGCCACTGTCGATGTACCAAACGCCAGAGTGGTTCCAAATAGCCTATCACCAAGCCGTCATCAACCTCCACCGACCATCTCATGCATCGCCGGTGAGCAGCGCAGACGCCATTCGCTTATGTGCCGATTCATCAATAAGCCTCATTAGCTGCTACAATGCACTGTACGCGAAAAACAAGATAATCTACACTTTTGTGGCGCTAGACTCGCTATTCATGGCTGCTGTTACGATGCTGTACTCCATCAGAGCGAGTTCCGTGGTCCGTCTCGAACTAACAAGAGAAGTCGTCGAGGCCAATATTGAAACCTGCGTAAGACTCGTCTCTAAAATATCACACGGCAAGAAGGTCGGAGAGAGGAGCACTCAGATCATACGGAGACTGGGTAATGCAACGTTGGCCATTTTCGACAACACGTCACATGCCGAGGGCGAGATTGACACAGAGTTCATGTCATGGTTTGGAGTCAAAAGTCAGAATCCACCGCCTCGTCAAGAGTATCCTACGCCAAGCATCGACACAGCCTGGAACGATCTATTCGAGCATGGATACGACCTTAACAGTTTTCAAAACGTGCACTTGCTGCTATAGGTCAGAGTTGTAGTTAAACTAAGTTCAGTTGTTTCTTCAACCGTTGTGGATGGGTCGATTGCCAGGGATCCCTGGTTACATTCTGTGATTGAGTTTTGAACTCCGCAGCATCCGGTAACGGCATTGAGTCCAAGTTTACGAGAGCAGGATCAGCAGAGTTGAAGCTTACCTGGAAGCTGACTTTTTTGTTAATTTAATCAGCTATAAACCTTGTCTGAAGGTATTTCATGTGATCATCAGTTGAGTTTGTTTATGTGATCTTGCTGAGCTTGTTGATATCTTGTCACGATTCACAGTCAAGAGTCAAGTCAAGTCAAGTATATAACCCCTGTATGTATATTCAACCTCAGAATTAAGGTCATCGAAGTAAATACAAACATCAACACTGCCTATTGACATACGGAGTAGCTGGCATAGGCTTTCTCCGTCAGATCCTTCATACCATGGGTGCCCCAATATCCAACTGGGTACTCCATGGAATAAGTCAAGTCGCCGAGGCGTGTCACTTAGAGAAGGTTGACACAGTTGAGGAGAGCGACGTTGACGAGAGCGCCCTGCAACAGTTAGTCTCAAATCTTATTCTGCCTTTTCTCCTGGGTTACTCACATTAGGGGCATCAGTCTCGCAGCAGAAAGAGCTGGTCGAGCAACCGCCGAGAACCTGGACGAGACAGCTGAGACCGGTGCAGCAAACCTGCTGGCTCTGAGCAGAGCAGGCGGGCTGGTTTTTGTTGCCGCCGCCAGTGCGAGGCTCGACCTCGTAGTTGCCGGGAGCGGGAGCAGCGGTGGCAGCGGCGGCCATGGCGAGGACGGAGGCGATCTTGGTGAACTGCATTTTGAATGGAGTTGGGTTGAAAGAGTTGGTTTTTGGAGTGAGTGAAGTGGTTGAAGGTGTTGAGGATTCTGTTGGAGATGCTGATGAGTGTTGATGAGGATTTTGAGTCCAAGAGGGAGGATGATGGCCTCTTTATACTTGACGCTTCACACCAAAAGTGTTGAGCTCCCTGATCAAGGGCCTGTCTCCCTGACTGTACGAGATTGCTCCCAAGCCATGATACTACGTGACGATATTCCGCATCACACATCTCAGCTGAGTCCAGTCCATAGACTTTGAGTAGCGGAACTCGGGGCGATCACTGCACTGGTCTGTTAGTGGGGCTCAACTTTTTCTCCCTTGGTCTGTGATCTTCATCATCCACTCGGTACCTAGCCGGGATAAGGGAGAGATCCATGTTTCCCTGCTCAGATCATACTGTTGGTTGTTTGTCATGTCCAATTTCTTACAGGGATGGTTGCATTGTTTCAATATACTTTTTGCGTAACAGTACGACTCCAACTGCCGATGCCGCTAGTATTTTAGAATTGTAGGGCGAGAGTCCGCTCGTAAATTTTCAGGCCACGGATAGCCCCGGTATCTTGATTAGCGCCCGCACTATGGGGATTCAGGGCATCAAGTCCAATTTCAGCTAAGAATAGTACTGAGCAGTTATTGAATGAACAGCAAAATAAGCTCAGTAGAGTTCATTGAAGAGAAAACAACAAAATTAGATTGTGACACTGCCTTGGCTGTCCGGACCTTCGCTCCGTGACCAATACGTAGCATCGTCATGGGTCTGGCGCGGCTAACTGCAGTGATCCGCGACGTCCAAAAGCAATACTCTGCATGAGAAAAATGACACTCTTCAAAAGCCGAAAAGCATGGAAATGCACAGCATAAAACTTTGAGTGTAGTGGATTGTTCGTGTGAAGCACAAGGGTCTCGCGGTAGCCACGTCGTCAACGACAACTTGAAGCACCAGCATCAAGCGCCCTCATTTGCTCTCCCCTCCTGGTCCTTGGCTGAAAGCCAAAACGGGGCCGTGGTCCAATATGCAGCCACAATGGAGGTTTAACCCGCTGTAAACTTGGAATAAATTGCTTTTTCGATGGTCCGTTGTCCTAGACCGAGACAGCCACGACAACCACGCGTTCCTGGCTCAATTGTCTTAGCTGCCATTATTGGACCATGCAGCGATCGGCAAAAGGGCAAGTCTAGCCTCCAGAGTCTCACCCACCAAAATGTCTTATTGCCGATAGCCCGGTAGGAAGGGCTGAGACTAAGGTTTTAATTGGACCCAACTGCCGGAAGTCTCAGCCCGGTGGCTTGACGCCGATGATCAATGCTATTCATGGGACGAAAATACCAAAAGGGCGGAACTAGCTGATGAGTATTATGCGGAGAAGAACGCAAGGGCCAGAACGAGGGCAGAGAGCGTTACATCTGGCGTCTGACTTTGGCACCGCACACTGAACTATTTTCTGCGTTTACTTTTTCCTGTTGAAGATCTCTCCTCAATGTAGTAAAGCGCTCTCGTAACGCTTACAGGGAGAGAACCCCAAACAGGCTCTGTTGGCTCAGAAGAGAAAGTGGATTGTATGAATGTGCCGCAACAGTCCCTTAATTTAGCCCCCAAAATCCCAAGACGTTTCTGGCAAAACGTTCACTGCTGGATGTGGCAATACTGACATGCGTTCTTTACCCCTGCCATGGGAAGCCAAGGACCCGTTGGAATGTCTCAAAGGCGTATGTTCATAAAAGGCTTGGTTTACAAAGGGTCAATGGCGGAGTGAGGTGAAGACAAGAGTGATCTGCATTTTAAATACTCTGATAAGAAGCTCCGTGTTTTTACGGAGTTTGTATTACACTTCGAAAGTCCACCAGCCTCACGATTTGTCAACCAGGCCTGACTCGGTCTGATAGTCTGCATTCGATATCCCTACTAATTGTTGGCTAACAAAGGGATCCAATAGGGTAAAAGCACCTGTTTAGCCACTTGGTTGACTATTTAATTTTCCGAAGATCACTACCTAGATTATCGCTATATGTGCCAGCTCCTCCAAGATCTGCAATATGCAATATGGCTTTCATCAGCGTACAGAAATCGATATCAATCTTTGCCATGGTACAGGGTCGTATTGACCGAAGTGATCGTCGATCGCCACGACCTTGAGGCTTTGGGCTTGTGCAACGGAGTGACAGACACCAAGGCAAATTGGATCGGTGTGATGACACGGTGAGACAGCAGTAGTTCTTTCCGAGGTGGAAGGTCTTATTTTCAAGCCTTAGATCAGATCACCAACCTCAAAGACGCAGAATCTTGTTTTTTTGTTAGTCACCTTCCAATTTGTCAAGGTCTCGTGATGGCGCTGGGTTGGTACATGAATCATGATTATGCATCATGGTCTAATACCTAGATCTTCTTGCCAAGGCCATGCATTCTTTTTGATCCAGCCTTGGATCATCAAGATTGTCACTGGAGTTGACAAGGGTGATAGCTGGCTGGTTCGTATTGTAGATCTCATAGTTACATTGGCCTGGCTGTTAATATGACTGGTTACTTGGAAAGGGACCGGAGTTCTTGCCGGTCAAAACAACATCACCAGAAAAGGGAAAAGAGAGAAGAAGTCTTGGTGGGCAAACGAGTCAATGAGATACAAGGATCATGTATAAGATTAGTTGTCGATGGAGTAGTGGATATATGGGGACTTGGAGCTAATGCCAGGAACTTCATCGCGGCAGTAAAATGGCTTTACATCTCTTCCAAGCCGACTAAAAAAGACTCAACGGAATCCTCCTAAATTTACCATAAAATAGTATGAGTTTATCCCTAGTTACCTCAATATTTCTGTCTCTTAGACTAGCCGTTCGGAGCTTTCGTCCCTCCCCCAACTGTGCAGTTGACCAATTGCCGAACCTTTTTGCTTTTTCGAAGTGGTCTACAGTAATTATCCGCCTGTCGCGTTCCCGGCGGTAGCTCCCGTTGCTTTGCGCACTCCACCCTCATTTCGCTTTCTGGATAATCCACTTTGAATAATTGGCGAGATCCGAAGTGGAATGAGCCCTGCAAACGATGGACGGCTGACCGTCAATCCGTTCAAGCTCATTGCATGTACAGTCCAAGCAACAATGCTCAGCTATACCTTATACCAGACTCTCCAAAGACAGGGCCAGAGTTGAGTCAAGCTTCAGGGTAGTGTCTAAAGGCTTTGTGATCTGAATTGTATCGGGCCGTCGGAAGACTTGTTAAAGCCCACCGGGGTCACACAAAACATACACGGGCATGAATAAATGTAGTCAAGTGAAGCCCTTTGACACCTCGAGAAGAGCCTCGTTCATAGGCTGGGGATGAGACCATCTTGGATAGCAGCGTCGAAAGAGTCCGGGACGAGCGTCTAATGGACCGATAATCCCTCGATACAACTCGAGTCGTATTGTAACATCGTGTGCAGTTGGTATAGACCTTCTCTTCAGCATCAGGACAGACTTACCAAAGACGCGCGATTATCCCACTAAGCGAGGTCTTGATTGCTTGGTTACAACGCTCGAAATCCTTCCGAAAATTCACATTTATACAGCCCTCTGATTCAATTTCCGCTTCTTCACTGTTAGTCCCGCGTATTTGATTATCAGATTTGCTCTGAAAACCCAGACAAGAAGAAAAGCCGAACGTGAGGTCTAACCACGATGTGGCGACTACCACAGATCGACTATTGTTCATATGCCACCACTGTTGTAGTGTCTTCTTCGATGTTCAGCCGCCAACCACATAATCTGACAGCTTTGGGTTTCCTCCAAGGTAGACCAGAGCCACTAGAGGAAAATATTTGCCCCATTGAATGGTTGAATGCAGGACGATGTCACTTGAAACCTGGCGTATCGCCTCTCGCATATACCTTGAATCTGACGTACCTGAAAAGTCTGTTGAGCCGAAAGCTTCTGCTATACCATGAGTAATGAGAAACAAAAGATCATTAAGTGCTATTCTCCGAAATAGCCCCAAGAACCAGTTCCGAGGGCTCTTCCCTGTCCACAGTTTCGGCACTTGCATCACTGTTGAACCGAGTCGAACAAGACATGGCAAGAGGGAAGCATTCCAATATTTCATGAACCAACATACCCAACGGCCCAGCCTCTGTTCAAAGCTCAGCTAAGGGTCTTCGTAAATTGCTCTACTATCACCACCTGTCGCGTCGCCCCAGCCCTTTTTCAAGATAGTTGGGAGGCCAGCTAGCTCATACTCATTGACTTGCAAATATAGCCATTTTTCGCGGCAGGGCCATTCCGGTCCTTATCGAGAGGCTGTGAGATAGTGAATATACGAGCCATATTGTTTATACGGAGTTCTAGCTACTTTCCGCAACTGATTGTTTAATATTTAGCGACAGTTTCTATTCCCTGATTTCCTTTCAAGGCCGTGTCCGTCGGACATGGCGATTCTTGTAACTCCGACGGTCCATCTTTCGAGTTATGGCTGGATTCGCGGTCGGAAACGATGTCCAATAAGTCACGAGGCTACCTGCGCTTACGTCCTTGTATAAGAGATGCTTCATGACCCACTTGAATAAGAGAACTAATCGGGCTTCTTATAAGTGCCGAATTTCCCGACTCATGACGTGGAACGTAGCTAGATTCAAGGGTAACCATAAACGCCGACGGTGGTTAGCAGATCCAATCATTCCGATCTCTTTACTCACGAATAAACTGCGGCGCCTGATCAGATACCCGATGCTGGCATCGTTATCTCGAAAGGATAAATAAGGACTATTAATTCAAGATTCTCCTAAAGCAATATACTAAAACTTAATGGATAAACCTCATACCCAAACGACTACCATGACAAAATCACTCCAAGACATAAAAAAGGTCAGTCAAGCAAACTCTTGTTAATGGTCAAGAATGCGTTAAATTAAAGATAGACAGGTCATTATCATTGGAGGGGGACCAGCTGCGCTACTTGCCGCGCTTCGCCTTCGGCGCAAGAATGGAGTGACTCCTACCGTGTACGAGATCCGTCAGAATCCAACTACTCTTGGCGGCGCTATAGGGATCCCAGCGAACGGGCTCCGGCTGCTCCACCAACTCGGCCTCTACGATGAAGCAGTAGACAAAGGTTCACTGACCTCGAGGCTGGTCCTACATTCTCTCAATGGCTGCACCATGGGTGAGATAGACATGTCATCCTGGAGCAAGGAACAGACGGGGTTTGGATATTTGAGAATCCGCAGAACAGACATCATGGACATTCTTCTCAAGGCAGTTGAGCGCGAGAGCATCTCTTTCCAGTACGGCAGAACCCTTACTCATATCGAGGAAAAGAACGACCAGGTAATCGCCACTTTTGCGGACGGCAAGACTGATATAGCAGACTTTCTACTTGGATGCGATGGCATTCACTCTGCTGTCCGCAAGCTATATGTCGACCCGGACCAGAAACCTGAATATACTGGGATATCTAACATGTTTTCTATGGTCCAACTGCACGAGGTTTATACACCTTCTGGTCCTCTCAAGGATCTCAACGCGACTTTGACCTCTGACGGATTATTTGCTGTCACCCCAGCTACACCGACAGGCGACATTCTCTACTGGTTCTTCTCGCGAGAGATACCTCTTCCACAATCCGATGATGGCCGTGACGGATGGGAAGCCCGCGGTAAGGCCGAGACAGGGGCCTTTAAGTCAAACCTGCTCCACCTCTTGGGGGATCAGCCATCTGAATGGATGGACTTCCTGCATGACCTCGTCGAAAAGACAAAGATTGTCAAGTTCTATCCTATCTATAAGCTGCCAACTGGAAGACCATGGTTCAGGGGCCGTTGCCTGATTATCGGAGATGCCGCGCATGCTATGCCGCCTCACGCTAGCCAAGGTGTGTCGATGGCCTTGGAGGACGTCTTCCTGTTCTCGAAGATGCTAGAGACCTGCAGCCTACCTCCCGAAGATGCTCTTGCTGCTTATGTGGCCAAGCGGAAAGCAAGGACTGAGACAATGCTCAAAAGAGCCGAGGCAAACGGCTCGGTGCGCAAACAAACATCGCCGTGGCGCGTGCGTGCCAATGAGCTGGCCATTTCAGGGGGGTTATGGCTTTACAAGCTTGTTGGCCTGGAGCGCATGGGGCTCGGTCAAAAGGACTGGACGTACGATATCGAGACAGAAGTGTTCTGAATGGGAGAACTTCTTAGTCAAGTGTAGGATTTCTCAAAGGACTTTAAAGGTGTCGAACTAGGCGTGTATCCCGGGGGGTTCATAGGGTTGCTGTACAGATGATATAGTAATCACGGTTCTAAATTGTAATATCGCTTGCTTTGGTACGCTGTTATTAACTTCTTCCGCGCTTTACAAGGGTTGTAGGTAGAGGCTACGTGTTAACGTCGATTTGGTTTTGTAAACCTGTTCTTTGGTTCGTAGGGTGATGTGTTGACTTTGCACGTATTCTTCTGCCACCCCATCTTTCAATATGCAGTAACTTGAGGCGTGACCTTTTCCCTTACAGCACCTTATGAAACACTACGCTGACATCAGCATCACCGCTTCAGTATATAAATAATGTATCCCCAGACTCTACTAGAAACCTCAAAGTGGACTGGTAATTGAGGAAAACACCTGCAATAGCTCCCGCGGCTTAGGAATATAGCTCTTTATGGTAAAAAGGGCATTAGTCAGAATTGATTAAGACCGGGCTGTTAAGAACATTGTGTCGTGGGTTGGAGTTTGAGATCAGGCTCAAAATCTATTGGGTATATGCGATGTAATAGCCGGTGGCGAGCTAGATCGCAGAAGAGTCGGAAACAACTTCAAAAAGGGAAATTTTAATAACTTGGAACTTGAACTAGAAACATAGAAGATTCAGAAAAATGGGAAAAGGTTGTCAAATAGCACGCCGGTGCCAAAGCGTTCGAATACAAGGGTAGAAAGCGAAACTCCGAGTGAGTCTACGCATCATATAAAGTAGGCCCGGGATTAGCAGATGAAAACGAGCCAGTATGAACACCACATAACGCACGAAGACTTATCAGCTCTTTTTTCCCCGTTCCTTGCACCTTGTCAGCACAGTCTTTATTTACGGCATGGCACCTGTGAGGGAACGACTGTCTTAGACATGATACCAGCCAAAAAGAACCACCTGAACGACGCATCTATCACCAATATGTCATGCCGTAAGATCCGCCAGTAGGAATTTGACTTTAGAATATGCACACAACAGTCATTTCCCCAGTTCAAAGGCGCACTCTTGGGGTTCTTGCCGATGTGTTGGCGGATCCTGCATTTCTCTTGCGAAGTCATGCGAGATGGATCTTCGCCTGTAGGGATCGGACGGCGAATGGAATAAAACTCCGGAATGATGTTTGATGGGTTAGGCAAAAGTGAGGGAGGATCAAGAATCGGAATCGGAGATTTAAGGTTGGAAGAATCCTTAATGCTAATGCTTGTTAGTTTTAAGAACGGGGATTTTGCTTAAAGCCCGATCCCGGTTCCAATACTGTCAGATCGCGTGAGGCCACAAATAAAGGCTGCAATAAGCTTAAATATTTAATTTCACTATACCAAAAAAGGAAAGTGCCTTATCCTTTTGCCTTGTCAGATTGAGGCGCGAGCCATCTTGCGTTGCTCTTCATTGTTCACTGCCTCATTTTATACAACCATCGGCAGTCCAGGTTTAGAAGAAATAGGACACTGGGATATATATAACCCTCGTGGCAGAAGCTATGCCTTGACTTCTTGGGCTCAGTCTCTCTCCATATCATATTATTTACCTACTACATATCAAATCATACTACAAAACCCCAAACTTCAACATGAGAAAGTTTTTTCAAACCACGACATTGATTGTCACGACACTTGCCTCCGCGGCAGTCAGTCTAGTCATGATGCACTTTTCTTGTTATGCCACTGTATGCCCCGAGGATTATTTCTCGTATGAGACACGTCTCCATGTCATTATTTATTATTGCTTTCTGTCACTTACTCTTTGTCTCCTTGCCATTCGTTCCTACAGTCCTCCTGTCCGGTCGTTCACCAATATGCAGCCGCTAGCTGAGCTTCCTCTCGCAGGCAATCGGTTTACTCTTGGAGAGACTTTCATGACCATATGGATACTGATCATGACTTTTGGTCCGACCATATACTGGTTTCCGACCCACTGGGATTTCTGGGGACTTCGCACCGACCATCTGAGCTGGCTATCTGCCAAGATTCAGCTCACCATTACGGGTGTAACCGGACATTATGCGGACGTCCTTCTTGGCCTTCTGATCATACCTGTGTCGAGAAATAGTCTTGTTGGACAGGCATTCTCTGTGCATCACGGCACATTAATTTTGGGTCATCGACTCATTTCCTATCTTTTCTCGATCGCCGTCGCTGCTCATGGCATCACGTATATTGTAAGCCTTCAACACAACATTCATCTTCTTTTGCAATCACTGATCCAATCTAGGTTTATGCTACAGATGGCAGCAGCGAAGGTGACAAAGCCAAAGAAGAGGCTTTGGCAACAGGAAATCCGACAATGACTTTGTCAGAGAGCAAACAGCGAAGCTCATGGTTTGTGCAGACCACATACACTGGAATCGCCGCCTTCCTGCCGATCTTAGCAGTCCTCGTCACTTCACTCCCATACATTCGTCGTCAACACTACAACTTGTTTTACTATACTCATGTCATCTGTGGCATCATTATTTTTGTTGCTTCCTGTATCCATGCCAGTACCGACTTCTATCTTCTTCTCCCTGGCTTGCTGCTGTGGATAGGGGATTGGTCGAGGAGAGTCTTCTTCGGAGAAACCAATGGCCTGGGTACGAAGACTGTCGCCACGCTCGAGAATATAGGCGGGAGTTGGATCAGAATCTCGCTTCCTGTGAAGATTTCTGCACACCAGACCACAGAGAAACCCGTACCGACCTGCGAGCCTTTACTGTATTACTATCTCAATGCTCCAGCCGTCAGCAGGTTCCAAAGTCATGCTTTCACGGCTGCCGTTTCGGCTTCAACTAGCCATGGGCCCATATTCCTGCTTCAACGAGTGAGTGGCAAGCCTCAAAAGAGACTTGACAAAGAATGGACTTGGAAACTAGGGGCTTTGGTACCCAATGTCCAAGACAGCCGAGATCTGGAAATCCGACTCGAGGGACCGTATCGCATCAACGATACCGGCTACATCAATGCATCTCACATATTGTGCGTTGTCGGCGGGACAGGTGTTACCGGAGCTCTAAGTCTAGCACGTTGGTGGCTGGACGCCGGGTCCGTAAATGGTCGGTTCACCTTGATTTGGACTTTGCGTACCCGAGAGTCACTCGAGATGAAGGAGTGGACAGATCTCACGGACATAGCGACTAACAACAGCAGCCTCGAAATCAGGTCACATATAAGCTCTGAAAACGGGCGTTTAGATACTGCGTTGATACTTAGGGAAACCTTTAGAGTGGACAACGTCATGGCAGCTAATGCTCGCGGAGACGGGTGGGTCTATAGCGCAGGACCCGATGCCTTGATCAAGGCGACTGAGCGATCATGTATCGGGGTACGAAAGGATCTGATGAGGAGCAGAAAGAGTGGCGATGAAGGGACCTGGGCACTGAAAGATCTCTCTTGGTACTTCGAAGCCTAAACTCTACAAGCTTAAGAAAATGATACTGAATAAAATTTAGCCTGGCTCGAGACTAAATAGCACGTCCATTATTGTATTTCAAACAACAGACGAGATGCATCCTATAGATTGCCCGTGATTCCCGGCTGGACCTTCTCCAACTTGGCGATAAGCTCATCCCATACTATTTCTTGCGTGGTCTTACCCCCAGGGCCCGTGACAATAGTAGCAGGCTGTTGTATCTTACACCTGTCGAGGTATTGGCCGTGAGTCTCAGCACCTGCGCTAGCACTGTAAACTAAGTTCCGAGAGCCGACCTCAGCCGAACGCGCAAACAGGAAGGACCCGACTTTGAACAGTAGACCCTCCTCGCCGCCTCCCAGTCCACTGCTGCAGAGCCCGGGATTTGTGGTGTTGATAGTGACCGGACATAGCTCTACGGGCCTCCGAGCCGCCATCTCGCGCACAATGAATACCTCGAGGAGCTTGGTGATTGGATAGCGACTGACCATGTCCGCCCCTTTCTCGTTATTCAGGCTGTTGAAGATGCCCTCGGGAGCATCCTTCTCGTTGAAGTCGACTGTATAGTGCATGTCACTCGAGACAACAGTCAAGTTAGGTCTCGTGTTGTAACGGGCAGCAGTCTCTCTGAGCTTTGGTAGGAGCAGCAGAGCCAACAAAAAGGTCGAGACAACATTGACCGTTACCATGCTCTCGTTATCCTCAGCCCATGACCACTTCTCAGAAGCGATCCCCGCATTCTCGATCAGCGCATCGATCCGGGGCAGCTCGGCGATTGCTCGCGCGGCAAATGCCTTGACGCTGGCATAGCTCGCCAGGTCCACAGGCCATACTTCCAAGATTGCGGGGTCACACCCTGTAGATTCTGCAAGGAAGCTTTTGGCGGCTTTGCCCTTTTCAGTTGAGCGCACCGCTATGATCAGCCTAGCAGCCCCGAGCTTGATTATGTGCCTTGCCGCTTCAAAGCCCAATCCCGTGTTGGCTCCAGTGATTATAATTGTCTTGCCCTCAAATGAAGCTGTTGGACGAGGGACCCTTCCTAGGATCTGGTTCAATATGAAGAGTCGGAAGATGAAGAAGGCAATGCCGTCGCCTGCCATTGTCCCCAATAATAGATAATTGTTTTAAGTAGTAACGAGAGTGTATAAACAAGTATACTAGGGACTGAAATAAAATTAGAATATGTCTGACTATGCTTATAATTAAGCATTATATCCCTGGCAGTCGGGGGCAGATTTATAGATCTTTGTGATAGAACGATTAGTTAAGTAAGCGGCCTTTCGGGTTTTATCCCACTAACAGCTTGCAGAGTCCTTTTACAGCTAAGCACTCTATCTAAGGTATAAAGTTCAGTGGCAGCCGACTTGCAGATTCCCTAATTAATGTCCAAGAGAATTACCGGGTGAAACAAATACGAATCCAGTGGCCGAAACGCGTTCAAAACATATCGAGTTAGCCTCGACAGTGGCATCGGCGGATCGGGGTTTTGTTAACGCCGCTTGACCAATGCAACATCATTTAAACCATGCAAACCAACGCCCGCTTAGTCACCAGCGTAGGATGTTGATAGTTTTGCACTTTCAAATAAAGTTCTAGACTAGTATATAAGATCAGTGAGCAGATAGACATGTAATTACAAAACGCTTCACTTGATCAAACAATTCACAAAGAAGAATCCTCTCTAACATTATTCTCTACACCCTGTCATCCAGCCAAACCCTGCGACTACACACAGCTATGTCTCATTCGCAAGCTATTCATCGATTCGTCGAGTTCATCAACTCGGCCGATGCCGCTATTGGCAACGAAGTCATCCACGAGTCAGCCGAGTTTCACGTCCCTTTTGACAACAAGTCCTTGAAGGGCGCCAGCGGATACTTAGAAATGCTAGGCTCCATGCGTGGCGCCTTTCCTGACATTCAGTGGAGTGTAGAGCAGATAATTTCTGAAGGAGACAAAGTGGTTCTACGTTCTAAAACCCGCGGCACCCAAACCGGTCCTTTCATGGGATTTCCTCCATCCGGAAAAACGTTCGAAATAGTTGGGATGAACCTCTTTACGTTTTCGGAGGGGAAGATTGTTAAAGAGCAGGCTTTGCCTGATCTATTTGGGATCCTTGTTCAGATTGGAGCTGTTCAGGTTCCCTTGTAGGTCCCGACAGATGGAGCGCAGGCGTCAACCATGTTGGGGGGCATAGATGCAATCCTTGATTGTATTCTTGGTTGTAAATGAAACAGTAAGAAGGCAACCAATAATAGAAACACCTCCCTTCATATTCGTTATGAACTACACTGCTTGTTAGTCCCTTTGACTGGTGATACGTAGTACAAGCCATAAACTCAATGTGACCCTCCTGCATAGCCCGGGACAATACGTGCACAAATAGGTAACAACGAGAGAAAACCCGAATTCCCGGTGGTACCCAAGTGGCCTATTCCAGAACGGAGGTAGTCTGATAGAAGTGCCGGTGAACGGCTGTTTGTACAGCTAAGGCCAGGTTTAGTGACTTTGACTAGAGGCACTCGAAGCCAGAAGATGACGAATGAGGTTTCTATATCGAAGCGCTCATAGACACTATTGAAGAGGCAAACACAAAAAACTCCTGATGAGGCGGAGTAAATGTATTCTTTTAGCCCTGCTATGGCTCAACAAGACTGGGACAATGCGAGTACTCGTATTTTAACGCGTATCTTGATATCACCGCTTAGTAAGGTAGAGTGGAAACATGGTTGCGCAATTTCCGTTAGCCGGTGGGACAAGTTGAGACTCCAGCTGTTGTTTATGTCCGACATGTCGATCCTTTTCGGGTTATAAGCCCAACCCGAAAACCCATTGACGAAGGCTCTGCGCCTCGTTCAATGTATATATATATTGATCTGATGCCGTTTCAATGTCAACAGTCAAACAATCAACAACTAAGCACCTCAACAAGCTAAATTATGGGATTTAAAGTCATCATCGTGGGCGGCAGCGTCGCTGGCCTATCAGTCGCCAATATGCTGGAGCAGTTCGACATAGACTATGTCCTTCTCGAAGCCTATCCGCAGATAGCCCCCCAAGTCGGTGCCAGCATCGGTATCCTACCCAACGGCTTCCGCATCCTCGATCAACTTGGATGTTTTGAGCCCATCCTCGACATTGCTGGGGATTGTCGCTACACCATTGGCGGCATGCATGGGCCTGATGGCCTTCCACTTGCCGCTACTTCACCGACGAGCCTCTCAGTTCACTTTGAGAAACGGTAGGAACAACTTTGACATGTTGATCTCCGAGCCTCGCTTTACTAACTCTGGGACAAGGGTCGGCTATCCCTCCATTTTCATCGATCGACAGATGTTGTTGCAGGTCCTGTACAGAAACCTGAAACACAAAGATCGAGTGTTGACCAAGAAGCGGGTTTCTCGGGTTGAATTGGTCGACGGTGGAGTCCAGGCTTATACCCAAGACGGGTCCGTGTACGAGGGCGACATTGTCGTGGGAGCAGACGGCATCCACAGCGCAGTAAGAGACGAAATGTGGCGCCTCGGAAAGGAGCAGAGTCCGGGATACTTCCCCGAGGACGAAAATTCTCGTACGTATAACTACACACTGTCGTCTTCGTCGCTCACATGGTCCGCAGGAGTTCCAGTCTCGACTAGGTGTATCTTTGGAATTTCGAAACGGCCCTCTGAGCTAGGTAGCCGAAGCCAACAGATGGTGATCGGCGAGGGCCATGCATATCTAATTATAGCAGCTCCAGGAGACCGAACGTATTGGTTCCTCTTCGATGGTCTTTCAGAGACAAAGTTCGGGAAGGATATTTCGAAATACACCAAGGCCGACGAAGAAGGACTCGTAAAGGGGCACCGCGACGATCATATTACCCGAGATGTCACTTTTGGTGAGCTGTATGACCGAAAGATTATGTCGACGCTGGTTCCGCTCGAGGAGTATGTCTTTGATCGTTGGCATTACAAACGCATCATCACGATAGGAGATTCGGCTCACAAGGTAAGTAAGATCACATAAAACCCCTTCTTGCAGGGCTAAATTGTCTTATAGATTGATCCGGCATCTGGCCAAGGTGGAAACGGAGCCATGGAGTCTGCAGCACTGCTCGTCAATGCTCTGGTCCGTCAACTAAAACTCAGCCCCCAAGGCCTTTCAGACTCTCAGATAGACTCTGCGCTGTCAGAGGTCCACGCGCTCCGCTACGAGCGCGCCAAGCGTCTAGTTGAACAAGCACATTCGCTTCAGATGATGATCAGCCAGCGGTTCCCGTTCGCTCGCTTCATTTTCAAGCACCTTATTTCACTCTTTGGTCAAGACGCTTTCATCGACATTGTCACCCCGATCTGCTGCGAAGCCACAAGGATCCAAGGTATTCCTGTTCCAAAACGACCTCACTTTGTCCCGTTTGAGGACGAATTACCTGCAAAGCCCATCAAGGGCGGGCTTGTCAGACGAGTTCCGTGGGTTCTCGCTACCGGCACTCTTGGGCTGTCGCTCTTTGCTGCGCTCAAAAGCAAGGACCTTGGAGCTGGAACGGGAGTGTTCTATAGCACTCTTCAGCAATGGGGTGCTGGAGGCCTCTTGGCAAAGGTAGTTGGCCAGAGCTCGGCGGCAGGCCTAGCCAGTTTGATCCCCGTTCTGTCGGCCTGGCTCATTGAGGGCTCTCGGCGTGGAAATTCACTAAACCCATTGTCATGGTTCGTTTCAATTCCGTGATCATGATAGCTTGGCACAGTAACTGACGCGGAACAGGACAACGATCTACTCGCTCATATACTCAATCATCGGTCCGAGCTCAGTGCTACCATTCTTCTGTCTGTCATCTGTCCTCTTCTCCACAAAGTCCACCATCAACAGACCTGTCGACCCCAAGATCGCTCAGTCCATCGTCCCAGGCGTTCTCCTAGGTTTTGTGGCACCGACGGTGGCAGCACTGTTGCCGATTAGAGACTCCAAACTTAGGCACTTTGTCGGGACAGCTTGGCAGGCATACCCACTACTTTGTGCAGTACTCACTAGAGGACTTGCTGCTATCCGCACCAAGACGAACAACAGCGGACAACTGGAAACCGACACCAAGGTTGAAGACAAACCAATCAATTATGCTCCCCCATCCGAACTTCAACTGTATAAGAACGAGGACGTAGCGCCCCTCAAGTTCTCTCATGGCTTTGCACTTGCTCTTGCTTTGGCTGTTCCCGTCATCACGAGAGCTATATCATCCCCCGACAGGACGCTGTCGGTCATATCACAAGTAGCGCCATTCGGTCCAAACACAGGTATCATAAGCGCAGCTTCGGGCCTGGCATACTCTCTGTACGCCGTCTGGGAACTGCGCTCACTTGGCTTCGTGAGAACAAAGCAGGCTGTGCTGGGAGGCTTGGCCTCACTTGGTGCTTTGGGTCTGGCTGGGCCTGGTGCCATGATTGCTGGCATTGACTATTGGCGCGAGCATGTCATCTCCAGCTTGAGTTCTCAGACTGGGCTGCTATAAGTGCAAAAGGCTTGGTGGATTGCGCGAGCCGTGAGATGCTGAGGAAATGGTGGGCTCATTGAATATAGCCTTTATGAGCTAGATGTGTTGTTATTTGCTGTTGAGACCTGTGGCCGAAAGCTTATAATTATGGCGCAAAGTTTAGTCTTGTCTATTATATGTTTTATCAATAAAAAACGCGGGTGCAGAACGCTATGTCTTGACAGCCTGAAGTTTAACCTTCTTGCCAGCAATCAACACTTTGATGCTTTTAACACCGCCATTGCCCTGTTGCTCGTTCCTGGCAAGCACATTGAATTGCCTTTTACTGACGGCAAGTTAAGAATTCCTGCCATTTTCTACGGCAGTGGCAAAAAGGAAGCGCGACCGACAATCATTCTAGGCAACGGCTACGATGGAGGGCAGGAAGAGATGCTCCACGTCATGGGCAAGGCTATTCTTGAACGCGGAATGAACGTCATCACGTATGAAGGACCTGGCCAACCAACCGTGAGGCGAAAGCAAAACTTGGGTTTTATTCATGAGTGGGAAAAAGTAGTATCACCCGTGGTTGACTATCTTCTGACCCGTCCAGAAGTTGATCCAAAGAGCATTGGTCTTTTGGGGTATTCCTTTGGTGGCATGCTTGCGCCACGCGCAGCTTTTGAACACCGACTTGCCCCAGTATTTGCCGTAGATGGTGTGTATGAATTCGCATCTGTGGTGTAAGATTGTCAAGAAGCACCTTTCCGGAGACTGTTCGAATCTCACGATGCAACTACCCTGGACTCTATGACGAGACAGCTTCTGCAAAAACCATTAACTCCAGCATCAATGCGATGGGCTATCCAGCAAGGTCTCTAGGCTTTCAACGAGAAGAATCCCTACACATAGCTCTTAAAATCGCAACAATATAACCTCACTGGACTTACCGACCGCATTCGAGCTCCTGTCTTTGTTGGTAGCGCAGAGGATGACATATTCTTTTCTGGGCCGGCCAAGCTCCTTGTTGACAGCCTTGGCTCTAAAGCTACCTTCAAGTCTTTTGGAAATTTTGACGGCGCAGGAGAGCATTGTCCAGCGGGAGCAAGCGTTTTTCTTAGTCAAACTGCCTTGAATTGGTTTGCGGAAATTGTGGGTTCGCATAAGGAATGCTCACGACACTTTGAGGCTGAAAGGGAGCTCTAGAAGGTTATAATTATATTGGAATACCCACATCCAAGTATGAGATAGTTAAGGGTATAAGGATTTAGACCTGAGAATATACATTCAAGTATAACTAAACAGTTCTATCAGAGTTCTCTGCGTCTGCTTCATAATCCCAGCTCCGTAACTAAAAGGTTTTCTGTCTGAATAATAAAAAGATAGACTAGCAGAAGAGTTCGACAGATGAAAACTTCCTATGAAGTCCTGTGTGGCAAGAGCCCTTAGGCGGTGAACGCACTCGCAGTTGCCTTGGCTGCAGCAGCAGAAGACACAGGCTCTTTCTCGATATCAGGATTTGGGGCCTCGCGCCAGTGGCAGGAAATCTCCTTCCAGGTCGTCTTCCAGCACGAATTGTATGCGCAGCCATAGGCACTTTCCGAGTCCTGGATCAGGCAGCGCTTGTTTTGCCCAGAGAACCTGAAGTGCGAACGCCTCTTGCCCCAGTCTACACAGAACTCGACCATGCCTGGCACCGAGGTACTTCGGCAGCCTTCGTTGGCATTGACTTTGTAGGCGCCATAGTCTGTGTAGAAGAAGGCGTCTGAGCTATCACAGCCCAGAGTACACTTGGTAAAGATCTCCATACGGTCAGCGGAGACATTCATGGCGAGCGCCATAATGACAGCGGCGATTTCAAAACGCATGTTGAGGGTGAGACTCGGGGTAAACAAATAAGTGGTTCTTTTTCACAAGAAGGGCGAAGGCAAGGCTGTAGTCTGCAATGGTTCAAGTTGCGAAGAAAGCAATGGCTGTGAGTGTAGTTTCGATATTTCAACGGCAGATCAAGCGACTTTTATACTTGAAAAGACCTGAAAGTTTATCCATTTTCTCATTTGCGCGACATCTCACACAGCTAGTGGGACTTTCTGGAGTACTTCCTCAAAAGTTACGCTATTCGAGAAACGGCAGTATTATTCAAAAGGTCGTCTCCATAGACCTGTCTAGACTGATCTCGAGCATGACGCTCTTGCCAATACAAGCTGTATCAAACTACGAAATAATAACGTAAGCTCTGCATTTACTACTATTGGGTTGTTCGTTCGCGAGGTATTAACCACCTGCCGAAGAAAGTAAGTGTTGTCTCACATCATCCACCACCGGCAGTATGACCAACAGGGCTGTGTTAATTCCTGAACCTTGAAAGAAATGTCTATTTGCGAAAATGAACGCGATATCAAACTAATGTAGTATATATAATTGCTATTACTTTTCACCTGGTTAAATACAGATATAGGCAACGAAATCACTACCTCAGCATAAAAGGTAGCAGTAATATCCATTCTTTAAGTCCAGACTGATATCCATATCCCCCATCTAATAACTTACACTTAATAAGGTTATTACAACAGTATAAGCTTAATTAATCTCTGTATTCTTTACGTCTAAAAACTGCAAGGATACAGCGCAAAGATACAGCACTTGGCAACTAGTTAGTCAGCTGCCATATTACTGAAAAAAATTCTCAATCCCTTGTAGATACCGCTAAGGGTCACCCACCAGCTGCCAGTATTAGCCACATCGCGCACATTATCGTGACCCCTTCTTCTACTATATGAGAGTTGGTAGCATACCTTGGTTTCTTACCAGAAGAGCTATACGACACAAAATTCGAGCCTTACAATTCTTAACTCCTGGAGGCTCTTGACATATCTGCGTTGAGCTTATTCCAGCGGCGTTTGTTTTAACCCATTACACCTTAGTAAGCTGCATTGGTATGTAATAAGGGGTGTAGGGTAAGTAAAGTGTGAAGTAATGACAAGTCCTTGAAATTACGCTTAAATGAGATTGTACAGAAGCAAGAGCCCCACAATATAATACTACATAAATAGAACCTGACAATAATTGGCTAATTAAATGACACTACTGGTTATTTGTCCCAACGAGGAATAGCTTGAATATTGTCACTATTATCCCATATTAATCTCACCTCCTGCCACCCCTCTCGCATTTCTTTTGCTTGTTTTCGCTAAGACTTCTGCATGTGGGCTACACATTATCAATTTCTGCGTACCGCGTATTGTTCTGCGTATTGTAAGACAACTATGAATGCCGTTGACGAGGCCAAGACGCCAAAGACGAGGCACTGCACTACGCGGAGTCGGAGTGGCTGCGTGGCGTGTCGCGAGAAGCATATCCGGTGTGATGAGAAACGCCCTTCGTGGTACGTCAGCTGTCAAATGGGTGATATATACGGCGGACTGGCCAGTGAGATGGTGTTTTCTAACTGTCAATAGCCTGAACTGTGTTGAGAAGAAGCTACCATGCCATTACATGCCAAAGATCCCACTGCGGGAACGTAGGACTAAAGCTCGTCCTGGACAGCAAATGGTCTGGTCTGTGACCCAGAGCCAGGCAGCCGCGGTTATTACTTCTCCAGATGAGACGTCCTTGATGACGTTGCTCTCTGACGTTATGAGACCCAGCGGAGTGTTTGATCCCTTCGACGCTTTGCCCATTAAGATGCCACTCAGATCAAAAGAGCTTCTGCACTACTGTTTGTTCGCTTACCCCAGTTCAGCCACAACCTATGACTAATTATTGCTCCCAGTCTTTCAAGCTGGGTACGGTTTCGGCCCCTTTCCCAGGAACCCAGACGATTGGTCAGCCCCTGCTCCAGATTTTGACATGGACGTATGAATATTAACAGTTGGACTGACTAGCCTTATCCCCATTACCCAGAACCCAGATCTTCTACAGAATACCTTGCTGGTTTCCGGAATCCATTATGCTCGGAACAAAGGCGATCTCGCTTTATTTGAGCCCACGTTTCTTTTCCATAAGATCCAATGCATACGACAGGTCAACCTTTGGCTTGGAAGCGGGCCAGACAAAAACCTGCAGACAAAGTGTGCGCGATACATTAGCACGCTTGCCATCACAGAGGCCTGTCTGGGAGACTTTGAAGCTGCTGAGTCTCACCTCAATGGCCTTGTGGTCTACCTTGACTCCAAACGACTGCAAACAGACCAAGACGCAAGAGGTCAGGTGGAAGATGAGTTGACCAGTCGTTATTTAATTCTGTAATAATTTCCACATTTCCATAAAGACGATCATGTCTGCTGACTATCTACCTTTTCTTCTAGGGCCAAAAATGTTCTTCATAGCACGGCAAGTCGCGTCAGGGACTTGATTGCAAATTACTGTGTCGCTAGAGGTATCAAAGAGCCTTTGAAAGTTACAGAGTACGGCTTAATGAAGCACAAACCACATCTGCATGATACAAGCGGCACTATATCCTGCCTGAAAGCCACGAGGATGTTGCCATTCTTCTTCGGCTTCCTCCCCACTGAAAGAATGCCCAAGGATGTTGACATGCACATGACAGTCAAAGTCCTGCGAGATCTAACGCGACGCGCTGATCCAAGACACACAAACAGGTCTGCATATACCAACTGGAAAATTTGGCATAGCGGTGACACGCCGAGGCTTCTCTTCGCGTTGGTGGATTCCCACATAGAATCGTTTTCCGACAAGCTCCAGCTGCCGCCTCAAGGCCGACAAACGTTCATATCATCATGGTCCAGTTTCTGCGTGACCATGGGCATGTATCTTACCAATGTTGTCGAACTCTGGAACCATGGCCTACCAATTGAACGTCGATTGCACTACTACACTATACGAGTCTTGGAAGACGATATTCGGAATGGTTACGAGACATTGGAACACATGGACCAGGAGACACGTTATACATGGTTCTGGAAAGCCTTCGTTGGATCGTTGACCGTGGCCCAGGCTCAATCGGCTGACTATGACGAGCGGCTTGATGGCATGTTCGACAAGTTTTCCAAGTACATCAAAGCGTTCACGCGGGTTGAAAAGATGTCATCGTGGGACGAAGCAAAAAAGATCTTGGTAACTGTGGTGTGGCCAATGGAGTGTACGCAGGACGAGATATGCACAAAGGTATGGGCCAGATTGCTTGCCAAGCACTGAGCTTACTACCAGGAGTGGAAGCATGTAATCTTTTTTATATTGGAGCGCTCAAAGTCTCTGTTGCTCAAGAAAGTCTTGTGAACAAGTCAAATAATACACTACGTTCGATAAAATTTACCCTGAGTTCGTGAACAAGCACATTCGTAATAAGCCCCTGTGACGACCAGCTATTTGCACTGATGTGAGCATAAGATTTGAGGATTCGTAAGTTAGCCGAAGCGATGCCCATCTCATGCTTGGCTACTCGCTTCTGATAAGGGAAATGATGCTAAGATAAGTTCGGATTAAGCGGTCACCTAGAAATCGAGTAAACCGTGCTTTCAAGGCAACATACTAATGACAATTCGTAGTGGCGCTCTCAATTGCGGTCAATATAGCGGTCGATTGCTTTTCAGAATAACACTCATTGCAATTCTCTGAAGAGCTGGCCAAACCCAACAACATTTTTCCAATGTAACCCAAAAACTCCATTGCTGCTTTCCCTATCGGTAACCGCCCAACTGACCTTTCGTAAGGTGTTGGACGTCGCACAAACGCCAAGAAGTAAGATCTGACCAAGGATACAAAAGCCCAGCTGAAATATTTATTCCGATCATCTTTAAATTAGCTTAACTTAGACAAATACACGAGAATGATGACAGATGGCTCCGCATTTATGCATAATATGAGATGCACAGCCTTTTCAGCTAATTAAAATTACAGTAGTGACGAGGATTATTCCGAGTGACTAACTGTAAATGAACTTATTTTTCAGACATCACAGCCCTGCAAAAGTGGGTCGATATACTAGCAGGCTGTGTTCAACTCACCCTGGACCTACGCAGAGCTGCCTGTATACAATCTGTTGATAAGATCTCCAGCTAACAGTGGGTTTTGCTCGATGTTTGAACTTTTTGATTGGACAACTTACGGGTGGATGCCCTCCAGTCCGAAACATTTTACTGAATGAAAACCTGTAAGCTTGTGGATACCATCATATGACCATGGTCTGTTTGAGGTTATTTTATTAAAGATGTAGAACTTCTGATACGGTCTGACCACTGCAGGTCACTATTTCAGGGCCACCTTCACATTGGCTGAAATAATGTTTTCCTTTGACACGTATAGTAAGCACTAAGACTGTAGATTTCAGCTGCACATCTGAGAGGAGATAGCGGTAGGCTGGTTCATATTCCAGAGAGGACTGTGCGTGAGTCTTGTGTCTCTTTATGGCTAGACTGAAGCCGTATATTTGAGAACTTTCGTCGTTGGCTACCTCAAGTCTCCAAGTTGTTGGTTGTGATAAAATTAAAGTGCATTCCGAAATGTCAATGGAAATGGTTTAAAAAGCCATAATTCGCTGGTCCCCAAAAGCCACTCATTACTTTCACACTCACTTCAATTCAATTCACCGACCTCTACTTTCATCCCAATATCCATCATGGCGACATTCGACCGCAATCTTTGCACTCTGGCTACTTGTAGCGTGGAGAAGTTCGGCTGGTACCACTACGTTCCCAATCTTGGAGCCAACGCCTTTTATCTCGCCGTCTTTGCCATCTTCGCCATTATTCAGCTCTACTTGGCTATTAGATACAGGGTTTGGGGCACTTTTGCTCTTGGACTTGTGCTCGGTTGCGTTACAGAGGCGATTGGCTATGCTGGTCGCGTTATGCAGGCCCGAGGGGATGGTATTTTCAAGAAAAAGTCAGTGTAGCGCTTTCTCCTTTCACAGAACTTGCTGCTAACAGCTATGCCACTTCAGATACTTTGTGATCCAGCTCGTATGCCTTACCATCGCGCCCGCTCTCATCTCTGCTCCGATTTATCTCTCCCTCGGCCGAGTCGTCAAAGCATACGGAAGACAGTTCTCTCTCATGTCACCCAGAACATATGCAGTCATTTTCATCTGCTCTGATGTTGTCTCGCTGATCCTCCAAGCTATGGGTGGAGGTCTTGCCGCTACTGGAAAGACACAGAAGAAGGTCGACACTGGCGTGCACATTCTGGTAGCAGGATTGGCCTATCAAGTGCTTTCCTTGGCTGTCTTCATTGGTCTGGCGACTCATCTTTGGTCTCGCGTCCGCCGCATGGGCACTAAAGACGCTAACCCCCGATTTACCGAACTACGAGCTTCTCGACAGTTGAAGTCATTTATCTGGGGTATGTCACTCTTCCACTTTTTCTTCTTACTAGGCTGACCATCTTGAAGCTTTGAGCATTGCTACCATCACCATCACAATCCGTTGCATCTATCGTGTAGTTGAGCTCTCTGGTGGCTTCAAGTCTGAGGCTGCCAACGATGAACCTTCTCTCATGGTCCTTGATGGTCCCATGATCATGGCAGCCCTCCTTGCACTGACCGTCTGCCACCCAGGACCCCTGTTTTTTGGAGACTGGAAGCGACTGGGTCAGGACTCTGGATATCCTGAAATCGGCGAGGAGATTGAGCAGGTCAAGCAGGATGTTGAGCGTAAGTAGAGTAATACTGAGGAGATACACTGCAGTTGGGGTTGAGGACAGGGGGTAATGTACAGTAAGGGTTTTCAGTTATCTGACTGAGAGTTAGTAGTGCTGGCTGGCTAAGTAATATAATAAAGAATCCCAGTTAGTTTTAGTTATTATATTATATAATGTCTTCTTTTAAATAAGTTATATATAATAAATATTTACTTTCTGTTAAATAGCTAATTAATATAATTAAATATTTTTTTTTAAATTTATTAATTAAAAAGAATTGAAGTATTATAACCCAACACATTCTGACGTAGCATCAGAAAAACAGCCCCCAGCAGAGAGAGCCTTTCCAATTGGCTTCTAGAACAAAGAACTACGAAGGAGCGGCACTCAAATTTGGATGGAAATTTGGAGAAATTGTAAGTTATGAGCTGAGAAGCAACCTATACTGATCATAGGCGAAGGGTTGTGACAGCACCCTCGAATCATCTTAAAGGAGAATTAAAGGAAATAAGAAGAGACTTAAGCTAACAGGTTATCAGACAGACAATCCTCCAACTCCCAGTATCAAAGCCTCTCTGCTAAAACAAGACTCTCCTTCAGAGCTCGATGCCAAACCTACACTGGGAAATGCGAATCAATGCATTACGAGTGTTGGCAAGTCAGATGACGTTAGCAAATCGCCTAAAACTAGAAAGGGGAAAGAACCTGCCAAAGGAGAAATTCACGATAACAAGGAATCGGGGTTGGGTGAGGCTAGCACTTGATTAGGTCGATGAAACAGAGAAATGCAATATTGTGAGGAGGAGGCAGATCACCAATGATCCGTGACTTACTGTCGGTAGATTTAGATATAACCCGAGGTTTTGCAAATTATAAGCGAAGTATACTTTGTATATTTGATACCTTGGAAAATTGTTAAGCGTCATAGAGCCACCTAGATTAGGGCTACAGATAGACTTAGACCTTTTTCCAGCACTTTTGATTATAAGCCTTATTGTCATATCGCGCCTCACTCGCGACCATCTGCGCGCTTTCGACTCTTGTCATCGATGTTGGATGGATAACAACGCGCTATATTTCCCAAGCAAGCACTCCAATACTCGGATGTGTAAGACGTTCCGAAAGCTTGCCAAGGGTTTCCTTCACGGAGCGCCAAAGGTTCATCAACGTTGCTTGTTGCTTCGAGAGCTACGTTCAGGTCTTCTTCCACATTGAGCAGCCGTTATTTACGAGGGACGAGAGCATTCGTCGACTACTATTTGCGCCGCGTCTGTGTGGTTCACACGATCAGATTTACGCCACGCAAACCTTCTATTCCATTGCCTATTATGTCTATGATGAGCACTGCACCATGCTACAGAATATAATCAGCCATCTGAGAGTAGGCGACGCGCCCATTAGCGGCAGGGCTCAGGACACCACCTAAACAACGGAAGAGCGGCAAAAGTGGCGACTACAAAATTGCAAACCTTAGAGAGAGATACCTGGAATCTATGGGTATCTTGTGAGGACGTATTGGAAATGTCACCTGATCAATGGAATTGGGCAGATTCATTCTGGGATGCCGATCGGACGTTTCGTTTGTTCATTTAGTAATTCCTCAATATATTTGGAACTGTGCACTTGGCAAGTCATGCCACGAGCCTCAACCCCTTAAGTCTTTGGAAACTATAACATAAGTGCGTCTCTCTTATCGAGCCTTTTATACGGCACAAAGCCTTCAACCTCCCCTTCTAACCGGTACCTTGTAAACTGAACAGAAGTCGCCGCGAAATCGGCCTAGGCATGGGTAGTTGAAGCACATCATGTCACTGCTGGCTCCGCTAGACCTGAAGATGTATTCAAATCCGCAGTTATCGCATTCCCATGCATCAACATATTCCCATAAGTTGGAGTCCTTCATATCATCGAGAAGAGGAACCCAACCTCTTAGTGACTTCCGGGGTGAATCGCTGTTGCTAGCTGCACAGGGAGGTTTCACTTGGACATTTGCCTTCAGGATCTTTGTAGATTGATATCCCATCAAGATGTCGTCCTCCCCGTTTCCCTCAGAAGTGGTATAGTCTGGTAATCCGGTCGGTATTACCGAACTGGATTCCTGTATTTTCGTCATGTCCTCAGTTGAGTAAGAAACTTGAATCTGTGGCGTTGGTGATCGATGTAGTGGTACAGTAAAGTCAAACTCCATGTCCTTTGGTGTCGCTGGTATCGAATCAACGCCACCGCATGATGAAGCCTTCTCTGTCTCCATATTATTCGATGCTTCACCCGATAATTCTTGAAACCCGCTGAATAATTGTTCCATCAACTGTTGAACAGCCTTTCCTTGATCTTTTGGCACTCCTAGACTTCTTAATATCCCTGGAACGACTCGGCTGCTTCCCTTCTTACATATCGCAATCATACTTCCAACGATTTCTTCCTTAGAGTCACCGAGATAAGGCCCTTCTCTTGGTGATGTCTGATTAAACAGAGTTTTCCAGATCTCGTGCCACTGCTTTTCTGGTGATAGTCTTCTATCTAAGCGGAGTTTAAGAACTCTCTGAGTCCTTATATTTACTCCTTTTGTATTGTCAGAAGTGCTTATTGTCCTATCTCGCTTGATATAATGGCGGCGAGAAAGATGCTGCTTCACATCTTGAACACGATAGAGCTTACGACTCAAGCATTCGATATGGCGCACTGGATCGAGCCGGAGATACGGGCAAGCAAAGGCTTTCCTTTCTTCAATGTCCTCTATACTGGAATCGTCACTTTCAATCACTGAGGAGCGGGGACTCCCCTCTTCGTCGCTAATGCACGTCTCAGTTGGGCTTAGAGGTAATGATTGTTCTCTCGAGGACGGTAGGTCTTCTTTAATTGACTGTATTGGTTCGAAATGATGGCCTGAGTCACGGTCAGTGGATAGATAGACATTTGGGAGCCAGTTATCTCACCTTTGACATACGTCAACAGCAAGGTGGAAGAAGGTCCAGCTATTTTTCTGCTTGGCAAACGGTCCATTTGACCCTGTTCATAATAGCTGCAGGTTTCTGATGCATCCAAAAATGCGAAACCCTCAGCTTCATCAACAGGTCTTTGTCTCAATGGAAGGGACTTATCCGAAAGCATGTCAAGAGAACAGTACTGGGGCTGCGTTTCAGCATTGAAGTTGGTTGCTTCTGTTCCATGATCCACTACTTGGGTACGATGGAGGGCTTCTGCGAAGCTAAGTGTCTGTGAACTTGCGTCGTGCGTTGGAAAAGGTGGTATGGGCGTTGAGAAAGTTGTTTCAAATTCAAAGTCGAATGAAGAGCTCATGGACTGTTGTGTTGTGAAATGTTCTGGGCTCACTGCCGAGGTCGCAAAAGACATGTCACTATCTGACCCCTCGCCTCCCTCCAGTGGCTGGGTTAGCTGGAGCCATGGGCAGGAGTTCTGGCCTGCCATGAACTCTAGCACTGTCGAGGCAACGATTATTCCTGCGAACAGGACTGCAGTGAAAGACAACTGGTGTATTGGTGCGGATGCCTTCATAGCAGTCTGGTCACGCATTCTCACATAGCCTTTGACTCCATGAGGCTCTTCCAGAATATTACGAACGAGAACGTCGATCAGGTTGATGCTGTACCAAGCATGGGATGCATGATGAAAAACTGGATAAACATGAGTGACGTCCTTGGGTGTTTGTGGCACATTTACTGGAGGTTAGCACCAATGGACAGGGGTTTCAGCGCTGGAGGGAGTGGCTCTAGCGTTAGCAGATCTACGAGCCACTATAATGTGAATGTGCAGGCACTTCAAGACTCAATAAAATTTATAATAAATGATCCTAGGTTTACCTAGATGTTTTTATAACCTAGAATAGAGGTCCTAGGTTTTCTTTCCTCCCCTTGCCAATCAATCGTGATTGAATACTGAGGCCTCTATTTAATAACCATATTTGGACTCTTTGCTGCCTTTGCCGCTTTATATTAGCCTTTCTGGCTTTCTGTGCCTGTGTTTGGGACATGACTGAATTGATTAGTCTCCAATTCGGGTAACAGGGCCCGACCTATGTAATAATTCTTCGTAGTCCAGGGGTTGCTGCAAATATACATATTGACTGCAAGAACTTGACACCATTGTGTTGAAGATAATCACCTGATAGAATGGCAAATAATGCATAGCTATAGCTGAGGCTTGTTTTACAGTGCCTCTTAAAAAATGACAGCTTCATAACAACCTCGTGCGCTCCAGTCCACTGTCGACCTTCTCGACTTGTGAAAGCCTCTAGCCCGACAAGGTAGATTGACCAATCGCATAGCCCGTGGTTTTAATATGGAGACAAAGGTGTTGTTCCGACCCTCCTTCACACATCTGTGTTGAAGCCGCTTCTGCAGCTTTCTCGGACATGGCCAATTATAATCTAGTACAATATGCACCCCTCCCCCTCCATAACAGCAGACACGTTGCTCTGCATCGACAAAAGTGAAAGACTGCTGAAACTGAAGAATAATTATTACCGTCTCAGATTTTGCTCTGGTTGCCTTGGCCGCCTTACCAACACAACGGTGTGAGTATGAATTGGTGGCGGACTCATTAGATCTCAACTAAGACAGTTGGCTTGCATTGTTTGACAAATAATTCTTTTTCACTTGTGATAGCCTCAACTTTTTAAACTTATTATCAAACAGAGTTTCACAACGAAAACAATTCGTTGTTTGAGTACCCTTGTTTTCTCATTGATTTGCCTACAGCCTTGTTTTTTCGCAATGAGCATCATCACTCTTATACCAAGTGGGCTCCAGATCCACCAAGAATTTGGTGGAGGTCAGGTGCTTCACGATTTCAATTACTACTCAATTGCGCCGAAACAGAGAAAGCTACCAACAAAAATGGAGGCCCTGATCCAACAGCTTTGCATCCTGAGTCTTTTTGCCGACTTTTATAAGCCAGAGGGACGAAACAAGAATAAAAACCAACAGGTGGCTACCAAGGTTCAAGACGAAGTTTTACCCTTACCCTCCAAATGCCAAATTAGTGCCGCTACCCGACACTTTGACATTGGAGCCAATGGCGCCCCCAACGCCGTGGTATTATTTCCGGGGAACTACAGACACTACCGCTGGCGGTTTCTCCACTGTCTCACACTGGAATCGTATGGTTCTGAGCCGCCGAGCTTCGGATGCAAGAGGGTTGGTTCGCCAGCCTCTGGAAATCAATCTGGTGAAAAGAAACAGCGATCTAACAGGGAAAATAATGACCGGAATGATGGCAAAGGCAACAAGGGAAATGGACAAGGCCCAGGCAAAAAGAAAAGAGGCTTTGGCCCCCAACAGCCTTTTATCAAGAAGCTTGCTTGTCTATTCTTCAAGCTGGATCCTCAAAAATATCAATGCTGCGCTGGATACAACCTCACCAAGTGGGATCATGTTTTGCAACACCTCAAGCGAATACATCTTATCCAAGGAGAGCATTGCCCCAACTGCCGAAAAGAATTTGAGGGCCAGTTCGCTGAGGCTGAAAAAAATGCACATATTCTCCAAGATGCTTGTGAGAAGAAAACCCCCTTAGAAACTGGACTGCTTCTTGAAGAGGAGTATAACGATCTCACCGGCCTACATGGTTCTCATGAAGAAAAGTGGTATAAGGCATGGAAAAAGCTCTTTGGAGAACACCCAGCTCCCTATTCACCGTTCATTGAAACTCTGGAGTCTATGCTGGAAGTGCAGTACAGCACTCTGGAGAGAGAACTGCCGAGTCTTTTACAGTCATTCCTCCGCGATGCGATGGTTAGGCCGGATGGTGATAGTACCTCAGCTACTACCAACGCTATACTGAGGCTGATACGGAATCCAGTTCCTACTTCCAGTTCCATTGTACACGGAGAACCTCAGGCTGGGTTAGCACCTTCGACACTGGGACAATTACCGGAGGTCCATGACATGCCACCCAGCCATGATCCAGAGCCTTCGCCCAATACTGGGGAGTCTTTTAGGCCCAGCACTGGCGATATTTATGCTCAACGAGACATATCAACAATGGAAACTAGACCTTTTGCGTCACAGGACATATTGGACGAACTACTTTGGCCCCAGCCCTCGGAAGAATCTTCGATTTTCGATCCTGTGTTCTTTGGTGAGGATGAATATTTTGATCAGTGGATTAACTACCTGGGTGACGGACAATATTTTGAAGGGCTTGATAACAGGGGGCATACTCTAGAATGAATAATATTGCTTATGCGGGCTGTCACTGTTTTATGCATTGTTGTAATTTCAAGTTCGCATAACTGAAGGCGAAACGTTGAGTATTCTACAAATGTAATCCAGTGTCGAGATAGCATGATATTCGCTATGCACTACGTAACGGCTATCAAGTAAGTCAAAGTGGCGATTTTGAGTCTTATCACTATGAAGTCTCAAGATGACATATCTATCAAAGCGCATCCTGTAAGAATCGAATTGAGGATAATTGGGCCCAAATTACTACCTTGTTGGGGAGCGATGTGACTTAAGGCGCCCAATGCTGCCCAAAATAATGATGCATCAGCTGAATGTGAAATACAGAAACCATTTCACTAATACATGCTGCCAGGTGACCCAGAAAAGTGACACCAGGACAAGTTAAATGCGTCAGCACCCCGAGATAAGCATGGGATAATAAGGCTCTGTTAGTGCAAGGGCAGCGAGTTGGTGGCTGATTTGTCACACTTGTGTCTAGTGCAGTAGTGTCTCACTCGCCGTCCCCAGTAAAATTGAGGCTCAGCTCGTGTCGGAATGGCAGATCGGGTTACCGCTTTCATTCGTCACCGCTAAAATCCTGCGGCTCTACCAGCTACACACCTGTGATTTGAGATGCGGCTCAAGCGGGGGTCATTGAATGAGGCTCAATGTATAAGAGGGGGGTGCAATCGAAGATCACAATGAGCATCACGCACCTAACAAGAATTTTATCTTCCAATCACAGTGCATTGAATTTCTTGTTGTTACATATATTTCATCTCAATTCATTCTCTCTACAACCATTGAAAGGCGTAATGGGCATTCTTCATTTTCGCTCTCGACGAGCAGCATTAACGCAAACGCTTCCACTAAGGCCTTCACAGCCTTCAACAAACAGTGCAAATGGAGTAAGAACATCTCGGTTTCAGCACCACCGACACGGCTCTCGGGATTGCGACGTTGGGTACAGAGAAAATAGCTACGACAGTACTAGTGAAAGCTCAGGTGACGAATCCTGTTGCGAGGCCGAGTCTAGGCAATGGATCAATAGCACATTGCTTAATGACCCCAGGATTCAACTTGCGAGACAGCATTTACTACCAGTGGCTCGTGCACAGCTTGACAGATTCTTCTCGGAAGCGATATACACCGAGCCACCGCACCACGAACAGATACAACAAGAGCCCAGAATTGAATACAATTGGGTGCCTCCAACGGACTTCAATACAAGTTGCGATAACCAGGGTCGCGCTAGTGACGATTCCTTTGTTGTTATACCACCAGTAGGAAGTCACTTCCGCTACCGATGTCCCTTTCACGCTTCGAACCCAAAGAAATATCCTGTCTGTCTGATTCATCACGAACTGTATTCTGTTGAGAGTGTGATAAATCATGTCAAACGGCATCACGCTCGGCCACCTTACTGCCCAAGGTGCTCAAATACCTTTGAGACTGTGTCGAAATGCGACAGGCATATCTTGGAGAGAAGATGCAGAACCAAGTCTCTCAAAATACCAGACGGTGTCAATTTCTACCAGACAAACAGACTTTCGAAGAAAGACAATACCCAACTATCTAGCAAACGGCGCTGGGAGCGTATATACAAGATAGTCTTCCCAGTGGCTGAAAGTTGTCCCTCGCCATATTTGGATAGTGGGGTTGGGCTGGCTGTGTCGATGGCACGAGACTTTTGGAGAGAACAAGGAAGAGAGGTGGTATCTGAGTTCTTGGCGGGTCAGAATTGGCTGTCATTCGGCCTAGGAGATGATGCACATGCTGTACTGTATGAGTTGGTCATCTTTGATCTTATCGGGCAACTCGTGGAGGAAGGTTGAGGTTCTTGGTTTTATTGATTTATGGGAAAAGAGGGAGATCAACGCCAGATATTAACAACCTGGAGAGTCTATTTCGTTAGACACGCAAATTGACACTAATCAGGTTGCAGAAACTGGCTGTTAATATTGGTTCCTTGGAGATAATATCGGCGATGGGCCTTTCGCATAGATTAAACATTCAGAATAGCTTTTTCCAATTGATGCTTCATCCATTATCTTGACCAAAGTTCCAACCGTTGTTGATATGCTTAGTTGCCTTGCCCAACCAAGAACTGCGGCTCCAGTCGAAGTCATGAGTCAAAAGTGTGAGCAGTATTACTCGTGAGCTAGAAAGGAGCCCTAGTCTTCAGCAAGCAGAAGTATATCAATTAGACAGTGCTCTTTATGTTCTGCGTCAGTTGTTACTTTACCTCTCACGTACCCAGCCATTCAACCGGCCCGGTAATTAGAGAGGTAAAGTCCTTTCGCTTCCTTTTTGGCAGATCAGCAATGTCTCCCAACACACAGGTTTGCTCTGTATCAGCATATGTTCCCTCTTTAGGTAATCCCCTATATTTCATTGGCCATCGATGTTTAACCTCAATTGCCATATGGACTTTCTATGTGTCTAGTAGGACATCAGGAACATACGCCTCCGTGCCGTATCAGGTCACTTTTTAAATTAACAGCGAATTGAATCAAGATAGTATCACTGGACTACGAAGTAAAATATAAAATTAGTCTTCCAAGTAAAACGAAGCTGATGGTTGACACAGAATGCAGGCAACAAGAAGCGACCTTAGCTGGAGTTCAACTCGTTCCCCCACCAACGTCGGTCAGAGTCCTCTGAGGCCTTAAGAATATCACATACTTTGACCAGTCTTCTGATCACGCAGAGGTTCTAAAGAATCAGATGATATAATAGATTAGGGAAGATGCTGCAGGTGCTGGCTGTTAATATTAGTTTCGTAGAGGTGATACTAGCCGTGGGCTTTTTACATAGATTGAATACTTAGAATAGCTATTATCAACTGAGTTTCACCTTCTAGTAAGAATAGCCTGCTAGAGACTCTTATCAACCCGAGAATATTCATACTATCTATCCAAAAGTAGCTTGTAACCAACCTACCACATCCTGACCAAACTCAACAGGCATCTCGAGGAGTGCCCAATGACCCCCTTCCCTTGTCACACTCTTGACATTTGGCAGCAGCCCTGCATCAACGCTCGGCTGCAGTAAGGCGGGCTTGCACACAGCGTCATTCTCTGCGCCCCAGAAAAAGGCTGGCACATTAATGGTCTTTGCATCCTCGGCCACCAGGCTATCTGCCTCGTTTTGCAGACCCAGGGTCCAGGCCTTATACCAACAACTTGGGGCGTTAAAGCCACCATCCCTACCAAGCCGGGCCATGAAGTCTGCCTTATGCTCAGACGTAGCATATGGTAGTGTCGGCTGCGTCTGGCCCTCGGTGACAAATTTTCGCATGCGGTCAGGGGTACTATAGTTCTCGAGGTAGCTTTGGGGATCTCCAAAGGCCGCACTATACACAGATTCGAGATTTTGGTTCATGATGCTCACGCCATCGTCTGCGGTAAAGAAGTGCCAGTATTCGAAGAAGCCGTAACCAAAGGTTTCTTTGGTCATCTTATTCCAAGCATCAAGGTCGAACTGCCCGGCTGGGGGGCTATAGGCGTTATTCACCATAACAACACCACAAACGCGCGAGGGGTAAAAGTTATAAAGTCGCTGGCACATAATGCTACCCCAGTCATGGCCGAGAGATATGATACTGTTCAGGCTTTCGGCGTCGAGAATTTCGACCGCATCGGCCGCCATATGCTGCCACGCATAACAGTTGGGATCGGTTGGTTTGGAGCTCTCGCCGTAGCCTAGGCAGTCTAGGGCTACAATGCCATAGCCGTTTGGGACGAGGTAATCGTTGATGAAACCGGCCCAGAGCAATGCCGTGTCGGGCCAGCCGTGAAATAGGATGAGAGTTGGCTTAGAAGCCTGAGTACGGGAGGTGTAGTAGGTGTAAGTGAATCCGCGGGAGACCTGGAGGGTTTTTTTGGTGAGCTTCGAGAGATCCATAGTAGTCGATGGGACGAGGTGCTTTATTAATCCAGGTTTGTTAACACAGGTAGTAGGCTAACATGGGAGACAAGTCGGTTCTATATATAACAGATTTGCCAAAAATTAAACTGCGATGCACAGTTCTCTGACAATACTAGTATCTAAACCTAAGGGCGAGGGTGGATCAAGCCAGATCGGCCTGCTCAACTTCTGTATGCGGCTGACAAACTCCGCGGAGGGTTTATAGAATGGAAAATAACTCTTTCTTTAATGGCACACCTATTATACCCTCTGTTTATTTCTGCTTTGTTGTACCTGTAGAACTTAAATAATATTACAAAGAAAAACAGCTTTAGCTTGAATACATTGCAGTTTATCTTCTTAGGTACTTACCTTTATATTTACCTCTAGGTCTAATAATTATAAAGCACTAGATGCTTAAAGCTATAAGTTATAATAACTATGCATAAGAATTTTATTAGTTACTATTTCGCAGTTAGTTCTGATTCTGCTTAACCTGGATCTTGAATTATCCCGCTCGGTATATCCCACTCGATGTATCCCACTCGGGACTCGTCATCCCATGTATGTCTCCCACACATCCGCCAGTCCTTACTGACGTAAACACTTGTCCTCATACTTAGAATAGCTACTATTAATCGAGTCTCACCCACTATCTTTACCAGGTCCATAATGACACAAGACGACTCATTACTATAGATTTTCTCGTCGATCAAAGAACTGGGTCCCTACTCTACGCTAACTCCACGCTATAACATACTAGACTAATCGGAATTTCGGCATGCACCGTGTTGTTTCGACCCAAATTGGAGCTCGAAAGTGAAAGAACATTCATAGAGGCCAAGCCAGTTCGACACCAAGACAAGGTGACAAGCACCAGCAACAAAAATCCTCAACGAGCAAACTTGACGTCAAATATTCAAGTCAGAGTCTCTGACCCTCACAGCGACAGTGTCCAGAACTCCCCTGTCAATTCCACACCCCAGTCATTGTGATTCAGTGTCTCAACCATTTCAAAACCCGCCTTTTTGTATAATCGTCGAGCACCCTCCAAAATGCTCTGCGTCCAAAGATCAATGTGCTCGTATCCAGCTTCTCTCGCGAAGTTGATGCATTGCTGGATCAAGGCCGTTCCAACACCAAGACCTCTTGCACTTTCATCAACCAACAGCAGTCGTAGCTTTGCAGTTTTTGGCTTTTTATCTTGCACCAACATGATGCAGCCGAGAAATGATCCATCCTTTTCAGCAATCCAGCAGCCTTCCAGGTCGGGTTTGAAGTTGTCGAGAAAATCAGCGGTGATTCTTGCAATTAAAGTTTCGAAGCGATAATTGAAGCCGTATTCTTGCGCGTAGACTGCTCCGTGTCGATACGTTATATAGCCCATGTCGCCTGGTTGGTGGCTGCGAATGGTGAAAGGCGGGGAAGATGGATTGCGAGTCATTTTAGATGAAGATAAAGATGCAGATGATGGTATTGCTACGTTTTAGTATTCTGACGGAATTCTATCTTTTATATCTGAAGTCTTCTTCTCATCTTGTTTTTCATCGGTGGGTATGGTATCACAAAATGTCATCCAGAAGGCGCATTTTTAGCTATCGACGTTGAATGTCAATTAAGGGCGCACGGTAAACTCTGCCCTGTACCTAATTCCGCTGGCGCCAAGACGCACCTTTCCGTACTTTATCTGGCCCGGAACACAACAGCGTTATTGCCGTATTCCCGAGGGCCTGGAAGGTGCTGGAAGTTGGCGGAATCACAACTGTATCTAGGCTTAATTCATCACCCAAACAATATGCCTAAACTGTCATAGCATGGATCCAACCATCACGAACACTCACTCCCAGCATATCTCAACCAATTTTGACCTAGATGATTAGTAGATTAAATGATTGAACGATGAAATTTGCTATGTAATTGAGAAAACGCTATTTGGAAGAAGTCTATAGTACAAGAAAAGGTAAATAACATTTCAAGAGTTGTCTCCGCAAGAGAAAACACCACGAACACCACCATCAGAGTTGAAGATGTCGAGAAGTTCAGTGATGGATGCCCACAGACCAGCTGCGTTCATGAAAAGTGACATGATAATAAGGAGGGCATTGACGATCGTCAAAGAGATCTTCTTCCAGTCACGGAAGTATTGTCCCTTGTTCATGTGGAACCAAAAGACGGCACTGAAACCATAAGTGAACCAAGAGATTGTTGTCGCAGATGTAATAGAAAGAATCGAGTCAAAGACAGGAATAGCGTTGGATAGAATGAAGACAACGATCCAGAAGCCAGTGACGGAAGCGATCCAGGTTGACCAAGATTTGACAGAGTTGGAAGTGACTTCGTTGAGGTTACCAGTCCATCTCATGACATTGACAAATATGTACTTGGATCCGATGTGACCATAAGCGAGGCCAGTAGCGAAGATGGCAGGAAGGGCGATGCCGAAAGCAGCCTTTGCAAATGTTGTCGAGGTAGATCCCAGAATGGGAGAGGTCGTGTATTCGGCTCCGAGGCAGTAGAAGATGACGGCGAAGATGACATACATGGTCATTGAACCGCATTCGAGGACAGTGAGACAGAACTTGAAGTCTTCGAGGGGATTGGTCATCTCGGCAAGGTAGCCCTATCACTCGTTAGCATAGATCACGTCGATGACTGATTCGTACTTACAACAAAGCTCAGATTGGCAGCGTAAGCAAAGACAATCTTCAAGCAAGCATTAAGACCATCGCGGAAACTGGGATTCCCGACGACGACAATCTCTCTCTTCCACTCAGCCATGTTATCAACGCCCTTAGGGCCTTGAACACCAAGAACAACCATGACGAGAATGCATGCAGCCAAAACACTAAGAGCGTTGGGAATTCCAAGATGGGATACAAACTTGGTAGTGCGAGGGATGCAAAAGATGTAGCAGGCAGCGCAGGAGATGAAGATGAAGACGACAGTGCAGGCTGCATGGCTGCTGATTGTGTTGAGGGCAATTGACAGGGTGACCATAGCTGAAGCCGCGACGAAGATGACTTGTATCATCATCATGACACCTGTGATGCTCTCCAGGGTTCTTCCACCGACGAAGCGGGTCATGTCGACGATGTTCAATACCTGAGGGTGCAGCCTGTAGTATTGTAACAGCTCATACGCTGTATACCATGATATCACACCGATGCCGATAAGCGCGATAATACCGGGAACGAGGCCGAGGGTCTTGAGGGTCGAGGGAAGAGACAAGATACCAAGACCGATCTGATTGGCAAATAGGATAAATATGGTATCCCATCGCTTCAGTGTTCGAAAGTTCTTGCCACCTTGGGAGTAAATGTTGGTGTTGTCAGCAGACTCTTGGACGGTCTGGAAGTCATGGCTGTGACCTTCATGAGAGCTAATCTCATGCTTAAGGCCATCGCTATCAGAGCTAGGATCATGAAACTGTCCAGCAGTTTTGGCGACGTTATCCTTCTCCATGTTGCTAATGTGTTGTTGTAAATGAACGAAGATTATCACCCGGACAATTGGAAAGTTATGATATAGATGCAGCTGAATGATGAAGAGGCAAATACAAGTGGAATTCGCCCCAGCTTTATACCGCTCGCCTCACGAATCTTGTATAAAATAGCGCAGCGATGGTCCGACAGGATAGGGGCTGGGCAAAATACGCTGAGACGTCATGGCAGAGGTTTCTTGATTGGGGTAAAGGGTCCGCACGAAATATCGCCGCTGAAATCAAGGCTGCATTGCTCCATTCTGGGCGGTGCGAAGGTGGATATCGCCCCAAGCACGGAAGCCCCATGGGGGTTTATGAAACGTTTCCACATCGGTCGATAGAGGAATTCACTCGTTCGGCCAGACTCGGTCACTAAGTGAGACGTTGATGTGATATCCACAGAGGAAGTTGTCCGGCCCAGTCGGATGCTGACCAGAGAGTGCACTGCTCTTCTGCTGGGCAAGACCTGGGGTCCTTGGCTTAGAGGGACTGCTTCGAGTGATGGAAATTAGACCGAAGGAGTAAAGTCTGTGCTTTCTTGTCGCTCGGTATCGCCGGGGTTGACGTCAGTGCCGTGTCTTGACGCGTCTAAGAATTTCAGCCTCATTTAGCCGCCAACGTTAACACGACGTCGAGATCAATATCCAGATACAATATGCATCAGTAGCCTTGATGCTATCTCGTTTTCTGTCTTTTCCCTTTTTTTTCTTGTCATTCATCTTGATATCAATGAAGGAGACCCTCATGAACGCGAGGCAAACTTTGACCATTTCTTGGCATATTATGGGCTCATCATTACTATGACTAAACTATCTCCATTTTCGCCTTGGCAAACTCCATCACCAGAGTCAAATCTCCATAATAATCCACATTTTAGGTCCCTGATCCCCTCTAATCACCAGACAAATGTGAGCGAATGCAAATGCTTTGCGAAATCAGGTCCCCCGAGTCTGGAGTCGTGAGATTCGCTGAGTTTTCATTAGTGATGAGAACCAGAATTCTCAGGAGCCCCATGGGGAAGGCGGATATTCCCCAGACGTGTTTTGAACTGTCATACTTGGCGTATGGTATAGTGAGTATCACCAAGATGATCACTATAGATGTAGCAGCAGAGGATGTTCGTCGGCATACGGGCGGTAGATCTACGCCACTATGCCGAGTTATGTCATTCCGCTCACTCTAATTCCTTCTAGAAATTCCACGCACGCTGAAAAAGGATACTTTCGGCCAGTCCTTCTGGTCATTGCTTGCGCGGCGCTTCAGCTTACCACCCTCCGGCAAAGATCTACACGTCAGACCAATCCGGATAAAGACACGAGTAAGTCACCCCGAGGCACTGACATCAATCAGCAGATCATTGGCGGTAACCTTCCTCATTAAACAAGGAATAGGAGAAGGCCTCAATCACTAAATGTCTCAGCGATAAGATCGCTTTTCACCAATTATACATTGATATCCTCGTATCGGTTCACTTGGCAAGGGGTAATAAAAACTCGAATTGGATAATGCTCGCGTTGGGGGCATATGCACGTCCCGATTGTAGATCCTGGCTTCTACGTGATCTTATGCGCGATTTATTCTAGAATTCTTCTTCGCGTTTCATTAGTGCATATTAACCGCTTGTTTCATGATTGGATTCCTTCGGGTCAACAACGGGACTGCCGGGATATGCGTGTATATCACCACAGACTATAGAATCTAGACAAGCGAAACTGGGAGATCCTTGCGACGAATCATACGTGAAGTGGTCTGCTTAGGCTGAGCGGCATGACCTGGTGCTAATATCCGTACTTGAGATGTCAAGGCAGCAATTATCACTGGTGTAGAGATCGCCCATCATGGACGCCTGGTTATCGGCTCTGGCGGTGTCTAATCAAGCAGTGGTTAATTCTCTCATCAACACGTTCGGCGAAACAGTTTGTAATTGACTAATTCTTGGCCCTCTATAAAATGCAACAGCGAATGCGGGCTAGATTTTGATGACAACCTTTCCTACATGCTTGCCAGAGTAGAGATAGTCAAAAGCTGCTGGCGACTCTTCAAACGAGAAAACACGGTCCACAAGCGGAGCAAGGGAAACCTTCTTCTCCTCTAGGAACTTATTCAGACTCAGATAATCCTCCTTGGAGCCGGTGGCGATTCCCCTGGAACAACGGCTGTCAGTGCATATTCTTAATTATTTCTCGGGAAAGCAACAACTCACTTGATTCTCGCAGACTTCCCCATCAGTGCCATAATAGCAGCAGGCTGCCAATCACCACCAACACCATCTAGAAATCCAACCAGGGATACCATGCCCCCTCGCTGACGCAAGAAGCTTATATCCGTGGGAATAGACGCTGGGCCAGTGTTGTTGATGACGAAATCAACGCCCCGACCGTCTGTTAGGCGCTTTACTTCCGATGCTTGGTCCTGGGTGATTTTGTAGTTGATACCACGGACCTGAGAGCCAAGTTTCTTGATGGCTTCAAGCTTCTCGTCGGACGAAGATGTAATAATTGGTTGAACGCCCGCAGCGATACAGATTAGCAGGGCAAACATGCTGACACCTCCCGTACCTATTCAATTAGTTAATCTCGTGATAGAAAGCCTGAATGGACACGAGAATCGAACCTTGTAGGAGGGTGCTGCGTAACTTGGATAGCGTAGTCAGGCCGTCAAGAGAATTCCAGGCCGTGACGCCAGCGCAGGTGATGGTAGCCGCCTTCAGTCAATCACAGGTCAGCAGAAGTTACGACTGTCCAGATCGCTATTTCTTACCTCTTCCCATGGTAGATGCTTGGGTAGCTGTACCAGATGCTTGTCCTGATAAACAGCGTACTCACGAAGGACACCAGCAGTGTCTCCACCAAGGGCGCAATGAGGCTCGTCGTCGTACCCCGTGATACTGTTGAGGTCAAATATAACCGAGACATGATCTCCCGTAGAGAAATCCTTGACCGCAGATCCAATTGCGACGACCTCAGCGGCAGCGTCAGAGCAAGGAATACCTCGCTCCTCCACTTCCACCGGATAGATACCGTTGAGCATAGCTACATCGCGGAAGTTGAGAGAGACGGCGTGAATCTTGATCAAAACTTCATTTGGTCCAAGCTCTCGCTGTAGCTTTTCAGTAGACGGTTCAATGGTCCTCGGAAGATCGCCTGTAGTGCGTCTAAACGCTCGATAGGTCTTGGGAAGCGACATTTTTATCTGGGGTTAGTAGTTAAGTAGGAGATTCTGTGTGAAAGGTGAAACATCTAGTATTAGGATATAGACTTATATAACTTTCAACTCAGGAAATTTATTTAATTGACGTTCTTGCGGAGTTTGGTTAACGTTAGATACTTTAAAGCGTGGCGGTGATTATAAATACGTGGCTGCCGGGAATAACAGCACCCGAAGCCCCGGGGAGATCAATGCTAGCTTGCTTGCATTAGCCCCGAATTCTCCGTAATAAACTTGTTGGAATGGTATTGAGTGCTCTATCTGTGGGGCTCTCTACCCAAATTATAGCTTTTCAAAGTCCGCAGCTGTGCGGAGGAATACATCTCTGGCGGAGTTATGAGATCATAGTATTACATGTGGTTCTCAAGAACTGTTTTCCCAATTGATCGTAGTCTTTCAGAGCTTGCCGGCCATGGGCTATGAATGACCAATCACTTCCGACTAGAAATTTGAAGGCTGTTGTAAGGCAACCTTTTCGGGTTGTATTTATAGCTATATAGTGACCTAGTGCTATCCTTCCATTGGCCATTTTGCGATCCAGGGCATCGCAGGGTCAGACATCTCTTTGCGAAGGACTATGAACAGATTGACAAGACCAACTGCACCAGCGCTTCATGCCACGCCAGTCTACTCTTTATTTCTCCTCCCACTCCGAAGGGCGACCATTCCGAGCCCAAGCCCTCTCCGCTTCACTTCTCCATGGCGGCGGCGCGATTCCATTGAACCTCCAAAAGTCGCGCTGAGTATCAGTGACGGTGATTTCCCAATCATAACCTTTATCAGCGATGTATGGCTTGATCGTAGCATTTATGTAATCGCTGAACTGCTTGGGGAAGTCCTCCATGTGGACACCCTCATGACTATGAACAGCCATGTGCTGAACAACTAGTCGAACAAAAGGCTTCTCATCTCTGGCTTCACCACCAACAAAGACATGGCCTGGAGGAAGCGGGATGAATTGAACGACGACGTAGAAAGCGGGGAGGCCGTTTTCGCCGCTGGAGTAGATCTTGGTGATGTCATGGGCAAGCTTGTTGCGGGTCTCCTGGGAGTCGAAGGCGCCCTCCGTGTGATAAATGTTCCAGAGAGGCATGTTGAGAGTTGATTCGGTTGGTACGTGCGGTTGAAATTTGTCTTTGGGCGATGATATTGAATGAGAGGTGAGTAGATGGTACGAGCTGCTTTGGTCAGTAGAAGAGACCTGTCTTTTTATGCTCTCCGATTTTTTCTTGCTTGCTTTACCTGAGATTGCTGTTGAGAGCCTTGGGCAAGGATAGAAGTGGTTGTTCAAACGTTTCTCAACGCATGCCACTATCTCGACGTGGGTCTCTATCTCAACGAACGTCTCTATCCCATCACAAGTCTCTGTTCAAACTAAGTCTCTATCCCAACAATTTTGTTACTATTTAATAATCATCCAAGGCTTCGGCTTTAATCCTAGACTATGCTGACCCACTTCTCCGGACTTGTACGACCCCAGCCGGCAGAGTTATGTAAATTCAAGTGGATGTCATTATGATTATTAATTGTTCCCGACTATGACCAAACTGTAAGTCTGCAAATGTATAATGGCACTTTTTGCGTTGACATTACGAAAATTGGAAATGGTTATTAATATGTCAAACCCCCAGATTATTAATCATTGCAATTATTATAAGTGCTGTCGAGACATGGCGTTTAATATTGTCGCAGCTTGATTAATTCAGCCATCACTGATCGGGTGCAATAGGTGATGTTAGAGGGCAAGTCACCCAACCCTCGGTCAGCCCGGACTTCGGACAGCGTGTCGGGATGATCTATCTGCACCGCGGAAGGAATATTAAACTCTCTTCTCTTAATGAGCTCGATCTCGTGAGCCCTCTAGCTAGCAGATGCACTCCTATAAAAGAAGGTCTCGAGAAGGCCTTGTCCTTGAATCAGCTTTGATCTGATACACCCTGTAGCGCCTTTGGCTTTATCAGGTGATAATAACCGAAAGTCACAACGCCAGGGGAATTGCTTGGCATGAGCCAAGAGAGACTCTTATTACTTTGGCCACCAAAAGAGTGTCATTTGCGACTCATGCACGCTTGCGATTGGACACCTCGAGCAATTCAGCCTTGATTTGAGCATTGCGCCTCACGGGGCAGTCATGCTGTGCCTCAGTCAATCAACTGATGATGAACGAAGGCATTTTTCGTTGACCCTGAATACGTCAAAGACTTCTCATCAGCTCTGATGTTCCACTTAACCTCTGATGCCGATTGATCGCTCAAATGAACAACATCCATACACCTCTCAGATCCGGCCCTTTACTGGGTATTAGCCTGGACCAAGATACGTATATCCCAGGTGATATTATTACTGGCCATGTATATCGACAATTTCATACCATAAGTCCAGATGCATCTTTGAGCATTTGCATGTTTGGACGAGGGAGGACAATAGGAGTTATTGGCAACAACTCCCAAGAATATCGAGGTGTTTTCGACCTCTGCTATCATCCAAAGATCATCTTCCAGGGACCTTTACATATCGAGTCGTCGAAACACAAACACAAATGGCCATTTAATGTCACGCTTCCAAAATACGTCAATACTTATACACCTTTGGGTCCCATTAGCCATAGAATGCCACCATCGTATATGCTTCGAAAGACGAAGAACATGGCAGCAGTCATTGAATATGTCATCAAGACCAGACTCACAATGACTGTTCAAGGTCAGACTGAAGTACTCGAGGCCACCTTTCCCTTCAAAGTCATAAACATGACTCCAGATTCTCCAATTGCAGACTTTAAAGTTGAACGACATCGCCATCAGTGTATTGTCTCAAGTCACCGGCTTATTCCTGGGATGCAAGATGTGAAGGTCTCCTGGAAAGACAAGATTAAACAATCTCTTCATGGTTCGAAGAATCCTACATTGGCGTTTGATTTGTTTGTTGAAGTACCGAAGGTCGTTCAGCTGGATAACCCAACACCGATACCGTTAAGGCTCTTGGTGTCACCGAACTGGGAAGAAACGAGCGATACAATTCAAGATGTAGCACAGGACGTCAAGCTTGTATCGGTACACGTCTGTATTATCACCATCACGACGATTATTTGCCATGCGGGGTTACAAGTAACAGAAGGCACAGAGATCGACATTGGACTCGGTCAGGCTATTAAGCTGCGCGGCGAAGCAATACGAATCCCATTTACAGCTGATTGTCAACCCATCGATATCGGAGAAATGATCAACCTTCGGATCGGCCTACAAAGTACAGGATTTCCTCAACAATGGACATCTGTACAGTCCGAGTTTACGCACTCATTCCAGATATACAACGTCCGTGTTTCACATCAGCTAAAATGGTCAGTGCAAGGTGAAATTGCAGGAGAAAGATTCAAAGAGACAGGAACATCTGATTTATTAGTCCTGAGGCCGAGCGATGGCCGAGAGCATAGCGAACAAGAAACGAATTCACAGGATGTTGTTTTGGAGGCTGGGGAGAGGATACCGCTGCGTCAGGATTCATCGTGGATTAGGCCACCTGCTGAAGAACAACTACCGAGCTTTTCTGATGCGCAGAGAGAAGGATCACGTGTAGGGATGGCTCGCAGCTGAGACCAGTAAGGAGAGATGAACTCAATGTGGATGGCACAGACCTTTGCCTGGACTTTGACGCTTGGGATGCTTCACCATGTATTTAATAAGCATGGACAGATAATACCATTAATAGCTCAGAAAAACGCGCTTCATTCTATATATCTATGTCATGACTAAGTGACCAAACCCTTCCTTCAAATGGTGACGAGACACCACTCTGCTCTTTTCCAGAATGCGTTGACATGATAAGACCAACTTGACTTCCTTGCCACCACTTACTCATAGGCTCTAACATTCCCTAAAAGAGGTTAAGGACTAGGATATATCTCTCCTATCTATAGTAGGCTGCCTGGCTATCTGCCTTATTGTAGGGTAAGTAATATATTATAAGCATATTAGGGTTAATATATCTAGCATAGACTATCTATATAGCTTCTAATTTAAACTAATCTATTAAATAAAGTAATTTAATAAGTAATAATAATTAGTAATAGATTTAATATAGGCTTATTAAATAAAGACCTTCTACTTAAATATTATAATACCTTAGTAGTATTAGGTATCCTGCCTTTAAACCTAATAATTATAGGTAATAACTAAAGGCATTAGCAGTTTTAATATCCTTCCCTAACTAGGTCTTAAAGAATAGCATCTTAAGGAGATAGTCCTTTTATTATATACCCTATATCTTACCTTCTAATAATATAATTATAACGAGGTTATTAATAACTCTATAATTCCTAAAAGCTTTATATATTAGAATTATAATTAAAAATAAAAATATAAGATTAAAGTAAAAAATACTAGCCTTTTTGCCTTTATATAAAGTATATTATAATTTAAAGTATAAATAATTAATTAAATAGCTTTAATACTAATTTATATTTTATACTTTTTATTAGATATACTTAGTATATTTCAATATCCTAGGTTAATTAAATTATAAATTCTAATAATATAATTAATAAGTAAGCCAACTAGATAAGCAAGCTAATTAAAAATCTTAACCTTAATTCTTAATAAATATAAAAGTTACTACTTAGTTAACTTTAAGAGATATTATAAGGTAAATAAAATTATTATACTTTATATACTACCTTATTTATCTTATTTATTATAGCCTCTTAATATTAGGTATTTTAGCCTACTTAAGAAGGCTTATAGGTAAGAAATAAAGTATTTAATTAAATACTTTATAACTTATATTTCTAAAATTAAGTTCTTCCTGGCTTTTTATATTACCTACTAGGCTATAATAATAAAGAAAAATATTAAAGTAGCCTTTAAAGAACTTAAATTTATTCCTTTTAATTTAAAAAGTATAATTTTAAAGCTTAATATATAATTATAGACTTTAATACCTATAGAGAAGGTAATTAACCCCTTAACCCCTTAGGTCTTAAAGATACTAAAGACTATCCTTAAGGCCAACTCTTAGCTTAAATATCTTAAAAGGAGAATTAAAAGGTATAAAAGTAGCTCTCTAGAGTTAATTCTAAAAGCATTAAGGTCTTCTTCTAAGAGAATAAAAATAGTTATATATAAGGTTGCCTTATTAGAGGCTAGGGTCTAAGATCTTAAATAGGTAAATAAAATACTAAGCCGGCAGTATAGGGCAAAGAAAACCTAGTTATAGAAAGGAGGTGTAATAATAGTAAAGGAAGGAAGGCAAGTAATTAACTAAATAGATGTTAATATATAGGCGGTAGATAGACTATCGAGAAGTAGTAGTTAAGGAGGGCCTATGCAAAGAAAGGAAAGGCGCTATAAAGTATATAATAAGATAGGATATAATATAAGGACCTATCAGATAGTTATTACTATATCTCTAGAAGGATATAGTAATTAATTTTACTTAATTAATAATCTATTATGTTTTTATTATAATGGTTGGTTTCCAACTGTGGATAAACTAAGCCGTGCTAGGTTTATTATTAGCAGATTGCGTAAGGCGTGATACTGAGCTTGTTAAAGTGTCATATCTCTTAATGGTAGATTTAATGCATATTAGGCTTAATTAATATAAAGAAGTTTTATTGATAGCTAGTAAACTAGAATTTATGAAAGTGCTAATAAATATGGTCTATATACTAAAGGTGATCTGGGAGGATCACTGAGGCAGTTGGATCACGGTGATCCTGGATCACGGTAGCTCCTGGAGCATCGTGATCCCGTCTACGAGGTGATCTTATCTCTGATTGGTCTGTAGCCGTGGAGGGGCTGATGCCTTGCATGAGTTTTTGTGGGGTATATGTGATGTAACCGCTAGGGTCGTAATATGATCTCTCCCCTCTGTTGGGTCTTGTCCTTAAGACCTTGAAGTAGGCCTGGTTTGTTTTTCCCTGGTTGGTTCTAACTTGCATCCCTAATTATTTTTCCGTCGGTATGTACTGCTGATAAGATGTCTAGTTGTATTTCTAAGTCTACTAACCGAAAAACCGAAGAGTGTAAATTTTTAGCTGAGAGTATTGAGCTGTTGCGCGAGCTTGCTGATATGCCGTGTTCTTATTGTTTTAAGTATTAGAAGGAGTGCTTGATGACGGCGGATTCTTCCTGTTGTAGCGAGTGTGTTTGTTGGGGGCGATCTTGCGATGGTACTTAGGTTGCGTCTTCTTGTGTGTTATTTTCTTCTTTTCTGCTTGTTAGGTTGCTGATAGTTCTAGTTAAGAAGCTGATTTCTTAAGAGAAGAAGTTGGATAAGGATGAAGAGGAGGCCGGTGAGGATCTTTTGAAACTTTATGAGGAGTTGGCTATGCTATAGGCGCGTATGGCCGTGGCTGCTGGTTGTTTGTCTTGTATTTGCAAGACTAAAAACAAGGTGAAGGAGTGTCGTGCGTCTGAATTTCGTCGTGGTATTTAGGGTCTTGAAGGAGAGGATAAGCTGGCTGAAGAGTTGAGTTGCCGTGAAAATAAAGCTTCTAAAGAGCTTTAGTCTTTGAATCCTGAGGGTATTAACTAGGATTCCCTTGGTCTGGGGGATTTTAATTTTGATCCTTTGTCTTCCGATGTTGTTGGTGAAAGTTCTTTAGGAGTCGTTAGGTATTAATAAGGTGTTTTAGAGGTTCCTATGTATTTTTGCTTTCTGGGTAGTTTTTCTATTTTATTAAGTATTCCCTTTGATTGTTGTTTATGTAGGTTTTCCTGATGGTTTCTGCTTTGTAGACTTCTGGTCCTAAGATTTCTCGTGGTTTGTTGCCTGTTTTAACTTGTATTGTGTCTGCTGCTGATTCGAGTAATAAAACGTAAAAGACTAGATAGAGCCTAACTTTTGGTAGTAGGTCTAGTTTATAGTTATTTTCTGAGATTTTCTGTAGTACTTTATAGGGTCCGATGAATTTGTAATCCAATTTGTGAGTTAGTTAATCTGTTTTAATGTTTTTTGTGGCTAGGTAGATTATATCTCCCTCCGAAAAGGTTAGTCCCTTTAACCGTTTTGGATTATAGTAGTTTTTTATGTATTTTCTGATAAATTTGAGTTCTATTTTTATTTCTTTATGTAGATTTTTGAGGTTATTACTTTTAAGTATGGCGGCTAGATTGACTGATTTTTCTTGTTATATATTGTGGTATATATTTGGTATGAATCTAAAATTAGTATAAGCTGGTGTAAGTTTTATGCTTTTATTATATATAGTGTTATATGCGAGTTAGGCTATTAGTAGTTTCTTAACCTAATCGTTCTGTTTATAATTAATATAATACTATAAGTACTGCTTAAGTACTTGATTTATTTGTTTAGTTTGTTTATTGACCTGCGGTCTAAATGCTGTTATAAGTCGGTGATTCAGTCCGAGTCGTGCCATAAGTGATTACTAAAATGTTGCTGTAAATATAGGTCCTCTGTTAGAAAGGATTTCTATAGGTAATCTATATATACTAATAATATATTAGTAAAAAACATAAGAAAGTTCTTCTGCATCTATGGCTTCTCTGTAGGGTAGGTAGTAAGAGAACTTTGTGAGTTAGTTAATAATAACTATAATACTATTATAGAAGATTCTGGTTGAGGGTTCTTCTGATAAGGGTAGTTTGGTTATAAAGTCCATTGTGATTAAGTCCTAAGGTCGTTATGCTACTGGTAAGGGTTGTAGTTGTCTGTAAGGTTTGTGTCTTTGTGTTTTTGTTTTTATATATAAATTGTATTGTTTTATGACCTTTTTGATTTGTCCCTTTTTGAAATAGCGGTAGCCTAGTTCTTGAAGTTGTTTTATTGTTTTTGTGACTCCTTGATGTCTATGTAATGGGTGTGCGTGGATTTTATAGATAAATTCTTGTTCTATTCTTTCTTGCTTATCTTGGTCTGTGAGGGATTGTATCGGGTATCTCTATCCTTGTGGTTTTTTGTTTATAGATTGAGTATTTGTCTATGATTTGTCTGATTCGTTTATCTCGTCCTGATCCGAAATACTAAGAGAGATGGCTTGCGCTGGCTTCTTCGGGTTTCTCGTGTATGTCTCGGTGGTGTTCCTTTAATTGTTGCATCGAGATGTACTTCTTGAATCCGATGTAGTGTTGTTTTTCTTCTTCTGTTATTCCTCTGCGAGTTATGGCGATGGTTTTGATAGGTTGTGTGAACTGGTATTCTCTTTTGGGGTTAAGTTCTAGGAGTTGTTCTTTTGTCTTTATAGTTCCTGTGTTAAAGTCGGGTCGTCGGCTAATGGCGTCTGCGTATCTATTGTCTGTTCCCTTGTAATGCGCGATTGTGAAATCGAATTTATATAAGTACTTGGCATAGTATAGTTATCATCGGTTTAGTTTTTGCATCATTGCAAAGTAAGCTATGTTCTTATGATTAGTGAATACCTTAACTTGGTGTTTACTGCCTCTAAGGTAGTGTCAGAACTCCTTAAAATAGTTAATAATAGCTAAGAATTCTTTGTTGTAGATAGGATAGTTAAGTTCTGCTCTGTATATCTTATAGGAATAAAATGTAATTAGGTGTAATATCTTATTGTTGTGTTGCTGTCCTATTTGTCCTCCTAGGGCGAAGTCAGAAGCGTTGGTTTTGAGTTTAACTTGCCGGTTGGGGTTAAATATGGCTAGGATGGGTTTGCTAGTAATAGCTTCCTTGAGTTGTTTAAAAGCTTGTTATGCCTCCTTTGTCTATTTGAATTGTTTATCCTTTTTGGTGATTTCGGTAAGTAGGATAGTAATCTTGCTGAAATTCTTAATAAACTGCTGGTAGTAGTTGGCGAATCCTAAGAAGGATTGCGTTTCTTTTACTGATATGGGGTTTTTCTATTTAGCGACTGCGGCGATTTTTTATTTGTTTATCCTTATCTCATTGTATAAGATTTTATATCCTAGGTAGGTTACCTTTAACTGATAGAAATGACTTTTGGTGGGTTTGATAAGCATGTTGGCATCTTGTAATGCTTTTAGGACCTTGTGGACGTGTTCTGTGTGCTCTTCTTCTATGTTAGAGAAGATAAGGATATTATCTAAGTAGTAAACTACAAAGATATTAAGGTACTCTCGAAGTATGTTTGTGATTATGCGTTGGAATACTGCAGGTGCATTGGTTAATCTAAAAGGCATAACTAGATATTTGAATAGTCTGTATTTTATTTAAAAGGCCATTTTTTATTTGTTGCCTTCTTTGATTCGAATAAGGTTATAGGCGGATTTGAGATCAAGGGCTGTAAACTATTTCTTGCCGAATAGGCAGTCCTTGAGTTCTGTAATAAGCGGTAATAGTGTTCTGTCTTTTTCCGTGATCTTATTGAGTTATTGGTAATCTACTATAAGTCGTAGTTTATTTAAATTGGGTTTTGGTATGAATATGACTAGGTATCCTGCTGAGGATTTTGACGGTCTGATGTATCCTTTCCTTAGCATGTCATTTATCTATTCTCTGAGCGTTCCTAGCTTATCTTGAGATAAATTATAGATAGGGAAGAATTTTAGGTTTTTTCTATCCTTTAGTATAATTTCGATATTATAGTCTATGTATTAAGGTAACTTTGTGTTTAGTTCTTCTTGAAATAATTTCTTATAGATATGATACTCCGGTGGTATGTTCTTGAGTTGTTTATTAGATTCCTTTGCGGCAATCTGTTTTATCTGTTTGATGTCTTGGTCTAGTTGTTTGAACTATCCTTTGAGAAATGCTATTGTTTGTCTGATGCATTTAACCTTGCCTTTATGGTACTTGTGTTGTATTCCTTTTGGAATAGGCGGTACTTTACCGCGCCTATCTTTGCTGCTCTTATTAGTTAAAGTTTAAGATCTCGTGTTATAGCCTGAATTGCTTTTATTATCTGAAGGGTGATCTTTGTAGTTTACCTGGCTAGTTCTTTAGTTGAATTATGGGTTATAGCGTAATAGCCATGGGTATCTGAGTATTAGATTGTATCTTCATACTAGGATGATGTTAAAGTTAATGCCTTAGTTCTTTCTGTTAATGAATACTTTAAGGTAATTAATCTCTTTAGTGATATTTCCGTTCTCGTAGAGATAAGTTTCTCCTTGTCTGTTATGTACTGTATATGGGTTGTCTTTATCTCTCTATGGTAGCCTTAGTTTATTAACTGTTATAGGGGAAATAAAATTTATATTAGCTCTGCTATCTATAAGTGCACTTAGCTACTTGCCCTTAATTCTGACTTTTAATTCTAGGCAGGTTTATTAGCTTCTTTTTGTTGCTATTCTTAGAGCTTTCTCAGGGAGTTTAGCCTCTGATTTTTTGCCTATCTGTTACTCTGTTATAGATGGCATATGCTTTTTCCCTATAGATGGTTTATGCTGTATTTGCTCTTAGTGCAGTTAATGTTATTAGGATATTTATTCTAGGTGGCTAGTTTTTGCTGGTAAGTAGCTTCTATCTTTCCTACCTCGTGGTCTAGGATGATATCTGCTTTTTCTTCTTCGGTAAGGGGTCTTCCTTTTTCCTCCTTAGTTTATACTAATTGGTCTTGTAACTGCTGTTTGTCTAGCTGTTGGAAGATATCTTGTTTATCTTGGGATATTTCTTCTTCTTATCGGGTGATATCTTGGTTGATTTGACTAAGTTCTTTGTTAAATGACTTATCTTCTGTTATTTCGACTTTCTGCTATATATTCTGTCTCTATTAGGCGATGTGTCGGGAGTTCTAAATATGCGTTAGAGTTCTTTCTTGTGTCTCTATGTGAGCTTCTAGTTTTGCTACTTAAGATCCTCTGTATCTCTTTGTAACTTGGTATCCGAGTGTGTTGATAATTAAGTAGGGTTTCTGTTCTTAATGTTCTGGAACTTGCACTGGGAAATAGTTGTTTGCTATTTTGTCTTATTGGTGCTGTGTGTAATAGTGTTATGTATATGATATCTAAGATATCTGCTTGTGATTTAGGTGATTTGGGTACCTCCTTAGGTCCCTTTCGGCTTACATGCGTTCTTCTGGGGTTATAGGATCTTCTAATACTTTCTTAGTGTAAGCTTAGATGTAGATGCTATTATCTTATTCTGTGATTGCTTGTTCTTTAGTAAGTTCTATATACTTTTAGTGCTTATTAGTCTAGAAGTATTAGTTAAATTTATCGTATTATGGTATAATAGGGGTATCCTAGATTATCTTTTTATCTTTATTCTAGAGTTTCCTAGCGTCGGATTCTCTTTGAACTCTGCAGGATTCTAAGTAGTTCAGGTTATTAATATATCGGTTTAGTTGTTATATGACTTTAATAGGAATGTTGTTAATTTCCTGGTTGATTTTCTTAGTACTAGGTTTATTGTCCGGGTTAGGGGTAACTTCCTTTCCCTTTCTGATTATGAAAATGGATTTTCCTTTTGTAAGGTGCTATGTTTTTGCTTCAGGTACTGATACTTATTTGAGTTTAACTTCTAAATTCTGTTTTGCTTTTATTCTTTGTTGTTTTAGATGTTTGCTTTTTTTTCTTCTGAATTCGGGGTCTTTTTGTCTTTTTGTATTGTATGCTCTTTTCTTTTCCTTTTTCTCGTCTAGGCTTTGTGTGTGAACCGTTGCTATAAGGGCTGTGTGTCCTAGAATAGGTTGTTGTTCTGGTTTTATCTCGGGATAGTATTTTTTGAGAGTTTCTTTTTTATTAAGGAATGGGTTGTGTATGTAGATGTTGAGTCTGGGGTCTGATATGTCGTATCCTGTCCTGGTTATGTTGATGGTTTTGATTGCTATTTGCAGTTTGTTGCTTTTCTTGATTATGTTGATTTTCTTACCTTTAGGTATTGGTCTGTATTTCTGGTTAGTTTTAACGGGGTTCTTATATTCTTGTTTGTAATGTCCTTTCTTGCTATAGTTGTAGTAAGTGATTTTGGACTTATCTTATTTGGTTATTCTGATAGCCATTAGTCCTGCTTTGGTGCCATAGGACGTGTTGGTTTATTGAGCCCTTCCTTAATTGGTATGGTATCAGGGTTTATTATCTTATTGTCCCTTATTTCCTTATAAGTTATAAGTCTTTTATGCGAATTATCGGTTATTAATCCTGACTGCTATGTTAATATACTTAACTAGGGTCTTTGGTCTCTCTTCCTTCTATAGTTCGGCCTATACTGGTTCTTTTAGGATGTTAAACCATAAGGATATGAGGATATCTTGATCCTATGGTAGTTTACTGGCTAGTTATAGGAACTCTACTCCTACTATAGATGCTGAAGCGGTCTGTTTGAGTGTTTTGATTTTTCTTTTAGCTTGTCCTTTTTTGTTAATAGTGCCAAAAGCTATTCGTAGGGCTTCTTTGAATTCCTTATATCCTTTTTGCCTGAAGATTATAGTAGTTCGGGGTTGAACTAAGTGGAATAGATTCTAGGTGTAGTTGTCTATAATAGGTTGGAACTATTGGGCAGCGGTTTTAGTAAGTCTTCCTGTTATATATATGACTTAGGCGGAATCGTTTCGGAATTGGTTAGGATAGTAGGTAATGAATGCTTGTCCTTGGGTAAGGAACGTGGGTAACTTGCTAGGTGTTTTATCGAAAAGCTTAGGCGGGTTGGGCTTGAGGATTTCGCTAGGATCTTTGCTGTCTTGGGCGGCTAAAGCTAAGTTATATATTTCCTGTTGGGTGTTCTTTGCGCTTTGGTTCTATTGTTGCTGCAAGGCGGTGAATTCGTCTAGCATTTGGCGTATTTTATTTATTTCGTTGGTGATGTTCCTAAGTTGCTTGCGAAGTTGTTTGACCTCTAAGTCATTAGAGTCTTAGGATGCATCGTCTGCGTCTGCTATGTCCTGGTCTGTAGGGGGCCTGTCGGCTGGTATAGTTGTTGGCTGGGCCACAGGTCCCGGTGGGTTCACAGGTGCGGCTTAGGCTTATTGAGTAGGTGCTGCCGGGCAAGCAGGCATAGCCTGTCGGTTAGGTGCAGCTTGCTGCTGGTTGGGGTTGATGTTTGCAGATATTGCGTTTATATTGCTTAGCGTTATGCGGTACGGTCTGAATAAGAGCTATTAACGTGTGATGGTTGGTTTCTAACTATGGATAAACTAAGCTGTGCTAGGTTTATTGTTAGCAGATTACATAGGGCGTGATACTAAGCTTATTAAAGTGTTACGTCTCTTAATGGTAGATTCAATGCGTGTTAGGCTTAATTAATGTAAAGAAGTTTTATTGATAGCTGGTGAACTAGAATCTATGAAAGTGCTAATAAATGTGGTCTATATACTAAAGGTGATCTGGGAGGATCACTGAGGCAGTTAGATTACGGTGATCCTGGATTACGGTAGCTCCTGGAGCGTTGTGATCCCGTCTGCGAGGTGATCTTATCTCTGATTGGTCTGTAGCCGTGGAGGGGCTGATGCCTTGCATGAGTTTTTGTGGGGTATACGTGACGTAACTGCTAGGGTCGTAACATTTATGGCTATTTCTATTTAAGATATTAGGATGCTGTATTATACTTGCTTATCTGTTGCACTCGCTTATTATGTATATTAGGTATAATATTTATACTAAGGTAGTAATATTTGTAAATAAGACCTTATGTAAATAAACCTTCTCATGCCCTATTATGCAACACATAGCTTCAGGCAGCTATGGTAACCCCAAGTATCTCATAAATCGCCTTAATGAATGCTGCCGGGGAAGGATGCTCTTCACTTAGCATTCTGTTCATGGCATACGCGATTGTGAGCCTCCTATCGCTATCAATAACGACGATCGAACCGCCCCATCCACTACCCCACCCAACATTGCCCGCCGGCAGCTTGCCCTCGACGATTCCAGACCCAGGTCCGGTGAGGTAGATTCCAAGTCCGCGCCTCCCGCTCCGCATTGTCACTAAATCTGTCCCAATGGCATGCTCCGTAAGCGCCAGCTTCACCGTCTCAGCTGACAGCAAGCGATGGCCGCCTCCAGCACATGTGCCGCCGAGCGAGAAGCAGGAGAGGATCTTGACTAGTGCCCTAGCGTTTGTGTGGCCGTTGACTGAACCTAACGCGCAGGACCGCCAGAGCGCAGTGTTGGCGTCCTCGGCAACGAACGAAGGGTTACACAACGTGCGCACGATGATTGAGTCTTGCTCGAACCCCGCCTTGCTGAGCGCTTCTTGGATCGAAAGCCCCGGTGGAGGTATGACGGGGGCAATTCGGTTCCAGTCCTCCTTGCAACACCCGAGCTGGAAGTCCGCTTCCTCGCCCAGCGGCCGGTAAATCTCTTCCGTTATGAACTTGTCGATGGCCATGCCCGTCTTCCTTCGTACCAGTTCCCCGATGAGGAAACCTTGCGTCAAACCGTGGTATCCCATTGCGGTTCCAGGAGCCCATAGCGGTGTTTGGATCGCCAGCTTGTCGGTTGCCAACTGGACGTCGCATATATCCTCTAGCGTCATATCATCCTGCCACGCGCAGAGACCTGCTGTGTGAGCCAACACTTGGCCGACCGTGATCTCGGACTTCCCCTTCGCTGCAAACTTAGGCCAGTGCTGGGCGACCTTGTCATCGGGATGGAGGAGACCACGCGAGATCAGCATCAGAGCTGCGAGGTTGGTGACTAGTTTCGAGGTCGAGAAGACGTTCACCACAGTATCCCTTGTCCATGGTTTCTTGGTTGATGCGTCGGCGTAGCCGCCCCATAAGTCCACCACATTGTCGCCGTCGATATTCACGCAGAGACTCGCCCCGATGTCCTGTCCGGACGCGATGAATTCTTGCATCAAGTCGCGGAGCTTGACAAAACGGTCTTCGCAGTGGCCTTGGACTTGAGCCATCCTGATAGGTGTTATATGTGGCAGCAATTGAAGAATACAAGCAACGAGCCTCAATTGAGATGCGAGGAAGATATTGCACTGGCGTTAAGACAGGAAAGCTTTGTGCATGACCCTTTTATCCGAAGTCACGACTTATTAATAGCTTATTGGTTATGCACGTATATCCGGACCCATAAATACATCCTTGTACGGCGGTGAAGCTCACTCGGATCACTCGGATTTAATACCCACCTGTCGCTGGAGTAGTCTGTTCTCCTGTTATAAGAGATCTAAGTAGTGGGAAACCTGGCCAACTGTTGATGGCATAGATTACTCCAGACTATCTACTTATAATTACAGTAATTAGAGCAGTCTACAGAGCCATTTAGGCTAGCTTTTTGGTACCTCGTTCAAGTTATTTGCAGCTGAGACTTGTGGCTGAGAGCTAAATTAGTGTGCTCCACCGACCAATACAGACAATACGAACATCACCAACACGACCAATACGACTTGTGGAGAAACCAGCACTTTACTACCCTGCAGAATTTGCGATATCTGCAAAAAATACTGCGAGAAGCATTTAAATAAGGGCACAAGTGGGAGCTGAATACAGTATGAACTTGTCCTAGAGCAGGTTCCATCGGGTCTCGATTAATCCGACGTAATTTGTTTCTTACTCGCACCTTTTACAATCGAGACTGGTGGCTGAAAGCCGATAACACTAAAGAGAACTTAGCGGCTTTTATGACATTCGCGATTATCTCTTTGACCGGCACAAGACTGCAACGAGGTCACGACAGGGTTAGGTAGATATCTATTAGAGGAAAAAGTAGGGCACCTATTCTTATGTGTATTAGAATGTGTTAGGTTATAACACTTTCCACTTAACCTTATACCAAACTCGCTTTCTAATATGCCCCTTAGCCACTAATTCCTTAATATTAAACTTAACACCTTCTTAGTCTAAGGAAAGAGGCCTTTTATAATATTCTTAGCTATAGTTATCTTACTAAGGGACTCTTATAATAGTTTTTTCCTTATTATTTATCTAGGTAGATAAGATAATATTTTTAGGAGTCTTATTACTTTTCCTAGCTAGTACTTCCTAAGATAGTATATTAATATTAATAGATTTATGAATACTAGCTTTATTATATTTCTTTATAGTATTTAAAGTAATGAAAAGAGAGTTATATATCTACTATTATAATAGTTAGTATTAATTATTATATAAATTAGGATAAATTATTATATCTTAATCTTTCTAAAAACCTATTATTCTTTAGGCAGGACTATTAAGGGCTGTATATTCCCTAAGTTTATTATTTAGGTATATTTCCACTTAGGATATAGCCAGACTAATTATAATATCTATTAAAATAAATAAAAGGGGTATATTATATATAGATAGTGCAGTATTTATATAACTAGTAATACTAAAGCTATAGGAAGATATTAACTCTTAGGAAGGGCCTATTAATCTAAAAGATAACTACTGCTTTAGGTTATCTAGATAGGTATTATAGAAGTTATATTAAGGTTATAATATATTTATCTTATCCTTTTCTTTAGATTTATTATTATAATATTATACTTTCTTAATCTTTATAGGCAGTATATTATTATCCCCCTATCTTAGCCTTTTATAACTTTTATTATTATTACTACACTTTATACTAAAAGTAACTTAAAGATAGAATTATAAGTCTAATATAAAACTATAATTTCCTAGGTAGTAGCCATATTAGCATAGATATTTTAAGGATATAATTACTTTTATAAGCACTTTAATATAATCTTAAATATAATTAAGCCAGGTCTATTATATTTAAGATTAATATATTTATATAAAAGCTTATATTTACTTATCTCCAAGGCAGAATAGGCAGTAACTAGCTCTGGTAAGGTATAATAGTTAGTTTCTAACTATAGATAAACTATTACGACCCTAGTAGTTATATCACGTGTACCCCACAAAAACCCTATACAAGGTGCCCGCCGGAGAAGACCCACCTAACTTATATTAACTAACTAACGCTCTTATTATATTGGAACGACGAATGTTAGAATACTATGCGCCAGGAATGCTATGCGCTAGGAACGATTCGACCTAAGAACTTATCATTCCTTATATAATCACTTTAGTATATATATATATATTTATTTAGCAGTAAATAGAACTTAGCTTACTAGCTATTAATAAAGCATCTTTATATTAATAAGCCTAATATATATTACTTAATTATTAAGAGATATAATACTTTGCATCGCTTAGTATTATGCCCTATGTTATCTGCAAATATAAACCTAGTACGGATTAGTTTACCTATTTAGAAACCTAACTATTATATATTAATAGCTCTTATTTAGACTATACTGCATAACACTAAGTAATATCTATATAATAGTACCTGCTACTCTAAGCCGCCCTTTAACTGCAGGACGTACCTAGCATAGTACCCCCCCTGAGGAAGTATAACCCCTTGCAGAAGAACTGCAGGAGGTTCTAATAGAAACGGACGAAGAAGATGAGATTTAGAGTCCTCCTATCTACCCGAACTCCTATAAGGATAAGGTTAAGAAACTTAAGAAAAGACTTTATAACCTAGGAAAATAGCATAATACCCTCTTAGATAACGCCAAGAATAACGCTAAGATCGCGCAGAACAGGATCAAGGCTTTAGAGAAGAAGGTAGCTAACCTCGCCGAGATAGCAGACTTACTTAGAAAAACAGCTGAGAATAGTTAGAAGCTATATAAGGAATATATTAAGTATACTATAGCTCTTACTGCTACCGGAAAAGATCCTAGAGAGATCCTTAGACCCTATTAGCCTAATTCGTTTAATAGTAATACTAATAAATTATAAGGATTCCTTACTAGCCTTTAGAGCTACTAGATATACTATTTAATTTAATTTACTACTAAAGAATTAAGGGTTTAATATAGAATAGGATTCCTTAAGGATAAAATACTATATATAATAAAACCTATAATCTGCAATTATATTAATAATCTACTTAATAAATAGAAGTAAATAACTAAGTATATCTATAAAAAATATAAATATTTCAAATTTAAACTTTAAAATACCTTTAGAATTATAAATAAGAAATAAATAGCAAAAATAAAGATCTAGTAACTTAAATAAAGAGGATTAGCCGTAGACTACCTAGCCGAATACTACTACTAGGCAGCTAAGTTAAACTAGGATAAAGAAGCCTATATAGCATAAGTATACTTAGGACTTAAGTTAAGGTTAAAGATACCATAGTAAATATTAGACCTAAGCCTAAGGATTTAAATAAACTTACTAATATTACTATAGAAATTAATAACTAGTAGTATAAATAATACAAGGAAAAATAGGCTAAGAAACACAGAGGATTATATAACCCTCGGTGAAATACTAAATAGTAAAATACTAATTAAGGATATAAGAGATATATTAATATATAATATAAGACTAAGCCTAGACCTATAGTTCTTAGGGCTATACAGCAAGATAATAACAAGAGACCCTGCGATATATCTAAGGTTAAATATTATAACTGCAATTAATTTAGACATATTGCCAATAAATACCTAGAACCTAAGAAACCTAGAGACCCAAATAGAGGTAAGTAAATACTAGGAGTAATTAATAAATAGGACCCCTAGATAGCTATTAGGACCTAGATGCTAAGGATAACACAGAGCCTATATAATATGGCAGAAACCACCGCCCTATATAGAGACTATACGCCAAGGAAGGAATAGAATCTATACCTAAATAGCTTAATCTAATAACCTAGGGAATTATTCCTAGATAAGTAAGAAATACTAAATAAATACTATAAGGATCTTATAGAAAAAGAAAGACTAGTGCTAGGATACTTAATAATACTGCAACATACTAATAAGGAGAAAAAGGAATAAAAAAGAATACTAAAAAATCAATGCCACGCAGTATGTATAAAAACGGAAGCCGAGTATCAAGAACATATATAAGAATATTCTATAAAGAAGAATAAATAGTAAAATAAATAAAAAATACAGGAAGAAGAGGAATAGTAATAATAATACGCAGAAGGAAAACTTAGAGTAACTAAGACCCTAGGTATAGTAAGAAAGCAAAGACTTTTAAAATAAGAAATCAGAGAGTACCTTAAAGGTCTATAGGAGAAAGGAGCTACCCCTAATAAGGGTAAGCAGCCTAAAGCACTCTAATAGATTGATAATATTCTAGTTAGAACTACTCTATAAAGTACTAAAGAAGCTTAGAAAAAAGAATATAAAGCCGGAAATTATATCTGCATAAAGAAGTATTAGAATGCCTAAAGTATAGGATATAGAGGAGGAGTAGCTAGATAAGTAATATAAGACCTCTGCAAATAAGATAAATAACTTAAATAAAAGTAGAAATAGAAGTATAAACTACTTTATAATAAATTCGAAAGCCAGATATATATCTTATATAAAGATTTCTGCCTATAGGGAGCCAGAGAATATAGAAATACTAATAAATTAGAAATAATACTAGTTAGAGTATATTATATTAATAATACTATAAATCCACTATATAAGGAAGAAAAATATAACCTATAGGATAACATTTAGATACTTCTTACCTATAAATAATATAAGTATATATTATAAATCTCTTATAAGTATTATTAGTATAATATATATAAATAAGAAAAGCTTAATAATAACTATTTTCTAATTATAATTCCTAGAATACCTAATAATAAACCCTATCTTAAGAAAGAAATAAAAGGATATATACCTTTTATCTAGCATAATAATCTCGGAGTATTAGAACTATAATTTAATATGGCCTATTACCGCGAGATTTAGAAGAATAAAAACCTCCGCCAAGGAATTAAATAAATAACGCAAGGAATCACAGAAGCCGAGAAAGAGTTTAAAGCCCTAACCTTAGAAGAAATCTAAAAAGGAAAGATTAAGTTTATTAATCTAGGAAAATATAATTGCAGGGAAAAAGACAAGTATGCATAGGAAGCTTATAAATAACTAGAAAAGTATTTCTATAATAAGGAATATTTAGAGTAAGATTATATCCTTAAATCTATTAACCTTAGTAAAAGATCCAATTAGGTCCTAGTTAGTAATAAACTTAAAGAAGAGTTAACTATAAAAGAATAATAGAGATAAGAAACTAGATAGTTAATAAGGAAATAACTAGAAGATAAGGAAACCTTAGGAAATAAGTTAGAAGATACCCCTAAATGCTATAAGGGACTTAACTGCAATAATAAGGATTGCAAATTACTATACCTTATAAACTTAGGAAAAGCTATATACTTCTTATAATAATAGAGCCATAGGAATGCAATAATATAAGATAAGAAAGACTTAGACCTATAAGTACTCTAGGAGTTATATAAGATAATAAACCTAATTGCCTAGTGTTATAAGCTTAGATTAAGGGAAGATAGCTAAATGCATAGATTAACTATAAAGTAAAGAAGAACTTTATTAATTTAAGGATAGTTATAAAGCTAGGACTACTATAGAAAAGGAAGTAACTATTATACTAACTAGTAAACGCAGAAGGATAGTACTTTAATTATAATAATAGTATTATAGATTAAGAGATTAATTACCTTAAGGTCTATATCGGAGGAAAGAATTAAGGGATAAGCTTTAATATCATACCTTTAGGAGAGAATATAGATATTCTACTTAGTATAAACTAGCTTAGATAATAAAACCTGCATATCAACTAAAAGACCGGCCAGGTTACCTTTCTTAGTAACCCTAATAGCAATAGTAAAATAATTATAATAAGCAAGAAGAGATCTTAATCTACGACTAAAGGAGAAAGCATAGAACGGCATAAAATAAAGATTTTACTACCTCTAAAAAGAGTATAATATAAGTATAAGAGAGGCCAGAGAAATAAAACAGAGATCTTAGGTATTCTCTAATAATAAGATCTACAAAAAGACAGACTACTAACTATAAGCTAGGACTAACTAAAAAATATTCTAGAAGAATATTAGATATATAATAAACTATTTAGAGAAGAATTAGAAACAGGAGTCCCTAAATATAGCTAATAGGACTATAAAATTAATCTTATAGATAATAACTTACTATTTTAGAAGTTATATCTATTTAATAAAAGAGAGCTATAAGTATAAAAAGAATATATTAATAAGATGCTAGTAAAGGGCTATATTAGGGAATCTAGCTTATTCTCTGTATTATTTATATTCTTTATACTAAAGAAAAATAGAAAAGATAGACTTATTATTAACTACTAACTAATTAATGCAAAAACCATTAAAGACTAAACCCTACTTCTGCTTATTATAAAACTTAAGGATTAGTTATAAGGCAAAAAGATCTTTACTGCTTTAGACCTAAAGGGAGTATATAATCTAATCCATATTAAGAAAGGAGATAAATAAAAAACGGCATTTAGAACTAAATTCGGACTTTTCAAATATATAGTAATACTATTTAGTCTTACTAATATACCTATAACGTTTTAGCAGATAATTAATAGTATACTTCAATAATATCTTAATATCTTCATAGTTTATTACCTAAATAATATCCTAATCTTCTCAGATAATAAAGAAGAATATAGGGAATATATCTATAAGGTTTTAAAAATACTATAAGATGCTAAGCTACTAGTTAAACTAGAGAAAAGTTACTTTTATATTATAAAGGTAGATTTTTTAAGATATATTATTATACCTAGAGAAATCTAAATAAAGAAGAAAAAAGTATCTATAGTAGTAGAATAGAAAGTACCTAATAACATTAAGGAAATGCAAGCCTTCTTAGGCTTTACTAACTACTATAAATAATTTATTAAGGATTTTAGTAAGATTATAAACCCTTTAATAGAACTTATAAAGAAGGATAAACCCTTCGCCTAGAATAATAAGGCATAAAAAGCCTTTAACAGGCTTAAATAATTAATCCTTAGTAAACCTATACTAGTAATATTCAATTTAGATAAAGAAATTAAACTAAAGATAGACTTATTAGATTTTGCACTAGGAGGATAAATTAGTTAATAAGATAACGCAGGAAAATTACACCTTATTGCCTTCTATTTATATAAGCTGCACGGAGTAGAACTTAACTACCTAATCTATAATAAGGAGTTCCTAGCAATTATTAACTATTTTAAGGAGTTTAGATACTATTTAATAGGAAGTAAGTATTAGGTTAAGGTTTACACTAACTATTAGAACATTTCATACTTCGCCATAATATATAAACTTAACCGGCAATAGCTATATTATGCAGAATACTTATGCGAGTTTAATTTTATAATTATTTACTGCAAAGGATCTAAAAATGGAAGAGTAGATGCAATTAGTTAACGACTAGATTATAATACTAGCACTATTAAAGCAAAAGAATAAGTACTAAAAAAGAATAACAAGGGAGAATACCAATTTACCTAGTAAATATAAATATTAGGATAGATAGAAGTAGAGGTAACTAAAGAAATCCCAGGGGATTTATAGGAATTTATCTAAGAATTCTATATATACCTACTACATAGATACTAAGGTGTCACTAAGACCTTTAAAAGACTATTGCAGTAAGGCTATAAGGTCTTAAGAAGAGAAGTAGAGAAAACAGTTAAATAATATAACCTCTGCATAAAAACTAAGTTATAATAATATAAACTATATAGAGAACTATAGCTGCTACTAGTAGCATAATAACTATAGGATTTAATTATAATAGATTTTATAATTAAGCTACCCCTATTAGAAGAACCCTTAACCGGAATCTTTTATAATAGTATTATAGTTATAGTAAATTAACTTATAAAGTTCTTATACTACCTACCCTATAGGGAGGCAATAGATACAAAAGAACTTATATATATCTTCTATAGAAATATCATTAGTATATATAGGTTATTAATAGAAATCCTTTCAGATAGAAGACCTATATTTGCAGCTAAGTTTTGGCAAGTACTTATAGCACTACTAGGACTAAATTACCGGCTTATTATAGTATTTAGACCTTAAGTAGATAAGCAGATAAAATAAATAAATTAGGTACTAAAATAATACCTTTAGTATTATATTAACTACAAATAGAATAATTAGGTCGAAAAGCTATTATGCGCCTAATTAGTATATAACACCGCCTATAATAAAAATATAAAGCTTATATTAGCCTATGCTAATTTTAGATTTATGCCAGATATATATTATAATATATAAAAACCTAAAACTACTAACCCTGTAGTAATTATTAAGAGTAATAATTTAAAAAATCTATATAATAAACTCTAAATAGAACTAGAATTTATAAGAAAAAGGATATAATAGTATTATAACCCTAAGAGAGTAGGAGGTCTTATCTTTTCAGAGGGAGATATAATATACCTATCTATAAAAAATATTACTATAAAATAACTAAGTTATAAACTTAACTTTAAATATATTAGACCTTATAAGATTATTAAGAAGGTCTTAAAGAATAACTATAAATTAGACTTATTATTAAAAGTTAGGCTCTATCTAATCTTTTATATTTTACTACTTAAATTAGCAAAAGGCATAATATAAGTTAAAATAGATAATAAACCTATAGAAGTTAAAGGACTAAAAGTTTATAAAGCAGAGGAAATTAGGGATATATAAAAGATCGATAGGCAAATAAAGTACCTAGTAAAATAGAAAAACTACCTAGAAAGCGAAAATATATAAGAACTACTAAAACACCTTGCTAGTGCTTAACAACTCCTAAAGAAGTTCTACTAGAATTAAATAAAGGCAAAGTATTAAGAAAATTATCCCCTAAACTAAGGGCAGACTAGTTAATATCATTTAGGACATAGTTAACTTAGAGGTCCTTAACTAATACATTCTTATAAGCATCTAATATTAATAATAGGTTATCTTATTGCTCTACCTCTTATAAACCCTAATAAGTAGCCTTAGAATACTTCTCTCTTACTCTAGTTTTAATTTTGCAAATATGCAATAAATAACCAGCAGCAGCAGCTAAACAGGACTATAAGGCAGTTATTTCCTTATAAAGCCTAAGTAAATCCTTACTTACTTTATCCTTATTATTTTCTAACTTCTTCTCCTGCTTTATTAAAGTTATAACTTAAGAAAGTTAATACTCTAGGAAATAGATAATAAGGCTGCAAAGAATAACTTACAAGAAGAGGCAACCTACATGCTATTATAGGATTTTTTACTCTAGATATACTTATTATAATAACTAGAATCTGCAGATATTACGCACTGCTTATTCCCACGGAAACAATAAGTATAAGGCATTTTGGCTTTATCTCTAAAGTTGCAGATAGAATTAGCTAGTGCAGTAATCTTATACTTCTTACGAATTTACTTAAGCTCTTTATTAACCTCGCGAGATTAATGAGATTTGCAAGAATACTATTTAGAAATATGGTTAGATATTACGCAATATAATAATAAAAGGGTTAAGTTAGAACTAACTGAAAAAAGGATTTTAGCGGCCAGGATAATAGGTCTTAGGGATAAGACCTAACGGAGGGGAGAGATTATGTTATAACCCTAGTGGTTATGTCACATATACCTTATAAAAACCCTATATAAGGTGCCTGCCGGAGAAGACCTACCTAACTTATATTAACTAACTAATACTCTTATTATATTAGAATGATAAATATTAGAATGCTGCGCGCTAAGAATGCTGCGCGCTAGGAATAATTTAACCTGAGAACTTATTATTCCTTATATAATCACTTTAGTATATATATATATATTTATTTAGCAGTAGATAGAACTTAGCTTACTAGCTATTAATAAAGCATCTTTATATTAATAAGCCTAACATATATTACTTGATTATTAAGAGATGTGATACTTTGCATTGCTTAGTATCACGCCCTACGTTATCTGCAAATATAAACCTAGTATGGACTAGTTTACCTGTTTGGAAACCTAACCGTTACATAAACGAAGCGATGCTAGGTTTATTATTAGCAGATTATATAAGGCGTAGTACTAAGTGTTATTAAAGTATTATATCTCTTAATAGTGGATTTAATATATATTAGGCTTAATTAATATAAAGAAGTTTTATTAATAGCTAGTAAGCTAGAATTTATAAAAGTATTAATAAATATAATTTATATACTAAAGGTAGTAATTATATAATTATAATTATAGTTATAATCTTATAATAAGATTATAATTAAGGTTATAATCTTATATAGGTAATTATAGTTAAGAGTATAATTATATTAAAGATTTTTAATAATAGGCTAAAAAATATAGAATATATATAATATAACTATAAGGTTATAATATAAGGACCCTGCTATAGGTCAGAGGATTATATTATATTAGAAGTCTATTTAGGTAATTTAAATAATATTAATAATATATTTCTTAGGTCTTAATACTATAGAAGTATTTATTATAAAAGAAGCAAAGCTCTAAGAAGCTATTAATTTCTATAGTAACTATTTTATAATAATTATTTATATATTACTAATTATAGGCAGATTCTCTATTTTTGCATTAATACCTTTCTGGTTCTAGTCCTGGCTAATACTTATTATTATAGCGCTTTTAGTAAAGGGCCAGTATGTCAGAAAGTACTGCAAGGCCTAAGAACACAGTCCACTGACTAATCGCTCAAATGTACAACATCCACATGAGTTTTAGCTCCGGCCCATTATTAGGTGTTATCGAGGACAGAGATACTTATATGGGAGGTAGTTCCATCACTGGCCATTTGGATCGACAATTTCATAATATAAGCCTAGGTGCATAAGTGAGTGTTGAGTGTGAAATTTGAATTAATTCAGGAAGTTTTATAGAGGCTATGTGATGTAGCTATGGAGGTTATAATGATAACAAATTGAAGCAATATTAATTACGCTTTAATACCTCCACCTTAACCCTTACATCTTTTGCAATCTCCTGAGCACCCTCAAGCTTTTTAATATCACTGTTCAGTTGCTCTCTTAGCTGACCTGTCTTTTTGTCCTCTTTGGTAATGTCGCTGACTTCCTGTCTTGGAAGGCCGAGAACATATTCGGTCGTCATCTTGATCAAAGGGCCATCTTTATCCATAACAAAACCCTCCACTATGGTTTGGGTGACATGACTAATGAATGACTCCAGGGAAATCTATATTTAATCAGCAAATCTGGGCTTCAACTGTGGCCGGATTCGACCCTTACCCCGTAGTATACTTTGAAAACATCGTGGATATCATACATCATTTTACCTTGGTTTGAAAGATCCATACTTGTCCACATCGTACTCAAGGTCTGGGTTGAAATAAGGTCTTGAGCCTCTTCACCGCCGGTCCCTTTGTAGAAAGCTCTAGCGTATCTCAACATACGCCAAGCTTCCAGTTTGGTCCTGAACTCGTTATTGGTGGTTTGAAGGAGCTCCTTTTGAGTTTCTTGCTCGCAGTACCTATCCAGCTCTTGTTTGGTTTTGTTCAATGTCTCACAAAACATCGAATGGAGACGGCATTTGAGCTCATGATGCAAAATCATGGTGCCTTCAGAGTCTGGGCAAACAGATCGCAGAATCTCCTCATAGCTTGACTTCATTGCATCTTTGACTCTGTCCAAGTGCTCTTGTGCTATGGAGCCCCACTTGGAAACTTGGACTCGATAGATGACAGGGTAAATGTCTGAGTTTATCACGCCAGGCGGCTGAGATGCCCCGAATCTGCGAAGTTTGCTCGTCACTGTATCCACAAACTTGTCAAAGGACTCGACATGCTCATGCTCCTCAAATGCCGGGATTGCTTTCAACTCCTCCGTGTAATCCTCCAGTTTGGGGGTCGGGAATAAAATTTGTCGCGCCGTTCCCGGCTGCTCCTGTTTTTTGTCGATGAAAGCTCCGTAATTGGAGCAAACGGCCCTCGGGTCCACGCCCTCATCGTCAAACCTCCAGAACCCACCAACCCATCTCATGACATTGTCAAACTGGGTATTGATATCATTCAGCTCTCGTCTCAGGTCCATAGTCTCTCACTCAAGTAATCCTGGGCGTCTGAGAGCTAATGTGCATTTGGAGGAGTACTGGCGTACGAAACGGTTGAGATACTCCTGTTGCTGGCTATCATTGAGTCGAGGTTCCCCCATGTTTTTGAGATTGTCACGCTTCTCCTTGAGTCTTGAATTTATATCATTCTCGAGCCTTGGAAATGCCTTTTCGATTTCACAAGTAAGAATCTCCCCAGGATGATCCATACAGCCCGGACTTGAGGGCCAACTGACTGCTCGTTCGGCTTCTTCGCGGTCCGCTTTGTCGCACTTTGTAAAAACGCCAACGAGTCGCCTTTTGTTTGATATATGTTCCTTGCAAATCTGATAGGCCCGTTGATTACCCAGGTCAGAAGTTGCGGGTATCGTGCATCTAGCTTACGATTAGTCTTCGACTGCGCTTTGATGCGCTTTGTACTTGGCAATATCATGTGGGGGTAAAAAACTTACATTATAGTGTTTTCCGGTCTTGAGATGTATTGCTTAGCTAGTTCATGTGTCCCAAGGGGCTCTGGTTCATTGACACCATATTCTGAGGAGATGAGACCAGGAAGATCCAAGATGTTGAAAAGAGATCTGTTAGGTCCTGAAAGTTCAACTCTCACAATATCCGGCACAAAGTTCTTTGCCCCTGTGCCCTGGCCCTTTCTAATGCCGATATGGTTCTCAGAGAGCTGAAAATACTGGTCAGCACTCTATATACCCCCATCAAATGGCAATCACTCACATCCTCAAGTGCAGCTTTGGATGCATCCATGGTCAAAGTATCTCCCTCTAGACGGTAATTATCTGCGGCAGCATCAGCTCGTTGTAAGCCGTTCACATCTTGTGGTGCTCGCTCTAAGGAAATACGAAATCGCTCCCTACTGTCCTGTGCAGTACGGCGCGAAACGACCCGAATCGGAAAGTGTGTACCAATTCCAGCCATGACGGGGAATGAAATGTCAGTCAATGTTCTGAGCAAGGATGATTTGCCAGAAGATTGTTCCCCTACGACGACGAGCTGGGCATCATCAGCTTGGAATTCGCCAGAGTAACATGAGAGTTTAGGCATACCTGTGGAATATCCAAGTATTCGTGGGAGCCCCAAGCTTGAAGCCTATCAATAGCATCGAAAAGAATTTGCCGTTTCTCGTTATCAAACGGATCATCAACAACTGTTGGAGAATCATCATCCTTATCTCCGCTAGTAGTTGATGAACTTGAGGGGTAACACTAGCCATTCCTTCAGATGGACTTGGGTCTTGTGAACCAGGAGAATCAGCAGACGTGGAGCGGCGGTTCTCATAGCCAGTCGCTGTCTCTACCGTTTCAGAAGACATGTTACTATGGCTCATACTCTGAAATGAGTTTGAAGAAGGGTTGTTGTTCAAAGACATCTGGGATCGTTGGGAAGTTTACTTTGTGAGGGGCTAGGTTTAAGGTAGTGTAGTTTGTCGGCAGAGTTGGGAACGCGACCCAGGGAACAATCTCAGGAGGGGTTGTACTATATATAAGTACGCTATGACCGGCTGTCATGCCTCTTCAACTTTCGGAGCTTTTACTTATGTGGAATGATGCCGGTTGGCGCAGCTGGTTTTGCTTTTTGGCTCATGGGTATTTTACAGCTCTCTTCAACGACCAACAGCCAACAAGTATCATGGAGGCTTCCGCAGACACCCCTGGCTGGAACAGCTTCCGCATGAGCAATTCTGATACGAGTAATGATCCGTCGACTTCACATAACAGACTGACTCAATTACCTTGTACAAACTAACTAATCCTGAATGATTGTTCGCTTTGGCATTTGTGAGTGGGTGCCCCATTACTAAGTAGGGTTTTTTCTTAACAAGTTAGAACTACCTTTCCGAGATAACGCCGCAGACATATTAGCTCGGAGAGACACCAATAGCACCACCAGTAGAACTGATCCACTCCTCGAGCACGTGAAAGTGGTTAATCCTCCCCCAGCTCAATAATTTAGCGTCATTACGATTCTTTGGTACGCACAGTTACAATCACAAGGAAGCAAGCACTGCCAAGCTTTGTAGATGCGAATAGGGGTGGCTCATAGCTGAGACTCGTGGGAAAATACACCATGATGCTGGTGGCATAAGTTTTAGACACACCTTGGATGAGTTTAGTTTGAGGATAGCCTAACGGTTTACAAGGGAATCCTCATATACAGCAACGAGTTTATCATGGACATAGCTTAAACTCTGACTACTTAAAGATCACCTCACATTTGATGAAAATGGACAGACGAATAGATCAGACACCCCCTACAGTAGCATAGAAACACGCGCTTTGTATTCTGTATATCTATATCTTGACTAAGTGACCAAGTAAACCCTTCCTTCAAACGGCGATAAAACACCAGTCTGCTCTTTTCCAGCATGTGTAGACATGACAGGCACCAACTTCGCATTACTAACTTCAAGCTCTTCACCCGACAAAGCACTAAATGTCTTTTCCTCAGCAGTAAAGTTCAGAACAACAGCAACCTTGGAACCATCAACCTGGGACTCTTTAACAAAAGCATAAACATCAGGATCCTCCCTTCGAAGAAGTTTATAGTCTCCATACACTGTCAGATCAGAGAACTCCTTTCGGAAGTGCAGTGCTTTCTTCCAGAATGATAGCACGCTGTTTGAATCCTTCAGCTGAGATGCGACGTTGATCTCTCGTGATAGAGGATGGGCCTGCATCCAAGGCTCTTTGACGGGTTGGCCTGCCTTCTCGGCTGCTTCGGAGAAACCGCCGTGCTTGGTGTCACTCCAGCAAATAGGGATGCGAGCATGATCTCGAGCCAAGTGCTGAAGAGCGTTGAAAGCCTTGTCAATCTCTTGTTCGTCCTCGCCCGATCGCTCCTTGACCAAATCGAGAAACTGGTAACTCTCGATATCGACATAGTTCTCCAATGGGTAACTCTCCTTTGGTGCATTGACAGACCCGATTTCTTGTCCTTGGTAGACATACTGTGTGCCGCTCAAACAAGATTGCAGCAAAGCAAGAAGCTTGGCACCTGCGACTCGGTACTGTGGACTATCGTTTGTGAATCGTGATACAGAGCGTGCTTGATCATGATTCTCCATAAACACAGTCGTCCAAGCATCCGTTCCCTGAATCAGACTCTGTGTTCTACCAACAGCGTCTTTCAGCTGAGGAAGTGTATAATTCTTCGGTGTCGTCTCGTATTTATGCGTCTTTCCAAAACCGATATCTACGACGTCGAACTGGAATACCATGTTGAGCTGTTTCTCTTTCGCGCTGACGTATCGAAGGACTTTTTCCAGATCCGGTGTATGAGGAAGTTCACCAACTGTGATAGCCCCGTATCGCTCAAGGATCTCGTTCATCTCGCCGAGAAACTCGTGCATGCGAGGGCCGTTGCAGTAGAGAAGACCGGCAGGTTGGTATTTGGCTTTCGGGTCGGTGATGGGAGCATCGGGAAAGTCTTGGAGTTTGGAGTACATGTTGACGGTATCGACTCTGAAGCCATCGACGCCTCTGTCGAGCCAAAACTCCATCGACGAAGCATAAATCGCGCGACGAGTCTCTGGGTTCTCCCAATTGAGATCGGGCTGTTCTTTTGCAAAGAGGTGCAGGTAATACTCTCCGGTAGTCTCATCCCATTCCCAAACACTACCACCGCCGAAATTGGAGCGCCAGTTATTCGGGGGGAGGCGTTGACCTTCTGGAGAGTACTTGGCAGGTCTCCAGATGTACCAATCACGCTTAGGACTATCTTTGCTAAGTCTCGACTCTTCAAACCAAGCGTGTTTATCAGAAGTATGGTTAATCACAAGATCAAGCATAATCTTCATGCCCTTCTCGTGTGTTTTGCGGATCAACTCTTCCATATCCTGGAGAGTACCGTACGGAGCGTAGACATCTTCGTAATTGGAGATATCATAGCCCATGTCGACCTGCGGGCTGTCGTACATGGGACATACCCAGATGACATCAACGCCTAGGCTGGCGATGTAGTCTAGCTTGGATATGATGCCTTGGAGATCACCCATGCCATCGCCATTGGAGTCGCAGAACGATGCAGGGTAGATTTGGTAGATGATGGCCTGCTTCCACCATTGCTTTGAGCGTCTGCTGACAGTCATTTTGACGATGAAAATAAAACGAGAAACAAATTAATTGACAAACTTGCTCGATGCTGAGGAGAGAATGATTTGAGATGGATTTAAATATCGTCTGATGGTAATTCACCCGCATTCATCTTCCCCAGATCACGATTCTCTATTCCCCCGCACCATTCGGTCGGACCGACGAGTTATTTCCGCCAGTTAATGCAACCCATCCTTGTCTCAAAGTCAATGGTGTCTCAGACTCCAACGCCATTGGCCCAATCTCGGACCGACGAACACGGCTGAATCTTGATTGGCTCTTGACCGGTCCGACGAGAACTCCAGAGTCTAAACCCTAGTCTTCATCTCTCAATGGTTCACGAGCATCTGCTGATCTCCGCCACGTTTGTGTCTCAAGCGTCAATGCTCGGTCCGATGAGCGAACCCCAGATTTACATGATTGTCTCCCCATGGGGGAGGAGATACCTCCACTGCTAAACGATGTTGCTACGTCCTCCTGAGTCTCCTCCCCCATAGAGTTAACCTCCAAATGTGGCTTAAAGCCCGGCCCGACATGGCTTCATTTACCTCGAGATTCTAGACCACTCTGGCCTAGCACCGGTCTAATCACGGCCAACCCCGCGAAAGCAATCCCTTTGCGCTAGCAGCTGGTCCAAACTCTGCACCAAGATCTTGTTTTTCCAATCATTTTCGCTTCAAGACAGCTTCAACTCCTTGACCCATCACCAACTATAAGATGTCGCGTGTCGCTCGCTAACTCACATCCAGATCATCATCATCACTCTCATCTCACCTTCTCAGGTCTACTACTCTTCACTGATCCATCTTCTCACCATGTCTCCTGATAACAAGGTTGACAATGGCATCGCCCCCGTCGCGGTGCCAGTCGACGAGAACGTCGCTCATGAAGCTGCCGCTGCTACTGAGGCTGAGCACAACATGGGCTTGATACAGTCCTTCAAGCTCTACAAGAAAGCTTGTCTCTGGTCCATCTTTCTCTCCCTGTGCATCATCATGGAGGGTTTCGATGTTGTCCTCCTCAACAACCTCTTTGCTTATCCCCCATTCCAGAAGAAGTTTGGTGTCGAGCAGCCTGATGGCAGCTATCAATTGACAGCTGCTTGGCAATCTGGTCTCTCCAACGGAACTCTCTGCGGTCAAATCATCGGTCTCTTCATCAACGGTATCATTGCTGATCGCTTCGGTTATCGCAAGACTCTCATCGGTGCTCTGATCGGCTGCATCGGTTTCATCTTCATCATCTTCTTCTCCGAGACTCTGGTTCAGCTTCTCATTGGAGAGATCTTTATCGGTATTCCCTGGGGTGTCTTCCAGACCCTCACTACCACCTACGCCTCCGAAGTCTGCCCTACCCATCTCCGCGCCTATCTCACCACCTACGTCAACCTTTGCTGGGTTCTCGGACAATTCATCGCTTCTGGTGTTCTCCGCGCTATGGTCACTCGCACTGACGAGTTGGGATACAAGATTCCCTTTGCTCTGCAGTGGATGTGGCCTGTTCCTCTCATCATCGGAATCTACCTCGCTCCCGAGTCTCCCTGGTGGCTCGTTCGTCGCGGCCGCATCGAAGAGGCCAAGCGATCCCTCGAGCGTCTCACTGTCCGCAACAGCAACGTCGACTTCAAGCCCGATGAGACCATCTCCATGATGGTTCACACCAACGAGATGGAAAAGGAAGCTCAGGCTGGTACTTCATACTTTGATCTCTTCAAGGGTGTCAGTCTTCGCCGAACTGAAATTGTCTGTGTTACCTGGATGATTCAGACTCTCTGCGGTGCTACATTTATGGGTTACTCCACCTACTTCTACCAGCAGGCCGGTATGGCTGTTGAGAACAGTTTCTCCATGTCTCTTGGTCAATATGCCATTGGTGCTGTCGGTACCGTCTTCTCCTGGTTCCTCATGGGTTGGTTCGGTCGCCGAACTCTCTACCTCTATGGACAGCTTGCCATGTGCGTCTTCCTCTTGACCATCGGCTGTGTCGCCTTTGCTGGCCGTGACAACGTCGCTGCTCAATGGACCATCGGATCTCTTCTTCTCATCTACACCTTCACCTACGATTCGACCGTCGGACCCGTCTGCTACTCTCTCGTCGCTGAGTTGTCCTCCACCCGTCTCCGAACCAAGACTGTCGTCCTCGCCCGAAACACATACAACATTGTCGGAATCATGACCAACATCATCACTCCTCGCATGTTGAACCCTTCTGCTTGGAACTGGGGTGCCAAGGCTGGTTTCTTCTGGGCCGGAACTTGCTTCCTCTGTGCTGTCTGGACTTATTTCCGTCTTCCTGAGCCCAAGGGCCGAACCTATGGTGAGCTCGATGTTCTCTTTGAGCGTGGAGTTCCTGCTCGCCAGTTCAAGACTACCCAGATTGAGCGTCTTGATGCCGAGTTCCAGACTGGAAAGGAAAAGGCTAGTGCTGTGTACGTTGAAAAGGTGAACAGCAGTGCTTCTTAGATGGTTTAGAATGATAATTGTCAATGGATTGTTAGTGTTAGTGGTTCGTAGTTTGCTAGTACGAGAAGAGATAAATTATTGTTCAACATGCCCTCTATCATGTTCTGTGAAGTATCTGCGTAGGTGATTACTAACCAAAAGGTGAAACATTAGGCTGCCAACTCAGATAACCAGGACAGGATATTCTTTTTCACAATATAAGCATCTACCCAAAAACGTTCCATACTCTGTGACGTATCAAATGCCGGAACTACCCCAAGTAAATACTCCAGTTGAGGCTTGGCTCTAGACCTCAGCTCGCTTGCATGTGGCGATGTGGGGTTATACCAACAGACTTCATTAGCGTGATAAATCTCGTGCCTCTCGACTCCGCATCTCGTCTCGATCACTTCATTCCTCAATCAACAAACAATGAGCGGAAGAATCTCAAAAGCTTGCGATCCATGTCGCGTTCGCAAGGTCAAATGCAACGGCTCAGTCCCGTGTTCGCAATGTGGCCATCTCAACCTGGCATGCGTCTACTCCGCTGCAACCTCCAAGCGAAGACCAACTGTGCGAGGGCGATTGGTAGCGCAGATTCGAGAGGGGACAAGGCCTGATGATGCAAGGTCCAATTCGGCTTCTCCGCAGACTGATGATCCTTCGCCTGTCGCATATAATGCGATACCGACGAGTATTGGATCGGCGTACTCTTCGGACTTTTTTCTCAATCTGCTACTCGATTATGAACGCGTTGTTTTTCCCGTCAATCCAATTGTTCTCCCTTCGGAGATTGTGTCTGCAATTGAGGGGATGGACCAAAGCTTTGAGGATGCGGCGCTTGTGTACGCTTATGCTGCTGTCACTATCAACCTGACACAAACGTCTTGGGATTCGGAAGGCGAAGCACCGGTTAGGATCACAGAACTCATGAACCTGAGCTTCAAAGCGCATAGACAATCCGAGATGGGAGTTGGTATTCTTGGGAGATTACCAGTGACAGTCAAACGCATTGTCACCTGCGTATTCCTGGAGATTTGTCTCATGGCATTCAAGCGATTCGACCGCAGTTTTGTCATTCTTCGAGAGGCCATTGCAATGATTCAAATGCTCGACCTAGATCGATACAAAGATGCCTCACTAACCGACCACGAATTAGCCACTCGACAACGTCTGTACTGCGAGATTTCCATCCACGAACGTTTCCTCACAATAGTAGCTGGTCATCCTGCTATTCTTCCTCCGCTCAGCCCGAGTGTCCCGGCAACAGACCACGAACTTCCTCCTCACGTCAACGAAGGCTTCAATCGGCTGATTGAGTTATTTCACGTCTTGGATGATACGTTTCTGGCCCACTGGAGAGCTCAACAAGATCCACAGGTCACAGCTCCAGAAATGACTGCTGCATGGATTGAGCATAAACAAGCTCAACTTGACCAGGATGAGATTGATGCTGCAGAAACGGATAACGCGTTGGTATCGAGTGGCTGGGGTTTAACGGAGCTTCAGCATGTGGATCTGTTCATCACGCGGTTATGGATGAGAATTCTCGTCTGGCAGCTGGCATTATCTCAAGGCCTTTTACAGTCTGCACCACCGCAGAACTCTCATGAGGGCTTCTCGATGCATTTCCCCGCACAGCGACTATCGACTCAGCTCCGCAATGTGGTCCTTCGATTAGAGAGGGTTGAGAGTATAGGTCTGCATGGATCTGGGATTCTGCAGAAGCTGTTCGAGATTACGAGTACTGTGGCCGACGTGTTGGCACTACCGATTGGACCAGGCGAAGAACAGGATGCCGAAGCGAGAGTTGAGGACTTTTTGTTCCTTGTCACCTTTCTTTTGAGTTTTGATAGGATTCATCAGAACCAGAGGGAGTACTTGAAGGAGAAGTTGAGTGCGCTTCAAAGGGAACAATCAGGGTTTCACAATCTGGCTACATATAATCCGGACGGTTGGTGCGATCAGCAGCAATAGTACGAAGTTGATGTAGGAATACCAGTTGACAGCGTCATGTATGATATTCTGCTGAATGATCATGACCTGAGTGCCCAGGCGCAATGCTGAGCCAATATTGGATTTGCATCAATCACAAATAAAAGCTATGCAAAGTGTTCGTCACAATGTGAATAAGAAGTAAATCACACGCCAAAATGAACATAAGGGACCCAATGCAATGGGCTGGTCTCGTCGTCACACGCAATAATATCTCTCGGCCTTCGATCACCATCAGTTGCACTCCTGGCTACCGAGTTCATTGGCATGTTCCGCCATCGATCTCGTAGCTGTCGAGTTGCGTTGTGCAACCCCTCGCACACCGATTCATCGGTCATAGATCCATCCCTCATACCTTCATACGTTATCCTCGCCATATCCACACACAGCTCATCATTAACCTCCCACAAAGTACCAATAACATGCCGAAAGCCCGCCAATTGACAAGCGCTGACTAGATGGATGCTCTCGTCGACGAATCTCTTATCCCTGATCCGGCCCGTCCCGCATGCAGATAGGTAAGCAAGAAAGGGCAAATGCTTACGGAGGTTTATCTCAAGAAGATTCGCGACTGTAAGAGGGTTTTCCTTTCCATCTTCCAGAAGCAGACGGCTTCTCATTGGATCGTGACCGTCTGTATGACCATGACCAGCGAAATGAAACACCTTGCATTGCGGCAAGTGTGCCATGATGTCATGCTTGTGCTGTCCTGGCTCGATAGGTTCCAGTTGCATCGTTTTGACCAAGTCGCGGATTACCTCTATCTCTCTGGCTGCGAAAGGAAGGCTAGTCTGCTCTGGCGTGTGCTTCATAGCGACGAGAAGAGCCTGGGCCGGGGCTGATGCAGCTACTTCATGACCACGTCGTCGACTCTGTATGATTGTCTTAATAGAGGAGCTGTATGATGACATGACCCTGTCCAGTACGTTGGCTGAACCAGTGGAAGGGTCGTTGTGGCGGCCAGCGGCATGAAGTGGGAACTTGGTCATGATGCCTGTGGCAACCCACCATATGCGCGGCCATTTCTCGAGCGACGGATCGTGACGCTGAGTAAAGCCCAAGGCATCGAGAATCTGGTGGGCGACCGTGTCCCAAAGCCATTCCAGGGTCTCAATCTTCCCGGGGTCACGATTCCGTGCTTCTTTCTCCATATCCTTGGGCAACTGCACAGATCGTATCTGGTGCTGCTCCACGAGTATGGCATCGCAACGGTACTCACTGGTATTTATGACGACTATGGGACCGCAGCTCGCAGAAGCCTTCAACTCTGCTTCGCTCGGGGCAGCCAAGAAGTCCTCAAATCCAGGCTGTCTCTGAATCTCAGCAATCACCTCATCGAGTTTATTGCCGGCGTCGTAGCGCCGAGTCGCTCTAGCTTGATGGTTAAACCCGCCGTGGTCATCCTGATTGAAGGTATGACGCGCGACTGGAGGGTCCAGCTCGTCTCGAAGGCTGACAAATCGCTTTGCAAGTTCGGGATACCTGGCCTGCAGCTCTATGACATCCGTCCGCATCTCCTCCAGCGACGTCGCAAGCACCCCGCGACCCTGCTCGAGGAACTTCAGTGCAGCAGTCGGACCGCTTCCAGCATTCAAAGCCGCCGCTGCGGCATTGGAGGCTAGGCCAACGACCTGGCCGAGCAGATGCTGCTTGTCTGGGTTTTCGAGAGACCGCGCTGTCAGTTTTGGTATGAGACTGACGGCAACTTCTAGAGCGTCGCATACTTGTTGCCAGTCCGAAGTGGTGCTGCAGATCTGAAGAATTGCTATACCACCTGCTATGCGATCGATGGCAGGAGAGCTTGGGTCACGGAGGGCTGTTTGGAACTGAGAGAGAGCTCCTTCGTGGTCAGCAGAATCGCGTGTTCTCGCGTACCTGTGATCAAGGCTGGTGCCGAGGTTGACGAGATACCTAGCCCTTTCGGGGTGACTCTCTGGCGCCTTGCTGACAGCCTCTTGCAAAACTCGTATAGCCTCGTCAAGATCGATCCTCGTATCTTGTCTTTTGTATCTTTCCATGAGCCAGATACCGAGGCTATTCAGATACGCAGGCCTTTTTGTGTGGACACTTGGTGTTGCATTAACTGCTCCACTGGCCGCTTCGATAATATTGTCGAGATCAGACATCGAGCCTGCGCCCTCCCTGGAGTATCTATCTCCTAGTCGTATTGCGAGGCCCTTCAGATACATTGCCCTATTAGGGTGACCGCTTGGAGTCATGTTGACTGCTTCCCGTGCGACTTGAATAGCCTCGTCGAGGTCGGCTGTTTTATTCATCCTGGTGTACCTATCGCCAAGGGATGCTCCAAGATTATGCAGAAACAGCGCTCTACTGAGACTGATCTTTGGAGTCATCTCAACCGCTCGCCTTGTCATCTCGATGGCGCTTTCAAGGTCGTTTGTCGCGTTGACAGAGGTATATCTGGCTGCCAGTCGAACACCGAGGCTATTCAAGAGCAGAGCCTTGCCTAGGTGGTTCTCTGGCATCATATCAACCGCTTGTTGCAGAATGCGAATAGACTCATCCAGATATGCTTTGGTTCCCTCTACGTCGTACCTGTCTCCGAATCGGTTGCCAAGGCTGAGCAAGCACATAGCGTTCGTGACGGGATCGGCCGGTGATAGGCTGATTGCTTCCTTTGTAGCTTCAATGGCGTTCTCAATATCCGCGGTGTCTCCGGTCATTGAATATCTCTCCCCAAGTCGATTCCCCAAGTTACATAGATATGTGACCTTGTCTGCCGTTACTTTCGTTGTTTCGATTGCTTCCTGGGTGACTCGAATGGCTTCTTCAATGTCTGCGCTGGTGTCTTCCCTCAAATAACCCTCACCGAGACGAACACCAAGGTTGCTAAGCCAACTGGCTCGGTCTGGGTGATCCGTCGTTACCAAATCGATCGCTTGTCTGATAAGCCAAAGACACTCTTTGAGATCGGTTGTTGCTCCTGTTTTGGAGTACATGCGTCCAAATTGATTACCAAGGTCGTGCATGTAAATCGCCCGCTTTTTCGAGTCTTCCGGGATCAGATCAATGGCTTCCCTGAAGGCAAAAATCGCATTTTCAATATCCGAATCTGCACCAGTTGTGGAGTATAGATCCCCAAGTGCCAATCCTAGATTGCTTAAATACATTGGCAGGTCGGGATCGTCGGATGGCGTTGTATCAACTATATCCTGAGCAACTCGGATGGACTCTTGGAGATCATCCACTCTCCCTGTTCTTGAGTATCGCCGCCCCAGCTGGATGACTAGAGTATTCAAGTATAGATCCCGATCCGGGGAGTCGTCTGGTGTTAGGTAGATGGCATCTCGTATGATACCCAGAGCATTTTCCAGGTCGGCACCGTCTCCTGTCCTCGTATATCTATCCCCAAGACGAAGCGCAAGACTGTTCAGGTACATGGGCAGGTCCGAATAATCTTCTACAGCTGCATCAATGGCTTGCTGAGTAATGTAGATAGACTCGTTGAGATCCGCCATTTTGCGAGTCTGAGCGTATTGGTCGGCGAGCGCAGTACCAAGATTGTTCATGTACATAGCTCTATCAGGATCATCGCTGGGAGTGATCTCTAACACTTCCCGCATGATTATAATAGCATCTCTCAGATCACTAATTTCTTCTATCACAGAATATCTCTCTGCGAGTCGGATTCCGCAATTGCTCAAGCGCCCAGCCCTGTCTGGGGAATCCACTGGTGTCATGTTGACAGCTTCTCTACTAATTTTGATGGCTTCTTCGAGATCGGCTGGGTTTCTTGTTATGGAGAATCGGTCTCCAAGTGCGACTCCAAGATCATCTAGATAGGCAGCCCTGTCATGGTGATCCCGTGGCATCTGATCTAGAGCTCTTCTCGCGTCTCGGATCACTTCGTCGATCTCGCGAATGTCGGACATTTTGCCTGAAGATACACGGATACCTGCTGCTGAAAGGATCTCTTGTCTGATGAAATGACGACTGAGAGGTTGGACCAGTTGTCTTACTGGGGCGTGAAAAGCATGTAGGCCAAAGTCTCAACTCGGGTGGAAACCCACAGCTGTGGATGCTGTATTGTCGGGATACTGTTTGATCTTCCCACGGGGACATGAGTCCTAGGAGTCCTAGATAAGAGCCACGGCCCAAGTTGGGGACTTGCGTCCCAACGTTGAGTGAACCCTCTAACAATCAGCACTAATGCACGTAAGCCGCCACATAATGTAGAAATGGTCGGTAGAGGGAGATGTCAGAGGAAGTCGCTAGTAGAAAAAATACTAACCTATGTTTTTACAAGGTTATAATTTGAGCAAGGCGAGGTGAAGAAAGCAGACGTTCTCATTATGCACAGGAGAAGCCACGCAATAGTTCTAGCTGCCACCTATGTCGTCTTTCGTCCAATCGTTCTCAATGATACTCATAGATAAGCCAATCAGTCAAGTACTTCAATAACCTCACGAGCACCTCGAATGCCAGATCTAATAGCCCCCTCCATATACCCCTTCCAAACAACAGAAGTCTCAGTGCCGATGAAGTGAATGCTCTTGAAGGGATCACGAATAGACTTTCCAGCACCAGTCAGCAGTCCAGGCTTCATCACTGGGCTAGGTCCACCCAAAAACCAAGGATCCTTCAGCCAGTCCTTCTCCATGATGTCAATAGGCTCAGGGACTTTGTCGACAACTGTACCAAAAGCATCGTCGAACTGCTTCAGTACTGTATCTTTGCGGTCTTGTTCAGACAGCTGAGACCACTCTCGTCCAGGCTGGCCAACGTGGAAGCAAGTGATGCTGTACTGCTTATCCTCAGGAACACAGGTATCTCGAGTAAACGAGATGAGACCATCCATAGACGTCAGTACACCAGAGAGATTAGCATTACGCCACCAAGGCTCGTCAAACACCAAGATGGACTTTGAGTAGTAGCCGAGTTCAGTAGAGTAACCAAGCTCTTTCTTGGCCGGCGGCAGATGAGGCTCAAAGTCGATTTTGGGATAAAGAGATGTCGGAACCGAAAGAATGACTTTCTTAGAGTGATATTTATGACCGCTCTTCGTCTTAACGGTACATCCCTTCTTATCTTGGGTAATTTTGACCACGGGAGAGTTGAGTTTGATGTTCTTCTTGGAGAGCTTAGCAGCTAGCTTAATTGCAAACCTCTCATTACCTGGTCTATTAGCTCAAGTTCAAATCGGATGCAAGGGACTCACCCTGGCGATTACGCAAGTACTGGCCGCCATCCTTTCTGTCGGAGGATATGTTTGCAAGACCAGTTCCGCTCTTGATATAATTAATGAGAAACAAAGCACTAAGCTCATTCGCTTCGACGCCAAGGAGATCCCGGGTCAAAATCGCCACAAGAACCTTAGCAATGCCTTGACCAAATTCTTTGCTAGCAAACTCCAGAGCTGTCATGGAATCAAGCTTCTCAGCATCGGGGCCGAGGTGAGGGTGTTCAAGATTAGATCGATCAACATATTCTTGCAGTTTCGTCAAGATCACGACAATTTCAGCGAGTTGCTCATCCGTAAACTTGAAAGTCAGACAAGTACATCAATACTCAAACAAACTTACATCTCCAAATTGACCGTAGGGAATGGCATGCGTAGTTCCATTCGACTGATCGAGTGACAGTCCCTCGGTTCGTTGGACGACAAGGTCAAAGCCGAATTCCTGGGCCAAGGCGTACATCTCTTTTTGGCTGCTGTCATTTATCCATGCAGCACCTAGATCGACTATTCCATCGCTTTTCGAAGAACTTGGGACAGAGAGAGTTTTGCCGCCGACCCGATCATTGGCTTCGAGGACGATGTATGAGAGACCGGCTTTGTCGAGGTCTACAGCTGCTTGGAGGCCACTGAGACCGGCGCCGATAACAATAACGTCAACAAAGGAAGAAGGAATCATTATGATAGTATTCTTGTTTCTGTTGAATTGAGTTTACTTAAAGATTCGGCCACTATCTATATATACTCAGAAGTGTCATCTTATTCATCGATTCATGATGCATCGGGATGAATCCGCGAGCTGTCCATAGCCTCAATGACGGTGGCCGCGGGAAATCTCTTGGCTCCGTCCATTGTCCGCGGTTCCCGAATGCGAGTCTTAGAAGTACAGAATGCGAGTGATCGTCATCGATCAAGAAATCTCATGTCAGCAACTCGCTCTTTTGTCCCGTTTTGGAAGTGGATTTGCCTGTACGATATCACCAATCAAAAATGCCATCCATGTCCCAGGGGACCAATCATAGCCCGACTCCAGCAGGTAATGACGAAGGTGACAGAACATCTCATAACTGGAATAAGAACGCTAGATAACGTTAAAAACATGCTTATTACACGCACTACAGATATACCCAGAGTATTGAAGTGCACGTAATGCGTAGATCTATCGAGTTGGAGTGACGATAGAGCAATTCAAGTTGTACTTTTACAGTAATGCTTAATACACTGCTTGGATTCTGCTCCAACGTCAACAAAGGCGCGCACCAATATGCCGGCACTGCATACTCGAAGCAAAAAGAAGCTTTGCCAGAGTGAGAACGCAAGTTTTCAAAACAAAAAATAACTATCACTACGTTTTGACACTACACCACTCTCGTCTTCGACTCAGCGTAGTGGGTAATCAATCATCTGTAAAGTATTGTCTTACCCTGTATTGCGCTATCATGATTGGTGCCAGGACCCCTGTTAGGAGAGACACAGAGCCAACGCGAGGCGCATACCGACGGCACAGTAATTATGCGGCTCACAAGTCAATTAAAACGAATGAGGCGTATAATGTTCGCATTCACATTCCTATTGAAAACTACAACTGTACTTTAAGCAACCTTGGAGATCTTGAATCCACCAGGTAGTCTAGTCTGGAACACTCCCTTGGGATCATACTTCTTGGCAACCTTGCGGATGAACTCAACATTCTTAGGGCCATAAGTAGAGAGAGGATCCTGGGTAAAGTCGGCGTAGTTGAGATACTCCCAGTCAACAGCAGCACCCTGGTCGATACTGTACTGCTTCATCGTCTTGCGGAAGCGAACCATACGCTCACGAGCAATCTTCTCTTGCTCGACGCCGTTGATCATCAGCTGTACCTGGAACATGACGGCGTTGTCCTTCTCGCGGTCAAGACCAACGACGTTGCCGCCTCGCTCGAGGGAGTGCTTGGAGAAGATGGTGGGGATGGCCTGGAAGATGGCGTGGCAGATAAAGTCACCGTCGGGGGATTGAGCCTTCCAGTCGCTGACGAATTGCTTGTGCAGCTCCAGAGCCTTCTTGTACAAGCCGAGTTTGTTCTTGAAGGTGATGGCGAACCAGACGTTGCTAACAGCATTAGTATCGATGTCAGACAGAAGAGGTAATGGTACTTACCGGTATCCAGCAACAAGCTCAAGCTCAATCGTCATGTTGCGATGAGTATCCTTGCGCAAGTTGGACGTCTCGTAAGGAATCTTCCAGAACTCGTCCAAGGCCTTTGGAGCGACAGCACCAGTTGTATCCTCGTACGAAACAGTGATGCCAATCTTTCCAGCCTGAGGAGTGTAACTCCAGAAAGGAATGACAGATCCATCCTGGTAGTTCACGATATTATCGGTCCAGTCTTTGTATGCTTGGACGTGCGCATCGGTGGTTTCTTCGGCCGAGTAGGTGACTAGGCCGCCCCAGAGGAGAGGAGCGTCGAAGGCCTGAACGTCGAAGCGGGTGACGATACCAAAGTTGGCTGAGCCGCCTTTAAGGGCCTTCCATAGGTCGGCGTTGTTGTCCTTGTTGGCATTGACGATGCGTCTGATGAAGCATTAGTGGACGTCGCTATGGCGTGTGTGTACATACCCATCACCGAGGACAACCTCAAAGTTGACGACCTGGTCACAACCAAAACCCCGACGGGCAGTATAAAAGGTATTGCCACCGCCAGTCAAGAAGCCAGCGACACCAACAGTCGAAGTGCGGCCACCTGCAGCAGTAGCACCATATGGTTCAAGAGCCCCATAGACATCTCGCCAAATAGAACCAGCCTGGATCTGAGCGACCTTCGTATTCTTGACATACGTAGTCTTGTTCATCAATCCTGTGCATGTTAGTTGTTTCATGTTGAACCAATCGCAAAGACAACTCACCCATGTCAATAGTGACACCATTGTTAACTGCAAGCAATTAGACAAACTTAATCAAGCGAGCATCCAACTCACTGTTATTCGCCGCCCAAACGGTGTGTCCACCGCTTCGAATCGCGAAATTACACTTTGTATCAGATGTCAAAGTCTTGATAATCGTAGATACATCCTTGGCACTCTCGGGCTGAACGATACAGTAAGGCTCCAGCTGTGACGACACGGAAAAGTACGACTCAGTGCGGGTCTTGTAGCCGTTACTATTGGGGTAGTAAACGTGCTTCAGACCCTTTGCTTCAAGTGAGGCACACTGAAACGCGAAAAGTCAGTGACATTTTCTCCTGGATGCGACAGAAATAGGCTTACGCAGGTCTCCATGGCTACAGCGGGTAAAGCAGCGAGGAGGGCTGATGCCCAAGCCAAGACTGAGGCACTCGTCTTCATGATTGCGATGAAACGGGATTATGGGATGTCACCTTGGGGGGAGAGAAGCTCTGAGAACACAAGTCTGTGCGGGAACTTGGGTACTTTTTGTTGACGGGCAAGATCGTCTTGTGCAGAAGCGGCTGAGGAATTGGCGGGTTCGTGCGTCCCTGGTTCTTGGGGGAAAATCACGCAGATGGAGTCGAATGCTTGGGGGGAAGGGGGGATGCGATTGGTTCGTCAGATGGGCTGGAGGTTGGATTTGGTAAGGAATTCATGGCATTACTCGATTATGCATGTTGGTTGATCCTGCATAGATGATCTTGATCGTTTTCGGCCATGACCCCGGGATTAACATGGTTCATTACGCGGGCGAGCAGGCAAGGCCCAAGGTAAAGACGGTAAGCATCCAGGCAGACAGTATGAAGTCCAATGTGTGATACGGAGAACATGAGTTGGTGTAGGTTATCTGATCGACAATGCTCTGACAGCTTCACAATCGGGGCACCAGTTTACTTCCATCATGTCTTAGATTGACGAGATGTCAGTGCTAAATCAAGCTTAAGACCAATCGATGTCATGCTTCTGACCCTAAAAGCTAGCTCGATGTCTGCGTTGACAATGGATTAACGAGACTCTAAATAGATACGACCCAAATCTCGGTGTACCCAAGACGAAAGTTTTCAGGGGAACCATTGTTCCCTCAATCAGCGGCACATGCGAACGACTTTGCATTCTGCAACCCTCAGGGGATATTATCCGAGCGTTACATCGGCAGTTGGGGCTGTCGGTTCGCGGTCAACCATAAAAGGCGGGGATTCATGACGATCTCTGATCTCGAGTCATGACCCTTGTTCACAGCCCGTTACAGCGCGGAATTACCGTGAGAACAGACCAGCCAAAAACCGTGTTTTCTTCAAGTCTAGACTCGTTATGGAAGGCCGGCATAACTAATTCTCTCTACCCGGACGGCCCGTCAAGTTTGACATTTTATTTTTTCCCTCTAATCTCGCCTGACGTTTCCCCAATAATTAAGGTTCAACCCCAGTAACGTCTTTGTCGTCTCTTTTCTCACACATGGATGCTGTGCCCCTTTGCGTAGTGATCACCAAATCACGTTCAGATGTATATCAGTAGAGGATGTGACTGTAGAGACTTACACGATTTGATGCCCAAGTTGACACCTAACGATTTTGCGTCTCATTATTTTGCATTTCATCCCGTCATGTCGTTCTGAGTTAAACTGCGCGAGAATAAACTCTCGGCCGATTGAAAGTTTGCTACAATGTCGTTTCCTGTCGTCAATGGTGTTGAGGTTGCAGTGCCGCCCCCAACGGGGTACAGAGTTGACTTTGAGAACCCGGAGACTGATGCGTCGATGGTGAGGAATGCGTATTGGATTTTTGGACTGGAGTTTGCGATAGCAACGGCATTTTTGGGGCAGCGGATGTATACGAATGCAGTGATTTTGCGAAAGTTCCTGATTGACGATTGTAAGTTGTGCTTTTACGTGCGTGGGCTCATACTAATTGCTTGCAGATTTAATTCTTTTCGCTTGGGTACGAGAACCAGTCCGCTTCAATGACACTGACTAACCATTTAGGTCCTTTCTATTGCGGCTCAATCATGTCTGCTCAATGCATACAGTCGCAAACTACTCGGCGTCCATGCATGGGAGATGCCAATCGACAGCAACACCGAGGCTAACCTACTCGTTATGTGTACAACACTGACGTACATCCCGACGACAATCCTCTCGAAGCTGACGCTCTGCTTCTTCTACTACCGCCTCTCGCCGTCTCTATGGTACCAATACTCGGTCTATTTCACCGGTTTCCTCTGCAGTGCTAGTCTCGTCGGCATCTGGTTCAGTGTTCTGTTTGCTTGCAAGCCTATCGCTGCGGGATGGGATGTTAGGATGTCAGTTGGAGCTACTTGCATCAACCGTCCTCCCATTTATATCACCCAGGCTGCCTTTGGTTGCATCACTGATGTGATGCTGCTGGTGTTACCCATTCCAACTGTCATCGGTCTACAAATGTCTACTCGACAGAAGCTTGGTCTTGTCGGACTATTCGCTATTGGTTCCATCACTCTCATCACGTCCATTGTCCGACTGGTCCTCCTGCTGCCGAGCTTGTCAAATCCCGATCAAAGCTGGTCATTGGCAGAAGGTTGCCTTTGGGTGTAAGTCCTCAATCTTCTTTCATGTAACCCAGCTGACCCAGACAGCATCATTGAAGCCAACCTTCTCATTATGTGCGGCTCCCTCCCAACACTTCGTGTCTTTCTCAAGAACGTCGCTCCTCGAGTTCTCGGCGACAAAAGCACCCGAAAGGGCAGTGAGGAACAAAGTGGAAGCGCCAACTTTGGTCTCCATACCTTTGGTGGTTCAAATGGTCCCCGACGCAAGTTTGACACGCTCGTGGAGCTGGAACACGATACTCACTTCAACAGAGTAAGCCTGCGACCTGAAGGCATGGGTAAGACGGATGTGAATATTTATACTGGACGGTCGGATGAGTCTGTGGAGAATAATGCAACGGGGGATAATGATAGTGAGGACGGGATACTGCAGACGCGCACTACGACTGTTCAGTATACGAATATGTAGCTTACGATGGATGAAAACTGTAATAATAATTGAATTAGACCCTGTCATGAGCAGGTCTAGCTTTCTAACCACCAGCGATGGCGAAGTGTATATTGCCCAAATGTGTTAACTTGTGTTCTTTACCTTTGCGTTGGGGCTGAAGCCTCTCAACCCCTGGTCTGTTTGGCTTATCTGCGTCAGTCCTTATCTGGTCGGCGGCTCGACCTTAAATTAGCAACGTGAAGCGGGGTTCAGAAGCTGAGACAACGACTCAGCTTCGACAATTCCTCACAGGACAAATATTCAATCAACATGACATACACGCGTATTGAGATCGACCCTGAGGGTGATACTCTCATAATCCTTCCAGTCAAGCCTGCTTCTACTCAATCTGAGACTCCAGACCCTCCTATTGAGAAGCATTTCCTCTGTTCCAAGAAACACCTGACCCTTGCCTCTCGTCGGGCAGCAAAGCTCTTCTCAAGCCAGTTCAAGGAGGCTTCGGTCGAATCTGATGGTCTTTATCACTGGAAGTTTGAAGGTATCTTTAACGCTGAAGCATTTGAGCTTATCTTGAAGATCATCCATGGCAAGACACGTGATGTGCCCCGCAATGTCAAGCTGGATCTATTAGCCGACATTGCGACGATCGTCGACGATCTAGAGTGCCATGAGGCTGTGGCGTTCTTCAGCACGAACTGGCTCTTTGGATGGCCAGTTGGATGGCCCAGCACTGAAGAGTTGAGGGACAAGCCATTGGCTCAACTGATCCTAGCATCCTTCGTCTTTGAGCACGCGTCGCTTTTCCAGACCTACACCAAAATGGCTATAAGACACAACATCGACGTCATTTCGACTTATGAATTGCCAATCCGGGCGGATGTTTCTGGTATGTCAGCTAGTAAAAGTTCATGACCTCAACTGACGATTCAAGATAAAATCGAAAGCACCAGAATCGACATTCTGCAGCGTCTTGTCGATGGGTTAGAAAACCTTCAGACCAAGATCCTTGCAGGCAAAGTGGGCTGCAATGAAGCGTGCCGAGCCATGTTACTGGGAAGTTTGCTGCAAGGAATGAAGAAGTCTGGAGTATACCCCCGCCCGTCACCGCCATTCCCCAAGCTATCCCCCGACGCTGTTCTCGCATCGTTGGCAAACGTGCAGTCGCCAGCCTATTTCGGACCGCAAAGCCAAGGTCGTCTCCTCAACTATTCTGGCAGATGGAACCTTGATCCTACATCTCCGAACCTCGTGTCTGGGGGTCTTCTTGGATATCAATCTGTTCTTGTCCAGGATCAACCAAAGCCTGCACCAGCTGGGACCAATGCTCCTTCTGCATCAACACCTCAGCAGACTCCTGGCGCCGGTGGGCTCACTCAGCCTTCTGGTGGTCTTTTTGGTAATAGCAGTTCTCCTCAAAACACCAACACTCGACCATCGTTCAACTTTGGTCGCCCCTATCCCTCTTCTGGTGATCTTTCTGGTACATCTACTGTGTCTCAGAACACCAAAAGTCCTCAAGTATCTTCTCAGTCTGGAACTAAAGGTATATTTGGTAACATCAGTTCTAATGCTGGGATCACTCCCCCAACGGCAGAGACCCCAGAGCAGCCTGGAACAATCGTTAGGCATAACTGCCGCCTGAAGGACCTTATTGAGCCCTTGGTAATGGCAGCTGAAAAGGAAATCACAGGGCTGAAACTTGCAGACTTCCCTCGACCGTAGTGGTATAATAGCTATGCAGAGAGGGTGGATAGGGGCAATCCATATTATTTAGCCTCTGGCTCGTGACGAATTCTAGTTGATGTTAATATTTTTCTAAAACTCCCTGCTAGAGACTCTATTTCACCAAGAATCGATGTTTGCACGCTGCTCTGAGGTAGATCTGGCCAGCTTGGCGAAGCATTTGCATAGCCGGCATGTAGAGTATATCCACGACAGTAAACTCTGCACCGCCGAGATAGTCCTGAGTCGCAAGAATCCTGTCAAGGACGTCAAGCTTGGCGTGAAGCTTTGTAACCCTGGTCTGGGTAGCAATATCATCGGAGAGATGCCCATGGCCCTGTAAATGTCAGTGAAAGTGACGTCAGACAATGCACCAAACCTACGAGTTGAAGAACTTGAGGTACAGAACTTGAGGTACAGAACTTGAGGTACAGAACTTGAAGCGCGGCGTCAAAGACTTGAGAGTATTCCACCGACGCAAACTGTTCGAAAAGAGCCCAGCCTTGAACATCGTCAACGGCTGAAGAAGGTCATTGCCTTGATCGCGGTATTTGGAGGAAAGATAGCGGGCGATTGCTCGGGATTCTGCGGCTAGTTGGATTATGGCTAGAGAAGAGTGGCTGCATAATCGTGTTCCAGCCAGTAAGTGCATACCATATAGACGGAGTGAACCATCTTCGAGAGCAGGAATTTGGCCAAACAGCATCATTTCCTCATAAGGAGGATTCTAACAACAATTTTCAGATCAAGAAAGCTGTAGAAGAAAAGAAGTACCGTTTGTTCTCCGGCAATGAAGTTCACATTTATAAACTCATAGTCGATGCCTTTCTCTGCCAGGACGAGCAGAACGCGTCGGGTACATAATGAAGCCGGATGACCATAGAGCTTGATAGCCATGATGAATTTGGAAATAGTAGTTACTCTTTCTGTCCAGGAGAAACGCTTTGGAACTGTAGAAGTGAAGCTATAACTCCAGTTCTGGCATTTTTATGTCTTCGATATGGCTGATCTCAATTGGTAGGGTGCTTCTTGTTTCTACAAATTCAAGCTGATAAACTTGTGAACAACGAAAAACGAATGCTCGGGGTTAAGGTCGGCATTAGTCTCAGTGATTGCCAATGGAAGAGTCTAAGATAGCTTGTCGATGGCTGTATTTACAATCACAGACATCAACTTTGTCCGGCCATGTCTATGCTCAAATGCTCAGGTTTCTCTTATTCCTCGTTTTTAAGGTATAAAGTAAGTGCTGCAATGGTTACGAAGAGGTTAATAGTAATTAAAGAGTCTTGATAAGAAGAAGTTCTTCAGGCTATGTAGTAGATAAATAGCCTTAGGCTGGAAAGTTCTATCATTCAACATCTACGTGCTTACCTTTGTTGACCACAGGCCCCCGTTTTAAACAATACGCATCAACACAGCCAGTGGAATACTAACAATTTACAAATTAAGAAGAGATGTTTACTTCTATCACTATACCACTAGGCAAGCAGGTGATAGTTGGGCGGTCTTCCCTAGATCACCGTAGGTAGCTAATAACAACTCCATCCAGGTGAGCTAATTCTTTAATAACATAATTCTATTCTATTCTTCTATGTGACTATACTTGTTTGAAGAACCTCGTCTAACAGGTCTTGATTGTCCGTCAAGATCTAGATATCGGGATTTTGTCGGAGGAACTCTTCCATCGAAGTAGTCTTGACCTTCAGTTTCTCGTTGTCAAGGTTCTTGAGCGAATAAGTCCCGTCCAGTTGGAATAGCTGGTAGAAAAGGCCAATGAAGCCATAGTAGTCGTTATATGGCTTTTGCTCTCTCATGCTGTAGGCAAGCTTCCTGAGATCATCAAGAGAACCCCGCTCCTTGAAGGTGATTTCAATACCTCTGACTTCTTTGTAGATCTTTGCAAGTTCGCGGGGCGAATAGGCACCAGAGTGTAATTCCCAAAATCCTCCCTCAGGCGCGTCGTCACGCTCAATGACGGCGGCGGAGAATTCGGCTGCGTCCTTCTCCGTGGTCAAGTCCCACTTCTCGTGGCCAGTTCCCCAGATATCTACAGTTTTGTTCTCTGGGTCCCATGGACCGTTGTAGGCAGGAGAGAAGTTTCCGTGACCAGGAACAGAAAAGTAGACCTCGGTCAGACCACCAGTCAAGAGCCAGATGGGCTTGATGGTTGAGGTCAGCTTGGCCTGTTGATAAAAGGCGATGCAAGCATCATAACTCTGATGCATGCCAAGTTGAAGCTGTCTCCAGTCACAGTTCCAGCTTGCAGCAAGAAAGCGACTGATGCCAGCTCGCTCGGCGGCCCGCAGGAGGAGTAGCTGGGCATCAAGGTGCATCACCGGAGTTCCTGCGTAGGCACAGATGACAGCATCAACCCCATTGCAGGCTCGATCCAAAGCATCAACATTCCAATAATTCTGGATCTTGACAAAACTCTCAAGTTTCGAGCGCTGCTCCTCTGTGAGCTTATCGGGAGATCGACCAAGACCTCGGACCTTGTGCCCACGAGAGGAGAGGCTCTCGATCAAATGTAGGCCAAGATTGCCAGTGACACCAGTGACGAGGACAAGCATAATGGGAAGTTGAATGGCTGAGAAAGGGGATGAGAATAATGTGATAGTGATACTGGTAAAGTGATGATGCGATGGTAGCAAGATAATTACTATCTCATTTATAGGTCATCTTCTTGTAGTTGTCCAACGTGTATGTGTGCTGTATCGGCTTTAACTATCAACATTCATCCATCTCCGACATCTAGGATTATGATCTAACATTCGATTTCAAGCCAATTTATCGCTTGAAACAACACTGCTTCCAAAATGGGCTAGCGTTCCGGACTGAATCCACTATGAAGCTGACAAATGAAGCATTTAAAAACTCTCGGCCAATTATTGCTAACTTCTCGGTAGTATGGGTTGACAATTGACCGCTTAGTTATGACCTTGCTAGTTATTGAGAATGAATGGTGCTCTTTTTCTTGTCATAACCCCAGTATTGTTTCAAGAGGCGCCATCTTCGGAGCCGGAGACGCTCATAATTGCGAGATAGTTGGAATCAACTCCACATGCTAACATCATCTGTCTTGGCACGTAGTTAGCGGTTTCTTCTGGTTCTGGTGGCTTCTATAAGGAAAACATCTTAGTCATGGGGATTTGAAACGACAAGTATGATGACCAAGTGGGCACTCAAGGAGACGACTGTCAGTCCAAGAATAAACATACATAAGCCACCTCATGATCGAAGTCAGCGATCTGAGAAAGCACTCCAACCATCATCTTTGCATACAATTCAATTATCTATTCTCTCCAACTTCACAACCATGTCCCAAACCCAAGACCTCGTCCCATACACTACTGTCACTCGCGACATCTACGCACCCATCGGCGAAGTCTGGGGTATCTTGGGAGGATTCGGGGCTGAGAAGGCCTGGTATCCGGGATGCATCAAGCTCAGTCTAGAGGGCTTTGGCATCGGCAGCATCCGTAGATTCAGCTACGAGTATCCTGAAGGGCCACAGAAGGGGCAGCGCTACGAGTTCTCAGAAGAGATGACTGAAGTCGACGCTTCGAACCACTCAATGACATTTAGAGTCCGAAGGCCCGATTACCCTGACATGGTCGCGTTCGGAACAACCGCGTTGGAATACCTTGGCCCTAACAAGACCCGCTTCATTTGGAGCTCCAAGGGGAGGCCACTGCCGGAAGAGTATCAGCAAGTCTTGAACAAGGACCTCGAATCTCGATTCGCCGGACTCATTGCGGCAATTGCAAAGCAGGTGGAATGATGGTTGTTGGCCGAGTCGAACTCAGAATCGGTGTCAATGTATAGTCAGTGTGCTGGTTAAGTGTACTGTGATTGGCAGTTTGACCATACTGGAGAGGGAGCCGTTGAAACCCGTATGCTGTATTAAGTGGGCTGCAGTATTTGAATAGACTATAAATGTGTATTGAGAAGCATTAACTGTGTGAACTATAAGGGTTATATTATTGCCATACTATGACTAGATGTCAGATTATCAATATGAGACAGAAAATTAACATTCATCATGAAAACAAGTATAGAAATACTTATGACTTCTAGCCAGTATGTAAACACTTAACAGACTCGACTTACGGCGCCTTGTCTTGCTGCACTCTCGATTCAATAACGGGATGGCAAGGCTAGCCACTTGATACCTATACCATTGCTCACCCACAACAAGCTAGGCGGCTGGTATATTTTATATAAGAACATTTCTTGTAGGAGGAACCTGCATCGTGGCGAATAATTGAGTTAAGCGTATCGGGTTATCAGACTCTATCGCTATCACAGCCCTTGAGATACATAAGTTCGTGATCAGGCCTATGACACCCCACCATTATTAAATACATTTAAAATCCACAGGATCATTTACATTGCTGCATTTGTACTTGGAAGCTTCTACAGGTGGATTAACCGCACTATTCGTCAATTCAATGTTGTCCATGCTGATACCTCACAGCCGTTCTGCGATCCGCTGCATTGGAACTCAGCAATATAACTAGACTAAATCGTCCCGCTAATGCCAGCGTACAAAACATTGTGGATATCAAAAGTAGATGTACTGCAATTAGCTTTTGCACATTCGTCTAGCACTGATTGATCGCCAGCGGTATCTGCAGGTCCGATGATCCCCCACATCTCAAAGTGCGGGGATCCCAGTGTGGTCATACAAAACACCTCAAGCCCTTCGTAGCCCTACAGTAAAACCTTGCACTGCCCCCAAAGTAAAAATGGCTCAGAAAGTAGGCATTATCTCAAATCCATCACCATTGGCATAATGATATGCCGAGCACCTACCGAATTTTCCTAGGCCGGGGCGGACAAAAGGAAGAAAGCCGGGTATAATGGATTATCAGATCAGAACTAGTAAACTCTGCAAAAGGTTAATACAATAGTTAACCGAGCTATTAGTAGTTACCTTTCTTGAATTTTATTATTCTATTAGTTACAGATTAATAATTGTTGAATATCATTACAGCATCTATCATAGTCAGCCTCACCAGTACAACCGAATTGCAATTTACTAAGCCAATATACTAAGGCTTCTGGTATAAGGCCAACCGTACAAGAACGCGATGCCGCTTAGTAGTAGATCCTTTGCTAGGACGGCGCAAAGACCTTTCCTGCTTCTTCAAGCCGAATTTCATCTTGAGTGAAATGCTCGAGAACGGTGAATTCGCAACAAGGGATGAGTGAGCCCGAGGGCAAGCGACATACTATCTTATGGTCTTATTTGTGGTGCTCACCTTGGGTGGAGGATGAAGCACCTAGCTAGACGTGCGCATTGGTATACCTGGTATATATTTGAGCACTTAAAACTCTCCATTGCTGTCTTCGATTCCCAAAGCTGATCCGTAAAGTGATAGTCTAAGAAGGTATGTACACGATAGAAAATATTCTGCTGTGATGAGTTTCCGTAACACCATTGCAAAGCCTCTGTATCGGCGAACTGACCGTCAGGGGCAGTTTGTCATAGGGCAAAGGACCGAGGCAGAATCGCCAATCTATCAGCCACAGTGGCGATGGCAGAGACTCTGCAGGGTTGTACAAGTGGCCATTTGTAAACTAGGATTCGCTTCACTATCACCTTCTTGTTGCAGTGAGCCCCCACAGGACACTAATTGCCCCCAAGGCTCCTTTTAGGTGGCTCGGCCTAATAAGTCGCGAGGCCTCTCCGAATCGGCTTCTCGCCTGATTACTTTTATGTACATCTATCCCGCACCATCGTACCGACCTTTTATGGTAATCATCATTGCCAAGGATCTGTAAAATAAATCAATACTTCCTGCTAGCCTTCCTGGCAGCCGAACCACTGGTGGGGAGATACATGTGTCATTCAATCACGAACGTCATTCCGACTGAGGATTATTCGAAATGACCTACTTCCAGAATTTCCTAACTACGCTACTGCTTTTTCAGTGCTATCAGTCTTTTCCAGGGGCCCTCGCTGGATTCGAGGAGACTCTTGTCGCATTTGAACCTTCAATTGGTGCAATAGAGATTCAGGATGCCGTCATTTTGCGCGACGATTCCGATCCCTTTGGCATCGCCATTGCCGCTGGCAGCCTAGTAGATGACTTTGAGCAGATCACTGGGACACGACCGTCAGTGAGGGCCTGGGCAGGCGATAACAGCACGACTAGTGAGGTAAAAATTGCGTCAGAATCAGCTATCATTGCCGCGACGGTTGATTCCCCGCTGATGCGACAGTTGGAGAGTTCAAGGAAACTGAACTTGAGCAGCATCCGGGGCAAATGGGAAACGTTTGAAACGACTCTTGTGGCGCAACCATTTCCAGGCGTCCAAAACGCCCTGGTAATTGCAGGAAGCGACATGCGAGCTGTGATCTTCGGTATCTTCACCTTGTCTGAACAGAGTGGCCAATCACCGTAAGCATCTGGAACTAACTGGACTGATAGCGCCCCTTTGGCTATAACTTACTAATTTACGCGATAGTCTATACTGGTGGAATGATGTGCCTGCGAAAAAGCATGATAAAATCTACGCCATCAACAAGACGCTCACGTTTGGCGAGCCCACCGTCAAATATAGAGGTATCTTTATTAATGACGAGGCGCCAGCCTTGACGAGTTGGTGGGCTCAACGATCACGCCGAGAAGACTACACCTTTGATTCCGAGTTTTACGAGCGCGTCTTTGACCTCCTGCTGCGCCTAAGAGCCAATCTCATTTGGCCGGCTATGTGGGGAAGTTTTGTTCCAGCTCCTGGCCGCATCTTCTTTACAGACGATCCTGGGAACATGGCTTTGGCAAACGATTATGGTATCGTCGTCTCAACAAGCCACCATGAACCCATGCAAAGAGCATCGAATGAATGGAAGCAAAGTAAGAATGGGGCTTGGGACTGGGTCGCTAATAAGGGCAATGTCGTCGAATTTATGCGCGAAGGTGTTCGAAGAGCAGGCGGGAACGACACATACTTCACCCTCGGCATGCGTGGAGAGAACGATGGGCCTATCCAGGCCGATGACCCCATAGCTGTTTTGAGAGAAGTCTTTGCTGTCCAACGAAATATTCTCGCCAGCTTCTACGGAAACGAAACGGCTGCTCGACGTATGCCGTCCTTCCAAATTTCCTTGGGTAAAGTCCGTACTGACATCGGTGCCTCGCAGAAATCTGGACTATCTACAAGGAGGTTGCAACTTATTACGCAGCTGGTCTTGAGCCACCTGAAGACGTCACACTGATGTTCACGGACGATAACTGGGGTAATGTTCAGAAGCTTCCAAACGCCAAGGAACTTGGCAGATCGGGTGGTATCGGAGTACGTCTCCCCCCTGTTTAAGTCTGTTCGGTCGCCTCATTAACATGTTTCATCTGACTTTTCTATTCTATCCTAGATGTACTACCATTTCGAATATGTTGGCCGTCCAAAGAGCTGGAAGTGGCAGAACTGCAACAATCTAGTGAGTATAAGCGCTGACCCCCAATTTTATATCCGGTTAACTGAAGAGGACTACAGCCCAAGATATACAAGGAACTCTTCCAAGCTGCGCAGGCAGGGGTGAATCGCATCTGGGTTTTCAATGTTGGCGACATAAAGCCAGTCGAACTCCCGCTGAATATGGCCATGGATCTTGCGTGGAACGCCACCCGCTTTGATCTGGATTCATTGCCCGATTATCTCCAGTCTTTAGCTGCCCGCGACTTTGATCTCGAGCATTCCGAAGTTATTGCTTCTGCCTGGCTGGCATATAGTCACCTGGTCGGCATGCGGAAATTCGAGATGCTTGAGCCAACTACGTATTCGATAACCAATTATGAGGAAGCTGACCGCATTCTTGGAGCGTGGAAAGCTCTAGCTGACAGAGTCAGAGCGATTGAGGCCAGCTTGCCACAAACACATCGCGATGCATTCTTCCATTCGTCAACATATGCCGCCGTCGCTGGCTACAATTATCACGCTATTCTCATCGGGCAGGGCAAAAACCGTCAATATAGCTTTGAGCGGCGGAATTCTGCTAATGCAATTGCGTATGATCTTATCGAGCGCTTCGAGTATGACCATGACCTCACTATTGAATATGACGCCATTGCCGGCGGCAAATGGAGAGGCATCATGTCCACTCCAAAGTTCGATATGAGCACCGCCGACTGGCGGCCATCTTCCAGAGATGTCATGGCAAACCTGTCCTTTGTACAACTTCGTCAAGATTTTGACTACGCTTTCGGTAATTTAGGCATCTACGTCGAGCAGTCGCGAGCTCCGTATCTTCAAGGCCGTATCTGCGCTTCTATCAACCCTTCAAAACCTACCAAGGATGGTTTGTCGCCCATGATGCGGCCTATGGAACCTCATGGCCCTGCTTTCCGATGGATAGATTTGTTCCACCGTGGCGACCACCGGAGACCCATAAGATGGTCCATCAGCGTGCCAGAACCTTGGATCAATGTTTCCCAGGTATCAGGGGAGGTCTCAGGGTCGAAGCCCGAAGAACGAGTTCATATCAGTATAAATTGGGAATTGGTCCCGGCTACGTATAATCAAACGGTCCAGCTACGAGTGTTTTATGGGCCTCCTGCCCACTTCGACGACGTCCACTTGCCTGTCATCAACATACGGGCTCTGAAGGATTTTGCAGGTTTTCCTGAAGTGGATGGCATCATCTCAATAGAGGCGCCCCATTATCAACGGTCGTCCCTAACGCAGGATACTGGTCGAAACATTGGATTCAAGGTTATGCCAAGACTGGCCAGCCGCTCCGAATCTGGATCCGTTGCTCTAAGACCCTACCAAGCCGCTATAGAGTCCGAAAGCGAGTCAAAAGCTTCTTGGTTGGAGTATGACATCTTTATTCTGGGAAATGCCACGCGGCGTGCCGTCAATGCCACCATATACATCAATGGCGCACTCGACACCCGTGCCAATAAGCCCATGCTATGCTCTCTCAGTCTTCAAAACGAGAGCAAACCCGCAAATGACTTCTTCAAGATCCTTGGGACGCCAGAAAAAGCTGGTGATACTCCACCTGAGTGGAATGCCGAGGTTGCGAACGGTGTCTGGACGCGGACGCTACAGCTAGGCAGCCTCAGCCCAGGTAAACATATTTTGCGATGGCAAGTCAACTCTCCAGAGGTGTATCTGGAGAAAATCGTCTTAGCTACTCAGGGCAGGCTACCAGAGACAAGCTTGGGCCCGCCTGAAACTTCAAGGCTTTAATTGAAAAGTCCAGGTTGACGCTTTTATCAATGTGTCTAGCAATTCTATGGGTTGTCAATTTTGTCGTACAATACGTGATTAGTGAGGGGATTGTCAAGCTGTACCCATTCATCTCCTTCCCCGTGAAACCGATAATTGCACCCCTGATCTAATCAACTTAAACGGCTCCTAAGGATTGTCCCTATCTAAGGTTCTTGTGTAAGACGATAATAGCTCATGGAGCGGGGTGGTGCGCCAAAGTTGTATTCTACTCTCCGGCATACGTGCGAATGGTGATGATAAAGTTAGCTGAACCCTTGGCTTCACTAGCAGTTTGATAACAAGTCCGGATGAACCTTGCGCTTGAAAGTCTGAAAAGTAGGGTAGCTCCCACTCGACCCCACTTATGATACTCCACGATGCCACTCACCCGAGATCCGGCATCCGGCCAGATGCAACCGGCTTACGCACTAGTTTTTCTTTTCCATGGATCAAGAAGCTAGCGAGACATGGCGGATTCGGGGAGAACGGCGAAGAAGTTCAAATGAGGCTTCTGAAGATGAACGGTCTGTGGAGTTCCAGGTCCGGCATCCACGCGAGCCAATTACAGAACAAAGTTCATCAGAGGGCCACTAGAAGTCAGTGGGACACGGCGCTTATAGGCGACTAGCGCAAAGTCTGGCCAGAATGCAACATTCTGGCGCAGCGTGCCCAATTGCACTGATAGCAACAGGTGGACATCAATTACATCATTACAGCTATCCAAGTATAGATATAATCTTCGGCCGAGTCGACTTCGTCATCTAAATATTAAACGAATGTCCTGCTATAGCTTGTTTCCCAGTTCGCAGTCCCACGTTGAGTCAAAATGTCTTGCCCTGATTGGCTGATCACCGGATGCTCTTCAGGGTTTGGGCTAGAGATAGCCCGCAGAGCCCTCACAAAGGGACACCGAGTTATTGCGACCTCCCGGAATCCCAAGAAGAACGAAGATCTCGTTCAAGAGATTGAGTCGAAGGGCGATCGATGGATTGCCTTGGATGTGACAGCGCCCGATTTGTCGAGCGTGGTTGACAAAGCCAAGGCACTATATGGAACAATTGACATACTTGTCAACAATGCTGGATTTAGTCTCAATGGAGGATTCGAGGATCTAAGGTAGGGCATCTTCGAGCGGCTGATGACAATTATTAATGTATTCTCAGCGAGGACGACCTCCGGGCCCAGTTTGAGACCAACGTCTTTGATGTTTTCAAGATGATGAAGGCCGTGTTACCTGGGATGCACGAGCGGCAGTCCGGTATTGTGATCAACATTGGATCAACGGGCGGTCTGAGATCTTTACCTGGTGTCAGCCTATACGCATCGTCAAAACATGCCCTGGAAGGCCTCACTGAGGCCGTTTGGCACGAATACCGCGACTTCAACGTTAAAATTGTTCTGGTTGAACCCGGCCCTTTTCGGACCAATTTTTTGGGTGGAAATGCGGCCGTCATCCGTCCGATGAGCTCGTTTTACAAAGGCACGAGCACTGAAACCACCTTGAATCACCTTAAAGATTCCCATGGAGACCAACCAGGAGACCCAATCAAAGCTGCCACAATAATTGTTGATTACGCGTTGGGTGAAGGATCAGCCAAAGGGTCTAATGAGTTCTTGAGACTGCCCTTAGGGTCTGGAGCTCTGAAAATAGTTCAAGGCAAGATCGAGTCGCTGGAAGAGAACTTGGCAGGGGTGAGGGAAATGGCCCAGAGTGCAGACTTCTGAGTATAAGCAAGTACAATCATGAATCGATCACATTCATACTACAATAAAGAAGATCTATTTATGCCTTTAAGAAAAGGTTTTGTTAGACTACGGGAAACTGAATGTGATCAATATGTCTCATCTACTAAATGAAAGTCTCATCGGGGAGAAAGTTGACAGTGGTGCAGATGCAAAGAACGAAGAGGGAGAGGTTAGGATTCTAGCAAGGGTGAGATATCGAAAGCAACTGAATATTGAGGCATTGAACCAAGCGTATCAATCTGATATGCCCATGCTGGCTGGTATTTGCAAACACCACCAAGGGTAATTGAGGCAGATAAAATGATGCTGCAGCTCGGTTCAAATTTCTCCGTGATGCGGTCGTGACGCGCCGCTTTCACATATGTTACTGAAATAGAACCTAGTTCCAGCACCTTATCTTCGAGGCACGTTGTTGGCTAATAAAAGTTTCATATTCCAGAAGCTGGTATACAACTCTGTCAATTCTAACTAGCCCCTGATGCATGCGTGCTTGACACTCACAATCCCACCCATTGGCGAGACTTTTCCCAGAACATTTGTGCTCGCTCAACATCGTAAGCATGAGTACCGTAGCCAGGTCCCCACAGTGGTAACGACGGATTCCATGGGCCAATGATTTGGCAATCCTCCAGGTATCGACCGCCTTCGCCCTCTAGAGCGGCAGCTGTGGCGGCCCAGACACTAGTGGCTGCACCTTGGTCTGGAAACTTGTTGATTGACTTGAGATATGGATCTGACATAATCCCATCTCTTTGATCATCAGAGAAGTGCCTCGTCAAATCAGTCAAGACGGAGCCAGGTTGGAGGCTCCATGCATGAATGCCTTGTTCACCATAGCGCCGCTCGATTTCATTGGCCATCCATATATTGGCAGTCTTGCTTTGTGCATATGCTGCCATGGCATCATAACATCCTTCAAAGTTAATGTTATCAAAATGAACTGCCCCAAAGCGATGCGCGACGGAGGCAACGATAACTACCCGTGAAGCCCTCTCAGATGTTGTGCCAGCCAGTAATGCTGGGCGAAGTAGACTGAACAGAAGGAAATGGGCAAGGTGATTTGTTCCGAATTGTATCTCGAATCCATCCTGAGTGCGGCCCTCCGGTGGTGTCATCACACCAGCGCTGCAGATCAGGACGTTGAGAGAACTACTGCGAGATAAGAACGTGGCAGCGCAGGCACGTACACTATCTAGCGATTCCAGGTCTAATTCCAACAGATGAACGCGGGGATCATCTATCAAATGCCCAAGGGCTTTCTTAGCTTTCGCCAAGTTTCGGGCGGTAAGGTAAAGTTGCGCTCCTGTAAGATACAGCGCTTTTGCTGTTTCGACACCGATGCCGGAGGAGCACCCTGTGATAAAGACGACTTGGCTGGAAAGCTTCCCCTCAAGTTTCTCATCTTGAATAATTTGGATAGCTGTAGGTCGGGCGTCGCCAGGGCCTTTGGGATTTTCATGGACTGATTTGTAAAAGTCGGTCATTTTCGCGTCGATGTGAAAATTCAATCGGAAGGCAAAGAGAATACAACTTGGGTAGTGGGTTACGGGTTAGAACAAATGAAAAACGAAACTTCTGGATGTAGCTATTTATACTAAAACTTCTATAAGTTATAGGAGTTGAGAAAACTTGTGCATCAGCCAGTTGCAGTCGGCCTGAATATTATGCCCCAGGTGACGGATTATTGGAGAAAGCTTAGTGCGTAAGCCAGCTGCAGTCGGCCTGGGCGGGATACTGGATAGGTGCAGATGCCAGACTGTAATAGAGCAAACTTAGTGCGTAAGCCAGTTGCAGTCGGCCTTATTTTTATGCTGGATGCGGGGACAGGTGCCGGATTATAGGTGGAGAAAGCTTAGTGCATTAGCCGGTTGTCGCTTACTCAAGCTACTGTATGCTAACAATCCTTATCTAAACTCCCAGGACCAGCCCGCATCGGCAGTTCCCAAACCCGCTCACAATGGTTTAGGACGATTCGGAAGATCGCATGGTGGGCGAGGCGCAGCGTTGATTTGACTTTAGCCTCGTATTGATGGCCAGACTCTTTCATCCTCACAGCGGCGACAGGACGATAAGTTGCTGAACTTTCTTGCATCATGGAAGCTTTATGTTGTCATAATCTTTAGCAGAGGAAAACAAAGTATATATGATCATTTTTCGAATTCAAGGAAGAGAAAAAGAAACATCTTGAAAAGGAGACGTCACCAATATCCATTAATTTCTCTTGGGATAGATGTAACTCCAAGCTCGTCAATGTCAGCCTCGGCAAGATTTACAGACAAATCTTGGATTACGTGGTCGATTCTTTCAGTTATGTCTGTGCCGAATATGGGAATTGTTCCCTTAGAGCGAGCCTAGGCCGTCGCCACTTGCGCCATACTGACAACCTTTCTCTTGGCAACCCATCCCACAATACTTATACTATTTTCATCGGCCGAGTTGTCCTTGGTGCAAAACAAAGCCTTAAAAAAACATCCGACTTCTCACATACATCACTACGGTCTGTCTAAGGATAGGTTAGAAGCCCCGTAGCAAGGAGCAGCCACGGAAGCAAGCGAATATCCATAGCTTAACAGACTGGGATTATTTCTCATTCCTCATGATGAACCGAAAAGTGATTTCAAGTGTTGATCGTTAGTTGCTTGGAAAGGTCGGTGGAAGGGTATGAAACCTACTCAGGCCCTGGCAGCAAGTTAGGCAGCATATAATGCCATGTTTAATAGTATCACAAGTCTCCCAATCTAGGAATCTTTTTGAAGAAGTATAAACTATACCAACAGTAACCTTAGATTTGCTGCCATGCCCTTACCAGAAATCAGTTTATTAATATTACATTAATTATCCCGAGACTCTTAAGACTTTGAATACTTAATCATGGGTACTAAGAGATTACAATAGCGACCTGGGTATTAATTAATCTGAATCATTGACTCAGATGGCTAAAGCTTTGACCGCAGTTGTTATTCGGGTATTGGCAATTATACCTTGAGAAGTCATTCAAGGGAAACCACAATCAATTTTCTGCAGATCACCTGAAAGAAAGAGCATTATAACAGGATGACCCTCTGCAATATTTGCTAAGCTACTTAGTCTGCATCTCTGTTGCGAGGTAAGGGCGAAGCAACACTTATGAAATGAACACTTCAGGCTGCATAACGTAATTCTGTTGCCACAACTGTTTAATAACAAAAGCAACAGATATTCTATAGCACAAGTACTGTTGATCTGTTGGCTGCAAATGCCAGAGGTAGGTACAAATCAACCAGTCTCGTCAAATGACCTCATGTCATCAGTCCACAGAATCTCCTTGTCGAATCCATTCAGGGCCTGATGTAAAAGGGCAGCCGCAACAGACTCAACTCTGATCACAGTGACATCCTTCTGCATGCGAGACTTTAAGGCTTGGACGTCCGTAGAATCATCAATGATAAACCCAGGTCTAGCTACACATGCTACAACCTCGTCGGGGTGCTGCTTTGTAAAGCCCATCACCTGATTCTCAACTTCGCCCTGTGTCTAAGTTAGTTGCAGTCCAGTTGATGTTCAGACTAGAACCCACCCGCATGAGAAAGTATTCGGGCATAACTGGCGGAGTCTTGGTCTGATCCGTCTCCGCATCGGCGCCACTCATGTACAGGAAGCGGAATGGCTTATTCGTCGGTGACTTGACTATGTTTTGAAGGCCGGCTAATGTATCATCAACGCAAATCTTGCGTGCTTGCGCAGGATCCAGCGACCGATAAACCATAGGCGTTATACCGACGGTCCTGTAAAAATGATTAAGCCGAGATCTCGGGCCGAGAGGCTTGACAAAGTGGAAGATGACTTACCAGATGCATGCACCTGCACCGTGGAATGCATCTCTTACGTGATCAGGATAGGTTCCATAGTCTTGCACAACAACAGACTCGAAACGCGTCGGGATAGTACCAGCTGGAGGGGAAACAAGCTTTCGCGAGACAGCAACGACACTGGTGACTTGAGGCAGCTTCAGGCTTTGGCGAATAATTTCGCTGCCGACGTAGCCGTTTGCGCCAGTGACAATCAGCTTCATTGTCGGACGATTTAGGAATTGAGGATTAAAGAGGCAGCACTGTAGTGTGATGCTGTATTCAGTCTCTTGACTACACCAACGCCGCATCAAGCAAGCTCAAGGCTGCTATATATACATGTAGCTTTCCATCTCGGTCATCTATATTGAGCCCGCAATATATGATACGGGCTGAAGCATGCTGTAGAGGGATTACAAAGCCGGAACCTTGCCCAGCATCGACTCACTGGTCTAATTTTTGTGACGGAACTGTTGCTTTAACAGGTTAGGCTATAAGAAAAGAGACGTGATTTACAAAGTCCACGAGGCGGAGGCCGAGATGTTGCTTCTTGTCCTCTGATCTGGTTTGATGAGAATTGGGCCGAGACCTTATTGTCGTTGTGTCAGTTAACATTTGATGTGCGGAGTTGGACTACTTGTTGGATATGCCACCTTGCCTTAAAGAGTTAGCGTTCCGTGAAAGCCGGAGAAAATATCACCGATCATCGTCATCTTGATTAGCAAGCCACCGGCTGGAGAGAGCCGATCAGTGGCTTAGGGCGAACATAGCGCTCGCAAAACCCTCGATCACCATGTTTCAAACACACATCGGCATAAAAATCACATGTTGATGGCTAGTGAATCATATCCCAGCTGAACCCTGCACTATGGTATTCCATGGCCGCCCCTCAAAGGATTGTGCTCCCTGCAGAAGGAGGAAGATTCGCGTAAGGATCCTGGCTTCACTGAAAAGCCTGTTGCGTATACTCAGTTTGTGATTATACAATGCTGACGTGAGCTGCGCAGTGCGATTTAGTTCCTACCGGCTGTTCCCAATGCCGCAGGGCCAAGCTAACCTGTCACGGGTATCGCAGCTCGAACGAGTTGGTTTTCCGTGACGAGACTCGAAACACCATACAAAAGGTATTGGCCCGGCGAGCGGCCAGTTGGCTGCCCTCCGCACCCCAATTCAGTCCTGATACATCGTCTCGGAATGCATTCCTCTCCCTTTACATCGACACCTACTCATGTGGATTCTACACCTTGCAGTCCCTCCTGACGGATTCAGCTCCTAATGGGCATCTACAAGTCTCTGTTGACGCTGTCAGTTTGGCCTTCATGGCATACCAACTAAATTGTCAAGACTTGTTACCTCTTGCAAACCAACGTTACTTAGCAGCCATACGAAGCCTTGGAATTGTCATGCGGTCCTCGCTGCAAGCAAATAATGCAGCCAACCAATCACTTACCGACGAAACCCTTCAATCCGTACTCCTCCTAGACCTTTACGAGAAGATGGCTTATCAGCCTCACCCAGAATCAGAGTTCCCAGGCTCTTGGTTAAGCCATGTCCAGGGTGCGCTTTCTATAGTCCGGTCTCGCCCAACAGCCGGGTTCTCAAATCCGACGACTCAACAACTCGCCACCCGGACCGTTATTGCCCTCACACTAAGCTGCGGTGCTGCAGGAATACCCATACCAGAAGCATTGATAGGGCTCTACAATGATCTAGACAGCTACGTACGGAGTACCAAGTGGACCTTTATCGGCCTCTTAATCAGTCTTATCAACCTTCGTGCCGACATGAATAACGGCAAATTAGATTCGAGCGATATTGTGCAGCGTGCACGAGACTTTTATGAGGAGCTCTCTCATGCCGAAGGAAAAATACCGCGCTCCTGGTGGCCACAGCGGAGAGATACAAGTGAAGGCGTTGTCTTTGGCCGATACTACGACGTGTATCCCGGCCACTACGCGACTCAGGTCTTCAACGCATACCGTATCATGCGTCTTGATGTCTGCAGCATCATTCAGAAGTTTGACCCCAGCTCTGAAGTTGCTGAGACCATCACAGAAGTAGCTCAAGCCATCTGCGCCGCTGTGCCTCAATTCATTCTTCCACGTGCCAGGTCTCAGAATACACTTCCCTTTTCACCATTGCAGATATTGGAGTGCTCAGGTGTATTGACTCCATTGTATGCAGCTTCACAAAATACTCAAGATTCTGTAATGCGCGCTTGGATACTGCGGACTTTGGTGTATATGGCCGATAATGGTATTAAGTTGGCCCAAAGCGTGGCCCAGGTTATTATGTTCTTACCAGATATGGACTACTGGGCTGTCTTCAGAATGGTTGGTAACTGTGCTATTACGGCATAAGGTTCGGGAGCGTCTATATAAAGGTTTAGCATGCCTACACAGGTGCTTGAGTATTACGCTAAAGGACATCCAACACTTGACTGTTAGTTTCTTCTGTCGATTCGAGCGGCCTTTCCGGTGCTTGCATTTTAGCCTGGCCACTATCTAGGTCATGGTTGCTGGTTTAAAAGGCCTTAACAGCTACTATTTAATTGCAAATCTATACAATATATAACCTTAATAGTGTAATAGTTATACTTAAACTATACAAGAGTTAAATAAGTAAATTTGGTAGTATAATTAATTAATAATATATTAATATTAAATATTAATAATTAAGATATAAGTATATAAAAGTTAGTATATAAAAATTAATATATAAAGTAAATAATAAGCCACTTAGTTTAGGTCCTTTTATTATATATAGATATCCTAATATACTTACTTACTTAGTTTTATAACTTCTCTTTATATTTATTTGAATCTTTAATATTCTACTTCTGTTTAAGTAGTTATAATAAAGAGCTAGTAAGTATTATATGTTCTAATTTCCTACCATGAAAATGCTATTTAAATCCAACCTGGATTTGGTAACCCTTAGAGCTATGCGTAGCCTGCAGATCAAGTTCACCCACACATTCACCATCCTCCTAAATACCCATAATATTCCAGCCTCAAGCCCCTCGTATCTAAGAGGTTAGGTTTCTAAAAAGAAGACTTATATAAATAGTCAAGATATACAGTTATAAGATAGCTATCTATTATTCCAGATGAAGTACTTTATAAAGCTAAGCTTCCCATTGACTATTTTTCCTGCCTAGGATGGTAGTATCTATATGCCAATTATATCTAACTTTCTAGCCACTAAATTAACAAGGTTTCCTCTCTATGCAGTTCTACTAATATTCTCTCTGATAATATTATATAGATACGAGTATTTGCCATAGATATAGAGTATATAGCTAACCCTAGGCCTACTATTAGCCCCTTAGTAATAGTTTCTATGCTAAGTTATTATACTATTTTAGAAAGAGGAAAATGTGGCATAGATAACTTATCTGTGTTAAATATTATAGCGAGGCTGAAGGCCTGTATATCTAACATCAGGAACTCTATTAAAGTTAAATTGCTAAGCGAAGTAATAGCCGTCTTCTCGAGGTGCACCTTTTATACTGATTAGGAAGGTTATATCATTAAGTCTATCAGTAGACGGAAGCTAGACCGGGAAAGGAAAGGCTGAGAATCAGAAGAGTAATTCTGAGCCTCATGGTAACGGGTAAAAAACAGGAAATCTAACTCTCGGTAAGTGCCTCTTTGTCTTATCCTCTATGATTTGGCCTTTCTATAAACTCATTCCATTTGGCCAGTTATGAAATTCATCGTCCCACTCTCCATCTTACCGACGGTGTCCCATAATTCAAGGCCATCTATAAACTGCTTCGCTTGGCCATGTATTTCTTTTAAGCTCTCTAGCAATGCTAACAGCTTTGCCTTGGAATGCTGGCTCTGGCTAGGCTCAGCATGAGTGGCGAGATACAAGAAAGCCTTGCCTAGCAACATAGGAAGATATACATGTGTCTAGTCCGATCAACAAGAGGGACATATCCAGAGACTCTCTTACTATACCTTTAAGCAATTTAAGCCAGTCATGGACTCTGACAAGTCTGCCATACTGATGGCAGCTTTGTACGCTGTCTTAGCATAATCATTGGCAACGGGCTGTTGGCTCTGAACAACTGAGTGAGCCACATTTATAGCGTTTTCCAGTTTCAATACTGAGCCATGGACTACCATGGACGTCATGAAATGAAGTTGCTCGTATTCCACGTCTGTCTGTCTCAGTGATAAAAGGGCAACCTGCCTGTCTATGGCTTCAGCGAGCAACTCATGCCGTACCCAGAAAGTCAAACTCTCCTGGTCAGAAGTTGGACACTTGGCAGTTATTTTTTTATGTAGGATGCATTGTCCGAACAGTGCCATTGCGATGACTAACTCGGCGAAAGGTGATGATACTGGAACCGGCGTTCCCCCGATAAGCACATCGTTTATAAAACCCATATTCACTTCGCTGGAAATTTGGAAGTTCCATTCCGGACAAGGAAGATGAACGTGTATCTACGATATGTGATTAACTTATCATATACGCAACGCAATAGTTGACTCACTGTTTCATCGTGGATTGTCATGGGAGACTCGTCATATCCGCCCAGGAAGCGGTCCAAGCAGAAAGCCACCCAGAAAGTCCTCCTTCGTTCCTCCACAGATGCGAATGGTAATGGGGCCGATTGGGATGTTCCTGGGGTGCAAGATGGAAAGTCGAGAGCTGGATCCTTCCAGTCGGTACAATGCAAACGCGATAGATGCACCAACCGGAAAGCTCGTCGTGTCGTTGCTGATTGAGAATATTTGGATGGGTCTAGAAGCTCATAGTGCGCTAGAAGAAGCCATGTTTGTGCTTGTTCTATACTGGTATCGGAGTTTAGCCACGGTAGTACTAGATCTCCAGCGTCGAGTCCTTCTGCTAACCGCCTCGCTTTGTTATAGAACTCCTCACTGCGAGAACGGAACTGAGATGACATGGACGCGGCGAGTGCCCTCATGGCCCACCGGAGGCATTTCTGGGGCAACGAAACGTCATCCAGCTTCGCCCATGCAAGGTAATGGCTTCTATGAACCATAGGTATAAGTGGATGTACCCTATCAAAATAGAGTTGGTCCCTGTAGCGTTATCGGAACACCGTCCCGTCAGCGTTGAGCTTCTTCTCGTTGTGATATTGATGGGGACTCACAGGTCAAGTTTCATCAGATGAGATAGTCCTGTCGAGTCCAGAATCTCATTTGTAGCCTTTCCATGTTGTAGAGAGACTATAGCGATTTCTTCAGGCTGTATGAGTGTCTGTTGTAGCTGTGACTGTATGCCGTTATCCTGCCACCCAGCTTGGTCAACCGTCTCTGATGCACTTTCTAGTGTTTCATTCCAGTCCGCTTGGGGCATATCGAAATGCATTGTCCAATCAGTGGCATTTATCGGTGGCCCGGCTGTAGTGTCGGTGTTGATAACATCAACATGCTCGGTCTGTGACTTCCAGGATAGTTGTAGCTCCAGCATGGCTGAATCACGCAATATGATTAGATCATGCTCATTATACGCTATCAGAACTTGGGAGTTCTAGAAAGCCCACTTACCTATGCGTGCTTTCAGAGCGTTTAATTGACCCTTTTTAGGTCCTCGTTTAGATCGGTTTTCTTCAAAAACACATTCCACTCTAAACTCCAGACATAGTCCGCAAGGCTGTTCACCGTCACATTTCGTTTTGCGGCGTCGGCAATTTTCGCATGCAATGCCAACCTTCTGCCTGGAACTACTTGCCATAGCCACTTAAACATTAGACAGGGTATAAATAAGAAATTGTCATTATTATATCACAGTTGTCAGCAGAGTACATACGCCGCCGGCGATTTAAATATCGAGCACATTAGTCCAAGGGCTATCAGGGCGCAAAGACCTCTTCCAAAGGGCGTACTCTATCAGATTATCATCAGCCCAAGTATTGTGAGCCAATCCCTTTGTACTGAAAGTTCCTGCGTGGAGAGGTGCCATAGCATGATTTGCCAAAGAACGACAAGCTCTGCGCTAGATGCTCTGCCTCAGCTAGCACGGTTCCAGGTGCTCAATCTACCTTTAAGGTTTGTTCTCGGACCGGCAGCATCCCTTGTTTTCAGCTGAGATGTTACGAAGAAATGTATACATACGAGGGCAGTCAAGAAGCGGAAAGAATCCCGAGTTATCCGATGATCGACGGCGGGGAGGTCCGACGCTAATACGGCTTAGAATTTATCCAGTAACCGTATTTAGAGCGTTTTAGTAAAGAATATCCCAGTTGAGATAAGCCGGAGTAAAGTTAATCATTCAAAGGTATTACTCAAGCGCCAAGCTGTTAGACCGGTGGGGATTGTGATAGCAGTTTGTCAGTACATCACGCAGCGCTGCAAACTCTTGCTCGGTTACAGTTTCCTCACCATTATGAAAAGGGACTCTCATTTTAGGGTCACTATTGATTTGCTATGCCATTTAGAGTTGAGTGCGGTGAGTGCTAATGCTTAGCGTGGAATTCTTAGTGTAATAAAACGGCACTTGATATGTATGGAACTCCTTATAAATTGGGGAAAATCGGAGGAGCCGATAAAAGGCTAGGATGGACACGACTACGCAAAACCAGCCTTGATCTGATTACCCCTTACCAGTCTTAGTCGCTTTGAAGCCGAGACCTCCGACACATTCTCCTTCAATTCACAGGTAAATAGTGAGTAAGTTGGTCTGATCTTGAATCCCACTGCTAAATAAGAGACTCGATAACAGACATGCATCCAGCTCCTCGACCTTGATACAAGCGAGACAACAAATTGTCCTAAGTGGAAAAGCCGGGTGAACCAATAAAAATTCCTTCCTATACAGTTCTAAGTTACAATAGGAAGATATCACTTGAAACCAGCCTGAATCTGATATCCCTTGCCAGTCTGAGTGGCCTTCAGGTTGAGCTTCTTTGACGCATTCGCTGGCCTCGTAAATGAGGATGATTTTGCCACCACTAGCTCCTTTTGTCTTTGAGGTGGGGTTGCCGAAGAACACTTGACTACTGAAGGGCTGCTTAGAACAATCGTGATTGGTTGTACCATCGCTCCAGTTGTAGTACTCAAAAAAGCCGACTCGTCCATTCAGCATTTTGCCTGCGGAAGATGGAAGCATCCACTCGCCGATTACATCAGACTTTCCAGTGACTGTGTCGATAAGAGTTCCTCTCCAGGTTGTGCCGCCAGTATTCTTCACGGTAATGTTGTAGAAGTGAGAATAGTCACCGAAAATGTCAAGAGCGCACCTAACTCCGAGGCTGCCATCAGCTCCTGAATGACAGTTCTTATGCTTGGTAGTCGTTCCATTCTGGAATGAGGAAAAGGCTGCATGAACGACCTGTCTACGTCGGCTGTCGGGACACAGCTGAAGGCCGGTGTACCCAACATCAACCCCGTTAAAGCCGAACTGCTAGGCAAGGTAGTAGCCACTCGTGCGAGGTGCCCCTTGCATGCTGATGGGGGAAAGTAACATCGCTCAGTCCAGCCGAAGGTTTCTTTAAGAATGCCCAGTAATTATAGACCGAGGCCAGACCCAGGGAGGGGAGGTTGAGAGCCAGGATCGTCGCTGTGAGCTTCATAATATTGATTTCAAGTTGTGCTAGTTGTAAAGAAATAGTAGAGATGTTGAAATACTTTCAGAGGTAATGTATCAGAATAATACTAGGGAAGACTGATATTTATCTCTGTTTAAAGAATTGGATCAGAGGAACTTGCCTACAACTTTGAATTTGGTATAAACTTAGGAATGTGAAAATGTGACCTAGTAACGGTGGGCTTATTTCGCGTCATACTGATTCTTAGGAAATAATATCTCACGTAGCACTGTATGTGGTTTAGGCTATTCTGACCAAATTTGCTGGAGGAAGCGTTCAGCTCTGTTGTCACATGGGATGTCCGGATACATCATCTTCAAACAGATGCCGGCAAAGGTTCAGCTCTGGTGTAGCAAATGCTAAGATATCCTGGTACTCTAGTAGTCAAAGAAGTGCCTGAGCACACACAATAGCAGCGGCTCTAACAGAGAGCGATTCTAATGCTAGTGGGGTATTATGACTATAGATACTGTGAATGCATCAGCATGGGACGAGTAGGCTTTGAGTTTGACCTTGACGTTGAATTTGTAGTTCAACGAGGATTTGAGCGACAAATTACTGAGCAGGAAGCGCGAGAGCCTATGAGGATACATGGAAGAGGAGAAGGATACTTTCTACTTGGGAGGACAGCGAGGCTAAAATATAAAACCCTTTTCTGGGCTCACAATAGTATTATAGAGTATATGTACAAGTAAGAAGGAAAGAAAATAATCGAGAGAAGTATTTCCTCAAGAGAAGAAGTACAAGAGCACTAAACAATACATGCTCAGCTAGTGAAGATAATAATAACACTACCAGGGCCGGTAGAAATACCTTGTGTGACAGTCTGTCCAGAGCGTACAAAGCTGGCACTTCCGCCGCCTCCAGCACCTGGGTTTTGGGAGCCTTCAGACGCGATATACCGTGCAGCGACGCCAGAGCCACTGCCAAAGTAGCCGCCGCCACCTCCTCCACCACCTCAGGCAGTGGAGCCGTTGGGCCCGCGGGGGCCGTTGGCACAATTGCGACCAGACCCGGCACTTCCATTTGCGAAATAGGTAGGGTTTGCTGTCACCGTTCCAACAGAACCAGGGGCAGATGTAGTGCCGGGCGAACCACCATTAACGGTAACCAACTTATTGTTCGGGGTAACCGCATATACAACGGTGAGCGTCTGCCCCTTCAAGCCGCCACCGTCACCCCTTGCTGTATCATATTGGGTTGTAAGTTGTCGAACGGTTGGAGAACCTGACGGTGATAGGAACGTACCACCGCCGCCACCACCAGCGACAACCACCAAGTTACCTGCCACAAACAAAGCAGATCCGCCACCTCCACTGCCGGCACCATCGGATGCTTGACCACCGTTACCAAATCCTTGTCCGCCATTGATGGTTCCACTAGTAGGCGACGAGGTTCCCATTCCGCCTGCTTGAATGTTGACAATCTGGCCCGGCACAGCAGCCATGCTTCCGGAGATTTTCTAGCCACGGCCACCACCATAAAATGAATTACCACCAGCACCACCATTGACAACAAATTGCATCGTTTTAGCGCAAGCAGGTACAGTGAAGCTGGCTGTAACTGATACTGTATTACTCGCTGAGATTGTGCTGGTCACAGCACAGGCATAGCTGGCAATAGTAGTGGTGCCTCCGCTATTAGCGGGGAGAGTAGTGAGGCCGGTTGTTGTGGTAGTTCTTGTGATCGTAGTTAAACGAGGGGTAACGAAGGTAACAATAGTGGTCGTTCCTCCGTTTGTAGCGGGTAGCGTCGTACGGCCAGTTGTCGACGTAGTCCTTGTGATCGTGGCCAGCTGAGTAACGAAAGGAACAAAGGTCACAACAGTTGTAGTTCCTCCTGGTGTAGCTGGAAATGTATTACGACCAGTCTAGATGGCAGTAGAAGTCACTGTAGTCAGGCGAGTAACAAAGGAACAAAGGTGACAATAGTGGTGGTTCCCCCACTTGTAGCTGGAAGGGGTGTTGCACCAGTCCGGGTGGCAGTCGACGTAACAGTAGTGAGTCGAGTGACTGGGGGCTGAACGAGGGTTATAACAGTGGTGATGCCTCCCATGGTAGCAAGGAGCGTAGTCAGACTAGTGGTCGAGGCAGTTGAAGTCTCCGTAGTAAGCCACGTGGGTTCAATGACGGTTGAGCTTGTACTAGAGATGCTCGGGCTGGACAATGCTTCTGAGCTGGACTCGACATCAGAAGTAGCTTAATGTCAGACAAGTAATATTTCCACGTATATCATGCTTATTTACAATGAAACTTATATATCTCAGCAAGTAATTCAGGGTAAGTTCGGTCAATCTATGGCCCACAATAAGCGAGTAGTGACCTGTCCATCTCCCTGGAGCCCGGATCTGGAGCCGGGTCCCTTAGACTGGGCTAAAAACCTGCCCAAAAGGGAATAGTCTTGTCGTCCCCAGATTCCAAGCCCAGGTGGACCATCAAGTTACCAAATATGGAGTAACCCCAGATCCTTCACTTCTATAAAACAGCTGCCATTCTCTCGTTTATTGTAAATTGCTGTTACCCTCACCAAAATGTCACACAAACGCGACTCTACTTCCTCTCAAATCTACAGAACCGAGAGCTCATCTCCTGGTGTTCTCCAAGATGTATCGACTCCCCAATTACGAAAGAATCGATCTTTCATTTCAGTTCTCGGAATGTCTCTCGCCATCACTGCGGTACCTTATGGACTTGGTGGTCCGTTGATGTCCTCAGTCTACGGCGGTGGACAGCTCTCGATGTTCATTGGTGTCTTGGTTGTTGTTCTTCTTCAAGGTGCCGTTGCAGTATCCCTGGGAGAACTCGCCTCTCGATACCCAACTTCCTCGGGAGTGTACTACTGGTCGTACAGACTCACCGAGAATAAGAAATACCAACACGCAATGGCCTACTTTACCGGATGGGTATGGCTTATTGGGAACTGGACCATCGCACTCTCTGTCAACTTTGGATTCGCATCTCTCATCGTTGCGACTGTTACTATGTATCGACCCGAGTGGACCGCCACAGCGAACGAGACTCTATATATATTCTTTGGGATATGCATATTCATTTTTATCCTCTGTGCAGCTGCAGATAAAGCGTTGCCTTTGGTCGACACTGCAGCAGCAATTTGGAGTGTTGTGACCACCGTCGCAATCCTGATCGCTCTCAGTTCTACTGCCAAAGAAGGTCGGCACTCGCCTTCATATGGACTCACGCACTACGACACCAGTATCTCTGGCTGGGGCGAGTTTTCGTTCTTCATTGGACTTTTGCCTCCTGCTTACGCTCTCTCCGCTATTGGTATGGTCATGTCGATGACTGAAGAGTGTTCAAAGCCAGAGATTGAAGTGCCTCGAGCAATCAGCATGTGCATTCCAATTGGCGGCGTGTCAATGCTAGCATTCGTTCTTCCCATCTGCTTCACCTTGCCACCACTGGAGGATATCCTCGCAGCCCCTTATGGTCAAGCACTCCCCTTCATCATCGATACCGTCACTGGGTCAAAACCCCTCAGCTTGGCGCTGTTGATCATGGTACTGATGGTCACTCTGTTCTGTTCGATTAGTATCACGACAACAGCCTCTCGGTGCACCTGGGCCTTGTCAAGAGATGGAATGCTACCATTCTCGCAAATCTGGTCTCGGACCCTCTTCAACCAACCTATCTACGCTCTAGCCCTAGTCACAGTCATCGAAGTCTGTCTCGGTTGTGTCAATCTCGGCAGCACCAGTGCCTTTACTGCCTTTGTCTCAGTCGGAGTTATTGCCCTCGCCTGTGCATATCTCATCCCAATCGCCATCAGTCTAGCCTTTGGAAGAACCGAAGTAGCCAAGGCAAAGTGGCACCTGGGGGCCATTGGTACAGTGGCCAATGCAGTCTCAGTCTTCTGGATCCTTTTCCAACTAGTCCTCTTCAGTATGCCGTCCGCATTGCCGGTCACAGTCGAGACCATGAACTATGCGTCAGTAGTCTTTGTGGGGTTCTTGGTCCTATGTGGAGTTTGGTATTTTGCCTGGGGAAAAAAGAGTAAGTGCATGACCCATTGCATGATCGAGCTAACAGATTAGCTCTTGCAGGACCCAAGGCTAAAGCGGAGCTCACTATGTACTAGAGGAGCAAAGAGGAGACACTATGTAATGATGACTCGATCCACAGTAATAGACTAGCTGTATTTGGGAACTCTTATGGCCATGTAGGAATGGCTATCTAATTGACCATAAAGCCAATCCCCGCACAGCAAGAAACCTACTGCTAAGAGGAATATGTGTATTGATTGTGACTAGAAATGGGTTCGGGCCGAGGCCCGGCTGGTGTACAAGATAAACCGCAGAAGCCGACTCCTCACCTGCACCAAACGCAGTGGCAGTATACTCTGACCAGGTTCTTCTCGCTTCATGGACGTGAACGTATAGAGTGAGTTCTTGCCATAATGCGTAAGTTGCACTGGTTAAATTGACCAATATTAGGCTATCCAATTTCTCTTTCAAAGCGGTCTTGCAGTGCTGTGAATAGGCTATAGCTATTATTTTTGAAGAATTCTTTTGCCTTGGAGGCTTTTCCAGGACACCTAACCAGTCATAAACGCCAAATCCACATGCAGCCTCTCTAAGCCAGCTGACCAGACAATATCAACCCACGCCATAGAGCGAAGCTTATCGACCAGACCATTCCATATTAGGCCCTGTACTCTCATCGTGCGTTGAAGCTGAACCATCAATCTCTGTCTGTCTTGCCCGACTTCCGTCAAGGCCCCAATGACTAGTGTAAATAGTTCAACGTGTTCTAGACCCGCCCAATCAAGTCTATGCTCCCTGTACATCCTCGATAGTCTACCTCTCAGATGGGGAGTTACCACATTGAAGGTCCTATTACCTGCCAAAAACGTGACAGGGCCTGAAAGATACACAAGCACTGCTAGTCGAAATATCTCGTAAGTTAGAAGACAAGGTGCCAAGGAGTTCTGGTGGATATTTGGACTGTTGTATCGCGGCAGAGTCAGTGTTTTATATACTCCAACCTGAAGTTCTTCGAGCAGAGCAGAATCCTCACTGAGATCAAGCTCAGACTTTCCGGCAGCCAGATAGGATAGTTTGAGTAGTAACTCCAGAAGCAGCTCGGTATCTCTGCGGCTCTTTTGTACAAAGTCCATGGCCTCGTCCTCAAGGTCAGCTTGATATAGCGTGAGATGAGGTGGTTGGTCTAGGATCATAGAACCAGTCAAGTCCATCCTATGGATATCAGTCGTATTACACGGAAGCTTCAAGATGATGTACATACCAAATCGTTGTTACTTGCAGATATTGGGAACTGAGGGTATTTATACCACCTCGATACTCAATCATCTTTTGCAGCCCCGACATATGCGTCTTCCACCGTGTCAAGTTGTTGGTAAACATCTGTTGACAGTCAGTATGAGCACTGGAAGTAAACGTTTTAGAACTGACATCGTAGCACGCCAAATTCACCACTACACCAATAATGGCTTCGTGAGCCATAAGCTGAGCCACCCCAAGCTGATTTCGCAAGATTTCAATCGACGCATTGTAATGTGTCAAGCTGCTGGCGCTCTCTTGAGATGCCTGTCCTCCGGTCCGCTCAGGATCTATCTCAAGGCGAGCAAGGACCAGGTGCATAGCACTATCATCAGCAAATGCGAGAGCGAAACAAAGCTCACGCATAAGCTTACAGACCGGCGCCTCCTGATCTACAGCTACTGCGTATTGTTAGAACTCACATACTTGGTTGGGAGGATCGTGGAACAACTAACAGAAATGGAGCATACTGCTCGTTCGGGCGGACATGGGATACCCGCTAGGCTTTTGGTAAGGGCAAAGAGATGGGACTAAATTTAGCGAATGTCGATACCCCAATGCCCAAGACGATGTTTCTGTAGTTCTAATGCCAGGGCTAGAAGTGTTGGAGCTCGCTACGGCTCCTGGGTACTGTGATGTTGATTTGATAGATTTCAAGGTCATTTCTATTTTGTCGTCTGGGCGGGCGCGCCTCCGAGTGATGCCAATTGGCTTCATCACATGACTGTTAATTTTCCTCTGAGTTTTCCGGTCTTTTATGTCTTGTGGTCGAGCAATGTTGACAAACATTAACTCTACCGCTGGTGGATAATTGCTGACTCGGGACGTGGACATTGTAGATATGGGATAGAAGCAGGAGGGGAGATGCATGGGTTTTTCTTGGCGAGTCCCTCGCTTTAAATGAGCCGCTCTATCTAGGGGTGGTCCGTGAGTACAGTAGCTGCTGGAGGATTTTGGTTGTCAGCACTAAAGCTCGAAACAGTTCCTAGCCCGCCCGCCAGAGAGCGATTGGAGGCATGATCGACTAATTTCGTATCTCAGGTACAATAAAGCAATTGCTTTGAGTACAGTAAACCTCATCAGCACAAAGGAGTTATTGTTGTCAACTAGATACATCTTAACAAATATAATCTCAGTTGGTGACTCCACCACTAACAGAGATGTACTGTCCCGTAATCCATCTCGCTTTCTCAGAAACCAGCAAAAGTACAGCATCAGCGATATCCTTTGAAGTACCAGCCCTATTAGCAGCTCGTGTGATCTCGATAGAGGGCCGTTGGAACTCATCGGCTATGGCTGCAGGAATTGCATCAGTCAAGACAGGGCCAGGGGCGACTCCATTGACCGTGATACCCTTGCTGCGTCCCCACTGATCTTTGTGTTAGACACAGCACGCAGATTATTCGATTCAGAGCATCAACTTACCTCCTTAGCCCAGGACCAAGTAAGACTGTCCAGAGCAGCCTTGGAAGCACCATACACTGGGATGTAATCATCACCAAGCTTGGACGCGATTGAACTAATGTTTACAATACGACCGCCGGGCGCAATGAGAGGTACAACAGCCTGAGCAACAAAAATTGGGCCTTTGATGTTGACGTCAAGTACTCCAGTCAATTGTTGAGGGTTGACTGCCAATGTCTCGCCAAAGAGTGGTACTCCTGCATTATTGACTACAGATGGCAAGTTAGTGTTTAGTGGTTAGATTTGCAGTGGTCATGCACGTACTAAGAATATCGACATGGTCGGTGTTGAATGCTCTTAAAGTCTCGTTAACCAGATATTGAGCACCCTCGGGGGTTTCGATCGAGGTTTGGACAACAGCTGCTTTACCGCCATCTGCTCTTATACCTTGGGCGACAGCATGGGCTCTCTTGGTCACAGAATCGCTCACGTAGTGGATGGTGACGGCTGCTCCATTACGTGCCAATGTTACGGCTATAGCTGCGCCGATGCCGTTTTCTCGGCCAGAGCCAGTAACTATGGCTATCTTGCCATCAAGAGAGAGACTGTCAATTGCCATGATGAGGGATAGAGGGTTAATGTAAAAGTTGAGTGATTATTAGGAACCCAATTGTTGTCGACAACGCTTCTATTTGTATTTACACCGATCCATTTTTGAAGCCTAGTATTTCTAGATACCCATAAATGTAATGTAGTCAAGCTATCACCGGTTTCTGATCTAGGTAAGAGGTGTTAAGACCTGATTCCTATTCAGGCTAAGTATTTCTCATCAATCTGCAAAAAAGACGATACTTATAGACTCTAAATTCATCGAGCAATCGAGCTGTGGATCAGAATACCGCCCTCTTCGAAAAGTGATGCATACCTGACTAAACCTAGATAGGAAAAAGGTATCCTTGTCACTCTCGGCTGATCCACCACACTGCTTACCAAAAATGATCCACATAGTTCGCTAGCCGTCACTTCTTACTTATGTCACCCTACTAACCAACCTCGCCGCATCAACCGTAAAGCAAAGAGAGAAGCCAAGAGACTACCAGGGCAAGAGAAAGATGTCAAGAATAGCTAGTCGAAAATTCACTAATCCTATGCTGATCTTACCTAAGTCTTGTTGTCATTTAGAATAGACGTCGTCACCGTAGCTAATCCATTATCCTTTGCCAAGCGCTTCTCAAGTTGCTCATTCATCAATGAAAGGGATTATGCCTTCTTCAACCCACCAAGTACGCTGCGCCTCATGAGAATCTCCCCCCGAGACGAGGTTATATGCCTCTTCATCCGCTTCATAGTCATACGCTTCTCCTTGCGGCAGAGGATTAGAGACTCGCTTTTCTTGGGCCAGCCACTTCTTTCGATGTGCATAAACCCGACTCAGGGCGCGCCACCGTTCCCGCCCAAGAATTTCATGTCCCCAATTCGACATGACATGGACAGTCGTGATGGTAGGTATATTCCACCAAACATTGACATCGACTATCTGCCGTGAACCTACGGAGTCTCTGTATACGAGAAGCTTCTCTCGTAGAGACCTCTGAACCATGCTGAAGTAACTGTTTCGTTCTAGACCTTGATGATTGTGAAGAAGTTCCCCGTATGGTCCGATAGATGCTACGGTCAGGGGACTCCAAGGGTTCGTAGGGGGAAACAGCTGCGGAAGTACATCAACCTCGCTGACAGGCTGGTAGCTCCAAAGACACTGGGTGTCATATTTGTGTCGCTGCTTCGCCCTGGCGTAAACGTCTTTCATCGGGCTGATTAACTCCATATGTGAATCTGTCCATTCCACCAAAAGTAACTCCTCGAGATGCTTGAAAAGTCGCAACACAGATGACAGATCGGAGAACTTGTAGTTGCCCTCACTGAACCTAGGATGTGCAAGATAAAGAGAGCCTGTAGATTCGTCCAAGGCGACTCTTTTGACCTTTTGCATGTCACTGGGATGGAACTGGCTGATATCCCACGCACAGCCACTTAGTACCCGATGCTTGGTACCCCAATCATCCCCGTGAAAGATGAACAAGACGTCGTGATCAAAATTAAACCATGTTCGAGGACCGTGAAATCGTGTGCGAAAGGCAAGCTGATAGCCTCTCTTGATCAAGTCGTCTCTAGATTCACGGCACGTATGCAAGAGTGCAGGAATTGGAGCAGTGCTGTGCATGGAAACCTCCCTGCAGAGCTGCCACGCATATTCAGGACACTGGCTTAGCCAATCTAGACTCATTCGAGGAGCAAGCTTTGTCACGTTCCAAGGCTGATACGCGGACTTGGTACTTGAGAATCCATAACGTTCAAGTGTACTCTGTGTGGTCTGAGAGGGAATTTGAGACCGCCAGTTGAACGAGAAGTGTGTAAGAGATTCGTCTAGTCGAATAGCGTTTGGCGTCGCGCGTATGTGGTCTGCAAATTCATCGTAGTCCTGCTCATCAAACTGCTGGACGTGAACAAAGCGGGGTGGCGTGGCCAAGCTGTAGATCTCTTGGCGGAGTTCCAGAGGAAGTGACGAGAAGTAATGGAACTCAGTAAGAGCCATCGCAAGGTATTTAAGTTCTTATCTGTATATGGATTGCATGAAGTTGGTGAAGCCTTACCGCTTTCAAGTGCCAGCTGCGTAAGCATGCTGACATTGGTCCGCGGGAAGAATATTAGTCCGCGCATCTTCATTGGCTAAAGAATCGCGTAGTCGGAGCATCATTTATGTTTCTGCCTATTCTGTCTAGTACGGGAAGCTTCCCTCTGGGATCTTTTCCAAAACTCCCGATTTCTTCTGTAACTCATCCTGCTCATGCAGATACGGCAAAAGAATATCCGCCCAGTGATGTTTACCCTTGTACTTTGAAGCAGCCTCGTCCCAGTTCTCAATTGCTTCGGCCAGGCGCCCTGGAACATGGGGCTCTTGTGCAATCGTAGTGATTGGCTCAAAGTATGTACGGACCGTAAATAGGAGAGCCTTGGACCGGGGAAGTCGTCGGAGTGACTGTCTCTCAGAGCGGAAGTAGAGGTCGTTGATGGTGAGACCCTTGTCATTTGCCGTTTCCCAGGCTGAGTTGTTAGAAGAGTTCCCTGAGAGATGGATTGACTTACAAGCTACTTCGTTGCTGTCTTGATCACCCATGCGGTGAGACCAGTGAAGACCATCGTCGAGTTGAATAAAGAACTGCATGGTCAGCAATGTACTAGAAGACAGGAAAGAGACTCACATTGTTTCGAATAACCGCCTTGTCTGGCTGCATCGTCTTGAAGAAGCGGTTCATTGACTTTTGAAGCTTTGTCTGGTAGTGGGGGACCTTGGCTTCGATGTGTAGAGTGTCCAGAGACATTCTGAACTTTTCGCTCAATCGCCAGAAACCAGGGAGACAGACAGCTCCGGCGTCAAGATGATATTGACCGTCTGAAATGTTAGCCAAGTAACAGAAGTAATTGTGGAACTTACCGTCTTCTTCAACCATGATGACGAGATCGTCTTGGACCAGTTTGGCTGCTGTTGCCATCGCTTCCTTGGGAGTATCTGATGGTCAGCTGGGTCTTGGCTCTGAGGATGATACGTACTGGCTGGGTAGCTGAATTCCTCCTTGGTCAATGTATTGCGAAGGATGCCATTGCTGAGTTGAAAGATCTTGGGGTACCGAGCAGTCAAGTACGCAGTCAGCTCCTCTAGAACCTCGAAGCAGGCATCTCTAGTGACAGCGTTGTCTACATATTGAACATGCGCATCAATGTCTTTCTCTAGCTCAGAAACCTTGAGATCGTGGTACCAGAGAAAGTTGGAATCCATCTCAATCCAATTGTTCCAGTCTAGCTTTCGAATGCCCATGGTGACGTGATTGGGTCCATGGCGACATGGCCGGTACAGCTCAGGCTTCTTTTCGTCCAAGTCGAAATCGACAAGAGGCTTTGGTGAAGGAGTCTTCCATTCGATGTCCGTTTTAACTGTCTTGTTAGATAGACTCCCCAAGCGTTGGAGGACATACTGGCGGGTTTTCCCTTGCGCATCCATTCATACACAGCAAAGAGACATAATCCCACTGCCGCAAAGGCAACGAGAATAACTTCTTGACGAAGACCCATTGATTCAAGTAGTGAAGACATGATTGACGTTGTGAAACAAGATCAGAATGTCGTTGAACTTAAATATCTGTGGCGATGATAACCGTGCCTAGAAACTTTCCATTTCCGGATTACTTCCCCGACTTGCCATCAGCGTATCAGACCAGATGTAATGACATCTGAGCTAAACCATTTGCGGTAATTTACCACGATTCAGCTTCCCCGCTCGGATGATGTCGTCCGCTGGTCCCTAATTGCGGGGATGTATTGGGGACGATGATTATTGACTATCTCTATACTACTTATGATGTTTTACCAGTCTTGGCTGTCTTGATAACGCCTTCTTTGTGGAGCGCCTCGATGATGTCGAGAATCACAAAGTCACAGCCTTTTGCCGCCATTATGTTTACTCCTACAGGAACAAGCTCGTTTTGGAGCGTTGAGTTGGAGAACTGGCCTAGGTCGAACATGCCCAGTGAGACTGCATAGTCTGGGAGACCTGCGACAGAGGCTAGTCTTCCAGCGTAGACGGTCTGACTGCCCGAGTTGTTGGAGTCTGCCTTTTCTGCCTCCAATGATTCCTCGCAAGCTTCCTCGGATCCAAGGGTTGAATTACAGTTGACGGTAGTGTTGAGCTGGGTGATGAGAGTCTGCCGGTTGTAACTGGCTTGCAGAAGCTCGCGGATATACGGATTTGAGCCACTGATCTGTTAGTGGTGTAGAGAACTGACAGGGGAAACATACTCTTGGGAAACATCAGGCTTGTATGAAGGATAGCTGGCCGATAAATAGACGTAGACAGCATTTGAGCAACTGTTGTTGTCAGCAGTCAAGAACTCGCTCGCCACCCATTCCTCAACTCCCTTCTTGGAAGCCAAATCATCTTCATGAGTCGACTCAGTCATCGTATCATTAGCGTTCATCCATCCCTCGCGAATCTCAGGCACCATATGAGGGAATGCACCATCGTGAAGACTCTTGTACTCTTCAACATAATCTTTGCCAAACTCGTTCCACTGCTCATAGGTTGTCAGGTTCAAGTAGACATTACCCACGATGTTGGAGATGGCTATGTCCCCAAATGACTTGGGTGTAGAGTTTGTCCAGGCCGAATCAATTGAGAAGACAGTGCCATTGGCTGATAATAGACTTGCAAGGCTGTTTAAAAACTCTCCTACTGCATTCGCCGCTTTGGGGGAGTCTTTCTCTAGGTTGAGGAGAAACTGTTCACTACCGCTGTCAAAGAGGACCTCAGATGGCAACCCAGCATACTCTTTGATCGTGCCAGCGTAAAGAGATCGGGTGAACTTGGATAAAACGACAGGGTCCCTCGCAATGATGCCTGATGTATCCATTGCCGATGAAAGAGGAAGAGCTCCAGTCAGATTGACAGCGTCTTGGGTAGGGCGATTACCATGAACAGCATTCTGGAGTGCAGGGCCACGAATACTACCGCCTGTATCACTTCCCATGCTAGCATCAAGCCAGTCATACGAAGCGACAGATGCAGCTGAGCCACCAGAGCTATCACCAGGCGAGTTATAACCGTCCCCTCGCGGATTGAAGGGGAGAAGGTAGTCGATGTGTTCTGTGACGTATCCGCCAGCAAACGCAAATTCGGACATTTTGTTCTTTCCAACGACTACGGCGCCGGCATCGATGAGTTTCTGTACGCATAGAGCAGTCTTGGTCTTGACATTGCTCATTTCGTACAGTGCTCTGTTGCCTCCACTTGTCTTGACACCCTTGAGGTCGTAAAGATCTTTAACACCGAGACGAAGACCGGCGAGAGGCTTTTCTTTCGTGGGTGTGAAGTAGAGACGGGATGGAACGGCAATCGTGAGACCTCCGGCGGAGAGGGTGCCGGCGCGAAGGGGATGGTGGGTTCCGGAGGGGTCTTGGTATGTAGACTGTTGCTGTCAGCGATGTCGAGTGCATAAGCGGGGAACATACTTGGATGAAAGCTTGGTTGGTGTCGACATAGAGACGGTATGCTTGGAAGACATTGCCGGTGTAGCGATGTACAAAGTATGGACCCGCTGGCACCGACTCTTTACCTGTGTATATCGCTGAAACGTTGTACTTGGAAGAATTGAAGCTCAATTCTTTATCAGAATTGATGTACAAAGCTGCGACAGTCAGACAAATCACCCCATCATTCGCAAAACTTACCTTGGGTAAACTCCTTGGTCCAGACATCATCCTTCTCATACTCCCCAAGCGCAGAGGCAACACGCTCAGCATTTGCCGTCTGGTTCAACTTGACCACCGTCAAAGGCGTAAATTCATCAGCACTGACTGAAGCGTCCCAAGAATTCAATTTCCATGCTGCGGTTGGAGGAACAAAGTATTCTTGATCGCCAAGCTGTATCTGCCTCGAAACAGAAGCGGCAGACACACCCACAAGGTAGAATATACCCAGTACCAGGGTAGAAAACGACATTATAATAACTGCTGTCCATTAATCTTACCAGCGAGCGGGACTCTTTAAATAAAGTGCTCGCCAAGACTGTACATCTTGGCTTACAGGCGTCCCATGTTGATAGCAAGGTCCTCCGTCCCGTTGTCAGCCAATCGTGGGATTAGAATCTTTAGCCCCCAAGCTGTCGGAGAGCTCGGGGCTAAAGCTGACGATCTTGGGTGACGTGTAGCGTGGTCCCAAACCCCACAAGCCCTGCCTTGAAACCAGTTGACATTATCCCGTTTCGGCTATTCAAAAAGCGTCCATGTTGAGATCAGCCCTACGAGCTGGCGGCTGACGTCTGGGGATAAAGTTGAATTGCCAGTTTGAGCGAGCTGAACTTTGCTAGGCGGATTGATAGCAAGAATCAGAGGCAATTGCATCATCTACATCTTCAAATTACTTGAATTGCCTTTTTCACTCTAATACAGTCGTAGATCCTCCTATTCTACAGGCCACTATAATTGGCCGATTCTAAAAGCTTATCCACGTTAAAAAGTCTCGGCAAAGTCTGACCCGAGTTTCGGATGAATCAAAAACATCGGCAGTTTCACTTGGCAGCAGATAAGAGTAAAAGGTTAAATTCATCGGCCGATTTTAAACTTGTAAAGTTAGAGTTCCCGTTAGAGTTTAATAAGCGTAACATTCATGTTGATCGTTATATCTGGCCACTGTTATTCAGCGCCTCTGTAATACCGACATCTCGTTTAAACGCCTCGAGCCAATCTTTGTTCTCTGCGATGGTTTGATTAAATGGGTCGTCACTAAATTGTTAGCAAATTTGAAGTATCAGCAGATCGAGTTTAAAAAGGACACGTACTCGTTGTAGCTGATCCATCGCGCGTAATGTTGGATCTCTTCGTCTGAGGGAACGCGACTTGCTGGATTATGGGGTGACATTATCCCAGTTACCCAACGTCGTAATTCCTGCGTGAACCATCGCCAGTAATTGTGATCATTCAGAAAAGCTGTACTTGTTTTGAGAACGAGACCTCGTGCGGCGAGGAGATGGGGATCTGGACGCAGTGGCGTGTTCCAAGCTTCGGAGGTTTCTGTCGTCGTGGAATGTCGTTGTCGGAATGCGGCTAGCCAATAATCGTCATCTGCTGCTGTATGATTGAGATTTGAATCTGAGCCGTGAATGATAACGCGCGCTTGTCGGCGAAGGTCGTCGTCGGGTGGTTCAATGCCAATGACGCGTTGCAAATCGAGGTAAGCCCCAAGTTCTTGCTCCAGGCGCGTATAATCTTGAATCATGGCGTTCAAGTTCATTCCCTCGGATAAACCAATCAGCTCAATTCCTGTACGTTGTCGGAACGGCAGCAGCCAATCCCCGGGTAAATGAATGATTTTGATAAGCCAATTCGCGATGAAATCAGATGGTGTTGCTGAAACCTCTTCCAATCGACCGACAATTCTGCAGCATTCTTCTCGCAACTCATCATCTCTAATACTCAGTCCAAGGAGCTGCTTCGCTTGTACAAACTCTTGCAGCTGCGTCTCAAAAGGACATCCTTCAAAGATGTTGTTCTTTCCACTAATTTCCAGCGAAGAAAGTCGACTCTCGGCGTTTGATCGCATTGGTCCGAATTGAGCTTGTTGTGAGATTTGAACGTTCGAAAATACCAGATCTCTGAGCCAGGATGGACAGATCAAGTCGCCATGTGACAACGGTTCGGCGGCAAATAGGATCCGGCACGCCTCGAGCTGCATCTCATCGCCGGTCGGCATTCGCGCATGTTTGTAAAAGTGATTCTGCATGAAATACGCGAGCTCCAGTTTGAGTAACTCATAAGCTGTTCGGGGTGTTTCAACAAGTGCACGACTTCCTTCGAAAGGGAAAGGACTATTGCGTTCAGTTTCGATAAAGTCTAATATGTCAGTAACTCAACTAATAGGACCGCGATAAAACTTACAAGGAGGAATCGAGTTCTCGACAAGCTCAAGAATATGCGGTTCAAATCCCCAATCACCCTTCCAATCAGCCATAGTCTTGCCCGTCTTGAAATGATCTGCTAGATGATGTACACGGTCTATCCACGTTTCCATAACGAGATTGCAGAAACCGCACCGGGAGTGTATTGCAGGCGGCGGAGCTTTCCACTGTCTCATCGGCCACTCGGCGAATTTGGCGTTGTGGACCAATTTCAGATGTTGATTGAGATGGTCCTTTCGATTAAACGTGCGTTCTTGAACAGGTCGATTCTTGCACGCTGAGTAATTGTGTGTTTCGATGTGTGCATCGTCGGGATCGACGTGGCCGCAGAAAACGCAGCGTATTTCGGGACTATCGGCTTTTTGGCCACGGGGTCCTTCTGGACTGCAGACCCATCGTTCCAGAGGCAGATGAAGAGAATTCTCGTGTCGTTGCCAATCGTGCTTTGCTCGGAATGTCTCGGTGCAGAATGTACATTGGAATGCCTTTCGGGGAGCTGCGAGAGATCTTCGCTCTTCTTTATATGCACGTCTTCTGCGACGAGAACTTCCCCGACTAAAGAGCTCATTGAGACCGAGTGATGAGCGACTTGTATGTGAATTAACTGAGCTGATTGAGCTAGACCTTGATGTGCCGACACTTCTAACTGATGGCGTTCGAGACAGTCTCGTATATGGACTCGTGGAACCTATCCTATTAGCCTTACTCACTCACGCTTCGCCAAACTCACCTGATTGCGGTCGCACTGAAGCTACAGCTCTTGCAATGGCAGTAACAGCAGCTGGTTCATCCTCAGGCGGTGAATCAACCCATCGCTGCAAAGGATCCATATCAGACGTATTCCTCACAGCAGGCGTCCCAGGTCTCGGCGGTATATCCATAGCTGGCGTATCACCATGTCTCGGCGAAGAAGCACTCGACGGAATCTTTCCTCGTCGTCTCGCATTAGCCAACCAATTAGATATCTGCGTCTTTGTAAGCCCCGTCTCCTCCTGCAGCATCCGCCGCTCAGGTTCGCGCGGATACGGATGGTTCTGATGCGTCGCGAGCCAATTCTTCAATATCCTCACCGACTCCCTCGTGAATCTCCCGCCGACCTTTGCAGGCGGCGCTGGTGTCGCTTGTTGAGTGTATCCATGCAGCGACAGGGGAGTGAAGGGATTTTGCGGCACAGGATGAGTTGGAGCAAGATTGGCCATTCCATTTGATAGGTCTGTTGGCGGGGCTGAGTCGGACATGTCGGGGGTTAAATCATCGCTGATGAAGCCGTCCAATAGATCGACGTCTGTGAAGAGATTGGGGTTGTTGAAATTCATGGCGGATGGTGACTGTAGGGGTCAATGCATGCAAGTCACTGTAAAGGTGAAGAAGAGAGGTCTGATCCCTTCAGTAAAGGTTATCAAGTGGCGGCATTGTCTGCTGGCTTCTGATTGGCTGACCAAAGGGAAACCTTGTCATCACGCCCTATTAATGGGGCGTCATGTGAGCGGGGAACTGAGGCTATGAGTAGGCTAATGAATTCTGGATATGTCTATGAATGTCTATTTGCTTGGTGGAATGTTTCGTGAAGTTGAGATAACATGACGGGGATTGGTCTTTGGTTGATATAGATGTCGTCAAATTGTTTGAGGACGTCAGGGTATGGTCTGAGATAGTCTCTGGCCTGCCAAAGGTATTTCTCCGCCTTGGACGGATTGCCGGTATTCTGAAGCATTCGGGTGATGTATTCCTCGTGTCTCTTTCGCTCGTCTTCGGTGAGGTTTTCCTGGAAATGTTAGTGCGCCCTATGTAGGATCAGCAAACGTACCTTGATGTCAAACATGAGATTCATGGTTGGTTCGATGACGACTGCTTTAAAATCGACATCGGGATGCTCTTTTTGAAGATCCTTGGTTTGCGCCTCAAAGTCAGAGATTGACTGCTCTCGTGTCTTTTCGTACAACTGTTTTGAACTCATTTCGGTATCTTTTTGATGTTTGGTTGATGTGCTGGTGAGTAAAACTGAGATTTCGTGGTGGATTGACGTATGACCCCTCCGACACGTCAATCATGCAGGGGACTGTCGATCGCCCCAGAAATTGCATAACGTCACCAATTGCACCGGCGGGGGACGTTTGCAAGGCATCATTGGGGTATGAAGCAATTGAATATAACATGTATTTGAGGATAGCAAACATGCTTGCTAGACTCAGATTCGAGGCATCTCTCGTAAGCGAGAGCATTCATTTTGTGAGGTAGTGACTATTTACTCAAAGCCCCCAATAACAACCCCTGCAACTCTTGAAGACTCTGTCGACTCGTCTTTTGACTCGCCATGACATAGAAGACGTTGCCCAAGATTCGGCTGTGAGCATTCCAAGTCCCAGTTCCCTCTCTCAAATGAGTCTGAAGCTTCTTGGCAGCCAAACTCTTGTACCCAACACCATCATCATCCCTCAAGCTAATCGCCAAAACACTTCCAAGAGCCCAAACACCTAAAACCTGCTGATTATGCGAGACATTGTTGACAAACTCTCTCGACCAAACAGACCAAGCCTGAGTATCTGTCTCCCAGTCACTCTCCGCCCATTCCCATTCTCCCCTCTTCTCCATATCCTGCATCTCCCGCACCGACTCAACAGCAACTTGGCATCCAACAGCATGAGCCGTATAACTATGTCCATGCAGCAAAGCGTCACTCTTGTCATCACTAACAAACGCATCAAAGATACTCTCAGATGCCATAGTCGTGCAGAGCGGTACAAGCCCTCCCGTAAGTAGTTTAGCGTTGACAGAGATGTCGGCGTCGGTGCCGAGGAACGACGCCGCTGTAAACCGACCGAGGCGGTATAGCCCGGTAAAAACTTCGTCGAAAATTACGGGGAGTCCAGACCACGAGAGTGGGTCCTTGGGGCTGGATCCATTGCCGAAGAGGTGAGGGGATCGACGGACGACATCCACTAGAGCTCTTTGGAAGAGGGGATCACTGGATTGTTAGAACATGGAATGAGAGGAGAATGAGAAGACTTACACAAAGATCATGCCTCCTGCGCCGAGAATTATCGGCTCCATCATGAGAGCGCCGAATTTGCGGCCTGATGCTTGGAGTTTCGAGAGAACGCCCTCGATGTAGCGTTCGTACTTTCGGTACTGCTCGGTATTGAGCCGAGATCCAAGATCAAAAACCTCCGAGATCGATTTGAGATCCGAATCTTGTCCCAGTTCATCCCTCAGACCACCAGGAACCTGAACAACCCATTTTCCTTTGACGCATTGAATGGTTGGATAGTCAAACCAGTATCCCTTACCTTCATACCACTCAATCTTTTCATTGTACACACAAGGCTCTGCGCAATCCATCGCACCAATCGTATCACCATGATAACTCCCCTTAAGGCCAAGAATGTGGACATTATCATTCGGTCCCCAGCCATACCTCAGCCTCGCTGCACGTAGCGCCATCTTGACAGCGACTTCACACCCCGTACTTCCATTATCAGAGTAGAAGACACGTGAAAATCGTGGATTGCTCGCCCCCTTTAGTAGCATCTCCGCAAGCGCTAATGCAGGCTCGTGGATTGCCTCGGCAAACATGACGTGTCCGTAGCGACCGGCGGCATAGGCTGCTGCGAGGGTGAGGCGCGAGTTTGCGTGGCCTAGACCTTGGGACCACCATGATGCTGAGCCGTCAAAGGCGGGTTGGAGGAGGTTGGGTGTCTTGGGATTGAGGACTTGGAAATAGTCGCCGTGGGCTGAGTCGATGGCTGAGATTGTATCTGCGGTGACGAGCTTTTGCTGGGTGAAGGGGTACCAGATTGATTTGCTTGCTTTGGAGCTCATTGATTCGAGGCGGGAGATGCGTTCTTTTCCTCGTTTGTCGAGAGCCTCGAGGACGTGGTCCACGTTGCTGGAAGCGTAGTACTCTTTCATCTGCTCGATGTCTTCCTTTTCGTTATCCAGTCGAGAAGGCGGTTCGGGGACAGTATCGACTGATATGCCGCCTAACTTTGCAAAGTAGTCTCGGAGGTATTGATAGTTTTCGTACTTCATATCCTGGAACAGGAGAATTGACTCAATATCATGGCCGCGCATTCGCAAAGACTCGTATGCTGAAATTGTCTGTGAGATGCCGCCGAGCTTTGAGTCGCCGACGAGAACGACTGGCGCACGCAATGGCGCGTAGAGATCAGCTTGGGTTGTACCGGATGGACCAGGTGAGTGAACGCCTCCAGCAGTCTCTAGAAACAGCCATCCTGGACCCTCAGAGGCATATCGAGAGGTGGTGTCGTAGATCTTTGTGAGAACATCCTCATCGGATGGAATTGGCTACTCCGTAAGCTTCGTTCAGCAATCAATTGACCTCATACCTTGCCAGATGCCTTCGCAGCGATATGAGGACTGCAGGGAATATCGTACTGAAAGAGCGTCTCATGGTTCGTCGACGGAGCATATCGTTGAATATGACTAATTTGTTAGACAATTCTCCCAGAATCACCAAACTTCTACTCCAATTAGCCAAGTCTACTCAATTGGCCTCAAACTTACACCATCCATCAGCCTCATTCGCAGCCCCAGTAGAAACCGGCTTCAGAAACCATGTCCTATCACCCCGCTTAACCGCAGAATTACACAAAATCGTACTGAAAATCGTCTTTCCAACATCAGTATTCGCACCGTAAACCTGATGCGTTCGCAGCGATCGCCAGAGAAGAGCCGGGACCGGCGCCATTTTTTGTGATGAGTGAAATGGACAAAAGGGTTGAGGTGGAATGCCGCGGTTTATAATGGAGGGTCTAGATCGGCACGGCAAAGAGCTCCGGGCGGGGCGGGACTCAACATGTACTAAACCCAACAAATTCCGCGTGCTTTACCAATTGAAGTGGCCTGTGAGTTTTTAACTTTGTAACAATGTCGAAACTGGAGCAGCAGTTGAAAGCGCGATTATTGGATCGTGAGAAACGATCGCAATTACGACGATTGACGACGTTTCCACCTGACAATGTCGATTTTTCGTCAAATGCATACCTCTCTCTGTCATCGGTACCTGAGATTCGACGCGCCTATCACTCGCTTCTTGAGAATCATGCAGCGCCGCCTCCGTTGTTAGGCTCCGGTGGTTCACGACTATTGGACGGCAATTCAACCCTCGCGGAAAATCTTGAGAGAGACATTGCGGCATTTCATAACGCAGATGCTGGGCTGTTGTTTAATTCGGGGTTTGATGCGAATGTCGGTCTTGTGAGCTGTTTGCCGCAGCCGGGGGATGTTGTTGTCTACGATGAGCTTATTCATGCGAGTGCTCATGATGGGATGAGGTTGAGTCGGGCGGGACGGAGGGTGTCGTTTAAGCATAATTGTGTGTATGGGGAGGGTGGACTAGATGATGTTTTGCGTGGAATTGGGGGCGAGAAATCGGTGTTTATTCTTGTTGAAGGTGTTTACAGCATGGACGGCGATGTCGCTCCTCTCAAGGAGATTGTCGAATGCGTCAAAAGTCGAGTCCCAACTAATGGCTACATCATCGTCGACGAGGCACATTCTACCGGCATTTTCGGACACCAAGGACGCGGTCTCGTATGCGAATTGGGTTTGGAAAAGGAAATATTTGCACGACTGCATACCTTTGGCAAAGCAATGAGTTCTTTTGGAGGTGAGTAAAGCTAAAACCGCTCATCCAACGAAGCTAACCATGCAGCTATTGTCTTGTGCTCACCCACGACGCGAGAGTATCTCATAAATTACGCACGAACTCTCATCTACACGACTGCAATGCCATTCTCCTGTCTTGCGAGTATTGGCATCTCTTATCAGTATCTGCAGAGTGGAAGGGCTGATGAGAGGTTGAAGCATCTTTGGAGTCTGGTCAGCTACACGCACAAGCTACTAGCGGAAGCGTGCTCTTCCAGCCAATCAATCCGCGCGGAGGAAGCACCGAAATCACCGATTATACCGGTTTTTACATCACAGCCACGCAGTCTAGCTCAGTTTTGTCAGGAACGGGGGTTCACGGTTCGTCCGATTGTGGCGCCGACAGTACCCAAGGGCAGTGAAAGGGTTAGGATATGTGTACATGCAGGGAACACGATTGCGGAAGTGGAAGGCTTGGTCGACACGATCAAGCTTTGGGTGCAGGCTCATGAAGGGGGGTCTGCGAAACTTTAGACATCGCCTGGGGAGATAGGTTGTAAAGATAATATAGACAGGAATGCCACTAGCAATCTGGGGCGTCTTCATTCTTACTAAACGCTTGGGAAGCCTTCAGCTAGGAATAGCAGTTTAAGTTCTTGATGTAAGCGTAATACAATGACTAGTGAGGCGTCTCGGCAAACCTTACGCCCATCCATACTATCTTGGGTCCAAACTAGTGTCTCGCGAGAGGCCTATATAAACTCGACTTGCCCCAGTCTCACTTCTCCTGATATTATCGAGGCCATTTAATTATGGGCACTCACCATAGTAACGGTGCTATGAGGAGTTGCAGCTTCATCACCATCATCGCTTAGCGTCATGAATCAACGAATACATCGGCATCTATGTTTACTTAGACAAAATGATAACTGAAAGCAATAATCGAAAAGCTCCTTTGCCTAGAGCATCGTCTATATCTACAGCTCTCCCTGTCCATCCCGAAACACTTCATCGTACCACGGCTTCTCCGCCTCCGCCTTTTCCGTCTTTGCACGGCAAACGTACCCGAACTCATGCTCTACGATACTGACCTCCCCCGAATCGATAATGAACGTTCTCGGCTTCTTCTGAGTGACATTCGACCGCGACTCCCAGTACACCAATCGTTCCCCGTTGACGGCAATCTCCAGTAATGGCTCCGCTTCGACGACCTCCAGTTGAGACTTGATGAGTTGGCGAAGGTACGGAAAGAACCAAATCCTATCCCACCAGAGATAGCGACGTTTCTTTGCTCCATCTTTGTGAGCGTTGTGGTGAACAACCACGGGAATGGCAGTGGAGTAGAAATCGGCGTACACAGGCATGTCTCCCCAGTCTGCTGGATCCTGAAGGATCTGGTTCAGTGGGTTTGTAAAAGATTGTATATCTTCTGGCACACCGTCTAGTCTTGGCTCGATGCCGAGAGATACTGACTTTTCAGCAATACCAGTCTCGTTATTCAGCGCAATGATCTCGCCATCTTGTTCCTCGAAGACAGTTGGAATGAACAGATTCTGCATATAGTCCAGTCCGACATGATACTCAAAGTCGCTATGCATAACATCGAAGCTCTTGTCCTTTTGAGACACGGTATTCTTGCGAAGCCAGCGACGCCAGATTTCTTGTTCCGCAAAGATCTCACCGAATATTCCTTGATCGCTGTACAAGTCTTTGCCATTCACCAAACCTCTCTGCATTCGCTCATGCACGCGACGAAAGTATTTTCTCATATCGCCAACAGGACCAATCATGCTCCCGCTATTGAGATATTTCGGTCGTACATCATGGAATACGTTAGGGTCTTTGTCGGTATTCGGTCCGTAGAGGTCTTTACGAGCTTGGCTTTCGGGGAGCTGATCGCAGTGGAGGACGGAGCCTGATGATGGCGGAGGGAAGCATTTCTTTTGGGCTGAAACGATGATGGTCTGTTCCATTGGAGGTTTGCATCGACGGTTCCATTGTGACGCCAGTCGTTGGTTAGCTTGACGGTTTGCTTCGTGATATCGCTTGAGGAGGACCTCTGGCGGAAGCTGGAACCAAACGTCATACGAATCCGTCAGTACAACTATATCATTCTCCTCGAGTCTATTCTCGTCCGAAGTGTCGGCCTTCGAAACGCTATCAAGATACTCCAGAGTACCTGTAATCTTTGCGAGGTGAGACCCTCCCTTCCAACCTTTAGACTTATCGTACGTCTTACCCCAGTTCACAATAACTGGAGCTGGATACCCTAATGCCAACGCACTGGTGATGACTTTGCATAAATCGTGGTCTGGGTTATTGGCAGGGAGGACTATACTAAGCCGTCGATCCTTTGAAGGAAGCTTGGCAATGTCCTGCTGAGGGTACGTCTCATAGGCCTGGCCAGCCGCAACCTCTCCGGCCAAGAATGCGCGGCCCTGGTTACATTAGCATTGGCGTTGGGGGCTCTTTTCTCGCCTTACCTTTAGGGAGGTGAGTGCTAGGAGGCCAGGGAAAATGAGGAGAGCGGCGATGAGGATTAGAATTGTCTTAAGGGGGAGACGAAGAATGCGTTTTGCGAAGAGCTGGAGGCTTGAACCATTCTTCTCGGGGGTGACAGCATCTTCAAGACTGCTGCTGGAATCAACCCGTTTGTAGCCTTGAGGCCATATCTGGGGGATCATTTGGCGTAGAGTATTCATGTTGTACGTTTAACAAATAACATAAACGAAATGCTAAGTTATTTCGGGGGAAATCCCTGATATATAAACAACTCATCACATTATTTTATTCCTGCATCGCCACAGCAGGAACAAATCTCCGCATATCTTGGCAACTAATACAGTGACGGTTCACTACTTGGCGTCAGCACATATCAACGCAACACAGCAGAAACTGGCAATAAGCAGGAAATTATAAAACCTTCACCGTCCAATTAGATGCCCCTGGTGCCATGACCCTTCCTTGGCTATGCCGAACGTCCCGAGCACGCCGCTCAATGGTGGAGGCTACCCCATGCGCCCTCGTAGCATCCCGCCTAGCGTCTTGGTATACATCAAAAGAGTAGAATAGGATCTCGCTTGGAGTAAATGACGCGGTTAAACGACTCTTGCGTTTCGTCTTCTGGTGTCTTTGGGCTGGTATGCCTCGTGGTCAATCCCATGTGTACCCCATTTTCTCCACCATCGATTTCCGTAGGATAATCCTTTGCTACGACTCCAATGGTTGTTTGGTGTTTTTCGCACCTTTTTCCGCCCGTGAGTGCCTGTTCTATAATTAGATATTGTTGAAGTCGAGATGAGATACGTACATCTTCTGTTGTTTCTCTTTGTTCGAGTTGTAAATTGGTTGCACTCCGCACAGTACTTTCGATCACCCATCCAACCCCGTAATCTCATAAACAAAGGACATGAAATGCATGCGCAATGCTTCTTGCAGTATGAAACATTGCAGACTGGATGATCATTTGGGTACGTTCGACATCTGTAGCAGACTTTGCGCCCTCTGTATTCATGGCGTCTGAAGCGATGGCCGGTTGGGAAGTAGATGACTTCTTGCTCTCTAGCGCCGTCGCAACCTGGCCGGCGGGGAATGTTGTTGTGATAAGGATCTCGGCATTCTGAAGGGACGTCGGGGGTTGGACCAAGTTGATCGACCCATGTAAGATTAGGTTTGCTGGGGATGAGTGGTGTGACGAGATTTCGCATATCAGGGCCAGTTAATGAGAGGCAGACTAGGTCGTTTCTGGAGCAGAAGTTTAGGATCTCGAGTTTGAGCTCTGGGGGGAACTTGTGAAAGAGAGTGAAGGGTTCCGGAGATGCTGACATGATGTCAGATGCGGCTGAATAGAGAAGGTAAATTTGGTTGGTATTGAGTATCTAAGTATGATGAAGGAGAAAAGCTGAGATATTTATGAGTCTTGTTCTTTGTGCTACATACTCCAATCTCGATTGTCGCAAGGCATCTTAGGCAGCCTTTCACAGACTCCGCAAGTCAGTCACGTGTGGCGTGTCAGCCTCGAAATGTGGGGATTCTGCCTGATTTACCGCCAAATGAGAGCAGAACTACCTTTTGCCTTGTGTTTTTTGGCCACTTGCTTGGAGGTTAAATTAACTTTATCTTTCCGAAAAATCAAATCAAATACTGTCACAAAATAGACTTTGGAGTTAAAGGGGACACCAAACGAACTCTCACTTATGTCAAAGCCTACAATGAATACAGCACCAAACGTGTCAGAAGGTTTTCTAACGTGATGCAGTCCCCTTTCCCATGCCACTTCGTGCACCCATGTTGTCAATCGCTTTTCATCTCATCTTACAGCTAAAGTTTTGTGCTCGCGGCAATCAAACTCTCATCAAAGTTTACGCTCCTTGAGTAGTAGAGCCGTTACGAGCGTGATCCCGGAGAAGAGAATGGAGAGTCCTGATTCGTTAGTCACCTCCTGGCAAGGGGACATGCACTTACCGTGGCCATACTCGATTCCTCTGATATAACCTTCGATCAGTACCTTTCGAATGGGCTCGGAAGCTTCGTCGATGTACGAGACACTCTCTGCGGCTTTTCGAATGACCTAGAAACTTAGCAGGCTTCACAAATGCAGTGAAATGACTCACCTCGTCAATAAAGCGTTGAGACTTTCCGAGATCACTGAGGTTCTGTTGAATGTCGTGTCTGAGAAGTCCTTGGATGGTTGCGCTGGTACCAGCCATGCCAACTACTGAACCCAAAGTTACAGCGAGGAAGATTCCAGAAGAAGCTGCTGCTTTGTCTTTGGGATCAATGGAAGCTTGGAGAGCGATAAAGGCAGCACTTTGAGCGATGCCCATTCCCAGGCCCCTGAATGGTTAGCATAAGAATCCAGAAGATAGGGGCACGTACCCTGGGAAGACGTAGAGTGACTCCAGCCAATTGGTCTGTCCGTGCCAGCGCAGCAGCATCAGAGTGTAACTCGTGATTGATGAAACAGCCGAGAAGATGATGAGTGCCCTGTACCGACCAGTTCTCTTGATGATCAAGCCTGTTGCTATGCCTCCGACCGTGTTTCCGATGACTGCGGGGAATAAATGAGCGCCGGCGACTGTACTCGATACACGCTGAGTAACCTGGAAGTAGATGGGGACGGTATACATCATCTGGTCGGTTAGTATCTGGAGTACACGGCGGTGGGCGACATACTCCAAGTTGTGCAGCTGCTTGACCAAACGCAATCAGATACGTCTTTGTGACATCGCCACTTCTGAGTAAGCGAAGAGGGAAGATTGGTTCCTTGGCCCAGCGTGACTCTACAAGTACGAAAGCAACTGAGAGAATCACACCAGCGGCAGCGAGAATTGGCACGAGGGGATGACTCCATGGAATCTTCTGGCCGCCAATCTCAAGGGGAACCATGAAAGCGAGAACAGAGCCACCCAAAAGCAGAGCTCCAAGTGCGTCGATCCTTTTGATGCGCTCGAGTGTCGCGCCCTCGGTCTGTGTTGTAGAGGGGAGGAGGATGGCGGCGATGATCATGGATACAGCAAAAATTGGCGATTGTCCGAGGAATGACCTACTCTGTCAGTATGGGCTGTTGAATGAGCGATAGACTCACCATCTCCAGCCGATTGTATCAGCGAGAAAGCCTCCAAGCGGACCACCAATGCTACGGCCGACGGTGGCGATGACATTCATGTAGCTTTGCCATGAGGCAACTTCTCGGAGAGGTGCGAGTTCTAATGGTCAGCTTGGAACGGAGGATAAAGGGGCGTCGTACCAGTTATGATGACTGATGCCATTGTAGTCATTCCTGCACCTCCAGATCCAGAGATTACGCGACCTAGGATGACCTGCCACATTGACTGGCCAGCGCCTCTGAATCTTGTTAGAACGAGGCTATGCGGATGGACATAGACTTACACGAGGGCACTGAAATTGTTAGCCAGAGATTCAAGTGAGACCAGTGTCGGGTGCGGTCTGGACTCACCATCCAACAGCAAACAGTCCATAGCAGAAGATCAATATTGTCTTTCGTCCAAAGATATCGCTCAGTTTGCCGTACTACTCAATTAGCCCAACTCGCCCCCAGAATGACTTTACGTACAATCGTCTGCGATGCTGCACTAGCCAACATGAAGCTGATAAATAGCCAACTCGAATCCTGAAGCTTGCCAAACTCGGACGCAATCACCGGATGAGTCGCCAGTACCAATGAGCCATCGGCATTGGAAGTAAAGATACCTGAATTGTTAGCTCGGAATCACAATGTCGGAAAGACTCACCAATCAGCAACGCGACAACTACCCTCGCGATAAACGCATGGCTATACGTTTTCGGCTCGTCGGGGCTGTTCCTCTCGACATCCGAGACCTCGGGAGGTATCTCCGGTATCAAGGGAGTCGTCTCTGTCGCGTTAATTCTGGTCATTTTGACGCGCTTGACTTGAGAAAATGATAGTGAAAGATTTACTTTTGATTTTCTATTTAAATCTCCGATATCGTCGTTATCGTAGACGTGATTTCGGATCAAAGCACATCATCGCTGATCCACTCCGCGGAATTGGATGCACTGACTGGGTGAGGCATATAGACACGGGAAGTGGGCAGAGACATATAAAAGCCATAACCCATACTCTCTCACCATTGAACATGAAATAGTTCTCGTATTCTGCCTGCTCCAAGTTCAAGTCGGTTGAGACAACCCCACCGGTTCATGTGCCGCACCTCCGCACGGACTGAGCAGGACGAGGCTCTTTTGGGACTGATATCATGAACCCTGCCAGCAGATCATTTCTATCGTTTCTCTTTGTCTATACAAATACAACACTAGCTAGTCCATGCGTCAAGACCAACAGCCAGTCTCACTATCCCCAATTCGCAAATCATGAACTTTCACTTTGCTTTAACTGGGCCGACCAATCCTGACTCATCAATCAAGACTAAAATGTGGATCCGCCCTTTCTGAACATGTCCGAGACTTCGCCGTAAACTCATCGTAACCCCATGACCTCCAAATTCCATCAACACCAACATGGCACAGCAAGCAGATCCAGCCAGTGATCTTTTTATCGACTTTGCAGACTTTCAAAATGCTGCAGAGGCTGAAACTATCTCCCCTGGCATTCTGCAGACATCGACGGCTCCTCCAAAAATCGGTAATCGCTTTTCATCCGAGTCTGTCAAGATTTTGAGGAATTGGTTCGCTGCGCATGAAAGGCATCCGTATCCTACTATTCAAGATGTCCAGGATCTCCAAGAGCAGACGAGTCTAAATCGACAGCAGGTTACGAATTGGTTTGCGAATGCGAGGCGGAGAGCAAAGGTTCATTTATCACGGCCAACATCGCCAATGTTTCGGAATGATGATTCGGGGAATTCTTCAGGGCATCACACGCCGATTGATACACCACGTCGACGGGCAACTCCTGCGCCATTCGAACATATGAATCCGCTGCAGCGATGGGCGAATTCACCGCCGGAACATGAGGCTGCGACTGTTGATGACATCTCACGAGCTGTTGCTGCTTTCTCAACGCGACAGGGGAGATCACGAAGTCATGGGTCGTCAATCAGCAGTAGAGGAACGTCAGTGTCAAGCCATGACTCTGGGTCGTACAGTTCTGCTCATTCAAAACAATCATCGACGTCGTTTGACATTTTCAAACGGCACAGTCGAAGAAGACGAACAAAGATGAGAAAAGAAGTCAGAACGAATCTCCTCCAAGCGCAGAATACATATCAGTGTACTTTTTGTACAGAAACGTTCAAGACGAAATACGACTGGCAGCGTCATGAAAAGTCTCTTCATTTATCGCTTGAGAATTGGGTCTGTTCACCAAATGGGCCGACAGCGATACATCCAGAAGAGGGGCTTCTCTGTGTCTTTTGTGGCGTCAAGAACCCCGACAAGACGCATCTTGACGGACATAATCAGAGTGCATGCATCGAGCGACCGATTGAAGAGCGGACATATCATCGGAAGGATCATTTACAACAGCATTTGCGGTTAGTCCACATGTCCAAGTTTCTCAAATGGCCGATGGATGATTGGAAAGTCATGACGCAGGAGGTCAAATCGAGATGTGGATTCTGTGGCATCAATCTTACGACCTGGGCTAGTAGGGTTGATCATTTGGCGGACCATTTCAAAGCTGGGAGTACGATGGAGCATTGGAAGGGTGACTGGGGGTTTGAGGGGAAGGTCATTGAGAGGATTGACAATGCCATGCCTCCTTGTAGGTGCACGAGACGGGTAAATATGTGCTTGCTAACTTTTACCTAGACCTCATCCACTACGAACGAAACTCTCCTCTTCCCTTCGCAGCTACAAGAGGTCCAGCAGATACACCCACAAGTGCATACGAACTCATCAAACTCGAACTAGAGTACTACATGCGGAATCGTCATCAGTATATAATGCCACCAGATCCTGAGCTTCACTTTGAAGCATGTTCTGTGATCCTCGGCGCAGAAATATCCTCCCCCAACCAAGCGTCGCTATCCCCGTCATGGCTATGGGACATCTTCATGTCAGCTGCTGAGATCGCCAACCAAGCTAAACTTCGACCAACAAAACAATTAGCAGAAGGACGATTGAGTCAGCTGAAGATTAACGGAAAGGGAAATATATTTGAGAATTGCGAGCTGGAGGCGGCGCTGCAGCAGTACATGACTGCTCATACGTCCATGGGACATTTCCCAACAGATTCTGAACTGCAGCAGGAGGCGTGTAATGTTTTGAATCGGACAGAGACGTCATCATCGCATCCGTCAAGGAGGTTTCTGGACTTTTTAATGAGACTTGTTTGGAGTTCGACGGTCTGGCTAGAGCCGTTCCGACAGAGGGCTGAGACTCTTGTGGCGTTGGCGAATGAGTCTGTAAATGATTCTTATTTTCTATGGGGCCAAACAGATACCGCTGTGCCGTTGGATGCTTCAATGGAGCTGGACATGTTGCAGCCTTGGGTTGAGAATCGATCTCTGTCTCCTGAAGGAGTACCGGAAATACCAGCGATTTCGATGCACAGCACGCCAGAGTCAAGAGCATTGATACGAGATAAAGTACGAACAGCAACGCCATTCTTTATCAACGACAACAACAGCTATCGTCGATTGAAGCGGGAACTCTCACGATTCGTCATGACGACAATGTCTCCCAACAATCCCAACCGCCATATCCCAAGCGACGACGAACTAAAGTATCAGGCACGGTGGATTCTATACGATGAGTATGTTTCCCAATATGTAAAGTTCATTAACTAACAGAATAGTGACGATCCTTGGAACCAAACCCCCGTTGACAACGCAGAGTGGCTACAGGAGTTTAAACGAGACGTTGGACTTCCTATTTAGATACAGGACAAGCACCCAGATCTCGAGCAACAGGCTCGCTTTCAATAGAAATGTCAAAGTCGAAAATGTCCATCGGTATGCCGAGAGTTGTGCAGGCGTTGGGAATGTCGACTATTCCTGCGATGGCGCCGCGGATGGGTGCGCAGGAGAGTAAGAGGTAGATTTGTTCTCCAGAGTAGCCTGCATTGTCAGCAGAGTTTTAACTGTAATGAAGGTGACTTACCGAATTGCTTGAGGTATTCGATTGCTCGGAGACATGATTGTCTATAAGCAACGGTTGCATCCATGAAATGCTGCTTTCCATTCTCATCAACGGAGAAGCCTTCAAAGATTAGGTAGCGTGAGGGACTAAAGGTAGGGCCCATGTCGCCTGGTCTGTACACTGGACTCTTGAGGCCACGCGATTTCATGCCGCCTTTGATGAGATCAAACTTGATCGTGATGATGCCAGCCTAAACTGTCAGAACAGTGTTCAATGTGAATGTGTCAGGACTCACCATTTCAATGGCACCGCAGAAGCTGATTTCACCATCACCCTGACTAAAATGGAGATCTCCAACAGAAAACTTGGCTCCCTCGACATGAACGGGAAGATACGTCGTAGATCCGCGAGAAATATTGTTTATGTCACAATTTCCTCCATGTTCTGGTCGTCCAGGTATAGTCCTCGCTCCCTCTCTCGCAATCTTTGCCAAAACATCGCCTGTGGCTTTTCCACCATGTGCATTGATCTCATTCGGTGGTTGAGCTACAATCTTGGTAGAATCAGCCATTGAAGAAACGAGCTCTGCCTCTCGACGGTTCCACTCTGCGAGAATCTCGGCAGACGGGGCACAGCCTAAAATTCCGGGGTGGATTAAGCCGGGGAATCGCACTCCGGGAATATGACGGCTTGAACAGTATACGCCGTCAAAGTCCCAGATTGCTTTTGCGGCGGTGGGGTAGTGTTCATCTAGGAAGCCCCCGCCGTTGTCCTTGGCGAAGATTCCTGTGAAACCCCAGGGTGAATGCTCAAAGGGTTGGACGTCGGTTATGTTGACGACGAGTAGATCGCCGGGCTGACTGCCTTTGATGTCGAATGGGCCGGTTAGATAGTGGATTTTAGTTAGATCAACATCGCGAACATCGTCTGCGCTGTCATTGTTGCCGATTTGACCGCCTGTCCAGTCGAGACACTCTATCTTGACTGTCTCACCAGGTTCAACGGTTGCAATACTCGGGACTACAAAATTAGCGACCTCTCAATTGGGGGGATCAATTGGAGGGGACATACCATCTGGATGCCATCTATTGTGGAGATGGGGTTGTTCAGAGGCGGGTTTGTCAAAGGACACGGATTGAGCTGTACGGATCTTGCCAGGCATTGTATTGATGAGATTTAAGTTTGAGGACTATTTTTCAATTGTCTAAATTGTCTCTTCTTATAAAATCGTAACGGTTGTTGATAGATAAGAGACTATCTCGCCGCACGCCTCCGCATCTCCGCACGAGATAAGAATGATAAGCTCGTCTTGTGACATTCCTGAAAAAGCAGGTGGCTGCATTGTCACCCAAGGGCGAAACCCCGCGATTAGGAAGACGTTGGTACAGTCTGGACACTGTACGCCGCAGCCCGTATCGAGATTGGTATATGAGATGGGGGTGTCCTCGGCAAATGAGGGTGTCCAGCAGCAACCATGGACGTCAAGACTTTTTCTCTAGGAGACTTTGAGCTTCAGAATGGCAAGGTTTTGCCAAATGCGGTGATTGCGTACAAGACTTTTGGGGAGGCTGAACTTCCTGCTGTTCTCTATCCTTCTTGGTTCTCGGGTGCGATATCCGATAATGAGTGGCTTATTGGGAAAGACAAGACTCTTGATCCGGAGAGGTACTACATTATTGTAACGGCTCTTTTTGGGAATGGACAGTCTACGAGTCCGTCAAACTCGGATATCAGTCCGTTCCCTGATGTTTCTTTCTACGACAATGTCAGAGCTCAGCATCAACTGATGGGCCATCTTGGGGTGAAGCATCTACGGGCTGTTCTGGGATGGTCGATGGGTGCGGCGCAGACATTTCAATGGGCTACGCAATATCCTGAATTTATGGACATTTGTGTTCCATTCTGCGGATCAGCCAAGACGTCTCTTCACAACCAAGTCTTTCTCGAGGGTGTCAAGTCAGCGCTCCTCGCAGCAAAGGGATGCACGTCTGCAGGAAGTATCCAAGGACGTGTTGAAACAACAGACGGGACATGGACTGAGAAGGAGAAAGAAGTCGGTTTGAAAGCTTTTGGGAGAGGATATGCAGGCTGGGGTTTCTCTCAGGCCTTCTACCGACATGAATTGTTCAAGAAGCATTACGGTGCTGCTGATCTTGAAGAGTTTATGAAGAATTTCTGGGAGAAGTGGGCTCTTAGTAAAGACCCTGAGAATCTGCTTGTTATGCTTCAGACGTGGCAGGCGGGAGATGTGAGTAAGCAGGAGCCGTATGGTGGGGATTTTGAGAAGGCGATGAAGGGGATCAAGGCGAGGATCTTGGTTCTTCCTAGTAAGACGGATCTCTACTTTCCGTGAGTCACTCCCTCATTCTGTGGATGGCGTTGATTTCTGACTGTTTAGGCCGGAGGATTCCGAGTATGAAGTCAAGTGTATGGGGGATAATGCGAGCTTAGATGTTTACCCTTCTATTTGGGGGCATTGGGCTGGTGGACCACCTGGAAATATGGAGGATGTGAAATGGTTGGATGAGAGATTGAGAAAGGTCTTTGATGAGGCTCCTCGTAGAGATGCCAGTTGAGCGTTATAGCAGTCAATTGCAGTTTTATTGTTTACCATCTAGTCAGCTTCATTCAATTACACTACAATCCGGCCTCGTCTTCTTTCAATCAATTTCTTCCATCAACAAGTGCGTATGCACGCAGATGATGCTGGCCAAAGTTAAGCAATCATCCCAGTGCGTGCGCATAGATTCGGTTACTCCTTGAGTTGAAGGGAGACCGACACCCACAAGATCTCGTTTACGGAAGGGATGCAATCAAACCATTCTTTGGCATCTCGGAAGCCGATATCAACAAGCCTCCGAACCATCGGCGTCCCTCATCTCCCGTGCAAGATAACAACCCAATTGACCAATAAACACAATCCCGAAATCGCTTATATCTAAATGTCAAACTAAGGCGCACCTTGATAGCCTTCTACACTGTACAGAATGTTATCAATGAAACGTAAATTACTCGTCTATCTCCCGTGTTACCCCAGCTTGTCAGATTAAGGCGTTGACTAGCTTGTCAATCTAGGGCGGATGTCACGACAAGGCGGTTCTCCACACAGCCACCATCTTTGATTGCCGAGACTTTGGGACAAACTATTTTTGATCATATGAACATGTTGCACCGAACTCGTGATCTATTGGAATTCTTTCATGGGCTTGTTGGGGTTATTGTTGTGTAAGAGATAGCAAAGTTGCGGTGAACCAGGCGTACGAGTCGTAAGCACTCCTGGTCAATAGTTCTAGAAGGGATCTAGATATCGCGGGGTATGTGGATTCAACACGGGCCCAACTCCGGGCGTACCGTTAGTTCGGAATCCCCACGAGACCATTATCAATACTATCTCTTAGATTGGCAGCTATCAAGCCATCGGGCTAACGACCGGTTAGGGTATCATCGGTTGCCTGTCATTGTTCACAAAGGGCGAAGGCCGGAAGTCTTCCGGCCACGATAGTAATTCCGGCCTCAATGTATATAGACGCGATGTCTGCCAGACTCATCATCAATTATCAATTCAACTCATCATCAAAATGTCTGCTGCAAACACCCTCTTCCCATACCTCCGAAAGGACCCCTCTGAGCTACCAGAGGGTGAGGACCCTTTCACCATCACAACTCGAACAGGATATCTTCCTTTTTCACTTCCTTTGAAGAAACTCCCTTCTCAATTCGATCCTGTTTCAAACCTTCTTAACGACATTCCTATCCTCAAGGAAGATGGTACTCCAGGATTGTTGGCGACATTTGCTCTTGGACCTCTGGTTGACAGTGGAGCTCTTCCTGATTTGACTTCTGAGATTGATAATCTCGTCGTTCCTGGGACGGACAAGAGAGACATGGCTGCTATTACTGCTGCCTTTAGAGATTATAGCTTCATTGCTTCTTCTTATCTCCTTGAACCTTGTTGGGAGACTTATAGCAAGAGTGATGATGGCGGTTATGGACTTGGACGTCAGACACTTCCCAAGTGTATTGCTGGACCTCTTGTCAAGTGTGCCGAGATGTAAGTCTATCACTGAATCAATTGACCTCGCTGACCCGACGCCTAGTCTCGACATCCCTGCCTTCATGTCTTACGCCGCCTCCTATGCCCTCTACAACTACTGGCTCGTTCATCCCGAGCAAGGGCACGACGACTACGACAACATCCGCCTCATCCGCGCTTTCGAAAAGGGTCTTGACCCTAAGTCTTCCGAGGCTGGCTTCATCCTCACTCACATTCACATGGTCGCTCAAACCGGTGGCCTGATTGAAGGTGCTGTTGATCTGCTGGCCGCTGTTGAGAAGGACAACAGTGCTGCGAAAATTGCCGAAGCCAAGGCTAGCTTGGAACTCATCCTCAATGCCATGCAGATCATTGAGACAAACATGGAGGGTATGTGGAGTCAATCCCTGCCCAAGGACTACATGACCTACCGAACCTTTATCTACGGCATCACCAAGCAGTCCATGTTCCCTGATGGTGTTGTCTACGAGGGACAATACGGCGACAAGCCTCAATTCTTCCGTGGAGAATCTGGTGCCAACGATGCTATTATTCCTCTCTTGGATCACATCTGCGAAATCCCCATGCCTAAGAACCCGTTGACCGACATCCTCATCGAGTTTAGAGAATATCGACCCAAACCTCACCGTGCGTTCCTCAAGTACGTCCGCGAAACAGCTTCCGAAGTCGGTGTCCGTGATTTCCTCACAAAATCCGGCGATCACGGTCTTGCGGTTCTATACCTTCGCGTCCTCGACCACATTCGAAGCTTCCGATGGCGACACTGGATGTTTACCCGCGAGTACATCATCAAGCATACTCTTCATCCTACAGCCACAGGTGGAAGTCCTATCATTACTTGGCTTCCTAACCAGCTCACTGCTGTCATGGATCTGATGGAGGAGGTTGCAAAGGGATCAGGTCTCTGGGCTGTGTTGGAGGAGGGAGTCTGGAGTGGTGGGGGATCTTTGACTCATGAGGATTATATCCTGGTCAAGAAGATTATGGATAATGTTGTTACCAAAAAGGCTCAGTTGAAGAAGGAGGTTGACAAGTATTGCCAGGATCGGGGTGTTTAAATAGCATGAATTAATTGTTTGTTTGACTTCAATCGTGCCTGACCTACCACCACCTCAACTGATATCGTGATAAACTGCTGACTTTACTCCGATGTCTTCGGATGGAGATGGCTTGATCAGACATCACAATTCGCTCGTGACTGAGTCTAAATAGATGACGCCAAGACTCGGCATCAAGGATCTTTCGCCGAGACTTATCTTATCGTCCATTGGCCAATCGAACGATTATATTTGCGCACCAATCACGGTCCGTCGCAGGAATTGACAATCCAGATCAAGTGACGTAGCATCTGACTTTCAGGAAAATTTGATCAACACGACGATCCAATTCCGGCAACTCCGCAGTCCGATAACATTTGAGTCATAATATTGTACTATTCATAATTTATACTATCGCTAACTTCGCTTAAGCAATTGGTTCACAAGTAAAGACACCTCGGACTTCGCCGTGACGGAACTTGAGGATCTGGAAATGTTAGCGAGGTCGCTGGAGAGTGACTGGGGAATAACTTACAATATCATCAATGGAAGCATATGTTCCACCAACGAGAACAATCATGCCGATGATGAAAATGAGTCCATTGGCAATGGAAAGAAGGAGGTTCTCCTTTGAGTGCCAAGGTCCCTTTCGGATGAGCATGAACCACATAATAGAGGGGAAGTAAAATGTGAAGCCCGAAATGAACAGAGACGAAGAAATGGACAAGAGATCATTGAAGAAGGGAATGGCCTCGGCAATGATGAAAGCCACAACCGTGATGACAGTGACAAGGACCAACCAAGTGATCCAACCCATCTTGGTGTTGATGTAGCGGATGATTGAGTTCTTGAACATACGTCCGTGGATGTAACGAGCGACAACTGTGGTGTTGATAGATCCAGAGATGAAGATGACGGGAAGGGCGACACCAAAGGCGATCTTGGAGATGGTAGAGCCAGCAGACAGAAGAGCAGGCGACTTGACCTCTGAACCGACAAAGGCATAAATAAGAGCGCCAGTAAGGGTATAGATACCAATCTCAATCAGACCAAGAGCCCAGATTGACTTGACGTAGTCACGAGGAGTATGCATCTCGTCCATGAAGCTGAACTGGCACACAGCAAAGGAGTAGGCGAAGACGATGTTGGTGATGGCGATGAAAGCGTCGGTGAAGCTGAGGTTGTCCTTGGGCCAAGCAGACCAGTCGACAGAGGACATGCCGCCTACTGAGTCGCCGGCTTGGATGCCGGTTGCGATGATTGTGATGGCGACAGCGATAGAAATGGAGACGAAGTCGATGTAACCAAGGATAGCAACCTCTGCGAATGAAGGAGGAATAGCGACGATGAGGAGGATGATGGCAGAGACGACACCAAATACGACAGAGCATGCTCCATTGTTGGTGAGGTTCAGGAAGGCGATTGTTCCAGTGAGACAGTGAGATCCGACGAGGAAGATGAGCTGAAGAGCAAACATGACGCCAACCAGCTGTTCAAGTTAGTATACATCAATTGGGCATCGGGGCTTGACTAACCTCGTAACCAAACTTGCCAAACATGAGTCTACCAGCATCGGCATAATGAGAAACCTCGGGGAAAGCAAGCTTGACCTGTCCAACGACGTGCGATGTGTAGATGGCGACGAAACCAAGGCCGACAGTGAGAATGACACCAGCGACCATGCCGAGAGTGGCAAAGGCAGAAGGGAGAGATAGACATCCGAGAGCAATGGCCTCGACGATCAAGACGACTGTCAATCGCTTCCAGCCGAGACGGTGGAAGTGTGCGTTGCCTTCAGCGGCCTTTTGCTTCTCCATGTCGTTGATCTCGGCGACTTCGCCGGTTCGTGTGTCAAACATATCTGGTACTGATTCTCGACGGCTCTTTTTTGTTTCTGTTGGAGCCGTTTGGGCTGTGTTGATTTGGTCCATGATGTGTGTATGTATGTGTATGTAGTGTAAGTGATGTAAGTATATGTGTATAAGTGTATGTAGTGTAAGTGTATATAAGTATAAGCGTAGTTGAGATCTAGTGTCAAGATGAGTATAGAGAGTATGAGGAGAGGACCAGAGCAGAGAGGGAATACAGGTCTATTATAAAGACCAGATAAGCAGAGACCGAGAATGAGGCCGATCTTTGTAGTTACCAGTGGGTCGAGATAGTCCCACCATTCTTCGGAGGCGACCTACGAATCTGAACCATAGCCCACGAACCCTGTTTCTCTTACATCTTGAATTCCCTCACCAGAACCTAATACCCCAGACCCCAGACTCCTCAAACGGACTCGTTTCTCAAAAAGCTTCTCGTGGTGCCGAAACTCCGTGTCATGAGGCTCGAGCTCGTGTGCAGTGTCGCGCCTACAGTGGATCACCAAAACCTTTCGATTACATAAAGTGGATCGCAACAGAGCCTCTTGCTTGGCTGCAGCCATGTTTGCATTAGTCAATAAAACTCTCCGTCCTGGCTGCGATGATGAAAATTTGGTAATAGACGGACGGGGTTTGCGTCCCCAGAGATTACTCCGCAAAGGGGAGAGATTAAGTTGAGGAGAGGATGGGTTCCTTTACGTACGAGAATTGTTGAGAATGCGGAGCAGACGGTAGACACTGAATGTCAAGTACCGTACAGACTGAGGTTGAGACGGGAATAGGTACGGGCTTGTGACCGGCATTTCTCTGCCAAGTCGGATCCGTGGCTGTTTATCGCACGAGTGTCATACATGTCGCATCCGAAAAATTTGCAAAAATGGCTTGGCTGAATTGACGGGAAAAAATCTGCCGCCCGTCGAAATGTTCTCGAAGGTGTACTAGTCAGGGGTGGCGATTGGGGGTATGGGGAATGATAAAGGCTTGCAGGGGTGCCAAGCATTGACCATTGAGTCTTTTTTATTTCGTGGCCTCGAGATAGCGTATGTTGATGTGATTTGAAGGAGTTTAATGCATGGGAAATGTATGGTACGATATTAGGTGGAATATTCTGGCTTGAGCGTGAGGTTTCGGGGACTGAGGTATTTGGTGATCGAGGCGCGGTTAAATCACTTGACTTGGGGGGATGATCTAGCCGCTAATACGATGAACACGCGCTGTAATGCCTGATTAAAATAGGCGACTATTCAATGGCCATCACGCTCTCAGTCTGTCAGTCAGTCAGTCATTCACTCTGTCTCTGCAAATGGCTCATCTCCTGCGAAACACTGGCTTCGGTATTCGGGGTTCTACAGTGATCAGTGCATTGCATCGCCTATCTAACAGGCCTATCTTGATAACTCCAAAGAGGCCAGATTAAAATCCGTCATTGAAACAGAACCAATTGGTCATGTCGGACCGCATTGGCTGAGAAAGTATTTCTCTCGTAATGCTGTGGAGTTGCTGGCCCACTGAAACCAGCGATCTGTGATGTGATTCATATTTCTAATGGAATCCCCGAGTCAAGGCATCCGTAAACGGCCGACCCCGAGTGCACGGAGGCTGAGGAATATCGTGGGACAGTTCTAGACTTGGAGATGGGTTTATTTGTACGTGAGAGATTGGAGTTTTGAGTTTGCAGGAGAGGGCGTTCCGTAATGGCCGGTAGTTAACGGGTGAAATTGAGCTAAAAGTTAGTTTATGCAGGATGGGCTAGAATGGTAATGAGAATGCCGATCACCTGGCTTTGACGTAGGGTAGTTTAGCCTGTCTAGTCATGGTTTTGTTACGATGTGGACAATTGCGTAGTTATTGTTAATGGGGTAATTCTTACGTGTCTTATTGCTTTGTAGTGTTATTAAGTCCTCACTTGAGTCTTCTCAACTGTTGAGCTGACCTCAAATACGTACAAACCATTGGCCTATGAGCATGTGTGACGTTGACGTCTCGTTGCTGCTGACTTCATTAAACTCACCATCTTACCCTACGTTTTCACAACAAGCTCCGGTTCAGCAATATGACCCTTGTTCAGCATCTTAACAGCGTTCTAAAGTCCGGGGTTAAATTCATCTAGCAATTTCGTCATTATTCCCGCTGATGTAAGATCCAACGGCCGCTATCGGCAGCGACGGCTTCAATGCGGCTCATTCACGCAGCGGCCGGGACTTCCCAAAGAGATTTTGGCAGTCTGACTGGCTTTGTCCCATTGTGTGGTCTTCGTGTCATCTAATTGGTTGCGTCGCATCCACGGTTAATTGCGACGCGAATCTTGAATAGCCAACGTGACGCGTTACATGCATACACCTCATGCTTACAAGGAATCATAGACTCTAACTACGCTCACTCATCCTTACTTTGACAATCTGACCCCGGACTTGAAGCTAACGGTCGGCATCTTATCTTGGCATGACATGCAGACTGTGGACACGGCACATTCCAAGCTTTCAGCTACACAGTGGATCTGGGGAACCTGGGTAACGGCATGACAAACAATTACTATTAATAAATCTAACTCTATCGGATAATGCTCGCCTGGATATCTTTTCATCTCTCGTCAAACTGGAGCATCCTGAAAACGCCAAACTAGCCCAAAGCAACACTAACGAAAGTTTCCTAGACATCGGGTGTTCCCATAACCACTTGGACAGGGACTGTCAAGTCAATCTTGACGTCGCCCTCCAAAACGACCTTGACGGTGTATGCTCGTGAAATAATGCAGGAGTGAAATGTTGGGACAAACATTTTGTCAGCTGTAGGCAGTTTGAAGGGAACTTCGACTGTAGCTGTGTGAAAAACAGGTGAATCCTTGGTGCTTGTCATGTCGACATTCTGAGTCCATTGGACCTTGGGAGAGGCTTTTGGGAGAGACACTGAGAATGGATATCCAAAGTTTGCAACTGAAGATCCTTGTGTTGGTAGGTTCATCATTGGTTGATCGCGGAACCAAGTATGCGCTTGGATCTTGAGAGAAGCAGATGTGAATTGGGGAGGAATTACATCAGCAGCAGAAGGTTCAAAAGTGAAACTGATGGGAATTGAAGACCCGCTAGCTTCGTAGCCCTCTTTGGTGAGATGAATTGCAGCTGGTTGAGCCGCCACTGCAGAGATTCGACCCTGTGAAGCAGAGAAGATGTTCTTCTTGACCTTCTTGGACCTCTCAATCTTGTATAAATCGTCTCGCTCGGTGATGTTCAGAGGAGGCTCCTCGAAAGACGTTGGCATGACGTTGATGGCATGGGAGTTGCCGAGGGCAATGTTGAATCCCTGCCTGGCTCGCGTGAGGACATAGGCTTTGATGCTATATGTTACTCGTGCCATATCAGGTGCCATGTCGTCTTTTTCCCAGCCGCCGAGAGTTGGAGGCAATGCCATGTGTCGCTCCCAGACGTCTTCGGAGTTGGTCTTGTGGGAGCATGCTTTAGAGGAGAGATGGGCTGGGATATTGAAGATGAAGGGAAATGTGTAAGTGACGCCAGCTTCAAGGACTTCAGCAGGATACTCGTCGATTGGCATCTCTAAGCGAAGGAATCGATGAGATGTCATGTGTGTCATGTCAGGACCATCCCTTCGCGTCTCGCTAAGTCCATCAAGAGAAATGTCAAGTCGATCGTAGCGAGTGTTTCTAGCAGGTGTGATGTTGACGACGCCAGAGACTTCAGAGTTGGTGGTGTACACCTTGGAGTTGAAGTGGCCATTGATGAGGATCTGGACTTCTGGTTTCTTTGTCATTTTTCCTTTCAGAGTTGAGGCCAGTGCATGTGCTGAGCCCCAAGGATGAATGCCTCCGTTTCGATGAATGCCGAGATGTTCATACTCTGGGGGAGTGTTGGGTAGTTTTGTGACTTGAACGTCAACAAACGATGGAACCTTGGCTGCCATTGTAGGTGATGAAGAGGTTCAAGTTTGAGTGATTCAAGTGAAGCTCAGAGTGATGAGAATTGACCAAAATCCAACTCAGCTGACCCCCAGGATTTATATCTCTGTCTCTGTCCATCTGCGCCCTGTTGTGATTGACCCATTGACTGATCCATCCATCCATACCATCCCTAGCTTGTTGACATGTTGTAGGGCGTATGTAAAAAAAAATGGTGACATCCGATCCGACCCCGGCCTGGAAATAGATCATGGCGTAGTCATTTTTAAGCGGAATTTAAGCCGTGTAGAGCTAAGCTTATTCTTCGTCATTTCGAGGACGTGCTTACACCCGTTTATCCGATTGATAAGTCTGAAGACATGTTCATCTTGGGCCTCAGAATTGGAGATTTGGAGATGGACCCACTGTAGATGTTCTGTAGATGTCCACTGACAATTTACAGCGGGGTCTTGTACGTAAAAATCGAGTGATGAGAAGTTTTTTTTGTGACAGCTTCGTTCACTGTCTCTACTCTGCTCTGTTCTGCTACTGTTGTCTAGCCTCGTTGTTGCCATTCATTGAGTTTGCACTTGTTTCTCATCTTACATTTGTCAGATTCATCATCATCTATCCCCCGTCTTACGGCTGAATCCGAAGTCGGCAGAAATAGCACGCCTTTGAAATTCGAGTCACGGAAAGCAAAAAAAGCCACAGATTTACGCGAGAGCAGACTATTTTCCTCGGGTGACCCTCCGAGACCATCACGGTAAGTTTTGACGGCATTCTCCATTATTAATCCACCACCTTGTCATGTCGACTACGCCCTGTGAAGAGTCACTGTCAGGACAAGGTGTAGCGCCCTTCGTGTCAATGACTATGACAATAGGTATGGCGCAATATGAGAATGTTAGTTCAATAGCAATAATTCAATGGCGGTATCAATTTAAGAGCAACATGTCAATAGATGGCGGCATCACTTCAATAGCAACAATTAATAATGCACGTTATGCACGAGTGACACCTTGATGAACTTAAGCCTTGCCTGATGAATTTAAGCATCAACTGCCAGGTCATGCACGTGCGATGACAAAATGGTTATCTTATCTTATCTCTTATCTCTCCCAAAATTTCCAAAGTTTGCCCCGCGATGAACACCACAGAAATTATCGCCAATCTAAACCCCCAAACACTGGGTAACCATCATCATGTCTTCAGACGCAACGGCTCACAAGCCCATTCACAGCCTTGTACTTGATACAGGCCCTCTCATCAAGAACGACCCTCCCGCGAATACCCTTCGAGCTAAAGCTGAACAACTTTACACACTTCCCTGCATTATTTCCGAAATTCGAGATGCTGCCACACGAGCACGAGTAGAGACGACGCTTCTACCTTTCATCACCCTACGATCGCCCAACCCCGTGAGTGTAAAAGTCATTCGAGACTTTGCGAGAAGAACAGGAGATTTGGCCGTTTTGAGCAAGCCCGATATTGACGTCTTGGCGCTAGGGTATGAGTTGGAGTGTGAGCGAAATGGAGGTGATTGGAGATTGAGAAAGACGCCTGGTCAGAAGGGTTTGAATGGGAAGCCAAACAAGCCTGCTGAGGGTGAGGTTAAGACTGAGGCTGAGGCTGAGAAGGTTGAGGAGACTCTAGAGAAGGCTGTTGACAATCTCACAATCGAGAACCCTGTTGAGCAGCCTACGGTTGGAGAGTCCAGTCAGTCTACAGAGGCAAAGGACACTGTCGCAGAGACTGTAGCTGAGCCAGAGCCCAAGGTCACAGAGTCAGGCACAGAGGTCACCGAAGAGACCGCCACAAACACGACCGCAGAGACAGCGGAGGCTGGCGAAAAGGCCGACGAAACAATCGAAGCCGTTGAAGAGGCATCTGACGGCGACGCCTCCGACGATGAAGGCGGCTGGATCACCCCCTCAAACCTCAAGAAGCACCAAGCAGCAGACACTGGAGCGGCACCCTCAGCGCCCGTCCAAAAGACCCTCCAAGCCGCAGTCCTCACATCCGATTACGCCATGCAAAACGTCGCTCTCCGAATGAACCTCAACCTCGTCGCACCATCCCTCGCACGAATCACACATCTCAAGAACTGGGTTCTACGCTGCCACGGCTGCTTCAAGATCACAAAAGAGATGAACAAGCAATTCTGTCCCTCTTGCGGCCAACCTACTCTCAACAGAGTAAGCTGCTCGACCGATGAGCACGGCAACTTCAAGATCCATCTCAAGAAGAACTTTCAGTGGAATAACCGTGGAAATGTCTACAGTGTTCCCAAGCCTGTTCACGGGTCTGCGAATGGTCGTCTTCCAAAGAACGCGGGCGGAAAGAATGGCTGGGGAAATAATCTCATTCTGGCGGAGGATCAGAAGGAGTTTACGCGGGCGGGAGAGGAACAGAGACGTCAGAGGAAGAAGGATATCATGGATCAGGATTATCTGCCCGATTTATTAACGGGGCATCGTGCAGGTGGCGGTCAAAAGATTCGTGTTGGAGCGGGACGAAATGTAAACTCGAAGAAGAAGCACTAGTAGTTGTATTGAGACTTTTAGTCTAACGCCCAAACTGAACCGTAACGCCCGTCATGTGATGATTTATTGTTCCTCTGCAGAAGTCAGTCAGTACAGATCATCGAGAGTGAGAGTGGAGGACATACTCTGCTGAGTCAAGAGAAGCTCAAATCGTCGCTTGAGAGTAACGCGCTGGCGCGACCACTTGTCATCGGGGGAGAAGCGCGCGGGGTGGGCGGACTTGGTAACTTGTCCTTGGGCGACCTTCTTGAGTGTGTACAGGCGATTGCCTTGGGCGTCGAGGGTGTACATGAGATGCATTTTGGCGGTTGATGTGATTGACTGTGAGGTTTTGGTGATGCTGAAGCTTTGCTGGAGAGATTGAGCAAAGAATTTTTTGACGGGGCTGAGATCACGTGCAAGGCTTATCGTTATCGAGCTTTGACTGGGGTGACTGAGTTTGGGGGACAAAATTTTGACACAAGCGTGCACTGTCAACAGACTTTACTTCACACAAACTTTTGTCATCCTTGGGTACACCTGGTACAGGCTTGATTTAGCGTGCATGCACTAATTTTAGGTTCTGATCATCATTACAGGGCATCATTCAGTGGCTGTCGCAAAAGTGGTCGCAAAATGATCAATTCAAAATACATGTTCAAAAGCGATCTCAAAGAGCGAAACTATCTCAAGAAACAACAAAGTTGACATCATCCATCGCATCCTCCAATTGACACAAATGACAGTCCAATGACAATGACAAAAATGATGGTCCAAATGTCAGTGAGAATCACTTGGTAGGACTAACAGGCTCTCCAACACGAGCATTCTTAGTTCCAGCCCATCCTTCACGTTCGTAAAAGCGAAAGACAAGATCGTAATCCTCAAAATCGTGAACAATACGATCAATGCGTCTGTATCCTCGAACAGGATCAACAAGACGCTTGGCAGCCCAATTGTTGGAATCATCATCGCCCATGCAGTATGGGTTCTGAGCTGCACCCTTTGCTTCAAAAAGAGTGACGCTGAAACGACCGGGCTTGAAGATGTCTACAACATGTTCAATAATCTCAGTCGTGGTACGTCCGCTCTGACCACCAGGGACGTTGGTCTCGAATGAAGCGAAGGAACACTGAGGCTCGGGGGTGACGTGAACTGTAAAGTAATGCTCACCCTTGCCAGCCTCAGGAGGGACGACGCCATTAGCCGAGAAGCCGCAGGGACTGAACAGGTATGCGTCGACTCGCGCATCGGGATACTTGCTGGTTGGGTAGACGCTGGAGAGGCCGCAACTCTCCGAGACGACAGTTCCCAATGCGTGACCTTCAGTGGTCAGAGCCTCAATTGAGTCGAGCATGGTGTCGTCTTCGTTCGCGAAAACATCAACCTCGTCAACAGTCTCGGCAAGCCCTCCAAGGCTGTTGATGGCTTCCTCGCGTGCATCCTTCGCCTCTGCAGCCATCTTGTCGCTGGCGACCGCACTCGCGTGCGACAGATAGAACTGCTTGGCGTTTTCGGGATCGAGATCCGTCATGAGGATTTCGAGCGTCTCGTCATGGTAACTGCTTGGGAGTCCATTGAAGGATGTCCCGACGGGGATCTTGGTGCCTTCGACCTCACC